>NC_142468.1:99527500-100191728 GCF_049115385.1 Moschus berezovskii
AGTGCACAGGCACTTCCGGGTTACCCTCACAGGCAATGACTACACGTCTGGTGCTGGCCTTGGCCCGGTATCTGCAGTTGGGAGCCCTGGAACTTCCTGTCTCCCTGCAGTCTGTGACCTTCACTACACCCTCATGGCAGTTCATCTGGCCATTCTTGCACTGAATGTTGGTGGTGCTGCAGATACTACGGATGTTCCAAAGATCTTCATGAATGAAAGTGTTGAAACGCTTGCACTGAGGTGAAGTCATCTTCCGTCTTTGCATCATCAAGTTGCAGTAGCTGTCATTGCCTCCTGTCTCATCAGGGTCCACGTGTTGCCGCAGGAATCGTTGGTACATGCGATCCTGGCCATAGGAGGGCTGTACCAGCCCCAACCCCAGCAGGGCCAGCAGCAAGAGCAGAAGAAAGGCCTGGGTCCTCTGGAGAGCCATCACTGCCTTGGAGATGCCTAGAGAAGACCAAGGGGCAAGAAAAATCATCCCAGGTTCAATCGGAAGTGAGCAACCCAAAGCAGCAAGGAGAATTTTTGGAGCAACAGACAGGCCCTTTTTCTACAGTCTAAGGGTTAGGCCCAGCTGAGTTCCTAGTTTGATACATATGGTTACTACTGTCCTTTGTTTTCAAAGATGCTGCTTCATGATGGTGGATCACACTGTGTGATGAGGGACTTGCATCTTATTCCACCTGCAGCCTATCCTTAACAATAATGATCAGAATTAAGGAACAATAGACTGGTTCCAAATAGGAAAAGGAGTACGTCAAGGTTGTATATTGTCACCCTGCTTATTTAACTTATATGCAGAGTACATCATGAGGAACGCTGGGCTGGAAGAAGCACAAGCTGGAATCAAGATTGCCAGGAGAAATATCAATAACCTCAGATATGCAGATGACACCACCCTTATGGCAGAAAGTGAAGAGGCACTAAAAAGCCTCTTGATGAAAGTGAAAGAGGAGAGTGAAAAGGTTGGCTTCAAGCTCAACATTCAGAAAACAAAGATCATGGCATCTGGTTCCATCACTTCATGGGAAATAGATGGGGAAACAGTAGAAACAGTGGCAGACTTTGTTTTTTTGGGCTCCAAAATCACTGTGGATGCTGATTGCAGCCAGGAAATTAAAAGACGCTTACTCCTTGGAAGGAAAGTTATAACCAACCTAGATAGCATATGAAAAAGCAGAGACATTACTTTGCCAACAAAGGTCCGCCTAGTCAAGGCTATGGTTTTTCCCGTGGTCATGTATGGATGTGAGAGTTGGACTGTGAAGAAAGCTGATCTCCAAAGAATTGATGCTTTTGAACTGTGGTGCTGGATAAGACTCTTGAGAGTCCCTTGGACTGCAAGGAGATCCAACCAGTCCATTCTACAGGAGATCAATCCTGGGTGTTCATTGGAAGGACTGATGCTAAAGCTGAAACTCCAATACTTTGGCCACCTCATGCGACGAGTTGACTCCCTGGAAAAGACTCTGATGCTGGGAGGGATTGGGGGTAGGAGGAGAAGGGGACGACGGAGAATGAGATGGCTGGATGGCATCACCGACTCGATGGACATGAGTTCGAGTGAACTCCGGGAGTTGGTGATAGACAGGGAGGCCTGGCGTGCTGTGACTCATGGGGTCGCAAAGAGTCAGGCACGACTGAGCGACTGAACTGAACTGATCATTCATTTAAATGCCACCCTCTCAGTTCACAGCCACGTTTTGTCTGTGCACAGAAAGACCCAAAACTCTATGTCACATTCCTGTGTCTGCTGCTGCAGATACGCGATGTGGAGTTAGGAGGAGAGGGAAGTGAAGGAGTTGTGGGAAGCAGGTTGGCAGGAAGAAATGATGCTCGATTTCCTCCTCACCCCAGGACCACTGGACAGAACTTCTGAAGATACACTTAGCACTTGGGTAAGAGCTTCATCACCACTATGTACTTTGTGTTGTCTGTCCCCAAACTAATTGTGCATAATTCTGTCTACTTTCTCTCATTCTCTTCTTTGTGACCAACAACATGGTTTAGCAACACAACTAGCTACAGTGAAGATTTTACTTTTCAAACAAGAGCATGGATGGCCTCAGTCACAATAACCAACTGATTTAGTGAGACAAGGGAAAATAATATGAACAGAGTTCAATGTAGATATTAGTGGGTACCTCTCAAGGTTCTACCTACAACAGAAAATTAAATGATCTCCAAATCCTCCCAACATATACTTTTTGGTTAGAGCTTGCCCCAAAGTTTTCTCCACTGAACATGACGAACTCAGTAAGACCTTCTTTTGATATGGTGGTCCCAAGGACCTAGTTCTGCCACACTAACTGTATGACCTTGGGGAAATTACTTAACCTCCCTCAGTATATTTCCTCAAAAGTAAAATAAGCATAAAGGTAATACCTACCTCTAGGAATGTTGTGAAGAAGAAATGATAAAATCAATATAAAGTGTTTATCATAATGCCTAGCCTATGCTAAGTGTTCAGTAGGGGTCAGCAATGTTGATTTTTAGCATTTCCATTTTTCCTTGGTTTCCTTTGTTCTCTTCATTCTGCTAAAATAACAACTATATTGAATTGCACATATTATAGACACCCTCCCTCTTATACTATAGAGAACCTATATTCCCAAGACATTAGAAGGCTTTTTTGCAGCTGAAATATCTCAGCTACTAGGATTTATGCTGTGTACCTACACAAATGTTTCCTCTCCAAAGTGCATGGAATCTTCCTTGCATGTCACCTTTTTCAAAGGACTTGACAATTTTGCATTCTTTTTCTCTTATCCTTGCAAAGTCAGCAAAACATAGTGGAATAGGATTTCAATTTCACAAATGATTGACCTGAAATAAAATGACTTGCCTGTGACTAAACACTTCATTCTATATAGCTTTTTGGTTGTGAGAGAACAGGAGATCAAGAGCAAAAAATACTAGGAAGAGCTGGCTACTCAGCTGCTAGCTCCATCAGCAGTGGAGAAGCACCCTGTCTCACTGCCACATAATTTCCTGGGAAAGTGTCATTTGTTCTAACACCAGGGCTGAGTATGCGATAATAATGCTGTAAGCAGATGTTTGGAGATGTGAGGTTTTAAAAAAATTTTTTAAATTTATTTAGCTGTAGTTGTGGTGCAGTTCCAGAGCCCACCTGCTCGGTAGTTGTGGCGTGTGGGCTCAGATGCCCTGGGCCACGTGGGATCTTAGTTACCTGATCAAGGATCGAATCCCCATCCCTTTCATTGCAAGGTGAATCTATTAACCACTGGACCGCCAGGGAAGTCCCTGGGGATGTGAGTTTTCACAACTATGATATGATCAATGTAGTAATGGCCCAAGCCTTTGACCTTCCCCATCGAGACCATAGGATTTCCCTGGTGGCTCAGTAGTAAAGAATCCGCTTATAATGCAGGAGATGCTGGTTCAGTCCCTGGGTTCAATCCCTGAATTCCCCGGAAATCCTATGGACAGAGGAGCCTGGAAGGCTATAGTCCGTGGGGTTGCAGAAAAGTCGAACACCACTTAGCAACTAAACAACAACAATCAAGAACATAAGTGGGCAAGAGTCTGTTTGGAAGCCCCCCTTACCTCAACAGATGGTACTGGTTGGAGAACCTGAGAAAGAGTTCTAGTAGCACTGGAAATGTCTTGCTTCCTAAGGGCTTTTTTTACTTTATAATAGTAAGACAAATTTTCCAAAAGAGTTTTGGAAAATTCTTCTCCCTACTTTGGAGAGAAATGACAATGTTTTCGCTTTTGAAATAGATGAAACTTTGACGTACTCTTCCATCACTTCCTCCATAAATTGAATACTTTCTGTGAGGCTTGGCTTGTGTGGTACCAGGACACTGGCCTCTAACCCAGGTATTGAGGAACCAGGGCTTTTGGTCCATTTCAGGGCATGTAGGCAGCAGGGGAGGCCACCATGGGAATACTGTGACCATGATAGTCATCCATAAGATGGCAAAAATAGTCATGCATAACTGTAGTTTATTAACTACACTCTAAATAAGATATCCAGGCATCTGTTGATGAAATTAGGTAACACCACAAGCTGGAATCAAGATTGCTGGGAGAAATGTCAATAACCTCAGATATGCAGATGACACCACCCTTATGGCAGAAAGTGAAGAGGAACTAAAAAGCCTCTTGATGAAAGTGAAAGAGGAGAGTGAAAAGGTTGGCTTCAAGCTCAACATTCAGAAAACAAAGATCATGGCATCTGGTCGGTCACTTCATGGGAAATAGATGGGGTAACAGTGGAAACAGTGTCAGACTTTGTTTTTCTGGGCTCCAAAATCACTGCAGATGCTAATTGCAGCCATGAAATTAAAAGACGCTTACTCCTTGGAAGGAAAGTTATGACCAACCTAGATAGCATATTAAAAAGCAGAGACATTACTTTGCCAACCAAGGTCCGTCTAGTCAAGGCTATGGTTTTTCCAGTGGTCATGTATGGATGTGAGAGTTGGACTGTGAAGAAAGCTGATCGCCGAAGAATTGATGATATTTTCTTAATTTATTTTTTTTTTTTACAATATTATATTGGTTGATTTTGCCATACATTGACATGAATTCGCCCCAGGTGTACATGAGTCCCCCTCCTGAACCCCCCTCTCGCCTCCCTCCTCCCTTTATCCTCCCTCTGGGTCATCCCTGCACACCAGCCCCGAGTATCCTGTAACATGCATTGACCCTGAACTGCTGATTCGTTTCACATATGACAACATACATGTTTCAATGTCATCCTCTCAAATCATCCCATCCTCACCCTCTGCCACAAAGTCCCAAAGACTGTTCCATACAACTGTGTCTCTTTTGCTGTCTCGTATACAGGGTTATATTTCCATCTTTCTAAATTCCATATATATGTGGTAGTATACTGTATTGGTGCGTTTCTTTCTGTCTTACTTCACTCTGTATAATAGGCTCCAGTTTCATCCACCTCATTAGAACTGATTCAAATGCATCCTTTTTAATGGCTGAGTAATACTCCATTGTGTATATGTACCAAAGCTTTCTTATCCATTCGTCTGCAGATGGACATCTAGGTTGCTTCCATGTCCTTGCTATTATAAACAGTGCTGCAATGAACACTGGAGTACATGTGTCTCTTTCAATTCTGGTTTCCTCGGTGTGTATGCCCAGAAGTGCGATTGCTGGATCATATGGTAGTTCTATTTCCAGTTTTTTGAGGAATCTCCACACTGTTCTCCATAGTGGCTGTACTAGTTTGCATTCCCACCAACAGTGTAAGAGGGTTCCCTTCTCTCCACACCCTCTCCAGCATTTATTGCATGTAGACTTTTGGATAGCAGCCATTCTGACTGGTGTGAAATGGTATCTCATTGTGGTTTTGATTTGCATCTCTCTGATTATGAGGGATGTTGAGCATTTTTTCATGTGTTTGTTAGCCATCTTTATGTCTTCTTTGGAGAAATGTCTGTTTAGTTCTTTGGCCCATTTTTTTGATTGGGTCATTTATTTTTCCAGAATTGAGCTGCAGGAGCTGCTTATATATTTTGGAGATTAATCCTTTATCAGTTACTTCATTTGCTATTATTTTCTCCCATTCTGAAGGCTGTCTTTTCACCTTACTTATAGTTTCCTTTGCTGTGCAGAAGCTTTTGATTTTGATTAGGTCCCATTCGTTTATTTTTGCTTTTATTTCCAATATTCTGGGAGGTGGGTCTTGGAGGATCCTGCTGTGATTTATGTCAGAGAGTGTTTTGCCTATGTTCTCCTCTAGGAGTTTTATAGTTTCTGGTCTTACATTTAGCTCTCTAATCCATTTTGAGTTTATTTTGGTGTATGGTGTTAGGAAGTGGTCTAGTTTCATTCTTTTACAAGTGGCTGACCAGTTTTCCCAGCACCACTTGTTAAAGAGACTGTCTTTTCTCCATTGTACATTCTTGCCTCCTTTGTCAAAGATAAGGTGTCCATAGGTATGTGGATTTATCTCTGGGCTTTCTATTTTGTTCCATTGATCTATATTTCTGTCTTTTTGCCAGTACCATACTGTCTTGATGACTGTGGCTTTGTAGTAGAGCCTGAAGTCCGGCAGGTTAATTCCTCCAGTTCCATTCTTCTTCCTCAAGATTGCTTTGGCTATTAGAGGTTTATTGTATTTCCATACAAATTGTGAGATTATTTGTTCTAGTTCTGTGAAAAATATCGTTTGTAGCTTGATAGGGATTGCATAGAATGTATAAATTACTTTGGGTAGTATACTCATTTTTACAATATTTATTCTTCCAATCCACGAACACGGTATATTTCTCCATCTATTAGTGTCTGCTTTGAGTACTTTCACTAGTGTTTTATAGTTTTCTATGTACAAGTCTTTTGTTTCCTTAGGTAGATATATTCCTAAGTATTTAATTCTTTTCGTTGCAACAGTGAATGGAATAGTTTCCTTAATTTCTCTTTCTATTTTCTCATTATTAGTGTATAGGAATGCAAGGGATTTCTGTTTGTTGATTTTATATCCTGCAACTTTACTGTAATCATTGATTAGCTCTAGTAGTTTTCTGGTAGAGTCTTTAGGGTTTTCTGTGTAAAGGATCATGTCATCACCGAACAGTGAAAGCTTTACTTCTTCTTTTCCAATTTGTATTCCTTTTATGTCTTTTTCTGCTCTGATTGCTGTGGCCAAAACTTCCAGAACTATGTTGAAGAGTAGTGGTGAGAGTGGGCACCCTTGTCTTGTTCCTGATTTTAGGGGAAATGTTTTCAGTTTTTCACCATTGAGGATAATGTTTGCTGTGAGTTTGTCATATATAGCTTTTATTATGTTGAGGTATGTCCCTTCTATTCCCACTTTCTGGAGGGTTTTTATCATAAATGGATGTTGAATTTTGTCAAAGGCTTTCTCTGCATCTATTGAGATAATCATATGATTTTTATTTTTCAGTTTGTTAATGTGGTGTATTACGTTGATTGATTTGCGGATATTGAGGAATCCTTGCATTCCTGGGATAAAGCCCACTTGGTCATGATGTATGATCTTCTTAATGTGTTGTTGGATTCTGATTGCTAGAATTTTGTTAAGGATTTTTGCATCTATGTTCATCAGTGATATTGGCCTATAGTTTTCTTTTTTTGTGGGGTTTTTACCAGGTCTTGGGATTAGGGTGATGGTGGCCTCATAGAATGAGTTTGGAAGTTTCCCTTCCTCAGCAATTTTCTGGAAGAGTTTGAGTAGAATAGGTGTTAGCTCTTCTCTAAATTTTTGGTAGAATTCAGCTGTGAAGCCGTCTGGACCTGGGCTTTTGTTTGCTGGGAGATTTTTGATTACAGTTTCAATTTCCGTGCTTGTGCTGGGTCTGTTCAGATTTTCTATTTCTTCCTGGTTCAGTTTTGGAAAGTTGTACTTTTCTAGGAATTTGTCCATTTCTTCCAGGTTATTCATTTTATTGCCATATAATTGCTGATAATGTTCTCTAATAATCCTTTGTATTTCTGTGTTGTCAGTTGTGATCTCTCCATTTTCATTTCTAATTTTATTGATTTGGTTCTTCTCCCTTTGTTTCTTGATGAGTCTGGCTAGCGGTTTGTCAATTTTATTTACCTTCTCAAAGAACCAGCTTTTGGCTTTGTTGATTTTTGCTATGGTCTCTTTTGTTTCTTTTGCATTTATCTCTGCCCTAATTTTTATGATTTCTTTCCTTCTACTGACCCTGGGGTTCTTCATTTCTTCCTTTTCTAGTTGCTTTAGATGTAGAGTTAGGTTATTTAGTTGACTTTTTTCTTGTTTCTTGAGGTGTGCCTGTATTGCTATGAACTTCCCCCTTAGCACTGCTTTTAGAGTGTCCCAGAGGTTTTGGGTTGTTGTGTTTTCATTTTCATTCATTTCTATGCATATTTTGATGTCTCTTTTGATTTCTTCAGTAATTTGTTCATTATTCAGCAGCGTGTTGTTCAGTCTCCATATGTTGGCATTTTTAATAGTTATTCTCCTGTAATTGAGATCTAATCTTACTGCATTGTGGTCAGAAAAGATGCTTGGAATGATTTCAATTTTTTTGAATTTACCTAGGCTAGATTTATGTCCCAGGATGTGATCTATCCTGGAAAAGGTTCCGTGTGCGCTCGAGAAATAGGTGAAATTCATTGTTTTGGGGTGAAATGTTCTATAGATATCTATTAGGTCTAACTGGTCTATTGTATCATTTAAAGACTGTGTTTCCTTGTTAATTTTCCATTTAGTTGATCTATCCATAGATGTAAGTGGGGTGTTAAAATCTCCCACTATTATTGTGTTATTGTTAATTTCCCCTTTCATACTTGTTAGTAATTGTCTTACATATTGCGGTGCTCCTATGTTGGGTGCATAAATATTTATAATTGTTATATTTGAACTGTGGTGCTGGAGAAGACTCTTGAGAGTCCCTTGGACTGCAAGGAGATCCAACCAGTCCATTCTAAAGGAGATCAATCCTGGGTGTTCATTGGAAGGACTGATGCTAAAGCTGAAACTCCAATACTTTGGCCACCTCATGGGACGAGTTGACTCCCTGGAAAAGACTCTGATGCTGGGAGGGACTGGGGGCGGGAGGAGAAGGGGACGACAGAGAATGAGATGGCTGGATGGCATCACCGACTCGATGGACATGAGTTTGAGTGAACTCCGGGAGTTGGTGATAGACAGGGAGGCCTGGCGTGCTGTGATTCATGGGGTCGCAAAGAATCGGACACGACTGAGCGACTGAACTGAACTGAACTGAAACTCATAGATTAGCATATTTTACAAAGACTGTCTGTTAACTTAAGCTTGTATTTACTTGAAGTGAAGTGAAGTGAAGTGGCTCAGTTGTGTCCGACTCTTTGCGACCCCATGGACTGTAGCCTACCAGGCTCCTCCGTCCATGGGATTTTCCAGGCAAGAGTACCAGAGTGGGTTGCCATATCCTTCTTGAAATCAAACTGAAGAATAAAGGATAAGCTTGGAATTTTTCTATCACCTCCCCAAGACCTCAGAGTTGATAAAGGAAAAGATTAAAGAGAAAATAATGTAGTAATCAATTTTTTTATCTTTATATGAAATAACCATGAAAATATCCTGGGAGTGTTCCATTCAAAGCAGTATCAAATTTCTTCCCACTTAAGGGAAGAGGTGGTTACCCTGAATGGGTTTTATTATTTATGTAGGATTTCAAATGTGTGTGTGTGTGAGAGAGAGAGAGGGAAAGAAAATGTAGTTAATCTATTGGTATTTAGTCCCAAGGGACTTCCCAGGTGGTGCAGTGTAAAGAATCTGCCTGCCAATGCAGGAGACAACAAGAGATGTGGGTTCAATTCCTGGATTGGGAAGATCCCCTGGAAGAGGAAATGGCAACCAACTCCAGTATTCTTGCCTGGAAAATTCCATGGACAAAGGAGCCTGGTGGGCTATAGTTCACGGGATCCCAAAGAGTGGGATATGACTGGATGACTAACACACACATACACACCCCTTCACAGAAAGGTAAAGTCCACCCCCTGAATGCCTGAAAAGGAACTGACTGATAAGGAAAGAGGCATTGCTCTACCATCCAACCCTCTCAGGTGAACAGAGAAAATGCAGAAAGATCAATAGACCAAGAATCAGTGAGAAGACTTTGATTCTTACTGATTTGAGAGACTTTTTATTTATAAAGCATATTGCAAAGCAGAAAAGATCAGCAGCTCATTTTCTGGATTCTTATCAATGAATGTTGCTGCAGTCTAAGGGGAAAATGCAAGGAAGGATGAGCAGAGCCAGCTCTGGGCTACTGGCTTGGAGGGATAAAGGACTCATCAAAGTGGACAGGCAAGCCATTTTCACAGCCGATAACAATGACTCTGTAGGCTTTTGTGGCTCTGTACCGGCATGGAGGCCGGGAGGAACCTCCTCTATGCTTGCAGGTGGTGACCTGGAATGCAGACTTGCTTATTCTGAGATTGCCTCCGTAAGGTTCTCCATTCCTGTCTTCACAGATGGCCTTGATGTCATTCTTTTTGCCATGAATAAAGGTGTTGGTGTCTTTGCAAGGACTGGTCAGGCTTCGATTTTGCATTATGTAATCACAGTATTTGTCATCCCGGCCCTTTGGTTTGGCATCATAGTGCTGGGTCAGGAAGTGTCTGTATCTGTAGTCATCTTGCGCCAGGGCCAGTGGGAGCAGACCCAGACCCAGCATGAAGACCATAAACAGGGGGCTCAGGACCATGACCATCTCTTCCAACAAAGGCTCCTGCCAAGGGCAAAAAGAGATGCAGTAGGGCACAGAGCAGCATTGCCAAACTAGGCTAAACGGACAGAGATTTGTTTTTATGATGGGGTGCCATGAATCAGGTTTCCTCTGTCACTAGGTATATCTTTTTCTTTTCTTTTCCTCAGTAGTCTCATCTGTCTTGTCAATCAATTTCTCTGGAAAGTCAATTTAAAAGTTTCCTGAACACAACTTGCAAATGCAAACACTCTTTCTTATCCCTGAAGATCACTTCTATCAGTGGTTAAATGATTAAAAAATGGTTAAATGGATTAAAAAATCCATTCACACTCTTTCATTTATTAACTGGGTACCAGACACCATGCTAAGTCCTAGAACACAAAGACTGTTAAGACATACCAAGTGCCTCTCTAATACAGGGTGCCGCACCCACGGGGAGATCAGCCACAGGGAAGGGATCAGAGCACCAATATACAAAGATGAGATGATAAGATATATGCTGAGAGCTATGAAGATGAGGGACTTTCAGGGAACCTTGAGCCCAGGGAAGGGCGATCATAGAGGATTGTTGAAGACGTTTCCAGGGCAAGTCAGTCCATCAGTTGACTGTGAGGAGAGCAGTGAAAGCAGTTTCACCAGGAGGTGAATGGAAGCAGAAGTAGCAGAACTAATTCCCCAAGAAGTAAGTGTTTCATGGCCAAATGTGGAATTATTACTATTTAGAAAGAACAGGGACAAGTGTGGAAGAATCTGTGTCGTACTTGGGAGTGGGTCTGGGGTCTGCTCTTACAGAGAACTGGAGGAAGAGGAATTCAAGCTTACTCTTGAGAGCTTCTTGCACTGGGAAAAGTTAGAATTATTCTCAGAGAATATTTTCCAGTTTCCCTGAAGGCCTATGTGGACAGTTACACAACAGGCAAATGGTATTATTATGTGGTTAAACAAATAAACAACAAAACACTTCAGACCTTTCCATCAAATAAAAGGCTTTATAATTTGCTGTATTGATTTCTTAACATCTTCCTCAAAAGAAGAGAGAGCTGCCATCATCACTCAGAAGCAGTCAACTAAAACTGTAAAGCACACACATTCCAGGAATGGTGTGTCGTAGACACTCAGCACGGCCAGAGAGTAAATACTGTGCTTCTTGCTGGGACATGATTTTAACTCAATGATAGATAATTAAAAATAGAATTAGACAAGAATAATTTATAACAGAATAGAAGACAAGCTTCTTATGAGCAACTAAGATTTTATTTCTTCTGGAAGTTGAGAATTGGAGCATTGCAAGATACTTATTGTTTGTAGCAGGTAGTTTTTGACTATACCATCAGTTCTTTGGAGGAAAATTGAAAGAATAGGGCCTTTTAAAAAAACCACCATGGGCCTACTTCACATTTTACCAAATATATGTGAATGTCCTCATGTCTAACAATAAAAAGAACTTTCCAATGTTAATTGGAAACCAATTTCTATAACTTGGTTTTTCAAGTTGTTTTCCAATGAGTAACTCATCCAATTTATAATTGGCTACGATTTCTCGTCAATCATCACACATGCTGAGAAATTCTTAGACTGGGATAAAAATCTGATCTTCAATTTATTTTTAAATGTGCTATAATCTTTATGAATCCCAAACTTAAACATACGTGGTATAGTGTCATGGATATTAAATTATTAATTTTTATATTGTGCCTTTCTTGTTGTAAGTCAATAAGCATATTTTCATATTAAATATTTTTGTAGCCCTTAAAGAGGCCACGAGTTGTAGCACTAAACCTGTAGTGATGCTAAACAATCCTGGGAGTACAACTGTGTATCTAGAAAGACAAAAGGATTCGGGACTCTGCTGCTTACATGGGAAGGCATGTCATAGGGTGAGCTTTCTAATCAGCATCTGACATGGATCTGCCTTATCTGTTTTATCGCTCTTCAGTCGCTCAGTTGTGTCCAACTCTTTGCAACCCCATGGACTGCAGCATGCCAGGCTTCCCTGTCCTTGACCATCTCCTGGAGCTTGCTCAAATTCATGTCCATTGAGTTGGTGATGCCATCCAACCGTCTTCTGTCATCTCCTTCTCTTCCTGCCTTCAATCTCCTTGAAGTCCAAGGGACTTCTCCAACACTACAGTTCAAAAGCATCAATTCATTGGCACTCAGCCTTCTTTATGGTCCCGAGCTCACATCCATACATGACTGCTGGAAAAACCATAGCTTTGACTACACAGACCTTTTTCAGCAATGTGATATCTCTGCTTTTTAATATGCTGTCTAGGTTTGTCATAGCTTTTCTTCCAAGGAGCAAGTGTGTTTTAATTTCATGGCTGCAGTCACCATGCAGTGATTTTGGAGCCCAAGTAAATAAAGTCTGTCACTGTTTCCCCATCTATTTGTCAGGAACTGATGGGACCAGATGCCCTAATCTTAGTTTTTGGAATGTTGAGTTTTAAGCCAGCTTTTTCACTCTCCTTTTTCACCTTCGTCAAGAGGTGTTTTAGTTCCTCTTCACTTTCTGCCATTAAAGTGGTGTCATCTGCATATCTGAGGTTGTTGATATTTCTCCCAGCAATCTTGATTCCAGCTTGTGCTTCCTCCAGCCCCACATTTCACATGATGCACTCTGCATATAAGTTAAATAAGCAGGGTGTCAATATACAGCCTTGACATACTCCTTTCCTAATTTTGAACCAGTCCACTGTTCCATGTCTGGTTCTGACTGTTGCTTCCTGACCTGCATACAGGTTTCTCAGGAGGCAGGTAAGGTAGTCTGGTATTCCCACCTTTTTAAGAATTTTCCAGTTTGTTGAAATCCACACAGTCAAAGGCTTTAGTGTAGTCAATGAAGCAGAAGTAGATGTTTTTCTGGACTTTCCTTGCTTTTTCTATGAGTCACTGAAAATGTACCTTTCTATCAGTTGTAGCATCACCAAATCCATTCATGCTCTTCAATTCAGTTATTAGCTAATTCAATAACAAACACTATAAAAGTCCCTACTGGGTACCAGGCACCATGCTAGGTCCTGGAAGACAAAGACCATTAAGACACACCCAGTGCCCCCATAATATGGGATATAGCACCCATGGGGAAGGGATGGGGGCACCAGTGTGCTGAGATGAGACAGTAAGATAGATGCTGAAAGCTACGAAGAAGAGGGACTTCTATGGAACCTTGAATCCCGGGGAAGGGGCAATCAGATCTGTTGAAGACAGATCCCAGGCACTCAAGTCAATCCATCAGTTGACTGTGAGGAGAGCAGTGATAGCAGTTGCACCCTGAGGTGCTGAGGGGAAGGGAAGCAGACCTAATTCTTCAAGAAATAGGTGGTTCGTGGCCAAGGGTGGAATTATTATATAAACTACCGTACAGTTGTGCTCATTTCACATTCTAGCAAGTTACGCTCAAAATCTTGCAAGCTAGGCTTCAGCAGTGTGTGATCCTAGAACTTCCAGACGTACAAGTGGGGTTTCAAAGAAGCAGATGAACCGGAGATCATAACACTCTAACAACAGAAGGTGAAGAGGAACTGAAGAGCCTCTTACTCAGTGTGAAAAATCTAGCTTAAAACTCAGTGTTAAAAAGACCAAGATCATGGCATCTGGTCTCATCACTTTATGGCAAATAAAAGGGGAAAACATGGAAGTAAGTGACAGATTTTAATTTTTTTGAACTCTAAAATCACTGCAGCCATGAAATTAAAAGATGCTTGCTTCATCCTCTGGCTCTTACAGAGGACTGGAGGAAGAGGAACTCAAGCTTATTCTTAGGAGCTTCTTGCACTGGGAACAAATAGGATTATTTTCAGAGGATATTTTTCAGTTTCCCTGAATACATACCTACACTGGTACACAATAGGCAAATGGTATTACCGTGTGGTAAAACAAGCAAACAAAATACCTTAGATCTTTTCATCAAATCAAAGGCTTTATAATCTCCTGTATTGATTTCTTAATATCTTCTTCAAAAGAAGAAAACTGCTATCACCTCTCAAGAGCAGTCAATTCAAACTGTAAAACTCAAACATTTTAGGAATGGTGTGTCACAGACACTCAACACACCCAGAGAGCAAATATTGTGTTTCTTCCTGGGGCACAATTTTAACTCAATGACAGATAATTTAAAATAGAATTAAATAGGCATAGAATATAATAAAATAGATAACAAATTTCTTACAAGTCACCTAGATTTTATGTCTTCTGAAACTTAAGAACTGAAAGACATTTGTTGTTTGTAGCAGGTAGTTTCTGCTATACCTTCCGTTTCTTCGGAAAAAATTGTGACAAACAGGGCCTTTTTATAAACCACCATAGCTCTACTCCACATCTCACCAAATATATGTGAATGCCTTCACATCCAACAATAAAAATAACTTTCCACTGTAAATTGGAAACTGATTTTTATGATTTTTGTTTTTTAAATTGTTTTCCTATGAGTAACTCATTCCTTTTGTAATTGGCTATGGTTTCTTGGCAATTATCACACATGCTGAGAAATTCTTAAATGGGACAAAGATTTGACCTTCAATTTATTTTTAACTGTACTATAATCTTTATGAATTCTAAATTTAAAAATAAATGGTATAGAGTCATGGATATTAAATTATTTTTATATTGTGCTTTTCTTATGTGTAAATCAATAAACATATTTTCATGTTAAATCTTTTCATAGCCCTTAAAGAGACCACCAGTTGTAACACTAAGCCTGTAGTGATGCTAAACAGTCCTGGGAGCACAACTGTGACTCCAGAAAGACAAAAGGATTCAGGGTTCTGCTGGTTACATAGGAAGGCATGTGACAGGTTGAGTGAAATGATCGCTGTTTCTAATCAGCATCTGGCATTGATCTACCTTATCTGTTTTATCTTATCCATAGACAAATTTGGTATACTACCAAAGAATTATCAACTTATACCCTAAGATTCTTTGGTCATTCCTCAACACTGAAAGAAAGAAAGAGTCACTGAAATGATTTCCATTAGGCACATAAGAGTGTCATTTGCAATAGAATCAGCAAAAGTATTTTGGGGAAGTCAACAAGAAAGTGGTAGATGACTCGGAGAGTCACGCCTAAAAGAATAACAAGCCTTCCTACAGGGCCACTGCTCTAGCACAGCTGCTGGGCTGCCATGCTCCCCAAGCGCCAAGCTCTTTACATTTACATGGTGTTTTCAGTCTCCTGGGTGTGTTTTCTTTTTCTACTTTTTTGGAAGACACTTTTCTTGAATTGTAATCAGTTAAGTCTCCTGCTCTGCAACAGACAAATATTGCCTTTTAACGTCAAAGGCGGTTAAGGTTGGAAGTATCTTTAATGGTCACACTGTGAACAGAGGCCAGAATCCCAGAGTTCAAAAATCTAGTGGAACCTGAGTTGGTAGTACCCAAAAGAGTCATTAGGTGGCAGTGGTGGATAGGAATGTTGTCTCCCTTGCTTAGAGGTAACAGCGGGTCCTTGTAGGCAGAATTAGTATTGTACAGAGGATACTGCTGATCACAGAAGCTGATGTGAGCTGGCAGGCCTGGCCACAGTCTCTGTCCAAACACTCTATGCCTTAGATATTAAGACCAAGGACACCTCACTAGAAACGAGTGTCAAAGCCAAAGTCACAAAGCTCAAGATAGCACATATAAAGATTTAGCTGTCATCAGGTTTCATGCCTGCCATTGCCAAACCGTTACTCATGGGATCTTAAGCAAACAATTACCTATTTACTTATAAATATTTCTTCCATCCCCACCCAGTCACCCAGTTGTTACCGACTCTCTGTGACTGCATGGACTGCAGCCAACCAGGATCTTCTGTCCACAGCGTTATTCCGGCAAGAATACTGGAGTGGGTTGCCATGCCCTCCTCCAGGATAAGTGTTTCCTATTGGCACATACGGAGAAGGCAATGGCAAGCCACTCCAGTACTCTTGCCTGGAAAATCCCATGGATGGAGGAGCCTGGTAGGCTGCAGTCCATGGGGTTGCTAAGGGTCGGACACGACTGAGCGACTTCACTTTCACTTTTCACTTTCCACTTTTACACATTGGAGAAGGAAATGGCAACCCACTCCAGTGTTCTTGCTTGGAGAATCCCAGGGACAGGGGAGCCTGGTGGGCTTCCGTCTATGGGGTCACACAGAGTCGGACACGACTGAAGTGACTTAGCAGCAGCATTGGCACATAATCTACAACAGGGCAAAGAGCATGTTATTCACCTTGACTCATACTACATTCCTCACATCAGACACGCAATATTTATTTTTTTAATGACTGATTTCATTCTCCTCTCCAGACCTAAATTTGCTTATCTGTAAAATGAGAGTTGCTCACTGTAAAAGTGTGAAATTCTGTGGTTCTCATTAAGACATAAGGGAACCTTTCTAGTTTCATAGCAAATGTCCAGTGACCATGGAATTGTAAAGATAAACTTGTATGGATTTAATTGGTGGCACAAGCCACCAGCTGAAAGAAAGATGAGAGGATGATGTGAGCCGAGTCTCACTGGTATGTATCATCCCTTAAGGCTCAGGGTGTAAGCCCAGCCCTCTTCACCTCTAGTTAAGGCGCTGACCCTACCTCAGGGCTTGGCACCCTAAAAAGGTACTTGTTTGTTGGGAGGTTGAAGGCCTTCATGTTCCAGTCTGGGGAGGTAAAGGAATATGCTTATTTCTGATTTATAAATTTTGCAAAATTCATCCTGTAACAACTCAGCTGAAGCTTGCTTAGACTTATCGTAATTTTGACTCCCTGAGACATCCAGAAGCCAAATCCCAGCAAACACACTATGGCCACCTCTATCTAACATCTGCTCCCCCACTTCACACATTGTTTTCAATTCTCACATGTTTGCAGTTTCAAACTTCTGGAAATGAGAGGTAAAGTAGAATTGGGAAAGAACAAATAAGAGACAGATTGTTTGTGGTACAGAAATGAATCTGCCTAGGCAAATGGTGCAGAGCCTCACATTTGGTCAAGGATAGTCAGACTCATTTACACAGATCCTTCTAGACACAAGCACATAATTGGCAGTGGAATTTATTTCAAATGCTCTTTAGATTTTTATCCTGTGTCTCAAACTAATCCATTGGTCTTTATAAAAATTAACATTCTTGTCCTCTCCAACAGGCAATATTTTGTATTCAAGGGAGCCATCAAACTTCATGTACCACAGAATTACCCCAGCCTTTGATGATGAATAATTATGGTCAGTGCACCTTCTTTTGATCTTGGGGTGTGTTCCACTTCGCTTTCAAAGAGCACCCAAAACTTTCTTTCTTCCTTTTTACTGCACCACACAGCTTGTGGGATCCTAGTTCCCTGACAAGGAATTGAACCCATGCCTTTGGCAGTGAAAGCATAGCATAATCCTGCTTGGAATGCTAGGGAACTCCTCCAGAATTTTCTTAAAGTAGTTAGCAGGGAAGTTTACAAGTAAACAGAGATTGGATTTCCCTGGTGATGCAGTGGCCAAAGCTCTACTCTCCCATGCATGGGTCCGGGGCTTGATCCTAGGTCAGGGAACTAGATCCCTCCTGCCACAACTAAGAGTGCCATTCCCACAACTAAAGATCCTGTATGCTGCAACAAGGATTGAAGATCCCTGTGCCACAATTAACACCTGGTGCAGCCAAATAAATAAATAGATATTTAAGAAAAAGAAAACTAAGAGCTGAAAATATACTTTGTTTCTTTTCTTGTTCAGCGTCATATAAAACCTATATTGGGGAGGTAGGGGTGAGATGGGGCTCCAGATACCCTTCAGCAAACAGCTTTCCCCAGGCTTTGGGGATTTTATCACAATTTAGAAATCTGTCCTAACCCTCCACTTGCTCCCAGTGGCACTAATTTGCCTTTATCTACATATAGGATATCCCCCCAAAGAAATATTTTTTCATTTTAAACTTTGGAATCTAACTCATTTTCTTTCATGAGCTTGGGCCCAGAGGCTTTAAAATAGGGGAAAATAGTTTCATTAAAATGGATGGATGGCTATAGTATATAAACAAAAAACAGACAGACAAATAAATAAAACAATGGATTACCCAGATGGAAGAATCTTACAAAAATCTGGAAGTTTCCCTCCAACTGCAGAGGGATTCCAGCTGTTTGTTCCTGGAGATGGGTTTCAGCTGAGTGAACCTGGAGGTCCCTCCTGGTTCTGATGACACAGTGATCAGATGAACAGGGTGGCGAGACCAGTCTGAAAATTCCCAACTCTGACAGAGACACACAAACCAAGGACACTGCTCTTGAACAAACAATGAGAGTCGTTCACCTCTTCCCTGGGCATGATCTGGTCAACTATTAACCCACCTTTGGATTAGAGATTTGTTCTAGGAGGCAAAGTTTGATAAATGTGGCCTTTTGTCCCTGAGTTGGCTTTTTCTGACATCCCTGGTTGTTACTCCTGCCCAAGACAGAATTGAGGTTTCATTGTTCCCATGCAATATCTGGATCCCAAAGATGTTGTTTCTTAGGCCAGCTCCAAGGACTGCCTTGCAAAAGCCTGCAGAGAAGATGGGGTCCCCCAGGAGGATGCTGCTCCACTGTACTTTCTCTTTACCCACAGAAATTGGTCTCATGAACAGGTGTTAAGTAGGTTTTATAGAACCGGGAAAGCACTCCCAGAGAAGGTTATGTGACAGCTGTTGGCACCCTGCACCTGACCTCAACCTCCCAGCTATTAACCTTCAGAAATATCCTTATCATATTCCTTGGCTTCTCTTTCCTTTCATCTTTACCTGTCCACAAATGTCTGTAAGTGTCCAATCTTTCACTGTAAAATTGTCTAACTCC
This sequence comes from Moschus berezovskii, assembly GCF_049115385.1. NCBI lineage: Eukaryota > Metazoa > Chordata > Mammalia > Artiodactyla > Moschidae > Moschus > Moschus berezovskii. The sequence continues at coordinate 99,546,453 of NC_142468.1, forward strand.
ACCATCGATGCAACACTGACTTGTATCCACTCACAAAATGACTATGTTGCCTGCATAGAAAGTGGACCCAAGGGCACCAGGATCACTTTCAGATCCTATGGTTTCAAATATCAGGCAGCAACAGGAGGCCAGCTGTCTCACAGACCCCCAGCAATCACCTTTACTGGTGTTGGATCTAGGACACTATTGTCTTCTTAAAAATTACCAACCTTCTCTCGTCATCCAAGCACCTCCACATTTTCAGTCTCCCTGTATTTTAGGTGTCAGCTGAAGTCAGGCTGCCCACCAGTAAAACAAATGCATTTGAAATCATTATAACAATTATAATAATCAGTGTTACCTTTCATTCTATGAAGGGCTCATATTTATTTACATGGCTACATTTAATCCTCACCAGAACTGTTTGAGGACAGTATTATGTAAGTCAGTTTTTCTTATGAGAAAACTCCAAAATCAAACAAGACCTTGACTGAAGCAATCCTTTTTTATTTTCCTCCTGCTAATAACGTTCTTGGCCCATCCAGTTTCTGCCTATAAAAGTCTTCCATTGCTGAGCTCCTCAGAGCACCTCTCTTTTACTAGATGAGATGCTGCCCCTTTCATGAATCGGTTAACAAAGCCAATTAGGTCTTCAAATTTGCTCAGTTGAATTTTGGTTTTTAACAGAGCAAAGAGAAATAGCAGGATGTGGGGCCTCGACTGGCATCTAACAATGTGCCTACTCACTTTCCTTTTCTGAGCAAACACACTGCTTGAGAGGAGCACCTATTTTATTTTTTAACTAATTACTTTAACAGGAGAACGATTACTTTACAGTATGATGATTTTTGCCATACATCGACATGAACGAGCCATGGGTGTACATGTGTCCCCCTAGCCTGAAGCCTCCTCCCACCTCTCTCCACACCCCATCCCTCTGGGTTGTCCCAGAGCACTGGCTTTGGGTACCCTGCTTCATGCATCGAACTTGCACTGGTCATCTATTTTACACATGGTAATATACATGTTTCAATGCTATTCTCTCAAAGCATTCCACCCTCGCCTTTTCCCACAGAGTGCAAAGGTCTGTTCTTTATATCTGTGTCTTTTTTTGCTGCCCTGAATGTAGGATCATTGTTACAGTCTCTCTAAATTCCATATATATGTGTTAATATACAGGATTTGTGTTTCTTTTTCTGACTTACTTCATTTTGTGTAATAGGCTCTAGTTTCACACACTTCATTAGAACTGACTCAAATTTGTTCCTTTTTATAGTTGAGTGATATTCCATTGTGTATATGTACCACAACTTCCTTATCCATTCATCTGCTAATGGACATTTAGGTTGCATCCATGTTCTAGCTATTGTGAATAGTAAGAGCACCTATTTTAAATTACCCACACATCACTCTTTAAACACACACTGAAGAACTGAGTTTTAAAAAATTATCAACCATTACAAACCACAAAGCTGGGTTTTGTTTTGTGATTCAATCTGAAGATCTTTTATCAGACAGTTCAGGTTTATAAATACAAATAATGTGATCTTAAAACAAAGTTATCAACCAGTCACTTGTTAGGGAGGAGACTGTCAGGCTCGTTTCGACACCCTTAGTGCCTTAGCAACCCTGGACTAGGAAGCAGCAGTCGACTCCCAGTGTCCAAGGGGATCAAGACAACTTAATCAACATAACTCCATCCCTCTCTGGTTAATTGCCTAAAAGCAGCAGATCAGCCTCTGATTTTAGATTCATGCAGTAGTGCTGGCAGGCAGCCTCCAGCCTCTGAACACAGCTAAGTCCTATCTCTTCCCCTTAGATTTTACCTGACAAACATTTGGAGATTACACAACCTATCCCTGGGCTTCCCAGATGGTGCCAGTGGTAAAGAACCCATCCACCAATGCAGGTAAGACATAAGAGACCTGAGTTCAAACCCAGGATCTGAAAGATCCCCTGGAGAAGGAAATGGCAACCCACTCCAGTCTTCTTGCCTGGAGAATCCCATGGACAGAGAAGCCTAGCAGGCTGCAGTCCATAGGGTCCCACAGAGTTGGACGCAGCTTAGCGGCAGCAGCAATTGTCCATAGAACTGACAATGCCAAAAGTGAGTTGGTGAATAATGTATGATTACTTTTATTCTAACTGTTTTCCTTTTCACCTTGGCACAATGAGGTGATGAAAACAGAAAATAAGATTTTGAAATAAAAAGAAAATTTTACTATTTCATTAAAATGCATCTAAATGCTTACTCAATATACCATCACATTTGAAAAACTCAGCAGTGGCCACAGGACTGGAAAAGGTCAGTTTTCATTCCAATCCCAAAGAAAGGCAATGCCAAAGAATGTTCAAACTACTGCACAATTGCACTCATCTCACAGGCTAGCAAAGTAATGCTCAAAATTCTCCAAGTCAAGCTTCAACAGTACATGAACCAAGGACTTCCAGATGTTCAAGCTGGATTTGGAAAAGGCAGAGGAACCAGAGATCAAATTGCCAACATACGTTCATTGGATGATTGAAAAAGCAAGAGTTTCAGAAAAACATCTACTTCTGCTTTATTGACTATGCCAAAGCCTTAGACTGTGTGTATCACAACAAACTGTGGAAAATTCTTAAAGAGATGGGAATACCAGACCACCTGACCTGCCGCCTGAGAAATCTGTTTGCAAGTCAAGAAGCAACAGTTAGAACTGGACATGGAACAACAGACTGGTTCCAAACTGGGAAAGGAGTATGTCAAAGCTGTATATTGTCACCCTGCTTATTTAACTTCTATGCAGAGTACATCATGTGAAATGCCAGGCTTGATGAAGCACAAGCTGGAATCAAGATTTCTGGGAGAAATATCAATAACCTCAGATATGCAGAAGACACCATCTAATGGCAGAAAGTGAAGAGGAATTAGAGTCTCTTGATGAAAGTGAAAGAGGTGAGTGAAAAAGTTGGCTTAAAACTCAACATTCAGAAAACTAAGATGTGGCATCTGGTCCCATCACTTCACGGCAAATAGGTGGGGAAACAATGGAAACAGTGAGAGACTTTATTTTCTTGGGCTCCAAAATCACTGCAGATGGTGACTGCAGCCATGAAATTCAAAGATGCTTGCTCCTTGGAAGAAAAATTATGACCAAGCTAGGTAGTGTATTAAAAAGCAGAGCCATTACTTTGCCAACAAAGGTCCATCTAGTCAAAGCTACGGTTTTTCTGGTAGTCATGTATGGATGTGAGAGTTGGACTGTAAAGAAAGTTGAGTGCCAAAGAATTGATGCTTTTGAACTGTAGTGTTGGAGAAGACTCTTGAGAGTCCCTTGGACTGCAAGGACATCAAACCAGTCCATCCTAAAGGAAATCAGTCCTGAATATTCTTTGGAAGGACTAATGCTGAAGCTGAAACTCCAATACTTTGGCCACCTGATGGGAAGAACTGACTCATTTGAAAAGACCCTGAATCTGGGAAAGACTGAAGGCAGGAGAAGGGGATGACAGAGGATGAGATGGTTGGATGGCATCACCGACAAGATGGACATGAGTTTGAGGAAGCTCCAGGAGTTGGTGATGGACAGGGAAGCCTGGTGTGCTGCAGTCCATGGGGTCTTAAAGAGTCGGACACAATTGAGCAACTGAACTGAAATGCTTACTCAAAATACCTACAATGAGAAGCTACAGTTAACCTTCCATATCCACAGGTTCCCATCCTCGGATTCAACCAACTATGGACTGAAAATATTTGAAAAAATATTCTAGAAAGTTCTAAAAAGCAAAATTTTAAATTCACTGTATCCCAGCAACTGTTTACATAGTATTTACATTGTATTAAGTATTATAAGTAATCTAGAGATCATTTAAAGTATAGGGAGGATGTGTGCAGATTATATATTAGTACAAATACTATGTCATTTTATATAAGGGGCTTGAGCATCGGGTTTAGGTCCCTTGGTAAGTCCTGGAACTAATTCCTGTGGTTCAGACCACAAAGTTTCTGCCTGCAATGCCGGAGACCCGGTTTGATCCCTGTGTTGGCAAGATTTCCCTGGAGAAGGAAATGGCAATCCAGTCCAGTACTCTTGCCTGGAAAATCCCATGGGGGAGCCTGGTAGGCTGCAGTCCATGGAGTTGCAAAGAGTCGGACACGACTAAGCGACTTCACTTACCTTACCTTCACTAGATGGGAAGCAATTGCATTGCCAATTGAAAAAGATGCTCGTATATTTAAAAACTGTTCTGACAGCTTGAACTCAAAGCCATCCCCTTTATTTTGAAATGTTTTTCACTCTCTCCTTCCAGCCAATAGTTTCCCTGCACAAGGAGACAGGAAGCATGGGTTCTCCTTCTATGGACTTAGTGCTAGTCTGCTTTTCCCTTTATACACAGTATGTATCTTTAGTTCTGTCCTCAAGGGTAATTATAAAATCAGGTGATGGAGGGAAGAGATTAATCTATAAATTCCTTCATAACAAAAAATTTTAGGTCTACAAGTGTGAAACTTATTTAGTAACAGAAGTCAATGGTTAAAGGAGGATGAAGCCCACATGAAAATAAGGATCACTCTTCCACCTCCAGGAAGCAGAAAACACTATTGGCTGAGGGAGAATGGTGACAAAGTCCTACTGGCCTACCTGTATTTCCAAATAAAAACAAACATTAAACATTCAGTTTTCAACAGACTCTGGGTTCTGTGCCCATTTGCTCAGTCGAGAAGGAAATGGCAACCCACTCCAGTGTTCTTGCCTGGAGAATCCCAGGGGCAGAGGAGCCTGGTGGGCTGCCATCTATGGGGTCTCACAGAGTCAGACACGACTGAAGCGACTTAGCAGCAGCAGCTCTTTCCCAGTTATTTTAATGTGTTCTGAGAATAGCTGTTTACAGAGATTGTTTTCTCGAATACAGATTCAATATAAACTAAAGAGGGGTTTCAGCAGTCTGCTGTGGTCCACTTTCTCAGCCATCTAATTTATGAATCATGCTGGCAAATGCTTTTAACAGTAACTGGGTAAACCTCTTAGCTTTGACTGCTTATACACTCACATCTGCTCTTTTAACAATAGCCAGAGCCATTCCTCTTTTTCTAGAATGATTTTCCCAAGCGAAACTAATTTGGCTCAGAAGAGGATGTTGAGGGTGGGGAGAGTCAGTTATGGAAGGTTACCAGGAAAAGCACAATAGACAATAGTAAGGTTGTTATGCAAACTTAAGTCTTTGCTTTCTCCAGTTGGCAAGAGTTTGTAGAGATTTGTTCATCATCTTCTTCCGGGTACCCCAAGGGAGACATTCTTACAAATGGAGGTTTCCCTTATAAATGTAAATGTTTCTTGTTACGAAAAGGTAACTCCTACTAGGTTTTCAAGATTTTCTCCTTGTCTGCTGTTTTTTAGAAAACAATCAAGTTAAAATAATATGCCAAAGAGACATTTTAGGGTGGCAAATTATCCCCTACAGCTCACTTGAGATTTCCCCAGGCCCCTAAACACTGTTGAAAATCGCTTTTACTGTCCTTTCTAAATAAGCCTGTGTCGTTGTCATTTGATGTGCTGTCTCAGAGTAAGAAAGTTGAGGATTCCAAGGTTCCACTAAGAAAGCTTAGAGAAGAGGTTGTTGGCGAAGTGTCTCAAAGAATTTCACAACTCAGGCTGAAGGTGGGTTAGGGGGGAGAAGACAGAGGAGAAAAGGAAGACACGAGTTCCCAAATGTCAGTTACGGTTGCAAAAACTTGACAAGTTATGGTTCATAAATCTGGCGATTATCCTGTTTTCCCAAGGAAGTGTAGCCCTCCTCGGATTTCCCTTCCCTTCACCAATTCTGCGGTCACGCTTAGAGCCTATATTCCAGGCAACAGGCATTTCATGCTGGCAGCTCTACTCAGCTTCAGAAAAGAAGCAGCCGAGTCGGAATGTGGGCTGGAGGAGGGCAAGGCAACCCACTCTAGTATTCTTGCCTGGAGAATCCCCAAGGTCAGAGGAGCGGGCTGGGTCACAGTCCCTGGGGTCGCAAGGAGTCGGACACGACGGAGAGACTGCTCAGGAACGTGTGATCCCTAACTGTAGAAGAACGGCGCTTTTACCTTCCTTCCCATTCCTTAGCCCCTCCAGGCCAGTCCAGGAAACGCCTCGCCACAGAACTCCATACTGTCTCTGCTAAAAAAGGGACTCCCTCGCCCAAACTCCCGGATAAAGCTACCAAAAAAGGAGGAGTAGAGGAGGAGATGAAGGAGCGGGAGTGTGAACCTACCTCGGCCTCGGAACAAGTCTGCGGAAATGGGCAAGACGGTGGAAACAGAAGTTTTTCTCACCCGCTTCTTCTTCCCTGTAACGACGACGCCGAGTCGGGAGAAATGCAAAGATGCAGAGAGGTGCAGAAGGGTCGGGGTGCAAGGCTTTTTGTAGTTGGGACGGCGCCCCACTTCTCCTAGGAGGCGCTTCCAGCCAGGACCCGCCTCCAATGCAGGCGTCAGAGCAACCCCGGTTCCAGGCGGAACGGGTGGGTTTCTGCCTGGGCTGGGATTGAGCTTGGAGGTCCGAGCCCGACGCTCACTGGCCTAGAGGACAAGGCGTGAGGGGGCCTGCAGGACCTGGCCCCTGCTCCAGGGAGCAAGGCTGCCTCTCCCAGCGCCTACTGGCGACAGTCCAGTAAGCCAGGCAGTTTGGCCCCGCACACATAACCAGCTCCAGCTATCACATGTTCGATCAGTGTACATCTTTTGTACAACAGTTCGGAACGCGGGAAAATTTGCATAGAACAGACTCAGCAATTAGCAAACGTGGGATGGAGAGGGGAAAAAATGGAAGCGGGCTCGTCCGGGATTTGAACCCGGGACCTCTCGCACCCAAAGCGAGAATCATACCCCTAGACCAACGAGCCACAGTAGAAATTTTTCTCAGAGGTTGTCTCTGAATCTTCTCGGTCAGCAACCGGCCGCCTGGTTGCTCTGAACTTTTCTTTTCGGTGTAGACGTTTACCTTTGATTTTGCTTAGCTGTTCTTTATGAAGTATCACGTCTGACTCTGACCTCACTTATTCTCCTCCATCGGCGTCCTGGACCCCTCCAGACGCTAGATGGGGTGAGGAGAGGCAGCTTTTCAGGACGACAGTCCCCATGTCTGAGCTCCAACAAGCCCCTCCCGGAGGAGTCTCTTTGCGTTCCAGCTGGAGGGAACCTGGAGAGAACCGCGTTGAAGCCTGAGGGCCCAAGTTGGGGTCGATTGCAAGATCCTGAATACCAGGACAGACGCCCAGGTTGTGTGTCTGTCCGGCTGCTACTACTTCGCGAGGGTGTAAAATCCTAGGGGCAGGAATGACGGGCATCAAAATGCGGGTAGCCAGTATTTTGATCTTTTGGAGGTGAACCAGTCTGGGGCGTGTTCGTAAAGATCAGACCCCCGAAGTTTCCTTGAATGAGAATCAAATGTTCCATTTCCCCACCTTTGCTTAAATTGTTTCTACATTTTTAATTTCTCTTTCCCATTTCACATCCCAATTTACGTCAAAGCCTATTCCTCTTCCTGCTCCAGCTCAAAAAGTTTTTTTGGTGGTTGTTGCTTTGGAACTATAAAAATCTGTTAACAGTTGAATAAATTAAAAGGCTCTCCTCACTGAATGGATATGTGCGTGTAGAGTGAATGAAGGTCTCAGTGGGTTGTCCCGCAAATTAGAGCTCTAAGGACCGCAGAATATAATATATATTCAGTACCAACGAGTGGTATTGGATCTTCAACTTTTGAACCTCAGGCGGCAACCTAAATTCAGTTAGACCATCAAACTCAGAACTTCTTCAGATGGTTGGAAGAGTTAGTGCTCACTCCCCCTTTTCACTGAAAACCGTGCCCAACAGGACCGTTTTCAAGATAACAAAACCATCTTTGTAACTGGGTAAGGTCTGGAGAAAAAGACCCTAGAACACTTAAAACGACGTGAGAAATTGGAGAGCCAGGGTTCACCAAGTGCAAGCCCCAAAACATTCGTTTCCTCCTTCGAGCCGGAATCGAACCAGCGACCTAAGGATGTCTATGCTCTGAATTACTACAGTCCTCCGCTCTACCAGCTGAGCTATCGAAGGAAGCACGGGTGCTAATTACTTAGAGTTTTGTAATGAGAAAGTTGATAAACAGGTTCTGGCACAACAGCCCAGTAGTTGCCAGTGTGTGGATACCACGTAGCCGACCAGCTTAGGAGAAAGTCCTGCATCCACACTTCTACAGACAACCCCTCTAGAGCTGGATTCTCCTGCTTCAGAGAGGGGCTTTCAAGCAGGCCTAACCTGTGAGCTCTTCACTGGCGTACCTAGAGCCTTGGATCTCGAGGCCGCCCCGAGCCGTGGCGATCTGCCGGCCTGTTGTCTTCACTTAGCGCGCTGCCCCGGGCCTCCTGGCCTGATGATGCGTGTCTAAAGTGGGAGCAGACACCCGGGCACTGGAAAACAAAGGGCTGAGGTGGTGTAACACCCAATTCTGATCGCGCAACTGCGAGCCACCGCGGGCCTTAGAGCTCCGGCCTGGGCCTCCCTTTTTCTCCCTTCGCGTGCTAGCCTCCATAATCCAGGAGCGTTTGCACAAGCGAGCTGCTTCTCCCTTCCGCTTACACGTCCGCAGACTAGCGGAGGGAGAGGCTGTGACGTATAATACATGGCTAAGCCCAACATTACTGTGAGAATTGACTCTCGGAGAAACTATTTTAAGGTTTTCAAAGAGGTAGCCACAGATTCTTTGAGTAAATAATAAATTTAGTGACCCGATTCTCGACCCTAATTTTCCTGCTGAAATATTTAGGTGTTCGAAAACCCACTGAAACATGGAACCTTGTCGGACAGCCTATATTCTCCCAAACGCCTAATCGGGACAGCGGACGCTGGGGAGAGGACTTGGTTCTGGACTCCAGACCTGCTCAGAGCGGGTGTGTGTGTGTTCAATCCCATCTCTTTCCTCACCGCCCTCATATCCTGCCGCTGCACGGGCCACCCCCAAGGCTCTTGCTGTGGTCCTGCAAAGCCAGGGCGTCCTCGGAGACTGGCAGCACTTGCCGCAGTTTGTGATAGACTCTGCCACAATCAGGGCGGCAAAGCAGCCCTTGCCCCCTACTACTGGAACCTAAAAGTAAGTGTTCTGCTCGGGTGCTTATTTGGGACATCTGGAAACCGGCGGGAAGTTATAATTAGCGGAATTTCCGCTGGAGTTTAAGTTACGTGAGAGAGGTGGATAGCTGGTGAAGTAGCTTTTCAAAAGAACGAAGGGATTTCCCGGTAGGCCCCAGCGAGATTTGAACTCGCGACCCCTGGTTTACAAGACCAGTGCTCTAACCCCTGAGCTATAGGGCCCTGCCGGTGACTACTATCCCTTATTCTCTAAAACAGCTTTTATGCTGGACCTTTATTAGGGTGCCTGTATGAACTGGGCAAAAAAACTGGACGTCGTTTCAATCTGTTGTTGTTCAGTCACTTAGTCGTGTCCGATTCTTTGCAACCCGGTGGACTGCAGCAGGCCAGACTTTCCTGTCCTTCATCATCTCCCTGAGTTCACCCAAACTCACGTCCATTGAGTCGGTGACGCCATCCAACCATCTCTCCCCTTCTCCTTCTGCCCTCAATCTTTCCCAGCATCAGGGTCTTTTCCAGTGAATCGGCTCTTTGGATCTGGTGGCCAAAGTATTGGAGCTTCACCTTCAACATCAGTCCTTCCAATGAATAGTCAGGGTTGATTTCCTTTAGGATTGACTGGTTTTATCTCCTTAGAGTCCAAGGGACTCTCAAGAGTGTTCTCCAGCACAATTCAAAAGCATCAATTCTTCCATGCTCAGCCTTTCTTTATGGTCCAACTCTCAAATCCTTGCATGAATACTGGAAAAACCATACCTTTGCCTATCTGTTCCTTTGCCAGCAAAGTGATGTCTCTGCTTTTTAATACACTGTCTAGGTTTGTCGCTTTTCTTCCAAGGATCAAGAAGAGTCTTTTAATTTCGTGGCTGCAGTCACCATTCACGGTGATTTTGGAGCCCAAGAAAATAGTCTCTCACTGTTTCCATTGTCTCCCTACCTATTTTCCATGAAGTGATGGGACCAGATGCCATGATCTTAGTTTTCAGAATGTTGAGTTTTAAGCCAGCTTTTTCACTCTCCATTTTCACCTTCATCAAGTGACTCTTTTTACTTCCTCTTCACTTTCTGCTATTAGCGTGGTGTCATCTGCTTATCTGAGGTTGTTGATATTTCTCCTGGAAATCTTGATTCCAGCTTGTGCTTCAGCCACCCCGGCATTTCACTTGATGTACTCTGCATAGAAGTTAAATAAGCAGGGTGACAATATACATACTCTTGACATACTCTTTTCCCAATTTGGAACCAGTCCCTTGTTCCATGTATGGTTCTAACTATTGCTTCTTGACCTGCATACAGGTTTCTCAGGAGGCAGGTAAGGTGGTCTGGTATTCCCACCTCTTTTAAGAATTTTCCAGTCTGTTGTGATCCACATAGTCAAAGGCTTTAGCTAGTCAAAGAAGCAGATATAGATATTTTTCTGGAATTCTTTTGTTTTTTCTGTGATCCAACGAATGTTGGCAATTTGATCTCTGGTTCCTCTGCCTTTTCTAAATCCAGCTGGTACATCTGGAAGTTCTCAGTTCACATACTGTTGAAGCCTAGCTTGAAGGATTTTGAGCATTACCTTACTAGCATGTAAAATAAGTGCCATTGTACAGTAGTTTGAACATTCTTTGGTGTTGCTCTTCTTTGGTACTGGAATGTAAACTGACCTTTTCTTGTCCTGTGATCACTGCTAATTTTTCCAAATTTGCTGACATATTGAATGCAGCACTTTAACAGCATCATATTCTAGGATTTGAAATATCTCAGCTGAAATTCCATCCCCTCCAGTAGCTTTGTTTGTAGTGATGCTTTCTAAAGGCCCACTTAACTTCCAACTCCGGGATGTCATGACCCAGATAATCACACCATGGTGGTTATCTGGGTCATGAAGATTTTTTTGTATAGATCTTATGTATATTCTTGCCACTTCTTCTTAATCCCTTCTGCTTCTTTTAGGCCCATACCATTTCTGTCCTTTTTTGTGCCCATCTTTGCATGAAATATTCCCTTGGTATCTCTAATTTTCTTGAAGAGATCTCTAGTCTTTCCCATTCTATTGTTTCTATTTCTTTGCATTGTTCAGCTAGGAAGACTTTCTTATCTCTCCTTGCTATTCTTTGGAAATTTGCATTCAGATGGATATATCTTTCCTTTTCACCTTTGCCTTTCACTTCTCTTCTTTTCTCAGCTGTGTGTAAGACTTCCTCAGACAGCCTTTTTGCTTTTCTTTTTCTTGGGGATGATTTTGATCACTGCCTCCTGTACAATGTTACAAACCTCTGTCCATAGTTCTTCAGGAACTGTGTCTATAAGATCTAATCCCTTGAATCTATTTGTCACTTCCACTGTACAATCATAAGGGATTTGATTTAGGTCACTATTGGAACTCTGTAGTCTCTTGCTGGGGACAGCGCAATATGGGGTCAGTGACAGGAACTACCACTAATTTAAGAATGCAGAAATTTGCCCAACCCAACATAGTCTAATGTAGTGAAAGTTTTCCACCCTCTACCCTCTGCAGATTGTGAAAATCAAGAAGGGAAATTCTACACAGAGGAAACTGCCGACCACAGATCTCTCAGACTAAATTTCGACATCCACATTTGGTTTTCTGTTTGACTTAGGACATGAACCAAGGGGCAACTGCCTGCCCCAAGTTCGTTAGATTAGCGATTTCTCCACAGCTCAAGTCTTAGTGCCAGAATAGGCATTCGTTAATTCGTTCATCCCTTTATTGGATAAACACTGAACTCCAGTTCTGTGCTAGTCAGAATGAGACATCTAGATATGGTCTTTGCTTTGAAGCCAGCGGCATAGTCTTGTGGTATAAAAGAATGTTAGTTTTCATGAAAGAGAACAATGAGAAGTAGCCGTGCAGAGTGTGAGGGAGTGGTAACAGTGCTAAGGTTCACAGACCTTCAGCGTGAGCCGTCACAGATGCAGGCCTTCAGGAGGGGATGGAACTTGAACTGCACCTTGAGGGCAAGTTAACACTTACACAAGTTTGGGGACAGAGTGATCCTTGGTAGAGAAAAAAATTATGAGCAAAGTTGGAGAGAAAGACGTTGGCATTTAAAGTGCCAAGGCAGAACACTGGCTGGGGCAGATGCCAGCCCTTGTGGAAGTGAGGTATTGTAAAATAGGAAAGCAGAAGACTTAGAAAATTCTGGAAGGAAGTTACACCCCTTTAAAAATTGAACAGGGAAATTCACAAAGCATGAATATGGAGATTGAATTGAAGGGGAGAGAAACCAAAGTCAAGAGGACGAGAGACTGGCCATGGTACATATTCTCAAAGATAAAATGTAGGAGCATAATAGTTATGGGATTGGAAAGGGAGGAATGAATGAAGAGATACAGGCAAGGGAGAGTCTGCTGAAGCAGATCTGAATGAAGAAGAGATAAGAGACAACAAAGAGGAAAGGAGGAAGATTCTCAAATATCATTCTTTGAAGAAGCAAGATGATACTGAAAAAAGAAAATCTAAAGGAGAGATGGGTATCTGGAGAAGGCAGAGGGGTGAAGAAATGTTAGAATTTACGTAGGCTGGATTTGAAGTATAGATGGAGGATATAGGAATTTATGACAGCTAGGGTACTCTTGTGTCTAGAGTTCTGTAGATTGATAAGTCAAGGTTAGATCAAATTACAGAGGTCATTCATTGAGTCAGAGCCTGTAAGTATTATGTGCTCTTGAAGGAAGAGAGTACAAACAGAAAACAGCAGACACCTGAAAATAAGCTTTCTGAATAGCCCCGTTGCAGGCCTTTGTCATATGAGTGTGTCCAACATTTCTTTTTTATTCAACATTTTAAAAACATTTTCCTCACTTTTTTGTAATTTCAGTATTATTAGTCCTAGAAAACTTGCTTTCCCATCTGGCAGCTGAGAGTGAGGATGTGACCTAGGTCCACCAATCAGATGCATCCAGAGAAGATTTCAGTTTAGAGGTGTAAATAATCCTCTTTACTCCTCTAATCCAGGGGTTAATATTTCCACAGGGAACTCCCATATTTGTCCAATGATGAAGGTGTTAGGTTCTTGGGTTTGGGATTTCTTAAATCTATAGATCATTGCCTTTCTTCCATTCTGGAAAATTCTCATCCATTATCTTTTTTTTTTTTTTCCCCTCTACTTTTCTTTCTCCATTCATGAAATGAATTAAATACATATTAGACCCTCACAACCTGTCCTTCATCTCTTAACTTCTCTTTCATATTTACTGTCTTTTTGTCTCCATGTTGCTTTCTGGGTCACATGTTCTTACTCATAATCAACTACTGCTGTATTTAACCAGCTGTTAAATCTACCCACTGAGTCAACTGTAATTATAAATTGTAATTTTCAATTTTAGACATGTTGCTTCTTTTTCAAAACTACTAAGCCAAATTCTATACTTTCATATTATTTGAAGATATCTGCCAGTTTTTAAAAATCTCTTTAAACATAGCAATTATATTGTTTTAATATCTATGATAATCTGTATTATGCTATCTGTTGCTTTAGTTGATTCTTACGTCAAATTGTTTCCTGTGTAACCGTTCATCTTCGAATGTAAACTGCTCAATATCTTTGCAAAATTATGAGCAGTGAATTTTTGAGGTCAAGATGAAAGTTTCTTCCTGGAACAAAAAAAAATTACATGGCTTTTGTTTCTTATATGTACTTGAACCATTATCAGCCCAAAAGGACTCTAAAAAAAGTTCATGGTCAGACATTCCTTGGGCCTCCAAGATGAAGTCAGGCCAAACTGCAAATCAGAGAAAAAGCATACCTATGGCCCTAGCTTCCCAGTAAAAGTTGAAAGCTCTTCTTTTTATTTTCCCTTTCTAAGCTCAGCTGATTTCTGCTGAGCTCCACAACAATTACTGTAAGTGAAAGGTTAACTTATTATTCATTCTTATCTTGTGGGCATAGCTCTTTGGGGTCCGAACTTAATATTTGGAAGAGTATCTTAGTAGAATTTCCACTTTTAGTGGGTGCTGAACCTGGACATCTGCCCTTCCTTTTTCTCCCACCCAAAGATGCTGCCAAAACTATAACCCAATTTTGCAGTAATTAGCAAATGTCTTAAGAGCTACAAAGATTAATGTTTTCTTTACCTCTCAGATTTCATCTTTTCCTTAGATTCTGGCCTATTAGTTTCTTTTTATCATATTAGTACTTTGATGTTTTTACGAAAATTTGGTAAAATCTTATCCAATATTTTTATCACTTTTCCTCAAGGAGGTTGGTCCAATTTAATTAGCCCACAATTACTAGAAAGGAGATTAGAGTGGTAGGAGCTATAACGTCATATTCTACCACATGGACTGAGAAGCAGAGAGTGCATTACTCTAGAAAGGGCCTAAGGGAGAGAAAGCACAAAAAAGAGAGCAGTGATAGTGAAAAAGGAATCCTGTGTACCTTCCAAGTCTATAGTTATGACTCACTCCAGAGGCCTCACTGTATTCCCTCTTAGAATCTATGAGACTTCCCTGAATTTTTACAGCAATTTTCCCTTCTATTTTAGGAAAAATTATTTTCAACTTAAAATACTCCTAAATAACACTGAAGGTATTAATACATGTCTCTACATTATAGCTTTTATCTTCTAATATTTGGATCAATATTTATCAAATGGCAGTTATATGTTGGCCACATATACAGATCTCTGCTCCAGTCAACTTGGTCCACTTGTAATTCCCCAAATATAACTCACACCTTTTCCAGTTGTGATCATTTGTTTATTATTTCTTCAGCTAGAATGATTTTCCATTTCTCCATACCTGTCAAACACTACTTATCCTGGAAAAATTATCTCAATGTTCTAATTCACAATGGCTTTGCTTTTTTACCAAGTGGATTTCATTTCATTTCCCCTCTGAAACCTATGAACCTTTTCCATCTTTGCTGTTCATTCTTCTTCGCTCTCTCTCTCAGGATTTTGAACAGGACACATGTAATGGAGGTGTTCCCTAGGACCCAGAAGTAAGCATCCAGACTGCCATTACCCATTCAACTACGCTCAGTCAGTTATGAAATTATCAGACTGTTCTGTCCTTCCCAAATTTCTTCATCTTATATGAAATATTGTTGAAAGAAGGTACCCTTTTATTTTTTTAATCTTCCAGAATTACTTCTAAATTCTGTTTTCCTATCTATGTCTATGTCCACCTTTTGGAAATGCTACGAAAGATACAAAGAAAGACTGAATGAGATGGAAAAGAAAAAGGGAAGGAGACTCTACTTAGTTACAAACTGCTTTATCTTGTTTTTAGAATTCAGCGTGTTAGTATACCATCAGCAGTTTTAGTACACTATCAGCAGTACGTGAACCGAGAACTTTCAGATGTACAAGCTGGATTTAGAAAAGGCAGAGGAACCAGAAATCAAATTGCTAACATAAGCTGTATCACAGAAAAAGCAAGGGAATTCCAAAAAAACACATGTACTTATGCTTCATTGACTACTCTAAAGCCTTTGACTGTGTAGATCACAACAAAATGTGGAATATTCTTAATGAGATGGGAATACCAGACCACCTGATCTGCCTTCTGAGAAACCTGTATGCAGGTCAAGACACAACTGTTAGAACTGGACATGGAACAACAGACTGGTTCCAAACTGGGAAAGAGTATGTCAAGGCTGTATATTGTCATCCTGTTTATTTAACTTCTATGCAGAGTACATCAGGCAAAATGCTGGACTGGATGAATCACAAGCTGGAATCAAGATTGCTGGGAGAAATATCAACAACCTCAGATAAGCAGATGACACCACCCTAATGGCAGAAAGCGAAGAGGAATAGCCTCTTGACGAATGTGAAAAAGAAGAGTGAAAAAACTGGCTTAAAACTCAACATTCCGAAAACTAAGACCATGGCATCTGGTCCCATCACTTCATGCAAATAGGTGGGGAGACAATGGAAACAGTGAGAGACTATTTTCTTGGGCTCCAAAATCACCATGAATGGTGACTGCAGCCACGAAATTAAAAGACTCTTGATCCTTTGAAAAAAATCTCTGACAAACCTAGGACAGTGTATTAAAAAGCAGAGACATACTTTGCCAACAAAGGTCTGTACAATGAAAGCTATGGTTTTTCCAGTAGTCACATATGGATGTGAGAGTTGGATCATAAAGAAGGCTGACCGCTGAAGAATTGATGCTTTCAAACTGGTGCTAGAGAAGACCCTTGAGAGTCTTTTGGACTGCAAGGAAATCAAACCAGTCAATCCTAAAGAAATCAACCCTGAATATTCATTGGAAGGGCTGGTGCTGAAGCTGAAGCTCCAATATTTTGACCACTCATTGGAAAAGACCCTGATGCTGGGAAAGATTGAGAGCAAGAGAAGGGGACAACAGAGGATGAGATGGTTGGATGGCAACACTGACTCAATGGATATGAGTTTGCGCAAACTCAGCGAGATAGTGAAGAACAGGGAAGCCTGGCGTGCTGCAGTTCATGGGGTCGCAAAGGGTCAGACAAGACTTAGCGACTGAACAACAACAAGAAGCAGTTTTAAGCATTGTATTCTCAGCTCCTTGAGGGGAAGGTTGTATGGGTTTCCAAAATACCTAACAAAGTGACCAGCACAGAGTGGTATTAATAAATACTTGAAATGGTATTAATAAATACTTGAAATGTTCAGAGAGTAAAGGATATTATTGCCCCCAGAAATCTGGAACCCAATAGATTCTTTTAGTTTCCTCTTCCTGAAATTATTGGTAAAACAAGCACTGAAAATCTCTAAGGGACTTCTGCTGCTGCTGCTGCTGCTAAGTCGCTTCAGTCATGTCCAACTCTGTGCAACCCCATAGATGGCAGCCCACCAGGCTTCCCCGTCCCTGGGATTCTCCAGGCAAGAACACTGGAGTGGGTCTAAGGGACTTCTAGCTCTCATTTAATTTAAATTCCAGGATACTAGTCTGAATTCAGGGGCCAGTTCTCATTTTATGTGGTCACTAAATGGTGTAGCTAACACTGACAGAGATGAATGCCCCACCACCCAACACACACAGTGTCCTTACAGAAAAGAGAGGAAGTTACCTGAAAATAAACATATGTTTGCCTATTGAGACTGAGAATATATAAGATAATGTTCGTAACAAAAGACTGGGTGAAATCCGTTTAATATGGCATGTGCGTTTAGCCCTGCTGGGGCAGATTTCCTTTGAAAAATGTCTGACCTCCTTTCTCAGGCTAATTCATAATTTCAGACCCTCAAGCAGACACACTTTCCAGTGAGAGAAGCCCCACCTAAAACACGTATTTGCCTAACAGGGCAACCTTTGTTTCCTACACATTTTTTCAGCAGGAAGTATGTCTTCCTGAGGGTCTGGCATCACACATTAGGACTGTGAAGGAAAGTCAGGCATTTCTCAAGGGAAATTTGCCCTAGTAGGGTTGAATACTTGCATTAGGAAAAGAAGGAACACTTCCAATCTCACTTTATGGAGTCAGTACCATGCAGATACCAACAACAGACAAAGACACTACAAAAAAAGGAAAATTACAGGCCACTACCAATGCAAAATGCTAGCAAATTGAATTTAACAGTATATTAAAAGGATCATCACAATGACCAGGTCGGATTTATCTCTGGGATGCAGAGATGATTCAACATGTGCAAATCAGTCAGTGTGACAAACTATATTAACAGAAAAAGAAGAAAGCCACATGACCACCTCTGTGCTATGCTTAGTCGCTCAGTCGTGTCCGACTCTTGCGACCCCATAGACTGTAGCCTGCCAGGCTCCTCTGTCCATGGGATTCTCCAGGCAAGAATACTGGAGTGGGTTGCCATTTCTTCCTCCAGTCCAACTCTTTAGAATACCATAGACTGTAGCCCTCCAGGCTGCTCTGTTCATGGAATTTTCTAGGTAAGAATACTGGAGTGGGTTGTTATTCCCTTCTCCATGACCATCTCTAGATGCAAAAAAAGCATTTGCCAAAATTCAACATCCATTCATGATAAAAAAAAATACTCTTAATAAAATAGGTATAGAAAGGACCTATCTCGACACAACAAAGGTCATATATGAAAATCCCACAGCTAACACCATAATTAATGGGGGAAACCTGAAATCTTGCCCTCAGAGATCTGATACAAGGCAAGGATGCCCACTATCATCACTTCTATTCAACATAGTACAGAAAGTCCTAGTCTGAGCAATTAGACAAGAAAAAGAAATAAAAAGCATCCAAATTGGAAAGAAGTAAAATCATCTCTATTTAGAGATGACATGGTCATATACGCAAAAAATCCTAACTACTGAGCAACAACCATAAAAACCTGTTAGAACTAGTAAGTGAACTCAGTGTAGTTTCAGGATATAAAGTCAACATGCAAAAATCAGTTGTATTTCTATACACAATAACTATGCGAATAGGAAATTAAGAAAACAATCACATTCACAACAGCAATAACAACAAAATACTTAAGAATAAACTAAAGAGGTGAGAGCTTGAACTTTCTGACCTGTATGAAATTCAAGGACATCACTAGTCAGTTTCAAAACAATATCTGATAGCAGGATCTAGCTACAAGCTTATAGTTTAAAAGTGTCCCCCACCCATTTCACAACTATGTTATCATTTCAAACCCCAATCAATCGTCACGAAATTAGCACCCTTACTTCTTCAAATTCTTGACAAACAACTTATGCAACCTCACAGTTTTTTGCCTTTCCTCATTTTGTAATTTTGTAAGCTTTCCTCATTTTGTAATTCAATGGGACACAATTCAAGTGCTTCCTTGAATTTGTGCCTCCTGGGCTGCTGTCTTAACACACTTTCAAAATAGCATTTTTTTTGTCTCAACCAGGTCTCTGTTCCTGGAATTCTTGGTTAACAAGGAATAAGAAACAAAGAAAAGATAAAGAAGGTATTGTAGGATGATACAAATGTTTTAAACGTGGATTATAGTGATGGTTGTACAATTTGATAAATTTACTAAAATAATCATTGAATTGTACGCTTACAAGGATGAATTTAGGTATATAAATCATATCGCAATAAAGTTGTTTTTAAAAAGTATTGATGGGAATAATAGAAAGCAAATAGCAATCAGGAAACTTAATCTCCTCTATTTCAGAAATTACATTTAACATAAGTGGAACAAATACTGTTGATAAAAGCAAAAATTGCTAGATTGAGTAAAATTAGACCTAACTCTATGCTGTTTATAGAAAACACATTTTAAATGTAAAGACATGTATTAACAGAAATAATCAATAAACAACAGAAATAGAAAAGAGTTTGATCTGTGCCAAATCAAAGACTATAACCCAGGAGACACAGATTCAATAAGCTCTTGAACTGTGTTGCAGTGGCCTACAAAATGGGAGAAGCTTACAACATAGGCAAAAACTGCAAAGTTATGTAAGTTGTTTGTGAAGGTTTAGGATTGGATCTGGCAAGAAATAAAGGTGCTTATTAAACAAGGATTGCTGCTAGCACATGCTATTTTGAGAACAGCTGGTGGTGTCTTTGAGTCCCATACAGTTAAAGCAAGCAAACAAACAAACAAAAATTCAAATTCTTAGATTCAGGAACATGTCTGAAACCATACCCACAATGGCCGTCCAGCTCCGTTTTGAATGCCTAAACCACAGTTCCTCCATTTTGACTTAAAAATGTATTATTTTCTTTGATGGTTAAAGCAGATGTACCACCCATGTTTGACAGGTCATAAGACAGACTGTTCCAGTTAGCATAAAGTTCAAGCCAAATTGTGTATAAGCCAGAAAAATGGACCTATACCTCAATATATGAGGTAGAACTTTTTTTCCATCATCAGTTCAGTTCAGTTCAGTTCAGTCGCTCAGTTGTATCCGACTCTTTGCGACCCCATGAATCACAACACACCAGACTTCCCTGTCCAACACCAGCTCCCAGAGTTCACTCAAACTCATTTCCATTGAGTTAGTGATGCCATCCAGCCATTTCATTCTCTGTCGTCCCCGTCTCCTCCTGCCCCCAATCCCTCCCAGCATCAGAGTCTTTTCCAGTGAGTCAACTCGTCACAGATATGTTAAAAGTAAAAAATGGAAAAGACATACTTTGAAAATTAAAAAAAAAAAAGCTGATGTAGCTACCTCAATATCAGATAACAGATTCTTTAAGGTGAGAAATACTATATGAGATATTGAGGAATATTTGATTATTACAGGGTCAATTCTATACAAAGCACAATATTCCTTTTGGTACCTTTTGGTACATCCATACAATGGACTATTATTTAGCACTAAGATCTATAGGCATGAGCTATCAAGCCATGAAAAGACATGGAAGAAATATTATGAACCGAATGCCTATGTTTCCCCCAAATTCATATGTTGAAACACTAACCTCCAATGTAATGGTATCTGGGATGGGTCTTTTGGGGGTACATAGGGTTAGATGACATCATGAAGATGGAGCCCTCATGCTGGGATTAGTGCCCTTCTTAGAAGAGAGGCCAAAAAGTTAACTTTCTCTTTCTCTGTACCATGTGAGGACAAAATGCTTGACTGCAAGCTAGAAAAATAGCTTGCATCAGAATCCAACCATCCTAGCACTCTAGACTTCTAGCCTCCATAACTGTGAGTAAATAAAATTCTGTTGTTCAAGTTATCCAATCTATGGTATTTTGTATGGCAGCCTGAGCTAAGACAAAACTTCAAATGCATTTTACTAAGTGAAAGAAGCCCATTTTAAAGGCTGCGTATTATATGATTCCAACTACATGATGTTCTGAGAAAAAGGCAAAACTATGGACACAACAAAATGATCATTGGGTGCTAAGGGTTGTGTGGAGAGAGGGATGAATAGTCAGAGCACAGAAGACTTTTAGGGCAGTGAAACTGTTCTATTTGATATGGTGGATATATGCCATACATTTGTCAGAAACCATAGAATTTCTAACAGCAAGAGTGATCCCTAATGTAGAGTTTGGGGGAGAAAGGCTACATGCAAATGTATATGGTTGAGTCCCTTCACTGTTCACCTGAAACTATCACAACATTGTTAATCTACTATACACAATACAAAATAAAAAAATTTTTTTAAATAGATAGAGTGACCCCAAATGTAAACCATGGCTGGGGGTGACAATGATGTATCAGTGTGATTCATTGCTTGTAACAAATGCACCATTCTATACCGCCCTACACCGCCCTAGTGTCGAATGTTGATGGTGGAGGAGGCTGTGCATGTGTAGGGGCAGGAGGTAAATGGGAACTCTATGTACTTTTTACTCACTTCTGCTGTGGACTTAAAACTTCCCTAAAAGTAAATTCTGTTTAAGCTTTCCCACAACAGTCTTGAATTTCTATGTATCTAATAACACGTCTTCAGAGGTCAGAAACAAAAGTTGACAGAACTGAGAGAAGAAACAGAAATAGAAAAACACACAGTCATGACTGGATATTTGAACAGATCTCTCTCAGCAAGTGTTAAACAAGTAGACAAAATATTCAGTGAGGTCATTGAAGATTTTATGAACACAGTAACCAATATGTGGTATTGAGAGATAATTGGATAGATTCCTAAAAAAGAAATTTTGAATAAAGTTTACTATGCACATGGCAACTAAAAATTGCCATTTGCCCTCTGCCTCTACAAGGATTAAGTCACTGGCTGCTACAAGGATTAAGTCACTGGCTGCTGCAGTCACTGACCTTCAGTACATCCTGCAAGGAGCTCAGGGTGGGGATCAGCAATGAGGCACTCTGTGCTCTGGGAAAAACTGGTAGAGCAGGGCTTCATTCAGGTAGTTATTTTCAGGAGAAGATTTTATGAGCTCAAATTCTTGCATCTTCTCACATCTAGGAAAGCACTAAAATCATTAACAGAAACATTTTCTCCTTGTGATTAGCAGTAGGCCTCTGCCAAAATGTGTGCTTGACTGAACATATCCCCCTTCACCCAAATCATATAGAATACTGACTTCCCCTATCCCCTGGTGAAGGGAATGACAATCCATTCCAGTATTCTTGCCTGGAGAATCCCATGGACAGAGAAGACTGGCGGGTTACAGTCCATGGGATCACAAAGATTCAGACACAACTGAGCAACCTACACACTTCATACTTCCCTACCTCTTCAGAGCAGATAGTTCCTCAGAGCTGTCTGAGACACTGTCTCCTGAGCTATAGTCTCCCCAGATAAAACTTAACTCACAACTCCCACGTTGTACATTTTTTCAGCCCACACAAACTTCAGTCACTCTGCTGACAGAACGGAGGACAGTAGGATGCATGTCCTGGCAGACATTCTTAGGTCTCTGTGATTCAAAGGAGAACACAGGTATTTTGCACACTACTGACAAGGGTGTGCACGCCACCGTGTTGAAGCCTGTAAAACTGACATAATAAAAAGCACATTTGGACTTAGAAGATCGACGTAATTGAGATTCCCTGCTCTTGGACCAAGATCTTGCAGGTTCATTGTTCATGGGCTTCAGAGTTTCTAGATTCCAAATCTCTGAGGTTCTTCCACAGATGAAAAAGACCCCTGGTATTGAGTTTCCAGGATGATCTCATTTGATTAATTTGAACATGTGAAGAGCTGTCCATGTGGCCCAAGAGAGGGTAATGGTGCAAGCATTTCTCCTAGTTTCGCCTGCATACTCACTTGCAAAACAAATACACTTGGCCAGAGACCTCAGAAGACAGCACAATTTGATTCCATTTTTGTGTGGTTCATCTGAGATCTCCAGTGTTTCTAGTCCTGGGCATCCTGGGGTTCACAGTCTATTCATGTCTTAAGGGTCATAAAGTGGTCGGTACTGTTCCTTAGCATTGGAAGGACCTTTTCCTGGTCCTTAACAGTTGTCTTTACTATTTTGCCAGGGTTTTCTGCTTTTCCCTCTCATTTGTATCTAAGGCTTCTCATTTTTCCCCCACTGCCACCACACTGAGCATACATCTCTTCCCTGCACACTGCTTTCAAGACATCTGCAGATCTCTGACTCCTTTAGTTCACCTTCCTCGTTTCTGTTGGAATTCCAAAATTCCACAAACCTGATCTCTGCTTCAATCAATGGTTCTCAAAGCATGGTCCCTGGATCAGTAGCATTTGCATCACCTAAAAACCTAGACGGGGGAGCCTGGTGGGCTGCCGTCCATGGGGTCGCACAGAGTCGGACACGACTGAAGCGACTCAGCAGCAGCAGCAGCAAAAACCTGTTAGAAATATAAATTCTTAGGCCCTTGGCCTTCTGAATCAGAAATTCCAAGAGCTGAGTCCAGCAATTTGTCTTTTTAATAAGCCCTCAGGTGATTGTGATGCCTGCTGACATTTGAGAGTCAGAGATCCACCACTGGACAGATGCCCCTCTCCAGTGAGGTCTGTCTCCACAGCAGCAGGGAGCTCTGGCCCCAATATGCCTACCTCTTTAACCCTTGAAAATGCATTGTGGTTCATTGACAGAGATCCCACAGAGAATCTCAGTTAGCAGTCTTCCTCCAATTCCTGCTCCCTTCACTTTTATGTTAAAACTTACGGGATTTCAAGAAAAGATCTCTGTCTCTATGCCCAAATTTCCCCTTCATATAAGGACACCAGCCATATTGGATTAATGCCCACACTAATAACCACATTTTAACTTGGTTACTACAGTAAATATCTTGTTTCCAAATAAGGTCACATATTGGGGCACTGGGGATTCAGTTCAGTTCAGTTCAGTCGCTCAGTTGTGTCCGACTCTTTGCCACCCCATGAATCACAGCACGCCAGGCCTCCCTGTCCATCACCAACTCCCGGAGTTCACTCAAACTCATGTCCATCGAGTCGGTGATGCCATCCAGCCATCTCATTCTCTGTCATCCCCTTCTCCTCCTGCCCCCAGTCCCTCCCAGCATCAGAGTCTTTTCCAGTGAGTCAACTCGTCCCATGAGGTGGCCAAAGTATTGGAGTTTCAGCTTTAGCATCAGTCCTTCCAATGAACACCCAGGATTGATCTCCTTTAGAATGGACTGGTTGGATCTCCTTGCAGTCCAAGGGACTCTCAAGAGTCTTCTCCAGCACTACAGTTCAAAAGCATCAATTCTTCGGCGATCAGCTTTCTTCACAGTCCAACTCTCACATCCATACATGACCACTGGAAAAACCATAGCCTTGACTAGACGGACCTTGGTTGGCAAAGTAATGTCTCTGCTTTTTAATATGCTGTCTAGGTTGGTCATAACTTTCCTTCCAAGGAGTAAGCGTCTTTTAATTTCATGGCTGCAATCAGCATCCGCAGTGATTTTGGAGTCAAAAAAAAATAAAGTCTGACACTGTTTCCACTGTTTCCCCATCTATTTCCCATGAAGTGATGGGACCAGATGCCATGATCTTAGTTTTCTGAATGTTGAGCTTTAAGCCAACTTTTTCATTCTCCTCTTTCACTTTCATCAAGAGGCTTTTTAGTTCCTCTTCACTTTCTGCCATAAGGGTGGTGTCATCTGCACTGGGGATTAAGACTTCTATATAACCTTTTGGAGGGACAAAATTCCACCTACAACAAAGACCACAGAATTTTACAGGAGACTCTGGGAAAATCCCCTTGATATGTCCAGGGAACCCCCAACACCACCATAGGATTAATTTTCTCTTCTCTCGGGGGAAATTAAGAGACAGTGACAAATGTCTATTCTTAAGGAAGTAAGCCAGGTCTGGGTGCTTCTTCCCTAACATAGACTGTATATTTGCAAAAGAGAGGGAGGCACAGAACATGAATATATATAACCTCCCCATGTAAAGCTCTTCGTGGAAATTTGCTCTCCAAATAGCTTTAATGTAATTAAATGGAGGGTGTGATCCGATGTCATCAAGGAGCCACAATTTCTACTTTCTTAGAAGGCAGAAAATTGGCCCAAACATCCCCCAATCCCACCACCCAACCTTTTGCTGTCACCTGGTCCCCTACCCCACCACCACCTCCAACAAGTCTAGGCAGCAGTTGTGAAATAATTCTACTACAGCCACACGCCAGCGTAAGAGATAGCAGCATCTGGTCGTTCTGTCATTTCCAATTCGTTGTAAGTAAAAGAAGCAAGAGTTCCTTCCGCATAGGGAACACGGAGACTCAAGTGTGTGGACCCTAAACAGATGCGCAAACGTTTGGAAAACTGATGTGTGTGGCTACTGTTCTCTGTGTCAAGAGCAGTGACAGTGTAATGTTAGTTTTCTCTCTTTCCGACTCCGTTCCCAGGCTCCTCTCGTAAGCCTGCAGTCTTGGGGTTTGGGTAGGATGAGGCGCGGGAGCACGCAGAGTTCTCAGGAACCCTGGGTGCCTCGAGTACCAGCCTGGACTCAGAATCCTGCCTCAGTCCCTGGAGAAGGGTTTCTCTGGCTTCTCCTCCCGCAGTCGCCAGTGGTAATAACCGCTGCATGACTACAACTGCGCAGGGGAGACAGGACCTCTCTGGGAGACGCAGAAATACATGTTCCAAAGAAAGGGACTGAAGGCTCCCTGGAAGCAGGAACCGATCCAACCTAAAAGACAGCCTTCTCCTGCAACAGGCTGAGTTGGAAGATTCTGCTTGGGCTGACCCTAGGCAGCGGGCATTGATTGGAGTCAGCTTTTTGGGCTCTCGGCCACTAAGAGCAAAAGGGAACTAGGTTTTTGCTTCGTTTTGTTTTTGTTTGTTTGTTTATTTTAATCCTTTAACGCACGCCCTATGCATGCCTCCTGGAGACTCAAGACTGCTGTCTTGGCTTCAAAATCGAAAAGTATCAAACTCAAAATTTAGCAAAAAATTGAAGTCCAGGCACGCGGAGCTGACAGGGAAGGGCAGCTTTGCTCATTCTTATTCCACGACCACCAGTATCCCCAAGCGATATGGATACTGATCACTTTTTGTCCAATCAGCAAATAGTTTTTGAGAGCTTACTGACGCAAAGCAGAAACTGATGCGACCCCCCTTCGGGAAGCTGTTTCATTCCACACCCTAAGAGCTGCGCTTCCGGAGCGATACTTGGCTTTGAAGTTATTTCCCTTTTAGTTCCTCGAGTGAGAAAAGCTATTTGGGTTGGGTGGATATGGGTTCGAGTTCTAGTAGAGCAGAGAAGAACTTTCTTAGTGTCCTCTGGTGACATCAAGGTTTGGGGTCACAAAGTAGAGGACAACGCTGGGAAAAAAGGCAGAAAGATATAACTAGTAAGTGTCGAGGAATACCTGATATAGGTGTGGTAGCGTGGCCGAGCGGTCTAAGGCGCTGGATTTAGGCTCCAGTCTCTCTGGAGGCGTGGGTTCGAATCCCACCGCTGCCAAGGTTTTGTTTCTTGATCGTGAATGTCACGACCCACGTCCTCACTACAGGACCGGATAAGGACTTGCCAAAAGGATAGCATTTAAGCTGGGGCTTTTTCAAGTTGAGAGAAGAGAGGTGGAGAGCCTTGAAATTACCTTGCAAGTGCACGTGCCCCACACGGGCTGCCCCAGCGAGGGCAGCAGGGAGTGAAGTCAGGTTGTCTCATCATTTGCTGTTAAGCCAGCAAACTTCGGGCAGTTGCAGAACGTCCCTGTGCAGTTTCTGCTGCTGACTGCCTCTGGATCCCTACCGCTTCCTACAGGATGATCTCTATTTATCTGCTGCTCTCCTCACTTAAACAGCACCCCCTCCCTCACTCACCCTTTCTCTTTCCTTCCCTTCCAGGCAAGGGTGGTAAAGTCAGACCAGTAAAGAAGATGGGTTAAGCTGGAAGAGAATCATCGAGGGAGGCGATTGCTCCTCGGTTTACCATCTGTGGCACCAGGGAAGCCTCATCAGCTCAGGGAAGTGATTTAATTCCTAGGCTTGAGCCAGCCAAGAAAGAGTACTCTGACCCTACCTAGCATAGTGTCCTAGGATGGGTTCAAAGTCATAATTTGAGTTCTTTAAGGAACACTGTCATTTTCTGACCTTAGAGGGCAGTGCCTTCCCTGCCCAATGTGCACCACCTTTGATTCCCAAAGGGGGCATTGGGCATGGTTTGGCACCTACTGCACTCAGATTTGAATCCAGGCATCTCCTCTTCCTTAAGCCTTTGAGGAGTCATTGGTTCATTTTAGTAGGTGGTGATGGTCCTGACCGGACTATTGAAGGCAAACAATAAATTTGTCCATGTGACTTGTTACTCTAGTCAGCTTCTGAAAGTGAAGTCAAAGTATTAGTTGCTCAGTCTTGTCTATTTGAGACCCCATGGACTGGAGCCCACCAGGCTCCTCTGTCCGTGGAATTCTCCAGGCAAGTGATAGTTTGGACAATTCCATACGAATCAGTCAGCTGATTATTTTCTGGGGAGAAAATATAAGAAGTTTCTTTTCTAAAGAAATAATTCAGCAGAGCACATGTGTGCATTGTTTGATGTCTCAGCTGGTGGAAATAGGGGGAGTTATAGAATTCTGTTGGCATCTTTCGGTTGTTGGTTAGATTCCAAATAGGCACTGGAGCATTTGCAAATGCTCTAAAAACGCCGTTAGATGTCATGTTCCTTTGAAGATACGATTTTCGTAGCTTTAGTTAGCAACAGCCTTCGTTTATCTTTGTAAGAGCTTTATGGCGGGTTGAGGAAGCTGCAAGGAATAAAACAGCAGCACTGCAGAAGGTCCACAGCCTAGTGTGTGGTTCAGATTCAACTCATTCATCACCCATTTATTCATTCACTGGATTCTTCCCCGTTAAGCCCTGGGTGGAAGATGAAAAATTCAAAGCCAACGAAGAGAGTAAACTTTTGCGGTAAGTGTCCGCTGTGCCCTGAACCCCTTGCTCTTGACGTTTGAAGTTAGGACTTCAAGAACGCGTTGTATAAAGCGAAATTGGGATGTAAAGAGAGTATTTTCAGAAAGAGTAGGGAGCACACAGACGCGTCAGGTAGCGTGGCCGAGCGGTCTAAGGCGCTGGATTAAGGCTCCAGTCTCTTCGGGGGCGTGGGTTCGAATCCCACCGCTGCCAAGGAGGGTTTTTGCTAGTTGCTGAAGACTGAGATCTAAAATGAGATAGACATTGCGAACAGTAGGTTAGAGGTGAGAGATTGAGCGTGTTGGAGCGAGGTTCAGTTAAAACTAGTCAAACCCGTTTTCTGCCGAGAATGTTTTTTGCTGATTAGTAACGTACTGATTAGTCTTCATAGAAGAATTTCACCAAGAGGACAGGGGTCATCAGAAACAAGTTTTAAGACCTTAAAACGGAAGCTTTAAGTGCAAACGCAACTCCGGAAGAGGAAGCTGTCACATTCGACAAGGGACTGATAAAAGGGTAGGGGAAAGGGAGAGTGGTATCCCTTTTCCCCCACATTTTCACAGAGGGAAACTCACAGAGGCTTCGCGGGCAGTGTAAAACCGAAATTCAAGAGGCAACTCTTTTGGCAAAAGCGCAGGGCATAGCCTTTGGGTCCATACTGTCGTCAGAGTACAGCGGTGACTTTAGAATCAAATCCTCAGGTCCTCAGCTCTCCATTGGTCTGTTTGCTCTGGGACGCATCTGCCTCCCCATGCCCAAGCCCCATTTCTGGACTCCTGATGCAGACTCAGACCAGAAATCAAGATTGGAATCCAGATTGCCGGGAGAACTATCAATAACCTCAGATATGCAGAAGGCACTACTCTTACGGCAGAAAGTGAAGAGGAACTAAAAAGCCTCTTGATGAAAGGGAAAGAGGAGAGTGAAAAGTTTGGCTTAAAGCTCAACATTCAGAAAACTAAGATCATGGCATCTGGTCCCATCACTTCATGAGAAATAGATGGGGAAACAGTGGAAACAGTGTCAGACTTTATTTTTTTTTTGGCTCCAAAATCACTGCGGATGCTGATTGCAGCCGTGGAATTAAAAGACGCTTACTCCTTGGAAGGAAAATTATGACCAACCTAGACAGCATATTAAAAAGCAGAGACATTACTTTGCCAACCAAGGTCCGTCTAGTCAAGGATATGGTTTTTCCCGTGGTCATGTATGGATGTGAGAGATGGACTGTGAAGAAAACTGAGCGCAGAAGAATTGATGCTTTTGAACTGTGGTGCTGGAGAAGACTTTTGAGAGTCCCTTGGACTGCAAGGAGATCCAACCAGTCCATTCTAAAGGAGATCAGTCCTGGGTATTCATTAGAAGGACTGATGTTGAAGCTGAAACTCCAATACTTTGGCCACCTCACGCGAAGAGTTGACTCACTGGAGAAGACTCTGATGCTTGGAGGGATTGGAGGCAGGAGGAGAAGGGGATGACAGAGAATGAGATGGCTGGATGGCATCACCGACTCAATGGACATGAGTTTGAGTGAACCGCGGGAGTTGGTGATGGATAGGGAGGCCTGGCATGCTGTGATTCACGGGGTCGCAAAGAGTCAGACACGACTGAGCAACTGAACTAACTGATGCAGACTCTGCATCTTTCTCTACCAGGAAGTGAGAAGGACAGGGAGGGTCTGAGGGAGACTGTCTGGAGTGTGACTCAACAAAAAGGCAATGTCCACGGGAGGAGGGAGGTGTTTAAATTCTTGTAGACTTGAATCAAGGATCTTGGACAACTAACTTGGAAAATTAGCTCACTGCCCCTACTGCTTGCTTTCAAAAAGTCTGAGAATGTTTTAACCCATAATCTGAACGCCTGTTAGACATTTTCACCTTTTGAACTTTAGATCTTTGCCCACATTTCAGGGGTCCAGGAGAGTGTATGGATGGAATTTGATGTCCACTGCAATCCAGGTTGAATTAAAGTGTTACACCTTTCTCAGTGTCTTTGGAGAGGCCCATTTTGCAGGAGAGAGCACCCTTAGGCAAAGGAGAGAGCACCTTCAGGAGGTGGTGAAGGAACAAAGATGGCCCATGTCCTTAAAAGAAACATCAAGAGAAGTTTCCAGTTCCTGGCTGAATTCTCAGTCTAAGGGTCTGCATGATTGTTCCTCTTTTGCTTAGAAAACTCACTTAACAAAATCGCAATACATAAGTATTGCACCCCTGCACTCACTGAGCTGAACTAGAATGAAGAGAAACCCAGTAATGCTCAAATGGTCTCAATTTAAATTCATGACAATGATCTCAAGTGCATCTGCATAATAACTTTGCTATTTTTCTCAGTCACTTCACTGTACCATTCTTAAAGGCTAACCTTTCATTCCTTCTATATAGTCTTTAAAATAGCAATACCTCAGCATCTATTCTCACTCTCAGCTTTCTATTTCACCAAGGAAACAGAAGCATTCACAGAATGTCAGCATGCTGCCGGGTACTACAAGATACCCATCTACAGGCATCTGAGGACTTTTATTCCTCCTGTTACTGTGGATGACCTAGCCAAGACACTAGCTAAGACCATCCCCTCTAACTGCACCCTAGAAGCCATCCCTTATTGCTTACCCAAGAACATTCTTTCTAGTAGCTGTATACATGTAAATGGATATTCATGGGCAAAATCAATTCATGAATTTTTCAATTAATACTTTTTTTTCTGTTTGGAGGCAGTTTTATGTAAAAGAAAACTGAGCACAATGTAAACAAAGTTTTCATATATATGCTTTCACTGCTCCTCTTCCAATATTTTCCCTTTTAATGACAAACTGCGTTGGTATAACACATTTTGTTACATTTGGTAAACCAATTGTTCCATTTTGTTAATAATTAAATCCAGGCATCATCCCAGCAAAATTTCTTTGTTTGCCATTAAAGATTTCTTCAAACCTGGAGAGTAAAAGAGACTTGCAATAAAAGTCCAAGAGAATCTGAGCATGCATAATTATAAACATATCCAGGATAACTATCCTGAACTTTCGGAACTCTTCCTTTATTTTCCCACAGGCTTGTCTCAGCCTGCATTTTAGACAAATATCTGTTGTCCTATACTCTGCTCTCATTGCACCCAGAAAGTGTTAGTTTCATCTGAAAGAGCAATGAGTGCTGGAACTTGGAGAATTAGAAACAAATATACTGCAAATTCTGACATAGAGATATAGAAATAGAGAAAGAAAAAAATAACAGAAAGAGACAAAAAGCAAGAGAAAGAGACATAGAAACAAAGAAGAAAACAGTGAAAAAAGAAAGTTACAGAGAAAAATCAGACTAAGAGGGCTAGACATCCTGAGAGACAGAAAACGAGAAACAGATGCAGCTATACAAGAAGGGGGAAAGTTTAAAAGAGAAGCACGAACTTAGGGATCAAAAAGGGATCAGAAATGCACCTGGTAGTAGGAAGGGGGTAGGGAAAATAAAGAGGGCTGAAGCAAGGGAACTGAAGGGTGCGGGGAGGGGAAGACAGATGCTGGAGAAACAGTTACTGACAAAAATTTAGGGTCTGTGGGCAGAAAAGAAGATCCAAGTCCCTAGATCGGCATCAGCGAGCAGGGCAGAAGAGAACTGACGGGCGTGGTCGCCCCCGCGGAACCGAACGTCACTTTCTTTTTTTTTTAAATTTTTTAAATTAATTAATTAATTTTTTATTGGAGGCTAATTATTTTACAATATTATATTGGTTGGTTTTGCCATACATTGACATGAATCCGCCCCGGGTGTACATGAGTTCCCCCTCCTGAACCCCCCTCCAACCTCCCTCCTCCCTTTATCCTCCCTCTGGGTCATCCCTGCATGCCAGTCCCGAGCATCCTGTAACATGCATCGACCCTGAACTGGTGATTGGTTTCACATATGACAACATACATGTTTCAATGCCATTCTCCCAAATCATCCCACCCCGAACGTCACTTTCTCCATCACTTCCCAGGAAGCCTCACTGAGCGCCAAAGTCAGACTAGGTCTAGGTGAGCAGCGCAGTCCCGGGCTGGAGCGAGTGCCGAGGCGAGGTGAGTACAGAACCTGGGGCGGGAGTTGAGTGGGATGGGGAGAGGCGGTTAGAGGTGGTGATTCTCCTCAAAGGGTCTTCATTGACCCTGCAGGATGCTTTCTTCTGCTCTCCATTCCTTCGCAAGCCCGCCACCAACCAACCCACGCTTCCTTTTGGCAGACGCCCCCTTTAGCCTCACCTCTTACAGGGTTTCTGACCTGGGATGGCCGGTATTCCACCACTCCGTGTAGAAAGGAGCAAGGGAGAGAAAACGAGTCAACGAGTGACTGTCCAGGCCCAGACATTCTGGAAATAGCCACGCCGGGTGCCTGACAACCACGCAGCCGGCATGTACATCTCTCTTTGCCAAGAGGGCTTCCAACTAACCAGAGGCTTGATGTACCCGGGTCACCCACTGTGCTGGCCTCTGTCCTTTCCACAAAAAGGAAGGACCCAGCATGAGCCAACATGCACCCTTCGGTAGCTCAGCTGGTAGAGCGGAGGACTGTAGATCTACTACACGTGGACATCCTTAGGTCGCTGGTTCGATTCCGGCTCGAAGGAAGTGCCTTGGTTGCTTTTGCCCCATCATGAGGGCCACTAGTGAAATGTGTCCACTGACATATGCCCCCCAGCCCCAAACACCCCTTTTCTCCTGCCTTAGGAGGCTGCCCCAACAAGGCACCCTGTTGACCCCCCAAGTCCTTTAAACTTTTATTCACCCACCTCTCCCCAGGGACAGCAGCACCTGCTCTGCTACTACCACTTACTCAACATGGATAGACCCAGCCACACAGTACCTGCCCGCCACAAGCCCTGGAGCTGGACAAGCACTGGGCCGTGAAATTGGTCATGGACAGTGAAGGCATTCCTCTTGAAAACCCTCCCATTCAATTTCTCTTTCCTACTCTGCCTAGTCCTAGGGTGGTCCCTTGCTTCTCTCTTCTATCTAGTCCAACTGCAATCTCGGGGTGTCCTTGTCCATTTCTCCAACTTTCTCTCTGACTCTCTCTTTTTCTCTTTCTCCATCATTCTCACATTTGTCCTCTCTTTCTGTGTGTCTTTCAAATAATCCATAAATATATAGACATAGGGAGACAGAAAACTTCCATCACTATTCATTTTATATACTGTGGGACAGGACCGCCACTCTGAGATTTACCAAGCTACTGCCAACTGTACACCTGCATTGAGAGCCACTGGCATGGGCAGCAGCAAAAGACACCAAGGCTCTCAGGACAGGGGAGAAGGCTTCAAGTCATAACGA
This sequence comes from Moschus berezovskii, assembly GCF_049115385.1. Classification (NCBI taxonomy): domain Eukaryota; kingdom Metazoa; phylum Chordata; class Mammalia; order Artiodactyla; family Moschidae; genus Moschus; species Moschus berezovskii. Next base: position 99,579,471 of record NC_142468.1, read on the forward strand.
AAACTTCAGAGGCCCGATTCAGGTCTCCTGTCAGAGAACTAGGCTGAGGCCCTGGGAAAACTTCAAATTCCTTGAAACTTCACAGTTGTTCTGGTTGCTATGGAAGCTTTGAGTTCCTTCTGAAAGACTAATGATTGCTCCTACTCTGTACGATGGTGGGAAAAACACGTGCACGGATTCCCCTGCTGCTTCTGATGGAAGGCACAGAAACAGAGATGGAGACAGAGACCAAGGCTGAGTGACTGCAAGGGGAGGGGGAGATAAAGAGGAGCAGAGTTTGTGAGCAAAAGGAAAGATTTAGAGTTGAGAGAGCACCGAGGGTAGGAAAAGTGGGAGTGGAGGGGAGGGCAGATAATGGTGGCTGAAGGCAGGGAGCAGAAGGGGCCAGGGAGTGGGGTTTGATGGCTGGATGTGTGATCTGGAGGGGTACACCAACTGTCCTCCTTACACAGGCCACTGGCCCGTGCTTTCTGACCAGCTGGCTGAATTAAGGGCCTGGCCCTTAGGCTACATGGGCTGGGCCTTCCCACCAACCTCCATCCATCCCCACTGAGCCAGGCTGAAGAGGTGGTGGTGGTTGGGGGAGGGCTGTCAAGGCTCATGGGTGCAGAGAGGAAAGCCAAGGTGTGGCCCTTGCTCTTTTCCCTCTTGTGGGAGGGAAACTTCTGAAGGTGGGAGATATGTTGGGAAAGCGTGGGAAAGAGTACTGTCCATACAATGGTGATGGGCTTGTGACTCTCTGCAGTCTTGTCCTCCCGTGCCCCTAAGCCCACAAACTCCTTTTCAGTTCAGGTTCAGCCTCTGCATCCAGACTGCATTTCCCCACACATTTTCCTCTCCAGGTGAGCTGCCCCAGGTCTTCCCATGTCACACTGCTGACTAAAAGGGGCTGAGCCCAGGGCTGTGGCATCTCCATGAGGGTGGTGCCACTGCTGTCCCACAGGAGACCTTCAGGAGAAAGGTTTTATTGCTCTGTGACCACAAGGAGTCCCCAGCCTTCTGCAGAGACCAGCGGTCAGGGACCAAAGAGAGATTCTAAGGCTTTCATTGGATGTGCCCACAGACACCCCTACCTCCTCTCCCTCCCCCTCTCCATGGGAACTGGAGGTTCCCAGGCTTGGGGGAACTAACTTTGATGTTTTGGGGAAGTAGCAGGGACAGGGGGATACCCATAGCTGGGAGATGGACTCTGATGACTTGGATACTCTAGGGTGTCCCCTAGCACAGTCAAGTCCTCCTGTCTGTGAGCTGTAGGGGACCTCCGTGGACATGGCCCTCATCCTCACAGAAGCAGACCTGTGGGTCTTTCGATCAGGGGTGGTGACACAGGCATTGGAGGGCAGGTGACTTGGGTATGGCTTGCAGCACCTCTGTGCTACCTGTGCTGGGTGGGTGACCATGCACTGTTGGGGTGGCGAGCCCACACCAGATAGGATCTGAAAGGTTTTTCAGACTCCAAGTGAGGGCAAGAGGTCCAATTTGGACAGCAGGGTGCTCTGGCTCCTCCCTTTGTTTCCCGTGCCTATCCAGGAAGCCCACAGAATCTTGAGCTACTTCAGGGAGCAGTCGCCTCTGCCAAAGGAATCCGGGTCTGTGGGCAAAGGAGAGGAACCAAGGCCCCAGATTGAAAAGTAAGACTAGATCTAGGTGGGCACCAAGGCCCCTCTCTGGAGTGAGTAACAGGTAAAGGAGATACAGAACCAGGAATGGGGTCTGAGATAGATGGAACGGGGGAGGAGCTCAGAGGCCCATGCTCCTCTTTAAGAAGCAGTGAAACTCCATTTTCTTGACCGCCTTCATTTCTGCAAAAAGAAAAGACCCAGAACTTGTCAGTTGAAAAAGTGTGCCGTGCTCCCTTCGATAGCTCAGCTGGTAGAGCGGAGGACTGTAGATTTCATCCATGCAGACATCCTTAGGTCGCTGGTTCGATTCCGGCTCGAAGGAAGAGCTTGGCTTTCTTTATTTTTATCCATCACGAAGACCGCTAGCGCCCTCTACCTCTGCCCTGTATATTGGCCCTGGTCCAGCGATCCTACCTGGGTGGTAGGATCCTCTACTTTCCTCCGCAAGCCGGCTCCCACCTCACCCACGCATCCATTTGGGTTTCAGCAACGCCCCCTCCTCCTCACCCTCTTTCCAGTTTTCTGGCCACAGAGGGCTGCTGTCCTGTTCTCTCTGAAGAAGGGAGAGAAAATGAGTCAACAAGTAGCGGCCCGGGCTCAGATTCTGAAAATCGCCTCTCCGGGATGCCTGGCCACCACGGATCCCCTGCGTGTGCACGGCTCTTTGCCAAAGGACTTCCAGCCAAACGTGTGTTGTACCCGGAGCCTCTTAAAGCCTTTTGGCTTTTGATACTTCTGCAAAAAGGAAGGACCCAGCACACGCTCGTGTGCGCCCTTCGATAGCTCAGCTGGTAGAGCGGAGGACTGTAGATGCGAAACATGTCGACATCCTTAGGTCGCTGGTTCGATTCCGGCTCGAAGGAAGTGCCGCCGGTGGTTTTGCTTCACCGTGAAGGCCGGCGCCACCCCCGGGCGCCTAGCTGCAAAGTGGGTTAGCATCTGAACTCTCACAGAATCGGGGCAGGAAAGCCCTTCTGGAGCCACCCTCACAGCGACCTGGGGACTGTCGCCAAGGAATACATTTACTTCTTCTGAAGCCCACGGTTTTAGCGCGAAACAACAGCCCCCGGTTCCCCAACCAGCGCTCCCGCTTAAGAGAACAGTACCCCAACCCTCAAGCCCTTTACACTGTTGTTTCCCTACAACTCTTGCTTTTGCGTCTTCTGCCTAGCACAGCGCTGTCTTTGATACCCACATTTCTGAATTCGTTTGCTACAATAGTTTTTCAGGGGGATGGATTCTTCAGGATTTTCTACATATAAAAATCATAAAATCTCCTAGCAGAGACAGTTTTACTTCTTCCTTTCCAATTTGGATGTATTATATTGTATAGTATGGTATATACTACATATCATTTTGTTTTGCTTCATTTTGTTTTATTCCATTCCATTCTATTTGCCTGAATTCCTTAGTTAGAACTTCCTGTACAATGTTGGATAGAAGTGGTGAAAGTGGTTGTCCACTCTTGCTCCCGAATTTAGGGAGAAAGTTTTCAATGTTTCACCATTAAGACTGATATTAGCTGCAGATTTTTCATAGGTGTCCTTTATCATATTGAAGACGTTCCCTTGTATTCCTAGTTTGCTGAGTAATCTCATCAGGAAAGGATATCAAGTTTGTCTAATGCTTTTTCTTTATCAGTTGTGATGATCATGTTTTTTCCCCCTCTATTTTGTTAACATGGCATATTATATTCATTTTCATATGTTGCACCACTCTTAACATTCTTGGGGTATATACCAATTGGTTTTAGTGTATAATCTTTTTACTATGCTGCTGGATCAGGTTTACTGGTATTTGGTTGAGGATTTTTGTATTTAAATTCATGTAGTACAGTGGTGTATCATTTTCTTTTCTTATAAATATTTTTTTCTTCTAAATTTGATATGAGGCTAGTACTGGCCTCATAGAACAAGTTTGGAAGCATTCCCTCCTCTGCCTTTTGGAAGAGTTTGAGAAGGATTGGAGTTAATTTTTCTTTAAATGCTTGGTAGAATTCACCAATAAAGCCATCTGATCCTGAATTTTTGATAGGTTTTCAATTACTGATTTAGCTTCTTTATTCACTATAGATCTGTTCAGATTTTCCATTTTTCAAAGAAACTTTTGAGTCAGTTTTGATAGTTTGTGTATTTCTAGAAAATTTTCCATTTCATCTAGGTTATCTAATTTGTTGGCATACAGGTGTTAATAGTATTCTCTTACAGTATTTTTTATTTCTGTAAGGTCAGTAGTAACATCTCCACTTTAATTCCTGATTTCAGTACTATGATCTTTTTTTGCTTTTGCTTTTTTCCTTTGTCAGTCAAGCTAAAGATTTGTCAGGTTTTTTTCATCTTTTCAAAAACCAAGTTTTGGTTTTGTTGATTTTGTTTTTTAAAATTATTTTTCATTATCGCCGCTCTAATCTTTATTATTCCTTCCATCTGCTTGCTTTGTTTGTGCTTAGTTTGCTTTTCTTTTTTCTTAAAACTTTTCTTCTTAAACATTTTTTTCAACCTTAAAATTGAAAGTTAGGTTATTGATTTGAGATTTCTTTTTCAATGAATGCATTCGTAGCTCTAAATTTCCTTCTGAAATTTGCTTTTGCTGCATCCTTTAAGTTTTGGTATGTTGTGATTTTGTTTTCACTAATCTCTAAGATTTTCTAATTTCTCTTGTGTTAGCTAATTTGACACATTTGTTGCTCAAAACTGTGTGGTTTAAGCTTTTTCTGATATTGATTTGTAGTTTCATTACATGGTGATCAGAAAAGACACTTGTATAATTTCAACAGTTTAATTTTATTGTGACTAGTTTTGTGGCCTAAAGTCTATCTTGGAGAATGTTCCATCTGTATTTCTGAGGGAGGCCTATTCTGTTGTCATTGGGTGGAATGTTCTATGTGCGGTCTGTTAGGTCTGCACTGTTAGGTTAGCTTACCGTGTTGAAGTCTTCTATTTCCTTATTTATCTTTTGTCTAGTTGTTTTCTCCATTATTTACACTGGGGTGTTGAAGTCTCCAACTATCACTGTAGGACCGTCCAAATCTTTTTTTCATTTAAAAAATTAGAGGTAGGTTTTCTTATTAACAAGTTTTGCAAGTTCTTAGTATAGCTGGATACTATTTTACCTTTATTAGATATATGATTTTAATGTATGTAATTTCCCCAACCTATAACTTGTTTATGGGTTGTCTTAACAGCATTTTTTTGAGAAAGAAAACTTATAATTTTGATGAAGTTCAGTTTATCAATTTTTCTTTTATGGACTGTGCTTTTGATTTAGTTTCTATTAAATCTGCCTAAATCAAAGTCACAGAGCTTATATCTTATTTTGTACTTTTAGAAATTAAAATTGTTTTAGTTTTACATTTTAGTCTATGAATCTTTTTTTTTACCTAGTTTTTATATATGGTCTAAGGTGTAGGTTAAAGTCCATTTTATCATATGAATATCCAACTGTTATTTCAATATTTCTTGAAAAGACCATACTTTTTCTGCTGAATTTCCTTTTCTCATTGAAAATGAAGTGGCCATAAATATGTGGGTCTATTTCTGCACCCTTCTGTTTCATAGATATTTGTCTGCCTTTATGTCTGGCACCCCACTCCAGTATTCTTGCCTGGAAAATCCCATGGATGGAGGAGCCTGGTAGGCTGCAGTCCATGGGGTCGTGAAGAGTCAGACACGACTGAGCGACTTCACTTTCACTTTTCACTTTCATGCATTGAAGGAAATGGTAACCCACTCCAGTGTTCTTGCCTGGAGAATCCCAGGGACGAGGGAGCCTGGTGGGCTGCCGTCTATGGGGTCCCACAGAGTTGGACGGGACTGAAGTGACTTAACAGCTTAGCAGCATGGCACTTAACATTTCTCTCCTATATTTTGTCTCTTAGTTCTATGTTCTTTAAGATAATCTTCAGCCAGTCCTGAAGTACCTGTTTTCTCTAAGGTTGCTTGTCCTGTTTGATCCTTCTTTTCACACTGTGGTTATTATACTCAAGGCCAGATTATACATGGGTGTGAGTTAACATATATGAGTTAAGGACTACGGAATAATCTCCTATTCATATTTTAGATTTGTATTGTATTTCTTGTTCTTTTTATTCAATTCTATGTGCTATTTTTTCTCCTGTAAGTTCTTTTTATATAAAATTTGATAATGGAACTCAATCTTGTTTTCCTATGTTATTTACTTACCCTTTTAAATATGGGAAAAGAAGAAGGGAGAGAAAAGCAATCTTTATTTATTTGAAGAAATTTTATCATAATGGAAAAGGCAGTCTTCTGTATTCAATATTTTCTTTTAGTCTTATCTCCCCATTCTGAACTGTAGATAGCTCTGTTTCTATATTGCCTCCACTACTTTTGGGTCAGAAAGCAAGTCGTTTCTGGGAAGCTGGAATTCCTCCTGGAGTTGATAGTTCATTATAGGTTTACATTTTCTGGCTCTGAGTAGGCCACACAGTATCTGACATTCCCCAGTGGTTGGTTGGCTAATTTTGTGGAAATTGAGTTGCCATCTTCAGATAAATATTTCTGACATTCATTAATTTTTAACTGCAAACATTTTGTATTTCTGAAAACTTTGAGTTTTCTTCAAATATATACCTGATTGTTGCTACATATTTCTGATGCTTTTTCATAATGAAAAATTTCAAACATTCTAGAAATAGAGAAAATGGTATAATGAATAATGGTGTAACAAACTCATGGTTCCATGAATTACCAAATCATGGCCATGATGATTTTATCCATACCTCCAATCATTTTATTTTGAAGCAAATCCCAAGTATCATATCATTTTAATATAAATTATTTTCTATACAGTTACCACAACAGGAATTTCACTGATGAGGAAAACTAAAGTCAAAGTGATATTAAAAGATGCTTAAAATAGAAGTATAATTCGAGAATATTGAAATTCCATCATTCAACAGAGTTGAATAGCTAGTAGTTTCCTTAGTTGAAATATTTTCCTTCTCTTCTCCATATAATGACAGGGAAGGTTTTCCAGGGTATCTTAAAAGTGAGTAATAAGGTGCAGAACAGAGTAAGAAAGTCACAGGTAAAGAATTAAGCATTCTGACATTTGCTTACATACACACAAAACAACACTAGAAGGTTGTGCAATGAAATAATGAAAATGGTTAATTAAGGAAGGGATATGGGATGGATGGGGGGAGGAGGAGGATTAGAACTTTAAAAATCTATACATTGTTGTATTTTTAAGTCATTTGAGTATGTTTTATATTTTTAAAATAAATATGATTTTTTCTTCTAGAATGTGCTATTTCATGCAAAAACTAGGATATTCCTATGATCAAGTCAGTTTGAAAGTATTATAACAATACCAAGATCACTGTTAATTGGACAGATGGCTTTGTAGTTTTTTAAAAAATTGCCTGCCTTTATAGTTAGAGCCTTAGGTTTTATAGTTCAATTAAATGTTAGAAACATATATGGCTTAAGCGTACTTTACTAGCGCTCAGACTTCATGCGTCTCTCTTCACTTCCACTTGTCTTCCTAAAAGCTCAACAAACAAGAGCCTCAGTTTCTAGTTTAGTTTTGTTCAACTTACCTCAACCAGGTCTACCTGTCTGTGATCTCACTATTTCCTCAGAATCTAAAGTAATTAAACTTCTGATGCCTCATTCATGTTTCCAGTTAGGTATTTTCTTTTCTCTAAAAAGGAATATGTCCAGAAGAATGCAATTCCGTCAAACTGAGTCTCAGGGGGACCTCTGTACAATCAATCCTCCGTATTCATAGGTTCTGCATCTGGGAACTCAACCAACCATAATTTAAAATAATCAGGAAAAAAATCCAGAAAGTTTCAAAATGCAAAGCAAATTTGCTATACCAACAACTTTCACATAGCATTTACATTGTGTTGTGTGTGTGTGTGTGTGTTTGTTAGCCACTCAGTCGTGTCTGACTTCTTGCAATCCCATGGACTATAGTCCACCAGGCTCCTCCATCCATGGACTTGTCCAGGCAAGAATACTGGAGTGGGTTGCCACTTCCTACTGCATTACATTGTGTTGGGTATTATAAGTAATCTAGAAATGATTTAAAGTATAGCTTACCCTTGAACAACATAGGTCTGAACTGAATAAGTCCACTTACTTGTGGATTTTTCCAATAAATATAGTACCTACATTTTCATTTTACATATCCTTAAATTAACTAGCTATGAGGGAAAGTTTCTTTTCTCTTAAAGATCACAATATGTAGAATCAAAAGAAATCAGAAGGGTTTGAGTACTGATTCTGACCAAACTGTTTCAGGTTTCTGCTCTTGGGTAAGTCATTTATGAATTCCTCTGTTTTGAGGCAGAAATAGCAGTATGTGGGTTTTCAACTACACAGGAATTGGCATCCCTAAACCTCCCTCCCACTGCATTTTTCAAGAGTCAACTTTATATGGAAGATATGTGCAGGTTGTATTCAAATACTATTCCATTCTAACCAAGGGGCTTGAACACTCATAGTTTGTTTGTTTTTTTAATATTCCCAGGGGGTTCTGGAACTGATCTGATGCAGATAACAAGAGACAACTCTACTCTCAGCTTAAGACTTAACTGGTTTTCATCTCACAGTACCAGCTGCTCCTCAAGTCTAGGGGTCAGAGTAGTTTAAATCACTTATTTATTGTGCACCTACTGTGTCCCGGGCACTGTGTTTGGTGTTTGTTATTATACTAAAATATAATTCCTGTCCTACAAGTTCAGAATCTGGCATGAGAAAGTAGAGTTCCAATTAGGTATTGAGACTTAGTTTAGCAGAACCAGCCATGGATCAGGTTGGAGAGTGGGCAGGGGAAGCTTCTCAGAAAAGAAGCAGATATGTGTCAGAGTAAACTGAGTTTTAGAACATGAATAGGAGTTAGTCAAGTCTTTATTCAAGGACATAAAGTAGACACAGAAAAATATGAAGAGTGGTTCAGAATTCTGAATAGTGTCTTAGGTGTGTGTGTGTGTGTTATTTATTACTAGAAGATAAGGTCCAAGGCTGGGAGAAGCAGTAAAAGCTAGGGATGATGCAGGGAAGCTTCTCTTATCTTATCCCACCCTTGGGGCTACTATTGCTTCCCAACCCAAAAGCCAGGGGAGGGATTCTCAATATCAGTGTAAATCCTCAGGGAGAAAACACAATGCTTCTGTTATTGGGATATAAATATTTCCCATGAGTGCTGTGCAGGAGAAGGACAGATGTTGGCTATGGTCCTCCACAGCTGGTCAAACTCCATTCTTTCTCTCATTTCCACTGTATTGCCCAGTACTTTCGCAGTTGCTGGTTTGGGGTGAGTGACAGATGAAAGCAGAAGCATTCCCACTCAACCCTTGTTAAGGGTCAGCCTCCTTTTCATCAAGCATGAAGTCTGGGACACTTCTGTTGAATTGCAAATCTCTCTTGTGTCATTGAGGAATTATTTTCTCTCTTTCTTATGGCTTTATTTCCTCGCCAATTGGATCTCTTTTCTTTAGCAGGCACTGCTGCTAGCTGGGCTCCTAATGTTTGGTTCAGTAAATCCTCATTTTGGGGCATCACCTCTGGAAACTCAAGGGTTTTTTTATTGGAGGATAATTGCTTTATAGTGTTATGGTGGTCTCTCCTGTACATTGACATGAATTAGTCATAATTATATACAATATATGTAATATGTTGTATATATATATCCCCTCCCTCCATCACCCATTCCACCCTTCTAGGTTGTCACAGAGTTCCATGCTGGGCTCCATGTGTTATATAACAGCTTCCCGCTAATTATCTATTTTACACATGATCATGTATATATGTCATTGCTACTTTCTCCATTTGTCCTAACCTCTCCTTCCTGCTGGAGAAGGAAATGGCAATCCACTCCTGCCTGGAAAATCCCATACCAGTTTCCTCTGGTAGGTTACAGTCCGTGGGCTTGCAAAGTCGGACACAGCTGAGCAACTTCACTTTTTTTTCACTTCCTCCTTCCGGCGCTGAAACTCCAAGTTTTGCCTGAAGGATCCTGCTTGTCAATAGATGGACTGGTTAGAAACCAACCACTTCTTCAGTCCTCTCCTTCCCTGCACTCAGGCTCATGCCAGGAGCCAGGGAGGACAGGGTCTCAAACAATTTGTACATAAAACTCACCAGCAGAAAAGGTGAATATCTGGATTTAAATGGAACATTTTTCAACCATTAGAGACAAAAGGAGCTATAGGTAAGTGCGTAAAGTCTTTTCACTGATAGATGAGTGGTTTAAACCCTCCATATTCACCCCTTGCCTTCCAGCCCCATGTTATTCTTTTAGTGACATACCTTGGAGTGCTATGAGATCATTGTATTTCACTTGAAGGGTACCTGTTCAAACCTAAGGCAGTGATCAGATTGTGGAAGAAACTCTTTATACAGGGAGGAGAGGGTGGACCCTAATGGTTGACCTGGCCATGGCCATAAGAAGGGACAATATGATGCAGCCTCCTTAGGATCAGAAAGTCCCTTTATTTACGAGGCAGAAGAAAAGCTTTGAAGAATTATACCCAGGAGGGAAGCACAAAAGCAGCAGCAGATTACCCACCTGCAGCTTCTTTTCCCAAGTGTTTTGCCTATCCTCAGGAACTCCAAGTGTGCCAGGCTATTGTTAGCCTCACAGTAGAAGTCATGGGAAGGACTCCAGGATGGAGCAGGACATTTCAGTCATAAAAAGGGAAAGAAAATTCTTGCAGGTGATCCTCACCCTCATGGAGATATCAAAGACTTTTAGGGGCAGGTAGGAATAATTCCTTCTATATTTTGGTTTAGGGCTCATCTTCTTCTCACTTAGAGGATAATTAGTTTCAGTATTTTCAGACAGCCAGAAAGAATTCTCTTTGAGGGACCGGTCCTATTTCATTTCACGCCATTACTTATTTTCTGTGCTTCAGCTGCAACGTACTATGCTCACATACTGCTCTTTTCCATTAAAAACCTCCTGTCTCTCCTATCAAATCTATATTTATTTTTAGTATTTATTTTAGGTTTCACCTTTCTCCAGAATAGTTTCTAAGTCTCTGGGCTTACCTGTGACATTTCACGTGTGACTCACTTTAACTTTTCTGTCGTTCTCATTAGGCAGTGAACTGCATGAGGGTAGTGACAATATTGCCTTTATCTTCGAATCAATAAACATAGCACCTGAGACATAAACAACCTAGAACAAAAGCTGAATGGTTTTACTGCTAATAAGGTAATTTCTATAGAAGCTACAGGGAGATGAGATGTTGAATGAAATCTCTAGGGATAAAGACCACAGAATTGCTTTATACTAAACAAAAGGTACAAAAGTTTTCCTACTTGGGTGGGAGCCACAGGTGAGAGATTGTAAGTAGAGAGGTGGCACTAGTGGTAAAGAACCCGCCTGTTAATGCAGGAGACATAAGAAATATGAGTTTGATTCCTGGGTCGGAAAGAAACCCTGGAGAAGGAAATGGCAATCTACTCCAGTTCTTGGATAGAGGAGCCTGGTGGGCTTTAGTCCATGGGGTCACAAAGAGTTGTGTCCATGGGGTTACAAAGAATCATACTCAACTGAAGCAACTTAACACACAAGCTTTATTGCAAACGAAGACTGCTGGGTATTCTAGAGAACTGTAGGGCTGACAGAGAACCAAGGACTTGAGGTCATTTCTCATGCTTTGCATGGCTAATGGTGATCAGTTTTCTCCTAGTAACTGAGGCTTTAAAAACAAATTTCAGAATATCATTGATTTATTCTTATAATTGGTGTTAGTCTTCAGAATTGGAATGACGAGAATCAATTGTCATTGATTTCTGAATTTATTAGAAATTATCAGAAATTCATAATTTTGTCTCTGGCAAGTCATCTAATAGGGCCCAAGTTTGAAGAGATTTAGCTTGGTATTATGGACTGAAAAAGCTTGAGAAACTCATCTTAACATTCCCCAGAATATTTGGCTTGAAGTTGGCACTAAATTAAAATATGTGGTTAACTGACTGATTGAATCAGTGTGGTTTATCCCTATTCTCCCTTTTAAATATAACTTGCTTTAGATAGGCAAGGACTTTGTGACAAACTGAGTTCTGTTAGACGGTTGGGTTTCAAGAGAAAGTCTCCATGAAAAGGTAATATTGTGTGATAAATGTACTAATGGCCTAGATTCCTATGACTTATTCTGCAGCTGAGCAGATGAAAGACAATCAAGGCTGGATTAATTGACTGTCTTCCAAGGGAAGTGGCAAGACAAACCTAGACTCTGATGCCCTAACTTAAGAGTCCAGAGCTTTTTCTATCACATCATTTGTCAGCTAAGGGCTGGCAACTCTTTGCACTATGAATTCATTTGCTCCTTACAGCATTTTACAATTGAGTTGTGCAGAGAGGTTAAGTAACTTTTCCAAGGCTACTTGGCTAGTAAGTGTAGATGCTGGGATTCAAAGCCAGGCAGTCTGGTTCAAGTTCTGATTCTGGTTGAATGGGAATCACATTCTTCACAAAATCATTTTTCTTAATTTTTGTCCAGCTTAATGGATATTGTTATTATAATAATGAGATATCACCATTTGGGATCTTAGAATAGTAGATGTGAAGATGGAGCCTTCTGTCATCTTCACAATTTAGTTTTAGCTACCATTTATAGGAAATCTTCCTCAGCTCTAAAAATCAATTAGATGAGGACCTCAGGTCCTTCGAATCTTTAAAAAAAAATTCAATTGGAGTATAGTTGATTTACAATGTTGTGTTAGTTTCAGGTGTACAGCAAAGTGAATCAGTTATACATATACATATATCCACTCCTTTCAGATTCTTTCCCATTTAGGCCATTATAGAGTATTGGTAGAGTTTCCTGTGCTATATAGTAGGTCCTTATTAGTTATCTATTTTATATATAGTAGTGTGTATATGTCAATCCCAATCTCCCAATTTATCCCTCCCCCTACTCCTTCATAACCATAACGTTTTTTTTTTTTACATCTGTAACTCTATTTCTGTTTTATAGATAAATTCATTCATCATACCCCTGTTTTTTTAGATTGCACTTTTAAGTAATATCATACAATATTTCTCTTTCTCTGTCTGGTTTACTTCACCAGTATGACAATCTCTAGGTCCACCTGTGTTGCTGCAAATGACTTTATTTCATTCTTCTTTGTGACTGAGTAATATTCCATTGTATATATGGGCCACATCTTCATTATCCATTTGTCTGTTGATGGACATTTAGGTTCTTCAAGTATTAACAGGATCTGTGACTAGAGAAAGTGGAGCTTTGTGTGCCATATCATGATAAAATAAATTTTAGGACTGTCTGGAGAAGCCTCACCAGGACTGTGTTCATGCTGTTGCACAGATGGGAAACATAATGGCTCCTGGTGGAAACCAGAGCAGTGGTGTGACTGAGTTCATCCTGGCGGGTTTCCCAAATCTCAATAGCACAAAAGCAGAACTGTTTTCTGTCTTCCTTCTTGTTTATCTGCTGAGTCTAACAGGTAATGTGTTGATCATCGGGGTAGTAGGAGCTGATACTCACCTGAAGACTCCCATGTACTTCTTTCTAGGTAACTTGTCCTGCCTTGAGATTCTGCTCACTTCTGTCATTATTCCTAAGATGCTGAGCAATTTCCTTTCAAGGCAACACACTATTTCCTTTGCTGCATGTATTACCCAGTTCTATCTCTACTTCTTTCTTGGGGCCTCTGAGTTCCTACTGTTGGCTGTCATGTCAGTGGATCGCTACCTGGCCATCTGTCATCCTCTGCACTACCCCTTGCTCATGAACAGGGCTGTGTGCTTCTGAGTGGCCTTGGCCTGCTGGGTCGGGGGACTCCTTGCAGTCCTTGGCCCCACAGTGGCTGTGGCTTTGCTTCCTTTCTGTGAACAGGATGCTGTGGTGCAGCACTTCTTCTGTGACAGTGGCCCACTGCTCCGCCTGGCATGCACCAACACCAAGGAGTTGGAGGAAACTGACTTTGCCTTAGCTTCTCTTGTCATCATATCCTCACTGATGACTACTGCCATGTCCTATGGTCACATAGTCCTGGCTGTCCTGCGCATCCCCTCAGCTTCAGGCCGGCAGAAGGCTTTCTCTACCTGTACCTCCCATTTGATGGTGGTGACCCTCTTCTATGGAAGTGCCATTTTTCTATACGTGCGGCCATCACAGAGTGGCTCTGTGGATACTAACTGGGCAGTGACAGTGATAACAACATTTGTGACACCACTGTTGAACCCATTCATCTATGCCTTACGTAATGAGCGAGTAAAACAAGCTTTGAAGGATGTGTTTAAGAAGGTAATAGCAGGATTTTGGTGGCATTTTTCACTTGCTAAGAGTTTCAACAAGAAAACAGTGAGGTGAAAGTGAAGGGATGTCATCACTTAAGGGATGTCCTAAGCCCAAGTCTTCTTTGTTATCTTCTCATTGTCTCATCATCATGGATATCACCACATGACTGAATTTTGGAACCACTAAAGAACTACAAAGGCATCAAATCTATCCTTCTTCCCTTTCAGGCAAAATTCCTTGATTCTATCTCATATAAATTCACATTATTATTGATTTATCATAATCAATACCATTATAAGAACCTCCAACCTGTGCAATCTTAACCTATGGGTCCATAGGCACCAGGGAATCTAAGAATGAGCTTCAGAAAGTATATAAGCACTATTATTATGTAAATGTATATATCTGAGCCTATATGCACTTGTCTGGGAAGAGGATATATAGCTTTAATTCAATTCCTAAAGAGTTCATGTATGATTGTCACCAAAAGTTAAAAACTAATTCTCATTCAGTTCAGTTCAGTTCAGTCTTGTTTCAGTTCAGTCGCTCAGTCGTGTCTGACTCTTTGTGACCCCATAATCACAGCACACCAGGCCTCCCTGTCTATCACCAACTCCCGGAGTTCACCCAAACTCATGTCCATCAAGTCAGTGATGCCATCCAGCCATCTCATTCTCTGTCGTCCCCTTCTCCTCCTGCCCCCAATCCTTCCCAGCATCAGAGTCTTTTCCAGTGAGTCAACTCTTCGCATGAGGTGGCCAAAGTATTGGAGTTTCAGCTTTAGCATCAGTCCTTCCAATGAACACCCAGGATTGATCTCCTTTAGAATGGACTGGTTGGATCTCCTTGCAGTCCAAGGGACTCTCAAGAGTCTTCTCCAGCACCACAGTTCTCTTTAAATTATTTATGAAAATCAAGAATCTTAAGAAAAATGTCCTATAATGATAAAAATAAATAAATTAACTGTATATTTTTGTACGTGCTTTCCGAAAAATATTGCATTCACTGTCAGGTGGAAAAGAGGTAAAACAAATTTAATAAGGGACTTATTTTCTTCTTCATGGCAATTTCAGATGCCTTTGGAAAAGAAGATCAAAAAGAAAGCTTATGAATAGTAGCATTTAATGTGGTTTTCTAATTTACACTGTATTATAAAGGTGGATTAAAGATATATTCACTCATTTCATCAGTGGATTATGTTGCTTTCATTTGTCCATCTTTTCATTATATTTGAATATCTGTTGTCCTCATTCATCTTTTATTTTTAGTAAAATGGGGATGGAATGAGGACCTTCAATATAAAAAAATTAAGAATATCAACTACTGTTGTACCTACCAAGAATCAGATTTTGTGTTACATTTTATCTACCTCATTGTATATTTGAGAGGAAATGGGGGTTCTTATTTGTGGTGACCATGGAATCTTGGACAAATGTTTATTTATGTATATATGTATGTATGTATTCAATCATTCAACAAAGGTTTTTTAAGCATCTTTGTTGGATACTGTGATACAGTAATATATGTTATTATATATAATGTGTCCTTGTTATATATAATAAGATGAATAAGCAATGGTTCCTAACCTCAAGCGACTTTGATCTTTAAAAGGAAAGACTAAGAGACAAATAATAATTCAAAGATAGGGGATGATAAGGGGGTTTACAAAATAACATTGGAGGTCATACAAAAATTGATTTATCCTGTTAAGTATTTTCTTGTTAGAAAAGTTTTTGAAAGCTATCATTTGCTACAAGGGAATTAATTCCATGTTGGAGTGCATTTGTATACATAGACACAATGCTTAGAAAAAATAAATATCAAAGTATGGACAGCACATCAACCTCAAAATAATGTTGCACAATTGGCAAACTGAGCATTAATATGCAAAGAAATAGCCATAAAGTTTCAATGGTCACTGGAAATAGTGATGTTTTTATCTGGTTCTATTAGTAATACACAAAAACACACATTAAATATTTCTATCCTGAAAGATTCCTGATTGAGAACAAGAGGAGTGGAAGGAATAAGAATAAGCAGTAATTTGAGAGAGAAAAATAATTCTTCTGGAATGATCTAGAAGTGTTGCCAGAGGGCAGAAGAGGTATTGCCTTAAAAGCTACGCTTTTGAACTGTGGTGTTGGAAAAGACTCTTGAGAGTCCCTTATACTGCAAGGAGATCCAACCAGTCCATTCTAAAGGAGATCAGTCCTGGATGTTCATTGGAGGGACTGATGCTAAAGCTGAAACTCCAATACTTTGGCCACCTCATGCGACGAGTTGACTCACTGGAAAAGACTCTGATGCTGGGAAAGGTTGGGGGCGGGAGGAGAAGGGGACGACGGAGAATGAGATGGCTGGATGGCATCACCGACTCTGTGGACATGAGTTTGAGTGTACTCCGGGAGTTGGTGATGGACAGGGAGGCCTGGCATGCTGTGATTCATGGGGTCGTGGAAAGTCGGACACGACTGAGCGACTGAACTGAACTAAATTTCATGGAGCGTAAAAACCTGAAGTCAATCCCAGAGATCACAAAATAAGAAGAAGCTAAAAATAAGAATGTGTTCCAAACACACAGAACAGAGCCTGGTACTTAGGAGGTGCCCAAGACAGTTGACTTTGTACTGTGTCTGTCTAAGCTGGAACTTCATTATCTGGAATTTTCCTTTCTATATGGATCTAAATTTCTATATGGATGTGGTGAAATTTGTAGTGAGATTTAGAAGGTGAAAATGTCACACACAGCAAACACTGTGTTCTGAAGACTGGCATAGAATGCCAGGCTTTGTTGCAGCTTTCACTGATTGATGCAACAGAGATGCTATTCTGCTAGTCTGCTTTTCACTCATTGGTGTGGGCTTCTGTTGGACCCACAACTCCTCTGGCACAAATGGATCTCCTCCTCCATCTCTTGGGCCAAGTGCATGGGTAGTTCCATGATGAAGGGAGCGAGCTTCTCCTGCAGATCTCCCACATCAACAAGGTTGGAGACAGTGAGAGACAGATGTAGGTCCCAGTTTGCCCTTTTTATTTCATTTTGCCTTCATGGATTTCATGGTGTCAGTTTGAATCATTCTCCCTCACTTCAGTGCCCACTTCTCTTTACCTGTTTACCCCCAGGGTTACAGATTCAGGCCCAACGCTAGTCATAGAAGCAAGAGCTTGACATAAACTTTTTCATCAGTTCCCAGAATTATAAAAAATCTCTTATTCATCACTACTTGCAGTGCTTCCACTTTGATTGAACCCTAAATGATACAATTTCTTTTGCAATAATAAGCTGCAGCATTTCTCCTGTTTCCGATTATTTTTCAAGCTTCTTAAAGACAGACTGGATCATATCTGAGTTTGTTTCTATGCCATCCAGAAGAGTAGCTAGTAATTTGGTACATAGCAAAGTCTCATTACTTTTTTGTTTCTTGTAGGGAAAAATTACATAAGGAATGAAAAACTGTCAAGTAATTATGCTCAGTAGTGATTTGCTGGGAACACTTTTGTATAATTCAAAGGGGATCATGTTGACAATAGCTTATTAAAGGCCCATACTGGCATAGGAGTACCATAGTTATAGGTACCATAGGAGTTGAGGAAGACAGTTTAGCAGCTCTAAGATTGTACAGTCCCTGAGTCTATGGCTGAGCTCCCGAGTGGGCCTTGGAGCAGATGAGTTCAGTAGCTATACATACATAGTCAAGTCCTTCCTTAAACATCCTCATTCCAGGAAAACCATGATTTTGTGAAGTTTTGCATATGGATATTTCGCTTGGGTTCCCCATCTTTAAAAAAAAAACAAAACATTGCGGCTGTAGGAAGTATTTCAAGATCTGACAATACAGAAAGAATTTTAGCAGTAAAGACTTTGACAAGTTTTCCAGACATTCTCTGTGACTCCTAACATTCCCCAAGCAATGAGGATGACATGAAAAGAAAGTGAAAGTGAAGTTGCTCAGTCGTGTCTGACTCTTTGTGACCCCATAGACTGTAGGCCACCAGGCTCCTCCATCCATGGGACTCTTCAGGCAAGAATACTGGAGTGGGTTGCCATTTCCTTCTCCAGAGGATCTTCCCAACCTAGGGATCGAACCTAGGTCTACCCGCATTGCGGACTCTCTAACCTTTGAGCCACCAGGGAAGCCCTGGTGGACATAGTAGGTCTCAACCCCAACAAGCAACAAAATTACTTGTTGGAAGTGTCATCAGTGAAATAAACTGCAAACTCAGATTCTTAGCTGTAGAAGCTGGTGCTGCTTCTCTCAAGTAGAGCCCAGAAGATAAGGTCCCAATTTCCACCACTATAGAAAAAAGTACGTACTGAATCTTTAGCCAGGTGTTCCGTTTCTGGTTCCCAATAGATATTATTTCCTCAAAGGTCAAAGATCTTATTTGAGATAAGAAATCCCCACTTTTCTCCCACATAAGATCATCTTAAACTATTTCTGCTTTTCAGAACTAACTTTCCTTTATCTCCCTCCTCAAGCCACCTGGGTATTCTTTAATTTGCTCCTTCGAGCCTTTTTTTCAAGTGCTGAAGAGTTCCTTGTCTTGATTGTAGCCAGTATTTCTGCTTCTTACCATGATAATGGAAGGAGGATGGAAGGAGGATAATGGAAGGGAAGTGGAACAGATGCCACTTTCATCGGCTACTGATAAAAACCCTCAAGAGTCAGAACATACCAAGGTCAAGGAGTGCACTTTTGGCAATCCCAACACACCTTTGCCCAGCTTTTAGGGCCGGGCATCAAAAGACCCACTGATTGTCCTTGAGTGGACAGTTAAATAATTGTGAAGCTATCCCAAGACCTCCAAGCTAAATGTGTGAACTATATAGGTCCTCCCCTTCTCACTCAAGATACTAAGAAGAAAGATTTACTTGTCTGTCCACACTTCCCCTCAGTCCTCATTCCGTGCAGCACTGTCGTCTTCCGTAAAGTTTTTGCATCAAATGCTGGTAAAGATTGTCAGTGGGCCCTAAGCAAATAAAGAAGCCATCAGAGCAGGTGACTGTCATGGGCCTGCCTTCTCTAGTTCCCTCACTCATTGGTATTCTGTTTTCACATTTTTAAACATTAATGATCACCGGGGCCTGTCCTTAAATTCTTCTCTATATAATTGCTCTTCCCTGTTGGCTCTTACCCACATCACTGTTAAGTGCTCTGTGTTTTTTATTTGTAAAACTCCTTTCTTTGGTTTGGATCTTTCTCTTGAATCTCAGGACTTTATACCCGAATTCTCACTGTGCGTCTCCACCAGGAGTCATTTAGCAAACACATTAAAGCCCTAACCTTTCTCAGGGGAGCGTCAATCTGTCAGGACCTCCTGGCAGAGTCTACTTTCTTCCCTCCCTCCAATCACCAATCACAAAGCTCTTTATTCTTGCCTGGTCACAAAACCTTTCTAAGAGAGGAAACTTGCAAAGGACGAATATGATCAAGTCAGACAGAAATCCTATCAAAGATCCCCCTTGTATAAGCTGTTTAGGAAGAAAGGCAAGTTTGAAGCCTATCATACCAGTGGTTTCTAAGTCTGGGCGACTTCCGCAAATCGGGATTAACCACACCCTAAGGTCACAAGTAGACACCTCACATTATAGCCTGCTGGTTTTTCAACTGAGCAATCAAAGTGAAGAGTCTGGTGGATTCTTGCCAGGAATGACAATTATGTTATACTGTGTTTTGGAAAATAATGCCTTAAAATAATTCAATTATACTCCCTTTGGACGGCATGGATGTCTGAATCCTTTGAGCCCAAGGGTTCCCGGAGCCCCTATTTAGCATTGGGAAGACCGCGCACAGCACTTGCGACTCTGGGGAAGACAGACTAGGGCCTCAGGAAGACAGTTCTGTCAGGCGTTGCAGCCCCATCACAGCTCCGGCCGGGTACCACTCTACTCCGTGTGAATGCCGAATGAGAAGTGCACTAGTTTTCTTTCCCGCTCGAAGTGCCGGCATAAGATCTGCCTGAGCAAGATATTCCTAATAAAATATATACATAGCGGGATGAGGAGTCTCTGTCTACAACGAAGTCCTTGAGTCAGGTCAAGGTTGAAAGGGGCCTCACCTAAGTGGATCTAGGCTTAGTGGTGTTGGCTTCATTTAAAGAGGGGGAAAAGGAAAAGAAAACAAAGGAAAAACTCACCTGGGCTCGTCCGGGATTTGAACCCGGGACCTCTCGCACCCAAAGCGAGAATCATACCACTAGACCAACGAGCCAACCTCTGCGGCGCGTTTTCCTATTTAAGAATATTCATTTATTCTATTCGCTGCATCCCATTGTATGAAGACAGTTTTTGATTCCTCTCCTAAGCCCGGCGATTTTCTCCAGACTTCAGGAGCATCAACGTGCAGATTCAGGGAAACCTGAACCACAGCGTTCCAGAGGCAGAAATGTTCAGTAAGGGACTCAGGCCACCTGTGAACCCTCTTGCGAGAGTCTGAGTTCTTACAGAGTTAGGACAAACATCCCTGCAGGTGGCCTGGAGTTAGAGGACAGGTAAGACAAAAAACCACATTGATTTCATCAAAAGCCCTCCCTCCCAGGGTCTAGAACTGAGGAACTCGATACCACGCCCCGGCGGAGGTCAAATACTAGAACCACCGCCTCAGCCTGTCCACTGTGTCACACCCTGTATCGTGCTCTTGCTGTTTTCTTTCAGCTTAATTTAATGAACTTTGCACCATAGATTTAGATTTAAGGCACTCTTTAAGGACGCGCGGAAGGTGGCAAACGTCGGGAAGAATCGACCATTTCCAATACCCTCTTCTTTAGCAGCCTACCCTCGCCCGCTTCTCCGGCACCCAGAAGGTGGCGGGGGGAATGGGAAGGGAAGCGCTGTCCTTACTCCGCAGGCTCTTCTACTTGGGGACGAAGCTCTTGGGCTCTAGCTTGTCTGCTTTGGTCACACGGTTCACCGCGCACCGAGCATATTCCTGGTTCAGGGCACAAACTTGATAAACAACGAACGCAGGGCTCAGTATCCGCGCCAGATTGCTGGGCGGGCTAAGATGCGAGAGAGAAGAAGGGGATCGCCCCCTTCCCAACCTTTCTCTGCATCGCCACTTTCTGTTGATTCTGGACTTCAGGTTGGTTATTTAGAAGAGCTCTGAGACCGAGAGAGAAGCAGCTGCCTCTCAGCCTCCGAGCTGTTGGCAAAGAGTATTAAAGGACCCAGGGAAAGGTTGCTCCTCTTCTAGTCTATTTCTGTTTCAGGAAACTTGGAGGACTCTCAGACCCAGGTTGACTAGGAAAGAATCTTGTTCCACTGGAAGACCGTGGTGGGGACGGCCTAGACCCCTGAATGTCTTCACCTTGGGCAGGCTCTGGGCTTCGAGAAGTCCGCCTTTCTTAAAACAAGAACAAACCCTAATATTAGTCTACGAGAGCCGTAGCAGTTACTTTTACAAGAATCCAAGCAGATAGGAGACAATGACGTGATGCCGTGTCTCGCACCCGCACCTACCCCACTTTATCCCAGGGCTGCGCTGGTGGCCCTGGTGTTACCCAAATTCAGTGACTTGTCAGGCCTGAGCCTGAGGAGCACGCAGTGCTCTTCCAGTGACTTACATTCCCGTTTGGGCCTAGTCAAGAACATATTTCTTATTTGTATATAAAGAAGCTCTTCCTTCAAAAGAAATTCCTTTTAATTTTAAAATATCTATTAAATTTTATTTGTCATTTAGTTGCAGGTTTCAAAACTTAGGGAAGTCGACGGAAAAGCACATGACGTGTTTTGGCTCCATAGCTCAGGGGTTAGAGCACTGGTCTTGTAAACCAGGGGTCGCGAGTTCAAATCTCGCTGGGGCCTAGAGAGAGTACATTTCCTAACGAGAGTACATTTCCTAACGAGAATGGTGCTTCCTATGCTTTTCTTTCCTACACTGACCCTTGAAAGAAAGGAAGCAGTGTGTGGAGTTTCGGGGAAAATTATCTTCTGAAGATTTGAGAGGAAAGATTGTAGGATTGGCTGAGTCCACATAGCTGCGTTTAAGGTCAAGAATAACCCAACCTCGGCCAACAGATTGCCGTGATCCTCCAGCTGCTCCTGGAGCGTGGAGTCCTGCGCATTTTCCCACTTGCAACCTGCCTGACTGCCCAGTTTTTCCTTTGCTTCTGGCGCAAGAACTGATTTGCCGATTACTTTGGGACAGCCTAGCCCAGAAGCTATGCAGATACACCCCAATCCGGACGGTTTCTGCTCTTTTACTTCCTCGGACTCAGCCTCTGTGTCCTTCTGCCCCAGGTTACTCCAGGATTCAGTCTACCCCTTCAACTCTGGAGATTTCTTGATCTCCAGTTTAAGCCCGAACGTCAAATACAAAGCACCTAGGCCACTCACTGCTGCTGCTGCTGCTAAGTCACTTCAGTCGTGTCCGACTCTGTGTGACCCCATAGACAGAAGCCCACCAGGCTCCCCCGTGGCCACTCACTGGCTGTTACTGTAAGTTCAGTAGTCGACATTATCATACTAGCTACACCCTTTGGTATAGCTCAGTTAGCAGAGCAGGGGACTATATCAAGCTTATGATTAAGCTTCTGTTATCCTTAAGTCTCGGAGAAGGCAATGGCAAGCCACTCCAGTACTATTGCCTAGAAAATCCCATGGATGAAGGAGCCTGGTAGGCTGCAGTCCGAGGGGTCGCTAAGGGTCGGACACGACTGAGCGACTTCACTTTCACTTTTCACTTTCACACATTGGAGAAGGAAATGGCAACCCACTCCAGTGTTCTTGCCTGGAGAATCCCAGGGACGGGGGAGCCTGGTGGGCTTCCGTCTATGGGATCACACAGAGTCGGACACGACTGAAGTGACTTAGCAGCAGCAGCATCATCCTTAAGTCGCTGGTTTGATTCCGCCGAGAGGAGATGTTTAATCTTTCGTTGCAGTCTCCTATTCCACTAGGTTTTAGCTCCTAAATCAATAACTGTGAAATATTTGATTTTCAGGCAACAAAAGAACAACTTTTTGCCGACCATAAAACTTAATGTTATGTGTCCTCTCTGTGATCGTGCATTATAGGTGATTCGGTTTACTGAGGAGATATGAAATAACGGTTGGAGAAGGAAATGGCAACCCACTCCAGTGTTCTTGCCTGCAGAATCCCAGGGACAGAGGAGCCTGGTGGGCAGCCGTCTATGGGGTCACACAGAGTCGGACACGACTGAAGCGACTTAGCAGCAGCAGCAGCATGAAATAACGGTACCCCTTTTAGATTTGAATGGTATCTCCTAATCTTGAAGACCAGCTAGTCTTAACTGAATATTTGGTAATATCCCTCAACCCCTTCCCCTAGCCCTACAATTTTCCCTTACCATGAGTAATTTATACTAAGCAATTCAGAGTTTAAAGAGAAATAATCTGTCCTTCAAAAGAGTGTGAACAATGTAGAAAATAAGCGATGCAAAAAGCAAAATATGCATGTGGGAATGTTCTTTCAATAATAAGAAAGAAATACTAATTCAAACTAGGGGATTTTGTTTCACCACCAAATTACACAGTGTTTACTGTTTAGTACTGGCCAGGATACATTGACAAAGACTTTCTCATAAAATTGTCACTACTTTCTGGAGTAGTACTACTGGGCGTTATAAATCAGGAATCTTAAAAAGACACTGTGTTTAAAAAAAAAAACACCAAACATCGTGTTTCATCGAGTATTCTTTCCCTACTCCTAAAAATTTATCATTCATTTTTGGAAAAAAAGGAAATACGGCAAAAGATGTTTATCTGTGGGTAAATTGTGTTCTGTATACTTTTAAGTTTTTTTTTTTTTCAAAATATGCTACATATATAAAGAACATTTTTTAAAAAACAGAGCTTTAACCTTACAAATGATGTTTAAAAATACACTGTGCCACAGTGGAAAATATTTTGACAGTTTCTTACAAAACTAAATATATTCTTTCCATACAATCCAGGAATTACATTCCTAGGTACTTACTCAAATGAGTTGAAAACTGATGTCCACACAAAAACATGCCCATGAATATTTATAGCAGCTTTATATGTGTATAATTTTCAAAACTGGGAAACAGTAAAGATGTCCTTCAATAGGTAAATAAAACTGTGGTACATCCATACAATGGAATATTATTCAGCACCAGAAAGAAATGCGATATCAAACCATGAAATGGTGTGGAAGAACTTGAAATGTGTATAAGTGAAAGAAGCCAATCTGAAAAGGCTACATACTGTATGATTCCAAATATTCAACTGGAGAAGGAAATGACAACCCACTCCAATAAATATTCATGACTGGAGAATCCCATAGACGGAGTAACCTGGCGGGCTACAGTCCATGTGGGTCACAAACAGTCCGACACGACTTAGCGACTAAACAACAACAACGACAAATATTCAACGTTCTGGAAAATGCAAAACTATGGAGATGATGAAAGGGTCAGTGGTTGTCAGAGGTTATAGGGGAGGGAGGAACGCATTGGGGAAGCACTGAGGATTTTTAGGGCAGTGAAATTATTCTGTATGATCCTTTAACGGTGGTGGATATATATCATTGTACATTTTGTCAAAACCCATAGAATGTGCAACACCAAGAGTAAACCGTAGTGTAAACTAAAGATTTTAGAGGATTTTTTTTCCCTCTTCACAAAGCACAAAAATGTGATCAGTGTGTGTGTGTGTGTGTGTGTGTGTGTGTGTATGAAGAACATAGGTGTCCTAAGATTTTTCTTAGTGAGAGGAAAGGCACTGATCTGGAGGAGTCATCCAAGTGAAACAGGAGATGACCTGTGAGGCCACAGAAGATAATTTCGATTGAGGAGAGGGAACGACATAAAAAGGAAGGCAGAATCAATGTGCCACAAAAAATCCCGAGACCTTGGTTCCTGTGCAGAGTCCTCATTCTCTGCTCTGTACCTTTCATTCCTCAAGGCACCACAGGGGAATACTGTACGTCTTTGAGAGAGCTGTACAGCCTGTGGGATAACAGGGGCTGAAATGGCTGATGAACGTCAATGTGACAACCATTCCGATAGGGCACCACTAAATAGACCCTGAGTGTATCCCTTACTCTTTCCCACACTGAGTTAGGTTCTAAACAGGCATTGCAACTGGGTGATTCAGAGACCAGATCAGTCTCCAAGGTAAGTGAATTCACTTAGAAGGGGCAAAGCAGTGGCTAAGCCAGCATTCACAGAACACTCCACTGGGCTTGACACACGGAGTCAGCCAAAAATCAGCCTTTAAGAGTTTTGGAATCACAAACCCACCTGCAAAGTCAAATTCAAAAGAACCATTTACCTGTCCTGCCCCAACCCTAAGGCAATAATGCCTGAGTGAGAGCTGGAAGCCTGGAAGGAAACCGCTTTCTGCATGGATGCATTCATTCATCATCTTCAGTTAAAAAGTAATGTGATTAAAACCAAATCAAGTCTGTGCAGGTTATTTCCAGAGCACAGAGCTGCAGCTCCTAAACCAGTGTTGGCTCCCAAACCAGGACTGATGGGGGCTATGGGGCACAATCCAGGAAGTCTTTCCTACCAGATGGTGCCTAAGCCAGGTCATGAGAAGGATTCGATGTGAGCGTGGATTTCATAAGAGGAGGACAGAAAGAATTCCCCGTTGTGCGAATACAAAAGCTTAGATGCAAAATGAGGTGCAAGCAACTAGTTTGAGCACGAAATGTTGAGAAGAAACTGAGCTAACCTGGTTTGAAATAAATATTTCAGAGCAGGATTGAAAGGTTTCCTGGAAATTCTTGCGAGAGAGAGAGAGAGAGAGAGAGAGGTTTTCGTGGATTCAGCTTGAATTATACGACTTCTGATTTACAGCCATACTAAAACACACCGTTGGCAGCGGTGGGATTCGAACCCACGCCCCCGAAGAGACTGGAGCCTAAATCCAGCGCCTTAGACCGCTCGGCCACACTACCACACGCAGTGTGGAAATCTCATCCCTAAGCTGTTTACTACAGTAGACATGTTCATAACTTTGAATTTTCTTGAGTTAGTGGAATTTCCCTCAAGTGTTTTCATTTATCCCTAAGGACCTGAGCAAACTCGGAGAGAGGAGAAATCATTGCGTTTTCACAGGCCTGAGAAGTGAACTAGAAAGTAGTCAATGATTATTAGCGCAAATTTCCTTGAAAGACCTTTTTCTTTAACCGAGGCAATTCCACGCAGAAAGGAGGGGGGAAAATCTCACTGGCGACTTATTGTAAGTGATTTCAGAAGACTAAGAAACTCCCCTCTGCTGGGTCGTTGGTCTATGGCTGCGAAAATCACAGAGAGAATGAGCTGTGAGATAAGAGCAACCAAGAGGATCGCTTCCGTTGACAGATCTGGCAAGCCTGTCGCTGATAGACAGGAAAGTCTTTGGTCGCATTCCCTGCAGGTTCGATCAGAGAGAGAGATTGGTCTACTTTTCCTGAAAGTAGCACTCTGGGGTAGACCCACGCACACGCGCACTGCTGTAGCCTCTGAACAATTTCCCTGACAGAGGGACCAGGGTGACTCCCAGAGGGTGGTTACATCCAAGGACTTTCCCACACCGGGGAGGGGTGTGTCCGGGTTTCCATGGGGCTTCCGAGGCCACTAAACTTCAGATCGTTTCTTTCAAATGGAGTAGAGGGAAAGGAAAAGTTTCAGAAGTGCTCCCAGCCAGGGATCTTCAGCACCCAAGTGGAATCTCATACCTGTCAATCTGTGCTCCGCGGTAAGCCCTGGATTACAGGTCACCTTATTAACTGCTGTTTCTGATTGGCCATTTTTGGGTCTTTGGATGCAGAAACTCTCCTAGGAGTCTCATTCAAGTTTCCTAACTTCCTCTTACTCCCCGCCTCCATCACTCCAAAAACCCACACACTGCTCTTGCCTGCCCTTGCCCCAAAGCTCTCCGAGGCCCTCTACCGGAGGCCTGAGGGTTTGGGGTCAGGGTCAGGCGTGCTTGCTGCTGCTGCTAAGTCACTTCAGTCGTGTCCGACTCTGTGCGACCCCATAGATTCCAGGCTCCTCTGTCCCTGGAATTCTCCAGGCAAGAACGCTGGAGTGGGTTGCCATTTCCTTCTCCAATGCGTGAAAGTGAAAAGTGAAAGTGAAGTCGCTCAGTCGTATCCGACTCTTCGCGACCCCATGGACTGCAGCCTACCAGGCTCCTCCATCCATGGGGTTTTCAAGGCAAGAGTACCGGAGTGGGTTGCCATTGCCTTCTCCCAGGCGTGCTTAGACAGAGGCAAAATTGTTCTTCTTTGTGTTTTCTTGGGACGAAGGTCTTGCTTGTTCCCATCTTCGATACCAGGAAGCGGGGTGGGGTGGGGAGCGAGGAACACAAAAGAATTTCTAAAAAAGCTGATTGAAAATAGGGCTCAGGGAGCACCGGATGAACGTAGAACCAAGACGGGGAAGCAGGAAACGGGAAAAGCTGGGGCCACTTTAGGAGGAGTTCAAGGCCAGAGGCGGGCTGTCCTCAGACTCCCCATCAGCTCGCTGCTGCCGCCAGTCCCGGGGCCGGCTGGGTCAAGTCCCCTCCACCCGCTCCTCATCTCACCCCTCTCCCACACCGGGTTAGACGCTTCCCGATCTCTCTTCTTCGCTCTTTAGTTCCCTCTCTCTGCTCCCAGTTGACAGGCAATCTGAGCTCCCAGGGTGGAACTGGGTGTCAACCCGTGGGCTCCCACCGAGTTCTTTCTCTCCAGAAGGTACCGGAGCCACGAGCATGGCCGTCTCTCGGAGATGGTCAGCAGCAAAGGCCAGCGAATCTAGCGGAATCGGCAAAGGTGTGGCTTCTAGGCCCCACATCACAGGAGATGGAGGAGCTCAAGTACCTGTCTCCAGCCCCTTTGGCTGAAGTGGACAACTTACAAGAAACTTCAGTTTGTTTCCAGGCTTGTTGAGGACCCTCAGAAAAAAGTGTGTGTGAGCTTACTGCCTTGAGCAGCACACGCTTCTTCGCAACAGGTCATAAGCAGTGGGAGACTGACGCTAATCTCAAATTGGAGAGAACCTAGAAATCGTGTGCGATAAACTTTGTGCATTAAGACTAGGAAGCATCAGTTTGAAAGACAGAAAAGGCCTGGGGTTCTTTACTACCTGAAAGGATGTAGGGATGGATGGGAGGAGAGAGAACAAGTGTTGAACCTATTTATCCAACAATCTTGTCTAGTAGTGAACAGAGGAGAAACTCAGGGTCTATGGATTGGTCCTGGGAAATCTCATATTGAGGCTTCTGATTAGAAGATTAAGTGAGATCATATTTTGGTCTCTGTGCTAATTTGGTAAACATACACATTTAAATAAACCACAGCTTCTGTAAATGTTTTGACTTCTTTTTAAAAATATGGATTCCAAAAAAAGTACAGAGATTCTCGTAAGATGGAAGTGACCTGAACCCTTGATTATTTATTTATTTTTTAGTTCTAGGTCAGGGCAGTGAAAGAAACCAGTTGACAAGAAAGAACTTGATCATTATAGCAGAGGTCCCTTTGATTCTAAGGGACTGCATGTTCAGGCTCCACAAATTGACAAGCTTCAAAGCATTTTCTTATCAGGACAAAGTACCACAGTCTCACATGCCATTCTGAATTTCCTTTACTAACCAGTGTGCATGGCCTCCCCTATTCAATCACCTGTTATCGCTCGAGTGCTCATTGTCTGCCTTAAACTCACAGGATTCTTCAATGAGGGAAGTATTTTGATCTGTTCGTCACAGAAGTGGATCATCAGTTAGACTGATTAGAGACCTGAAGTCAGAAGTCTTAGCTTTCCTAGTGGAATGGCAGCCTTGCCAAACACTTGATTGACGAGTATCTGAAGCCCTTTGGAAAGATGCTTGATAGAGAAAAGTGTGATGTTTGTCTGGCACATGCCTATTCTTTCAGTTTTCAGTGTTGGATACCAGTATTTTAGGCTCTAACATTCTGCAACATTACAGGAGAATTTAACCTTGGATTTCCTGCTATCCATACCTTGTCGATAGTCTAAATGATGAAAATTTATACACAAGCGGGAAATTTACCTTAAGGCCTTGATGTTCAAGGTATAGTCTAAGAACCAGCATCATCATCATCTCCTGGTAATTTATTAGGAATGCACAATCTCAGGCCCATGAATTGGAATCCTAATAAATTCCCCCAAAGTTAGAGAATTGTTACAAGTATTCTGTTTTCCAATCTGTGCTTCAACTGTTCTATTCTCTGTTTAGGGCATTTTAGAGTTCCTGCCAGATTTTCACTACAATGCAGTGTAAGTCTCTCACCCTAGCACCAGTAGTAGAGAGCCATCCAATTACTGGCTTGGCTCCCATCTGCATGTGCTATAAAAATCTCACTAAAAGTTCCTTATGACCCCATGGACTGTAGCCCACCAAGCTCCTCTGTCCATAGAATTCTCCAAACAAGAATACTGGAGTGGGTAGCCATTCTCTTCTCCAGGAAATCAAACCCTGGTCTCCTGCACTGCAGGCAGATCCTTTACCATCTGAGCCACCAGGAAAGCCCATAAATATCTTCAGTTCAGTCGCTCAGTCCTGTCCGACTCTCCGCGACCCCATGAATCACAGCATGCCAGGCCTCCCTGTCCATCACCAACTCCCAGAGTTCACTCAAACTCATGTCCACAGAGTCGGTGATGCCATCCAGCCATCTCATTCTCGGTCGTCCCCTTCTCCTCCCGCCCCCAACCCTTCCCAGCATCAGAGTCTTTTCCAGTGAGTCAACTCATCGCATGAGGTGGCCAAAGTATTGCAGTTTCAGCTTTAGCATCAGTCCTTCCAATGAACACCCAGGATCGATCTCCCTTAGAATGGACTGGTTGGATCTCCTTGCAGTCCAAGGGACTCTCAAGAGTCTTCTCTAGCACCACAGTTCAAAAGCATCAATTCTTCGGCGATCAGCTTTCTTCACAGTCCAACTCTCACATCCATACATGACCACGGGAAAAACCATAGCCTTGACTAGGTGGACCTTTGTTGGCAAAGTAATGTCTCTGCTTTTTAATATATTGTCAAGGTTGGTCATAACTTTCCTTCCAAGGAGTAAGCGTCTTTTAATTTCATGGCTGCAATCAGCATCTGCAGTGAGTTTGGAGCCCCAAAAAATAAAGTCTGCCACTGTTTCCACTGTTTTTCCATCTATTTCCCATGAAGTGATGGGACCAGATGCCATGATCTTTGTTTTCTGAATGTTGAGCTTCAAGCCAAACTTTTCACTCTCCTCTTTCACTTTCATCAAGAGGCTTTTGAGTTCCTCTTCACTTTCTGCCATAAGGGTAGTATATCTTACTAAAAATTAAATACTGGTAAATAATGTGCTCCTTTTGATGGATGTATCAGATAGTCTTTTCAGCTTTATTGAGCCCCTACTTAAATATTTAGTAGCTCTTTCATGGTCTCATGTGTTTAGAGTAGTAATACAAAATACTTTGATGTATTTATACTCGCAACTTTTCTAAAATAACTATGTAAAGAAAAAGGAGAGAAGGGAAAGGGAAATCTTTCCCCTTATTTTCAATAGGAAGAATTAAGCCTCTTATTTTAAATTTGTATTTGTCTTTATAATGTTTACTGAAGTTTATGGAAGAGGTGGGACAAAAGGGAACAATCTCACCAGGTTGATCGCCTCTGCAAGCTTCAGGTGAAAAGAAATGTAACCCTGAACATGGTCAGCCAAAGGGAAAGAGGAAATTTATGAGACATTCTTTTTTCTTTGTTTCTATTCATCCTGCTGGGAGCAATAACCTCCTTCATCACCCCTCAACTCAGTCACTACAAAATATTGTAATAATCTGGCTACTTTGGGTTTGGGAAGATCCCCCGGAGGAAGGCATGGCAACCCACTCCAGTATTCTTGCCTGGAGAATCCCATGGACAGAGGAGCCAAGTGGGATACAGTCCATAGGGGTGCAAAGAGTCGGACACAGCTGAAGAGACTTGGCACGCGTGCTTTGGGTTTAAGAAGATAAAATCTGATGCACACTTGGTTTTCTTCTTTGATTCTCTACTACCTTGTCCAGCTTCTGACTCCAGTTCCAGAGTATCCAAGTACTCAGAGGGCAGCTTCTCAAGGAACACACAAGAGTAATTATAATGGATTTAGGCACTTAGGATTAGGTAATGGGGAACACGAACCAAGAAGCACTGTGAAACTGAGAAATAGAACCTTCTTTTGAAGGAAATGGAAACCCACTCCAGTACTCTTGCCTGGAAAATTCCATGGACTGAGGAGCCTGGTAGGTTACAGTCCATGGAGTCGCAAAGAGTCGGACACGACTGAATGACTTCACCTTCACCTTCTTCTTTGGTTCTTCAAGGTACATTACAACCAACCCCACATCCACCAAATAAATCATTTGGTCAGGTTAGGGGAGGTGCAGAAAATAAATAAGGTTATTATCCCTGCTTGTAGCTAGCTTGCAGTTGAGTGAAAGAAGATGTTTTCTGTAATCCATACAATATAAATCTAGAAGAATGAATACCCACATACGCACCACCATTAGGTGGTAACAGGAGTAGTAACCCAAATGCCAGAGTGAGTGCAGGCTCAATTTCCCAAGGGTCGGAGGTCTAGGGAAACTAAAGAAAATGAATTTTTAAGAAAGCATAAGTTGAGGCTAGTACAACTTTTTTTTTTTTTGGTTAAAATTTTGCAAAGCCTTGTTCTTTGATATTCTAGATAAATAATCCATGTACCTTAGAACCAATCTGTCTGTCTATCCATAGATGTACTTGGATGCTGCTAAGATGAATAATTGATTGGATTCTCTTAATTGTGCCTACTTTTCTATATAAATTCTTGACATTTTAAGGTACTTTAGGGTCAGTGACTTTGCAGGGTCAGTGAACCTGAAAATGCAAGGTCTTCAGCCAAGGAGATCAAGGAAGTCTCTTTTGTGGGAGAAA
Organism: Moschus berezovskii; assembly: GCF_049115385.1. Taxonomy (NCBI): domain Eukaryota; kingdom Metazoa; phylum Chordata; class Mammalia; order Artiodactyla; family Moschidae; genus Moschus; species Moschus berezovskii. Next base: position 99,611,187 of record NC_142468.1, read on the forward strand.
AAAACTTCCTTGAATGGCACACAATGCATTTTCATGCAAATAGATAAAATGATCTTATTTGACCTCATTTTTTCTGCTTTGGCACTTAGAAATTTAATTTTGTCTACAGCCTAGACAATCTGTTCTGGAAAATTATTTGGTTCCTTAGGGTATTAAAGATCTGTGAGGTTGTGTTCCTGACAAAAATATATAGGCTGAATCCAGTCAGAGTATTGAATCCACTCCAGTATTCTTGCCTGGAGATTCCCATGGACAGAGAAGCTTGGCGCGCTACAGTCCATGGGATCGAAAAGAGTCGGACCCGACTGGAGCAACTTAGCATGCAGAATGTGAGACTTATAAGAGAACTGCTATGAAAAAAGAAAGGCTGAAAGGAGGGGAATTTTCAAATTGAAAGAGACTAAAGAAACATTAAAACTAAAAGCAGCGAGAAACATTGTTTGAATCTAGTATAAAAAAAAAATTGGAGGGAGTCAGTTGGGGAAATTTGAAAATATGGACTATAAATTACAGAGTTATTATAAATGTTGTTAGGTCTAATATGGTACTGAAGTTATGCTTTTATTCTTAGTTCTTATATTTAGGATATGTCTGTTAAGTATTTAGGTATGGAATTTAAAGGGCACAGTAACTTTCAGATTTCTTGCAGCCTTAATGATCTTGGGCAAATGACATTAAAAAGTAGTGAATACACGAGCAGGCCTATGGTCAGATAATCTAAACCTTACTAAATAAAAGTGGTTCACTTCTTGGGCTTGCATGAATCAGTCCTTCCCCCCACCCCGCCAATGTTCTAGTCTATGGCTATATTTGCAGTAAGAAATAAGTACAAGATTTTTGTAGTTAAATACAATTTTTGTTCCTGTTTACTAGCTTACAAAAACAGGATCTCTAAACAGTGAAAACAAAATCCTTTTTTAAAAGTTATATTATTCATACCAAGGATACATGCAAATCCATACATCTTTAAGGAAAGATTAAAATTTTCCTCTCTAGAACCTCTTTTCCCTGCTCGCTTCTAACCCTGGACCTTTGAGAGGCAAGAGAGTCCCTTGGATTGCAAGGAGATCCAACCAGTCCATTCTAAAGGAGATCAGTCCTGGGTGTTCATTGGAAGGACTGATGCTAAAGCTGAAACTCCAATACTGTGGCCACCTCATGCGACGAGCTGACTCACTGGAAAAGAGTCTGATGCTGGGAAGGATTGGGGGCAGGAGGAGAAGGGGACGACCGAGAATGAGATGGCTGGATGGCATCACCGACTCTGTGGACATGAGTTTGAGTGAACTCCGGGAGTTGGTGATGGACAGGGAGGCCTGGCGTGCTGTGATTCATGGGGTCGCAGAGAGTCGGACACGACTGAGTGACTGAACTGAACTGAACTGAATTCCAACATACAAGCAAGAGTTAGGGGCTTTGGGATTCAGAAAAGACAAAAAAAACGCGTGGCAAACCCCTTCTAACCTTGTCTGTGGATTTCACCACCATATAAGGAAAGGGAGTGCACCGTAACCTCCCTGCCTGTCGGATACCCTCTATATGCGCCTTTTTATTCTCAAGTGGGTCTCTAGAGTGCCCGGGTATCTGGAGTTCTGGCATATGCATCCTTTCTGGGCGGCAGAGGCACAGAAGGCAATGTCTCAGCCGACTACCAAGGGAAGGGACTAGAAGACTCTGCTCAAAGCAGAGTCTTTTCCGAGTGGTTAACAGGACACAGAAAGTTTTCAATTTCGCAGCATACCTTGGATTTTTGCTTGGATCAAAGTCCCATTTAACACGGTAAACTTACCGAAAACACCTGTAACAGGGAATATAGAGAGGTGGTACACATAGGAGGGCTCCATAGCTCAGGGGTTAGAGCACTGGTCTTGTAAACCAGGGGTCGCGAGTTCAAATCTCGCTGGGGCCTAGTGGTCGTTTTTTTCCTCTTCCTAAGCATCAAAGCAGTGGCTACAGGACGACGGTACCAATGCGGCTGTTCCGGCAGATCTCCCCTGTCTTCAACAGCGCGTCAGAAGACTTTCAGGCTAAGTGGACATAGTTCCCCTGCTGCTGTCCGGGTCTGGATCCACGATCACAGCTGATAAGTCCTTCGCTGCGTCAGGCGCGCGTTCGCTGGGGAAACAGACACGCATTTCTGCCGGTAGAAGGCACTCAAACTCGTATTTCTTTGAGAAACGCCTAGTGACGTGGCCTAGTGACGTGTGTGAGCCTTGAGGCGGAATTAAAAGGCCGCCTTACGGTGGCTTGTTGGTCTAGGGGTATGATTCTCGCTTAGGGTGCGAGAGGTCCCGGGTTCAAATCCCGGACGAGCCCACCTTTGTTTGCTTCTGATAATTTACTTAAAAATATATATGCTATCGCATTTTGTTCTTTCTACTCTGCTTTGAAAAGTTGCGGCAGAGGACCCCTAGGGATGAGAAATGGTAAAGCTACGGAGAACTACGAGTTGCTTTTGAATTCCGTCTGAAGATGCGATTCCGCACTCTCCTGGCTGGCGGGCTGACGTGGCAGCGCCGAGAGCCTGTCTCTAGACCTCGCAGTGCATCTGCTGTGAAATGGAAATGGTTACACATTCCCTTTCCCTGCCTAGCGCCAGGGATCCCCTTCAGTAAAGTAAAACACTGTGTGGGAAACTGAAGAAGGAAAGGAGCAGGTTGCCCTGACCGGACTGACTCCAGTTTTTAAAAGAACAGGAACTCCATCTTACACTCTCGGCGCACTTTGGACTGCATACCTGGGGAGCCACAGAGATAAAACACCAACAGCCAAGCGGGTCTCCCGGGAGAATGAAAACCAGACCAGCCAGACCCCGTGCCTAGACCTCCCGGAGCCAGAAGGAACGCAGTGTCCACTATGTAATCTTAATAATACTTAGTGATGTAGACTAAACTCTGTGACCAGATAGCTTTAGAATGTAAATTTATGGCTGGAACCTGATTGTATCTCTTACTGACATTGTCCAGAGTGGGCTTTAGAGAATTTGGAGATGTGGGCTTGGGCACGTACACTTTGTATAAAAGGTTGTCACCAAGTCGGTAGGGGCCCTTGGCTAAGGAGGAAACTTTACCTGGGACCCGCCCTGTAATAAACTGCACTCCACTATCCAGGCTGTCCTTCTGAGTGAGTTTGCTTCCCAGAGCGTTTGGCTCTAACAAAACTGCCTTGAAACTTCAAACAGTGCTAAATACAAACTGCTCTTCCCGCCCCTGAAGGAACGCGGGTCTGAAATGTACTAACATAATCACCGTTTTAAGCGTGTGTGATATATTACCCTTTAAAAGAGGTTTTATGCAGTATCACATACTGTGGTGTCTTTCTTTTTATTTTTTTTCTCTTTCTCCTACTCCACACTGCCTGTTAAAAAACAAACAAGCAAACAAACAAAAACCAAAAAAAAAAAAAAAACCACTCATGTAGAGTAAGGTCATCTCTAGCGGAGGAATTAGAATGATTGTTGTTCAGGCGCTCAGTCGTGTCCGACTCCGCGACCCCACGGACAGTAGCACGCCGGGTTTTCTTCTCCTTCACCGTCTCCCGGAGCTTGCGTGATGCCATTCAACCATCTCATCCTCGTCCTGCCTTCAATCTTGCGCAGCAAGAGGGTCTTTTCCAATGAACAGAAGCATGGAAAGTCGCAAAACTGGGCCAGTCTATCAAGCATAGAAGGCGAGAGGAAAGTCAGGAAACTGTATTAAAGCGGCAAGATGAGCGGAGTCAAGAGACTGCTTGATCCACGTGGTTTCAAAACCAACCTGGCAGCGGTGGGGTTCGAACCCACGCCCCCGAAGAGACTGGAGCCTTAATCCAGCGCCTTAGACCGCTCGGCCACGCTACCCGTAGGAGGCAGTGGGGAAACATACTCTATATGATCCTCCCTCCTCCCAGTCCCTCCAGTGGTTCATTGAACCATCGTTTTGCGGAGGCTCTTTGTATCCCGCCCGCAAACCTTTCTTCCTGATCTGATTTGCTTTCTTTCTTCTTTGAAGCCACAGTGCTTGAGATATATGGGAAGAGTCTTATTGCACAAGAGCTTCTCGAGAGGCCGGAGAACATTTGCTAGCTCTAACGGCTACCGAGAGCCTGCCTGGGCCCGGCACAGTTGGGTCGCCCGGGAGAGTCGGCCCTCCCGGGGCTTGGGGATGCTTTCCGTGGAAGGTGCCACACGGCGGGAGCCTGCGGTCCTTGAGATGCTGAGCCTGGGGTCCTGCGGCGAGAAAGCGCCTGGATCTTCCTAGAGGAGACGCAGAAGCTCGCCAGGCGGTGAGTTCCATAGCTTGTAACGGAGAGACAGAAAAGTCCCAGCCTGCCCGAGCCCAGGAACCAGTCAGTAACGTGCCGAAGCCTGAAGAAGCCTCCCACTTGGGCCCCAGTCTCCAGCCCTTAGCGGACCGAAAACAGATGCGCGGGTCCACTCCCCTCCCCAATATCACGGGATCACCCCTCGGCCTGTGACTGTCCCTAATGCAATTGCCTACCTTCGTTCCCGCAGCGTCTTTGGCTCACTCAGAAGCGAAAACATGCGGCGCAATTATTTTTTGTTGATCCCGAATTTTTTTCTTAAAAAAGATCTGTGGAATAGCAATCCGTAATGTGGACGAGAGTGCAGTGATTTATTCTTCCACTAGGTGTCATCCACGTCCATAGTTAGCAAAAGAAGATTTTACAACCAACTGTAGACGTGGCTAAAAGTTTCTTTAATAAAGTTTGAAAGGCGTATAACTGTGTGGCTCGTTGGTCTAGGGGTATGATTCTCGCTTAGGGTGCGAGAGGTCCCGGGTTCAAATCCCGGACGAGCCCTACTTTTTTCCTTTTCTAGTCAGCTGTCTTTCCGTTGCCTTCCATAAAGCCTCTGATTTGTTGATGTTAAACACCATCACGTTAAACAAGCACCCTATGTAGCTAACATTACAGTAAGGAGCACCATTTTATACTTCACTATTGCAGATTTAAACCTATCTTTAGACAAATACTCCTTGTTGTGTTCTTAAATCACGAGGATAAACGCCAGATATTATCAAGAATATTTCATATAAACTTTCTTCTACAAAATCATTATTTCTAAAGTCAAGTATCATTTCTCTTCTGTAGTGTCTTGTTATTAAACAGGAGGTGTTCCTTCAGAACTTAGCGAGGTGGAAATTTTCCTACGCAGTAAGCCTGTGGCCCACGCTGGGTACTGGGACCTCCACAGGTCAACAACTGTGACCACGTGTCTTGTCACAGAAAGCCCGGACTCCCTCCCTCATTCAAATGTAACATCCCAGGGCCCTTGGGTGTGTTAGTAGGGGTGTGAGAGTTTCTGGTAGAGTATCACCCTGGGAAGGAACTTCTTGACAGAGGTGCTCATACATGCCTGCAAATTAGCCTCAACCTGTAAATCTGTTTAATCATTCACTGAGGGTCCAACCCCAAACCAATTAAACCAAAGTCTTTGAGGATGGTCATTACATAACAGATCTTCAAATGTAGTTAAGGTTGGCCTGGGAGTTACAGATGCTAGCTAGTTGCTCTACAGGCCACAGCTGGAGACCATCCCCAGTATCCCAGCAACTAGGCATCCTGCATCCCATTCCACCTGCCTCAGAATCACCTTCTTCCAGCTGGTACTTCCTCTTCACTCCTGAAGTTTAGTTCTGAGTCCAATCTTTTCTCTGGGATATGGGGTGGGAGGGGTGGTAACTCATCCTCTACACAAGGGCTAGACTCTCAGTTCATGACCTTCACCCCACTCGCTCCCTACCTGCTGGACATGCATTGTTCACATCCCCTTACTTCAATCGGATGCACTCTGACTCACCTGATGAACAAGACCTAGAAACCACAATAATTTTTACTTCACTCTTAATTATTTTCCTGAGTATTTAACTCCTAGTACCTCTTAAGACATTTGGAAGAACTGCAAAACAAATAATCTTGGAATCATTGTTTAGTGCTTTCTCTTATAACCTACGTTCAATCCTGTAACAAATAATATTGTCTGTACCTTTAGAATATTTCCAGGGTCTAAACATTTTTCACCACCTCCACCACCTCTGTACTCCAAGGCACTACTGCCTCGCCCCTGCACTATTACAATAGCCCATCAGCGGGCCTCTCTGACTGGCCCTTGTGTATACTCTCAACGCAGCATAGACATAAACAAGAAGGACCCCATGGGGCCTTCCCAGAACATGCCTTCTCTCATATCCTCTGCCTTAACTCTTCTCTGAAGTACCTAGATAACAGTATTTGATACATAGTATTTTCAGAGTTGTTTTACAGATATGAAAACCCCCCCACCAAATGGAAGATGTTAACTACTTGATGACCATAGTCCCCAGCCTCTGAAGCCTAAGGACTGATACTGTTAACCCCTGTGACAATGCCTGTCCCCTCACCATCAGCCAATCAGAGAAATGTGCATGAGCTGATCACATACCCTGTGACCCTTTCCCTCACCTGGCTTTTAAAACGCTTTGTTTAGGAACTTCCCTCATGGTCCAGTAGTTAAGATTCCATGATTCCACCCAGGGGACACGGTTCAGTCCCTGGTAAGGGAACTAAGATCCCATATACTGCACTGTGCGGTCAAAACCAAAAACGCTTTCCTGAAGCCCTTCGGGACCTTAGACAGTTCAGAGTATGAGCCACCTCGTCTCCTTTCATGGCCCTGCAATAAACTTTTCTCTTGCTCCAAACTCCAACATTTCAGTTTGTTTCACCTCACGGTGAGTCAGGCACACGAACTTGTGTTAACAGAGAGAACGATCCTATTAAAACCTTTGTTGTTGTTCAGTTGCTATGTCATGTCTGACTCTTTGTGACCCCATGGATCGCAGCAAGCCAGGCTCCTCTGTCCTCCACTATCTCCTGGAGTTTGCTCAAATTCATATCCAGTGAGTTGGTGACGCTATTTAACCATTTCATCCCAGTAGCATATCGGACACCTTCCAACCCGGGAGACTCATCTGGTGTCATATCTTTTTGCCTTTTCAAACTGTTCATGTAGATCTCCAGGCAAGAATACTGGAGTGGGTTGCCATTTCCTCCTCCAGTGGACCATGATTTGCCGAAACTCTTAACTATGACCCGTCCATCTTGGGTGGTCCTTCACGTCATGGTTCATAGCTTTATTAAGTTATGCAAGCCCCTTCACCATGACACTGCTGTGATCCATGAAGGGGATTAAAACCTAGGAGAGAGCAGATCATTGCTCTCCTTAAAATCCTTTGATGTATCTTTGTTTCATTTCACATTTTATCAAACTCCTTGCCATGACTTCAAAAGTCTCTACCTGACTCTGCCATTTCTTAGACTCCTCTCACTTTTTTGACCTCATCTCCTATGTCTCTCCCATTGTCAGCTGTGTTCCAACTACATTAGCCTATAGTAGTTCTCAGAAACACCCACCTCAGTGCCTTTGCACGTGCTCTTCTCTCTGCTTTGACTCTTATCTCCTTCATATCTGGATGGCTCAATCCTGCTTTTAAGATCTCTGCTCAGATGTTATCAGAGCAAACTCTGCTCCCTGGCAGTCCCTGGTTAAGACCTTGCTGCCCAATGCAAGGGATGGTGGTCCAATCCCTGGTCAGGTAGCAAAGATCCCACATGCCTCAGGGCCAAAAAGAAAGAAAGAACCCAAAACATAAAACAGAAGCGATATTATAACAAATTCAATAAAAACTTTAAAAATGGTCCACATTAAAAAATATTTTAAAAAAGAAAAAGGAATCCTTGATTCTGGATGCTGAAGGGAATAAGGAGCATGGAGGAACTGGGAGCTTGGACAGAGGGCTCTTGCAGTGTCAGGTATCCTATGCATGTGCCATCTTCTAAGAAAGCCTGAGAGTGGGGCCATGTGTGAAATATATTCTTTGGCAGCTCTCCTCAGTCACAGTATGGACCTGCAAATGCTTTACAGAAGCGTTGAAAGGTTCTCCCAATTGGACATAAAGAAAGGCACAAAGTAGGCCCTCACAGCTGTAAATTGTGCCTCAGTGCCCCTGACTTCTGTAGCAAGCTCTCCCCAGGCAGAGCTGCTGAAGTACAGAGCTGCTTGGGCAAATTCTGAACCACGTGGTGTTTTGAGATCACCCTGTAGGGTTGCATTTAGCAGGGCCATTCTGTTAGAGTCTGTAAAATAATGGACTTAATAAGATGAGGAACAGAAGTCCATAAAAGGGAGATTGCAGAGGAAGAGGAAAACGAAAGAAATGAAGTTGTATAATCCAATAGGACTTTATCAACTTCACTTGACCAAGTTTCATGATAAGCGATCTGTGACTGTCAGTCAAGGAAACAGTGCTCACATGTAGGGAGAATGCTGGGAGAAGTATATAAAACAAGAAGTGAAAACCTGTTGATGGTCACAAGATAGGTATTAATAGGCAAAGTGACTGTTCTCAGGGGCTATGACCACCAGTTGAAATCTGCCCCCTTGTGGACAAACCAAATATTACCATGAGTTTTTCCATTAGGGTCTTGGAGATGATTGATTTAATCTCCTTGCAGTCTAAAATCATACTGCAGTCCAAAAACCTACAGTCCAGGGAACTCTCAAGGGTCGTCTGTAGCACCGCAGTTTGAAAGCATCAATTCGAAAGCATCATTTCTTCAGGTGCTCGGGCTTCTTTATGGTCCAACTCACATCCGTACATGACTCCTTGAAAAACCACAGCTTTGACTATACCGACATTTGTTGGCGAAGTGATATCTCTGCTTTTTAATATGTTGTCTAATTTTGTCACAGCTTTCCTTCCAAGGAGCAAGCGTCTTTTAATTTCATGGCTGTACTCACCATCCACAGTGATTTTGGAGCCCAAGAAAAGAAAATCTGTCACTGCTTCTACTTTTTCCGAATCTATGTCTCATGAAGTAATGGGACAGGAGGCCATGATCTTAGTTTTTTGAATGTTGAGTTTTAAGCTAGCTTTTTCACTCTCCTCTTTCACCTTTATCAAGAGAAGTTTTAGTTTCTCTGTTTTCTGCCATTAGAGAGGTGTTATCTGCATATCTGAGGTTGTTGATATTTCTCCCTGCAATCTTGATTTCAGCTTATGATTCATCCAGCCTGGCATTTCGCATGATGTACTCTGCATATAAGTTAAATAAACAGGGTGACAGTATACAGTCTTGTCATACTTCTTTCCAAATTTTGAACCAGTCCATTGTTCCATGTCCAGTTGTAGCTGTTGCTTCTTGACCTGCACACAGGTTTCTCAGGTAGCAGGTAAGGTGGTTTGGTATTCCCATTTGTTTAGAATTTTCCACATTTTGTTGTGATCCACACAAACCAATCAATCCTAAAAGAAATCAACCCTGAATATTCACTGGAAGGACTGACGCTGAAGCTGAAGCGCCAACACTTTGGCCACCTGATGCGAAGAGCCGACTCATTGGAGGAGACCCTGATGCTGAAAAAATTGAGAGCAGGAAGAAAAGGGGGCAACAGAGGATGAGAAGTTTGGATGGCATGACCGACTCAGTGGACGTGAGTTTGAGCAAACTCCGGGAGACAGTGAAGGACAGGGAAGCCTGGGGCACTGCTGTCCACAGAGTCGCAAAGAGTTGGACATGACTCAGCGACTAAACAACAGTAGCTTTCAGGTTAAAAATTAATTTTCAAGAACCTCATTACTTTTTGCTGAATCTTCTGTGTGCATTATATGGAGGTGGATCTTACAGGGGAAAAAGCTATATTACTGTCCAAGGAGATGGTATTGGTGGGATTAAGCTGAACTACTTATTAAAGTACATGGCATCCCATGGATATACAGGGAAAGCAGAAAATAGAGCAAGCACCCATTAGCAAAACTCTTGAGTTGTTTCTTTAACTAAAGGTGAAGGTTCAGAGTGACAATCAAAGATTTAAAATCTTCAATGCAGAGGTGAATCAACATTTTTCTTTTCTTTTATTGATCTTTCTGATCTTATGTCCATATGGGGCTACAGGGAAAAGTATCAAAAATAATTGTTAACTTTTGCCAACGATAGCCTTTTGATACTATTTTTAATGGTGAAATCTAGTTCTTTTAGCACAATCACTCTTGGATTTTAAGAGTATTTATTGAGCAAACATTTGCTGAACATTTGCAGTATTCCAGTCTCTGTGCTTGGAACAGAGGTTACTTCATGGAACCAGACAGATGTGGTTTCTACTCTCATGAATCAATCAAATACTTTTTCAAAAACTGAGAAATACAGTTAATTTAATATACTAGTGATAAGGCCATAAAGGAAAAGTTCAGAGTGTGATGCAAGCAAAACAGAGACTGTTCATTTAGGCTGGGGCTTCTGGGAAGGCTGGCCTAAGGAAAGGAGGACACACAGGGTTTAAGCGGGTAGGATGGAGAGGGGTGAATGGAATAAGGCACATATGCAGGAACTAGATGTTAAAATCTTGAGTTGAGAGGAACCCTGATGAGTTCAGGGATCTGAAAAGGGGAGTTTAAGGAGCGTTAGGGAGACAGGGAGAGTGGTTTGGGGTTGAAGCTCCTTTGCGTGGCCTGGTAGGCAGAGGTAAGGACTGTGTCATTAAGACTTCTGAAAAACCATTGATACAGTTTAGGTGGGGGTGGGGTGGAGAGCACAGGCACAGAACTAAATTTGTGTTTTCAAGAGATTACTGCGGTATAGTAGGGTTGACCACAAAGCCATGGAGAACCCCTGTGTCAGCTTTCTAATAAGCAAGCCCAGAGCCCCACATCAGGGAAGTTTATGGATGAATGTGTTTTATCAACTCTAAAATTGTTCGTTGTTTTCATCTCGTGCATTCCACCAGCTCTGCCAGCTCCCAGCCACTTCAGAGGAGATCAGTGAGGCCCGTGGAATTAAGCTCAGGGTCACAGAACTATTTACTGGCAAAGCCAGTGTAAAGAGAGGAACCTAGCTTTCATGCCTCCCACCCAGGCCACTGCTCATTTTGCTCTAGCTGGAGGCCTCTGAAAAGGGAGGGTGTTTTTCTTTTTCTTTTTGTTGGTGGTGGGCTTATTTTTGGTTTTGTTTATTTATTTATTTTTAATTTGGAGAAGGACATGGCAACCCACTCCAGTACTCTTGCCTGGAAAATGGGGTCTAAAAGAGTTGGACATGACTGAGTGACTTCACTTTCACTTTTTTAAAAATTACATCTGCATTCTTTAAGGCCTTAATAATGATTGGGGTCAGGAAACCACCATTTGAAGGAATCTTAACTGATTTTCAGGGAAACTGGAATTGACCCCCAAGAGGGCAGCAGAGATGGGAGTGGTAGGAAAGGTGTGAATGTGCTTGGAGGTGCTGTAGGGGAAGGATGGGTTAATGCTCCTTCTTCAATGTGGACTCAAAGGAAACTGTTCAGGGCTCAGCCTGGGGACACACATGAGGTGTTGGGTACATTGTGCTCAAAGCTTTCTGAGAAGTAGGAAACACAAAGGCTTACCAAGTAGCTGTTAGATACAGATAGGGCAATCTCCCCTCAACCTGACCTCCCCTGGCCCACTGCTTGGTGGCTGTCATTTCAGGAAGACAAGAAAATTACCAAAAAAAAAAAAAAAAATTGGTTTGCCCCCAAGGGAGTACAGTCCTTCCCACTGCCTGTGTGCATAGCCTGGGGCTGTTCCTGCAAGGCTGAGAGGTTAATAGCCTCTGATTCAGAACATGTCCTGCCCAAATCAGCAGCAGCTTGTTTTTGGACATAGGCAAGCTCGTCTACCTCACCTGGTTGGAGACAGGTGAGGTAGTGGGAGGGCAGTTGGAAGAGGGCCCAATACCTCGTGAAGGTATTGAATGAATGCCTTCCTGTATTCTTACTGGCATGAGTCCTGCCAGTAACAGCTTATCTAGGAAACAGCTTTGTGGTTGCGGAAGGTAGCCAAGCAACCCTTCCAGAATAGGGGTGGCTTCATGCTTTTTTTTTTTTTGGCAATAGTGTTTCTGATTTAGGGAGATATATTTATGACCAGAATGCCAATTCCCTAAGCCATTTCAGACTATTCCATCTCACTCCTGAATCAGAGTTCTGCTCCCCACTTTTGGGACTGTTGCCTGGGATCTGGCCGCCTATTTCTGCATAGCTCACCCTGGCTCGTCAGGTGGCACTCCTGGTAAAGAACCTGCTTGCCAATGCGGGAGACTGTAAGAGGGGCAGGTTTGATCCCTGGATTGGAAAGATCCCCTGAAGAAAGGCAAGGCAACCCACTCCACTATTCTTGCCTGGAGGAGGCTAGGCGCATAGAGTCAAACTGAGCACACATGCACGTGTAGCACTCTGACTCCAGCCTGGGAGGCAGAAAACACATGGCTACTCCCCCAGCGTGGAGGGAAATAGAAGTGGTGGTCAGAGAATCCTCATGTTAAGAGGATAGCTTTTGGGGTCATTTAAATGTAGTTCAAAGCCTTTATCTGCAAAAGTAGAAGAAACATTTTCAGCGGTGGGATTCGAACCCACGCACCCGAAGAGACTGGATTAATCCAGCACCTTAGACCGCTCGGCCACGCTACCCACCGGGAGAGTGGTTGGAGGTGGGGATGCTGACTTGAGGAATATACTTTGTACCCTCCGCTCTCCTCCGCTTCCCTCCGCAGCCTGTGGTTCATGTATTTATCGTTCAGAGGAGGCTGTTCGTATCTCTTCCATCACCCCACCCACCTATTTTCTTCCTGATTTATCTTGCTTGCTTTCTTGTTTGAAGTCACAGGGCTTGAGATTTATGGAAAGAGTCTTATTGCACAAGAATGTCTGGAGAGGCCGGACAACCTTTGCTGACCTTAGAGTCAAATTCTTCCTTTATTCTTGTCTACCACCTCTATTTTAGAGATGAAGGAACTGTGACTCTGAGAAGTGACACAGAAGAAGAAAAAGATCTGAAATCTTTCATCCATTCCATAAACATTTTCTGATCTCCTGTGAGTACCAGGCAGTGTGCTAGAGCAAGCAAGTGCATTGTTCTGGCTCTCCAGAAGCACACTGCACGGGGGAGAGAAAGCCAAATACCTTCTTTGCCACACCAGGTAGCAGTCACTGCTGCTAAGTTGTGTACAGGAAGCTGGGAGGAAAGCTTTGTATGGCACTCAAGGATAAGACGAAAGTGGTTAATTAAAAAAATTCCTGGAGGAACTGATAAAGTCTCATGTCCTTTACTTGGCAGTCAAGAGACATTGCTTCATAGGTGGGCTTATGTCAAAAGCCTGAGAACCTTTTTGTGGGAACCAGCAGAAATTGCAAGCGCCACTTTCAAGGTTAGAAAGCAGCTTGAGCTATCTATCATCTGACTGTTGTCCACATCAGAGTAGTACGTGAAAATGGTTTGGGAGGGCTGCTTGGTGAAAATGAACAGTGAAGAAAGAAAACAGATTCCAGCTCAGAAGTACTTCCCACCTTCTGTCTTAAGAGTCATGCTGAAAGGTGAGCATCTGGGTGATAAAGAAATAGGAATTGAGAGCTAGAGAATGGTGGAGGGTGGGGGTGAGGAGTACTTTCTGCTTTAAGCAAACTTCCTAAATTCAAGGTATTCACAACTCTTTCTCCGCCTGTCAGTCCCACTTCCAAGGCAGACACACATGTTCTTACTACTCCCTTCCTCCTTGCCTGACCCTGGAATCTCCCTCCCTGGTGGAACTCAGATCTCTCCACTTTATCTCTAGGATCCCTGTGAACTGTCTTGAACACGAGTAGTTAAGGACGATAACTGAGAAATACAGACTAATCCTTCTTCCTCCAGTGGTGTGTTTGGGACATGGGTCTTCCCAGGATCCAGGGAGGGAGCACTCTGAGGAGCTGGCTGAGTCGTGTGATGTGAGACAAGCATATCCTTGTCTTGTGGAAGCTCTGAACAAGGAAAAGTAACCCAGATATTACGGTTTCTTATTAGGGTGTTGAGTAATCCACATCATAATGGAAAACTCAGCTTACTTGTGGAGCGGGTGCCACTCTACAAATTATGATGCTATTTACCAACTCGAGGCTCATCTAGTGTGGTGATCCTTAAATATCAGGGAGCATTATAATCACCAGAGATGGGCTACTAATTACAAATGCAGAATCCAGGGCCTCATCTCCAGAGATTTTGATTCTATGGGTCTAGAGTAAAGCCCGTGTTTCTGTATTTTTCATCAGTAGCCAAGGGACTCTGATGGATTTCCCTTAGAAACCACCACATGCACTTCTTTTTTTTTTTTTGAATCTGTGGGAACCAGGTAGTGAAAGACTAGACTAAGGCGTGGTTGAGGACTAACTGTGAGGTCATCAGCCCTTCCACAATATGCTCCCCATCTTCCTTCCATTCCCATTCTCTGGCATGGGCAATTGGTGTTTCCTCAGTTTTATGGTAAAGTACTCAGAAGAGGCATCTTCAAAGGGGACCCTTGCCTCTTCTTATGGAGTAATTAGCACCCTTCAGGCCTAGCTCCTTTGAAACTCTGTGGTCACCGCTGTGGATGGGCATGGAGGCCCAGCACTTTAGGAAGAGGACACGTAAAGTATGGGGTGATGAGGGCAGTAAGCATACCCCATATCAGAGTGGCCAAGGAAAAGGACAATTTGAAAAGGACATCCAGTGAAGGACCTGCTGACGGATGGTAGGGCTAGTAGATGTATGAATCAGTGTTAAGGTATTTTTTCTCTTTTGTAATTAAAAATGTTCAGGAAGTCTGTTAAACTCCATATCCGTGTGTTTTGTGTGTATTGGTGAATATAGGGCAGGTCTGTGTCCAGGCTTTGGGAGAAGGGTGAAACAGGACAGAAACAGCTGCAGCCCCACGGAGAAGCACTTGTGAGAAGCCAGGGATGAACCAAGAAGAAAACTGGAGCACCTGTTTTGCACAAGAGATTAAAGCGCTCCCCAGAGATCTTCTTGAACAGTTGCAGAAGGGAACTAGAATTCTAATGGTGATGCAGCATGGAGCTTGGATTATTGTTATACAAGGGAGGGTAATCTCCCAAATCTAAAATATTGGGTCTATTTAGGTTACATTCTCTTTGGCTTATTATTTCCTTTGTTACCACTCAGATGCCTGGCTCCTAGTTTGCCATCTATGTCTCCACATCCTATGCATTTTTCCCCCAAGTGATCTTTCATGGAACCCTGTTCCTTTGACTGTTAATAGTGGTGTCCCTCAAATGAAGCTCCAAGCTCAAATCAATTTGAAAAATCTTGAGTTAAATGAAACTAGTCAAGCTTCTCTAATGTTGAGCTTCTTAGAAACTCACGCTCTGTGAATCTTGTGACTGCAAAGGAAGGGGTATAATGAACAGTGTTTCCTCTAACTTTAGATCATGAAACTTTTTTCTTGAAGTACACTTATTAACATTTTACAGAACGATATTTGCCTGAAGGCAAGGTGGCCCTCCAGTGTTTTTTGTTTTGTTTTTTGCTCACACTAGGTGGCATATGGGATATTAGTTTCCCAACTAGGGATTGAACCCATGCTCCCTGCATTGCGAGCATGGAGTCTTAACCACTGAACCACCAGGGAGATCCTTCCAGTGTTTCTTCTCTCCTCCGTCATAGTAATACGGAGCCAGAATTTTAGCTGAGCACATGCCCACCCAGAATAAACCCTAAGTTTCCCAGTGTCCCTTGCAGGGGAGTCTGACCAAGCTATTGCCAATGAGATATAACTGGACATAGTGTGTGAGACTTTGGGATGTGTCCTCAAAAAGCAGTGCATGCCCTTTCCCTACCTTTCTTCTCCCTGCTGGCTGGCTGGACTGCAGACTGGAAAGCTGTGTTCAGAACAGCCTTCTGGACCATGACACAGAAACCACACAATGAGAGAGAAGAAGCCAGCATCTTGGGACACCTCACCAATCGTAGGCTAACTACTTTAGGCTTTTCCTTGGTGGCTCAGATGGTAAAGAGTCTGCCTGAAATGGGTAATCCCTGGGTCAGGAAGATCCCCTGGAGAAGGAAATTACAACCCAATCCAGTATCTTGCCTGGAAAATCCTACAGGACCTGGGCTTTACACAATGAATAAACATTTATTTTGTTTAGACTATTACTTTGTGCTTTCTATTATTAGCAGCCATTTGGGAAGCGTGTAAAGGTGATCTTTTTAGACTTTTTTTTTTCCTCAAAACAAGTTGTGTTTTAGGACGTACACAAAGTCTAGGGATTTACACATAAGCTAACAAAAATAATAAAGGATATTCCAAAAAGGATACTTGGAATAGGAGAGGGCCTTAGCTGATTAAGAGTATTTAGAATCAATAAACATATTCTAACAAATATACTAATTATAATAAATTGTTCAGGAGTTTTCTTCTAAAGCTTACATCTCTCTATATACATATTTCAGTTCAGTTCAGTTCAACTCAGTCGCTCAGTTGTGTCCTACTCTTTGCGTGCTGGACTGCAGCACGCCAGGCTTCGCTGTCCATCAACAACTCCCGAAGCTTGCTCAAACTTATGTGCATCAAGTCAGTGATGCCATCCAACCAGCTCATCCTCTGTCATCCCCTCTCCTCCTGCCTTCAATCTTTTCCAGCATCAGGGTCATTTCCAATGAGTCAGTTCTTTGCAACAAGTGGTCAGAGTATTGGAGTTTCAGCTTCAGCATCAGTCCTTCCAATGAATATTCAGGACTGATACATATATATCTTTGATCTCCTTCCCCTATCAGTAGGTCCAAGGGCTATAAACAAATATGTATGTATTTGAGTATAATAGACTGTTTTCAATACAATTCATTTGTCAAAGACAAATGCCGTACTGTAAACAATCTCCAAGGGCGTTGGCCCGAAGGCCCCACTCTGTGCAGACAGTTCCTCAGAATCCACAGGCATTCTGAGCTTCCAGAGTCCAGAATGGTTCAGAACATACACTCAGCTGCTTAAGCTCATGCAGTCAGTAAGGTGAGCAAAAGTTCCCCCCAGTCCTTCATCCATCACTCCATTTCTTAGTACTCCTGAGACAAGCTTCCCGGGTTCTTAATTGGAGGGCATTTAAGCACCAGCCCTTGGTGCTACACCAAAACAGACTCTTAACTGTTGTGAGTCAAATCCAGGGAAGGGACCAAGGAGTTGGGAATATTTTCCTTCCTGAGGGGAGCTTGTTTAGAGTACTCTTGACATGGAGCCTACTTGTAAGTGGCAGCAAACAGATCATAACAACAATCAAAACAAAAATGTAAATTACATAATATATCAGAAGGTATAAATGAAACAGAAAAGAAAAAAGTAGAACATGTAAGTGCAGGTGTGGGCTAGAATTTCAGGTGGGTTGGTCTGCGTGGGCCTCATTGGCAGACTTGAAGGAGGACAGTGAGTGAGCACAGCGTCTGTGAGGGACAGACATCGGGCATCCAGGGGAGGGGGCGGCCAGAGCAAACGCCCCAGGCAGGAGCCCCCGACCTATACAGAAAACACAGCTAGAACAGATATGGATGGGGTGCAAATTTGTCACTAACGAGGCTCTTATCAACTCCCACTGATTTTGTCATTCTTTTCATATCTGTTAGTTATTGTTCTTGTTTAGTCACTAAGTTGTGTCCAACTATTTGCAAGCCCGTGAACTGCAGCATGCCAGGCTTCCCTGTCCTTCACCATCTCCCGGAGCTTGCTCAAATTTATGTCCATTGAATCAGTGATACTCTAACCATTTCATCCTCTGCTGCTCTCTATTCCTTTTCCTTCAATCTTTCCCAGCATCAGGGTCTTTTTTAATGAGTCGGTTCTTCACGTCAGGTGGCCAAAGTATTGCAGTTTCAGCTTTAGCATCAGTCCTTCCAATGAATATTCAGGACTGATTTCCTTTGGGATTGACTGGTTGGATCTCCTTGCAGTCCAAGGGACTCTCAAGAGTCTTCTCCAGAGAATGGATTGAATCATGTATATTATCATATGTGAAACGAATCTGACGTGGTTGGGGGCTCCCTACCTCAACACTCTGTGGATTTAAGAGGCCGTTCCTTCCGGAAGTGTATAAATTAGCCTCGGATAGAAACTACACGCTGAATTTACTAATTAAGAAATGAGAAACCAGAACTATAAAGGTGGCATAGAAATGCAAGAAACTATTCTTAAGTAATCTTTTAAAACTTTGAACAGAGTTACAGATTTTGCCATTTGTTATAAACTGGTATATGTAATTTAACCAGAACCATGAGAAAGTTGGTATTGTGTGAATTCTGAGGCACTTTCGACATGTTGTAGGAGCGATGTGGACTTTCTTGAGTTTTACACATTCATAAGTGAATGGTCTGCATCTCGTGCCTTTGTTGGTTTTCTGTGAGCTGTGGTTTCTGGGAAGTGAGCAGCTCTCATTCCTGTAACTCTTGTAACCCCGTCATTCGTGTGCCTCCTTCATGAGGATCCAGTGCGGCTGTGGTGCTGTTATCCCTCTGATAGGAACTCTAACTCAGTGTAAAGCCCCAAAGATGTGTCACTTATTTTTATTTTATATTGTAATATATTTTATTTACAGTGTTGTGTTTGTTTCAGGTGTATAGCAAAGTGATACAGTCATATATATATATATATATATGAATTAACAAAAACAGTTCCCATCTTTCGATGGGGAGCTCGTGGTTTATAATATAAATGGCATTATTTTGAGAGAGGGATAACTTAGGTATGGCATTGGGTTTTTTTTCTTTTTGCATGGTGCAATTTTAACTGTTAATGTTTTTGGCATTGTGCTTTGTACCATTTATTAAATAAAAATTTTTAAAAAAAGAGTCTTCTCCAGCACTACAATTAGAAAACATCAATTCTTTGGTGCTCAACCTTCTTTATGGTCCAATTCTCATGTCCATACATGACTACTGGGAAAACCATAGCTTTGTCGGCAAAGAGATGTCTTTGGTTTTTAATATTCTGTCTAATTTGTATTGGTTATTGTTCTTCTCTAAAAAAGAACTTTCCTTTATCACATGAAAGATATTTGGCTACCCTGAAATATTATTCCTACAGGCTAGGCAGAGTAAATGTACAGCTCTTATATTTTAATTATCAATTTTCATATTAAGGATTGATTCAGACTCAGAAGGGAATAGTGATCTTTGTCTTTGGTGATGTGTCCCAAGTGTAATAGTGTCTGGCACAGGTAAACAAATAACATGTGAATGATAAAATTTCCTTATAGTAGGTGACAAAAATCCAGTATAAACAGTGACTAAAGAAACTAAGTCTTAGTACAACCATGAGTCAAGAATTCTGAGTGTGAGCCCTGTACTCAATGAGTTTTTAAGGGGAGTTGATAAGAATGTTTGTCTCCTGGTTAGTTCTATTGGGTAATAGACTTTTCTAGATGCCCCTGGGTCCCTGGGAGGAAAAAAACCATAATAACTACCATGTTGAATTTCTCCCAGATTAGTAGGACAGAAGACCTAGAATTAGCTTTAATTTGATATAGAAGCAATAAGGTGGTGCAAGTTTTCTTGCCTAAGTTTGTAGAATAAGATCTATACGTGTTAGGCAGCAAAATATTTGTTACTTACAATACTGCACTGATTTTTTAAGTGAATCAATTATCAGGAAGGGTCTTCCCCCCCCCACCCCGATATCTTTCCAGACATTTTTGAAGAACATTCAAGAACATATTTGTTTTCACAAAAATGAAATCATACTTTGTATTTTATTACATAACTTTTCATTTAATTCATCAGACTTAACGGAAAAGAATATAAAAAGGAATGTGTACATATATATAACTGAATCACTTTGCTGTACAGCGGTAACTAGCACAATATTGTAAATTACCCATGCATGCGTGCTAAGTCGTTTCAGTCATGTCCAACTCTTTGTGACCCTATGGACTATAGCACTCCAGGCTCCTCTGTCTATGGCTAGAATACTAGAGTGGGTTTCCATACCCTTCTCCCAGGGATGGAACCTGCATCTCTGATATCTCCAGCAGTGGTAGGCAGGTTCTTTACCACTAGCGCCACTTGGGAAACCTGATTAAAAAAATATAATTCATCAATTCAGTTCAGTTCAGTTCAGTCGCTCAGTTGTATCTGACTCTTTGCGAACCCATGAATCATAGCACGCCAGGCCTCCCTGTCCATCACCAACTCCCGGAGTTCACTCAAACTCACGTCTATCAAGTCAGTGATGCCATCCAGCCATCTCATTCTCAGTCGTCCCCTTCTCCTCCCGCCCCCAATCCTTCCCAGCATCAGAGTCTTTTCCAGTGAGTCAACTCATCGCATGAGCTGGCCAAAGTATTGGAGTTTCAGCTTTAGCATCAGTCCTTCCAATGAACACCCAGGACTGATCTCCCTTAGAATGGACTTGTTGGATTTTGCAGTCCAAGGGACTCTCAAGAGTCTTCTCCAGCACCACAGTTCAAAAGCATCAATTCTTCAGCGCTCAGCTTTCTTCACAGTCTAACTCTCACATCCATACATGACCACGGGAAAAACCATAGCCTTGACTAGATGGACCTTGGTTGGCAAAATAATGTCTCTGCTTTTTAATATGCTGCCTAGGTTGGTCATAACTTTCCTTCCAAGGAGTAAGCGTCTTTTATTTTTTTATTTTTTGATCTTTATTTTTTTTTTTTATTTTACAATATTATATTGGTTGGTTTTGCCATACATTGACATGAATTCGCCCTAGGTGTACAAGAGTTCCCCCTTCTGAATCTGGCTGCAATCAGCATCTGCAGTGATTTTGGAGCCCCAAAAAATAAAGTCTGACACTGTTGCCACTGTTTCCCTATCTATTTCCCATGAAGTGATGGGACCAGATGCCATGATCTTTGTTTTCTGAATGATGTGTTTTAAGGCAACTTTTTCACTCTCCTCTTTCACTTTCATCAAGAGGCTCCTTAGTTCCTCTTCACTTTCTGTCATAAGGGTGGTGTCGTCTGGATATCTGAGGTTATTGATATTTCTCCCAGCAATCTTGATTCCATCTTGAGCTTCTTCCAGCCCAGCGTTCCTCATGATGTACTCTGCATATAAGTTAAATAAGCAGGGTGACAATATACAGCTTTGACGTACTCCTTTTCCTATTTGGAACCAGTCTGTTGTTCCATGTCCAGTTCTAACTGTTGCTTCCTGACCTGCATACAGGTTTCTCAAGAGGCAGGTCAGGTGGTCTGGTATTCCCATCTCTTTCAGAATTTTCCACAGTTTATTGTGATCCACACAGTCAAAGACTTATAATTCATCAGAACTGGGGTATAGCCAATTAACAGCGTTGTGATAGTTTTAGGTGAACAGCGAAGGGACTCAGCCGTACATATACATGTATCCATCCTCCCTCAAAACCCCCTCTTGGGAGGGGTCTTGCTTGGTTACAAGGTATTGATGGAAAGGCGGGGGCACAGAGGGCCAGGTGGAATCCAGGAGACACAGAAGAGCTGGCACCATGGAGAAGGGAGGCTCTCAAGTCAGAGATGGAGAGAGATGGGGAAGTTAAAAGGGAATTTTGAGAGTTTTACAGCAGATGGAGATGTTAAACACTAGTTTTGCCTTATCGTTTGTGTGACAGCTGAGGCCCTGCGCCCAGGGAGGTCTCCCACACTCCCAGGGAAAGTCAAAGCAACCTCCAAACGTCTGTTCCATCACATTTCCTCTGCAGGAGAGAGCAAGTGAGCCTAGGTCTGTGTGGAATGTTCTTGGATCCTGCGGGGAAAACACCCTGGGCGTCTCTATACTCTATATTCAAGAAAACTTTAGTGGTTTCTATAATACTGTTTGCTAAAAGTTGGTGCAATTGGATTTGCTTGGGGAGATTTGGGAGAATGGTGAGCTCTTTAGTCTATCTGTCAATTGCTGCTTTACAGATCATCCCATGTGGTGGCCAAAAACAACAACATTCATTCGATCCTAAATCTGGAGGTTGAACTTCACAAGGTAGTTCTTGCTTGAGGTCCTGTATGTGGTTTCATGCACAGGGAACTGAAACGGGTGGAGCAGTCTGGGCATCTCCCTCGTTGTTTGACCTCCCCCTGTGCAGTATCAACAGTCAGACTTCTTTCTGCAGGACACCCAGAGTCAACGTCCTAGGAGAACCACGGCCCAATGGAAGCTTGTGACCTCGGCTGAGAGGTCACGTGATGCTACATGATGGGAGCAGGCACAGAAGCCCACCCTAGTTCTCAGGAAATGACAGAGATTCTACATCTTGCTAAGGGAGTGGTAAGGTTCCAGAAGAGACTGTGGGGTAGAAATATACTGTGGCCATTTTGGGGAGAAATACAATCTGCTACATGGCTTTAAGGTGAGCGAGGCATTGGGCAACTGCAGAAGTCTTGCAAGGGTAGCCAACCATGTTGGTGAGACATGAACAAGCTCCACAGTTTCCTGAGGGCGTTGAAGCAGCTGGAGGTCTTTGCGCATTTCTCTCCTCCATGCGTTCTCTCCACTGGTGGCCTCTACACAGCCAAACTTCACACGTGGCAGCTGAAGGCATCCAGAGTAAGTGTTTGCTTCCTCCACTGTCCCTTTGAGGCCATTGCCTTGTCACAGATAATGTGGGACGTGGGTCAGTTTCTAGCCATCCTGGAGTAGGGCTCATTAATTTGACAGGATGAGTCATGAGAGGAATTACTTACATTGTTTTACATCCTGGCACTAATATTAGTTTCCAGCAACTATCTGTCTCCTGCAGTCTTCTTCTGAGACAGACCTGAGACTTAGCAAAGGGAGGGTGGTGGGGACTTTAGGTTGAATGCAATTGTCTGATAATCCCTTTCCTTCTTGCTCCTCTCCGCCTCCTCCTCCCGCTGCTCTTCCTCCCTGCTTCCTCCTTCTCCTCTTCCCCCTCCATCTCCATCCTTCCTTCTTTCCCTCTTTTCTTCTTCCCTCCCTTCCGTCTTCAGATGCACAGAACTAAGATGATCATATTCTGTTACAGCCTCTCTGGTTTTGTTCAATTTTATTATTTTCCCTTTTTATCCCTTATCCTTGCTTCTATTTCTCTCATTCTCATGGGCATCTGCCTTAGAGTATGTAATCCACATTCTTCCATCCTATTTAGATACTGTATATCCTTGGAAAATATATTATTTTGGAGCATGCATGTTTTCAATTTGAATCAACTGGCAGTGATTTTTCTTTTTTCACACAGCACCATGTTTTTGAGTTCTATACACGTTGCTATTTGTAAAACTAGTGCATTATTTGAAGCTATTTTATACTATTTTATTTTATGTATCTAAAACATCTCTACCTGTCCATTTCTGTCATGCGGGACATTTAAATTACCTTTAGCTCTTTTCTGCCACTTATCATGCCATGATGAACATGGCACGTATTCCATCTGGAAGAACTCTGTTGGAGTCTATGCTCGGAATAAGGTTACACGGTCTCAGATTATACCCATTCATAATTTTACCAAATACTTCTGGAATACTTTCCAATATCACTGCTGCTGCTGCTGCTGTGTCACTTCAGTCGTGTCCGACTCTGTGTGACCCCATAGACGGAAGCCCACCAGGCTCCCCCGTCCCTGGGATTCTCCAGGCAAGAACACTGGAGTGGGTCGCCATTTCCTTCTCCAATGTGTGAAAGTGAAAAGTGAAAGTGAAGTCGCTCAGTCGTGTCCGACCCTTAGCGACCCCACGGACTGCAGCCTACCAGGCTCCTCCATCCATGGGATTTTCTAGGCAATAGTACTGGAGTGGCTTGCCATTGCCTTCTCCAATATCACTACACCAGTTTTTCAAGCCTACTAACATTTTTTCCAGCACTTCCAGAAAATGTTAGATTTTCTAGTTGTTGATAATCTGGTGGTTATAAACCACTTATCTCTTGGTTATGTTAATTTCCATTTATTAGATTACCAACACAGTTAAGCATTGACTTCCTCTTCTGAAATTGAGCTTTCATAACTTTTGACAATCTTTTCTCCTCTGGAGTGTTTGTGTCTTTTTATTGAGGATATATAAAGGAAATCAGTCTTGAATATACATTGGAAGGACTGATGCTGAAACTGAAACTCCAATACTCTGGCCACCTGGTGCGAAGAACTGACTCATTGGAAAAGACCCTGATGCTGGGAAAGATTGAAGGCAGGAGGAGAAGGGGATGACCGAAGATGAGATGGTTGGTTGGCATCACTGACTTGATGGACATGAGTTTGAGCAAGCTCTGGGAGTTGTTGATAGACAGGGAAGCCTGGCCTGCTGCAGTCCATGGAGTTGCAAAGAGTCGGACATGACTGAGCGACTGAACTGAACCACTGAAAGAAGGAATTCCTTATGTCTAGGTGTTAATCTTTGGTTGGTTTTAGGCATTACAAGTGTTTTCTCCATTTGGCCGCCAGCACTATAAAACATTTAAACCCAGTCTCAACTCTATTGCGAAAGGGTAATACTCTGAACTAAGAGATAGGCCTAGTTGCATTAGTTGAGGATAAATTTTGTAACAAGAGTTGATTCCTTGCCTGTAAACTTAGTATCACATCTGTATTTTAGCAACTTGGAAATCCTGGCAGGAAACAGTGAACAAGTTATAATACATAGAGTTCTTTTTTATACAACAGAAATGTTTTTGTAAGATGTGAAAATCAAAATTTGTTAATTGAAAATTTCACCATCAATTAATTATGCACTTACATCTTTGTGGCATTTTTGCAGCACATACCAAAACAGGACAGTTTGAATTGTGAAAGGACAGTCAGAGTGAAAATTTTGGGAAAGTAAATAAAAACCTCCTGAATGTTCATGTTCATGGTCTGGAATTATGCTTTTATTTTTATTGAATAGAAAGAGACACATTCTTTGAAGACTTATCCAGGACTGTCTATCTCCTAGACAAATTTTAATCCCCAAATAGCTTTCTACTTGACAATTAGCAAGACATATACAGATACATACAAAGGAGACTGTATAGCTGTCTTTCCAAAAGAGAAATCATTTCAGAGCAAGAAAGAGCAAAATTAAGTCCATTTTCCCATTCCTATATCAAAGACTGTAAGATTTTGGCAACAAAAATAATTCTATTGTCTCAATACCTGAGCCACTATCTTTTACTTACGCCCTTATCTACTAATTTTCCATGTAGGTGTCCAATATATACTATAATTCAGGGGTTCTCAAATTTTGCTGCGTATTAGAGTCACTGGGAAACTTTTAATATACTCAACACTCAGTTCTTACCCAGCACTAATTGAGGCAGAATGCCTCAAGGTGGCATTTAAAAATACCTCAGAGATTCCTAAGTTCAGCAGAGTTTGAAAATCATTGCCATGCTCTCTGAGAGCCTAGCGCTTTATCAAGACTCATGTTAATGTCCAGGAATTGTTTCTGCCCTGTCATGGACACCACGTGGGAACAAAATTTGCTGAAACTGGAATTCAAGGCTTAAGGATTGAGATGGCGAGATTTTTATTAATCTTGCCATATCGTATCTCTGCCTGAAACTTTCTGCAACTTATTTCTTCATTAACAAAGTGGAGATAACAATTATTTCACAGGTTTGTAGTAAGGACTGATGAAAATTTGGAAAATAACTAGACTCAGGACTTCAATAAGTGTTTTGAAAAGTCACTGCTTGTTTAATGAGGACACATTACAGGACTTGCCTTACCCAACTGTCCCTCTGAAAGTAACTTCTCTTCTTGAAGGCAACCAAGCACATTCCCCTCCTACAGGCTCCTCCCTTTCTGTTCTTTCCACTTGGACCTGCCCACACTCAGCTGGCTCCCTACCAGTTATTGTCTGGGAACAGTGAGACACAAAGGACTTTCTGAGATCCATGATCACAAGGATATGTTGTCTATGAGAATTACAGCAAAAAGGAAAGGTGAGAGGGTCTAGCACAAAACCAAGTAAGATCGACAGAAGGAGAGGTTGGGAAGGAATTGGGAGGAAAGGCTAAAAAGCATATGGAATTGGGTAGGATCAAGGTTAAGACAATTATGGGATAGAAAGTTATTTAGTAACAAGAATAAAACAATCAGATATGGGGTATTTTTAATAGCTTCTGTATGTTTTGCTTTGTATTAAGCACTCTGATGGATTTAGGAGAAATAGGTAATGAAATACCAACTATTAAGAAGCTGTGGAGACCACCACCACCACCACCAAAACCCAGGATTAATTAGAGAACTGTTCAATGCCAGCCTGAGAGCTGAAATGGTCAGAAAGGGCTTTCTTGGGGAGCTGTACCTCTAGCTGGACATTGCAGGGTTAGCATGGTTTTTATTAACAGAAAGAAGGAAATAAAATATCAAAGGCTAGGGGAGAAAGTCCCTGGGTTGGGCAGATCCCTGGAGTAGAAAATGGCAGCCTATTCCAGTATTCTTGCCTGGAAAATTCCATGGACAGAGAAGCCTGGTGAGCTACAGTCCATGGGGTCGCAGAGTTGAAGATGACTGAGCAGGCATGCACAGGGGAGAAAGTCAGTGGATGGGGCTGGTGGAGTCTGATCACTCTCTGATATTTGCTGTCTTCTCTTCCTCTATAGGAATTAGACCAAAACATGTGAAAGATCTCATACCCCTGATGATACTAATGGTGATAATCTTCCTGGTGCTTCTATTCTGGGAAAATGAGCTGGATGAGGAAGCAATGGCTGCAACTTTAGAGCAGTTGCATGTGGATTACCCTCAGAGTGACATTCCGATAAGGTACTGCAACCACATGATCATACAAAGAATCATCAAGGAACCCAACAACACCTGCAAAAAAGAGCATTTCTTCATCCATGAGAGGCCTCGAAATATCAACAGTGTTTGCAATTCTCCCAGGAGGGTGACTTGCCAAAACCATGCCCCCAGTCTCTGCTTCCTGAGTGAAATCAAGTTCAAAATGACAGTCTGTAAGCTCATTGAAGGCACCAGATATCCTGCCTGCAACTACCGTGTTTTCGCCACAGAGGGGTCTATTGTTGCCACTTGTGATGACATGGGGCCAGCTAAAATCCAGAGATACACTGACTAATCTGAGACCAGCATCAGAGTCTGCTGTTCTCTCGTCTCCTCTCCCAGAGGCTCTGGTGTTGGTTTCCCTACACCCTGTGGACGTGGGATCATGCCTAGAGTGAAATGGATTTATCCTTCCACTATTGCTGAGCTGGAATCTTTTTATTGCGCTTCAATAAAACAAATCTACTGAATTAAACCATAAACTCTATGTGTGTTTTAATTTCTTCTCCTTTTTCTGTGGGTCATTTGGTGAGAACCCAGAGTGACCCTTATGCAGGCCTGAAATTAGGTAAGGGAAATAAGGTACTCATTTGACACCCAAAATTTGAGGAACACCAAAATCCCCAGAGTCATATAGACAAATAAAATTTTAAGGATCAATATAAAAATCCCTGATGAGCAAAATATCTGAATTTTAAATTAAGACCCATTCTGACAGGGATGGATTTAGGATGAGGTGGGGTGCATGAGTCCTAACAGTGTAGGGTCAGATCCTGTTACTTAAATTTTCGATATTTGTTCAGCAGGGTTTATTATGCATTAAATTTATTTGTTTGTTTCTTTGCTTTTATTGGAGTATAGTTGGTTTACAATGTTGTGTTCCTTTCTGTTGTATAGAAAAGTGACTCAGTTATACATATATTCTTTTCAGTTAAGGTTTATCCTAGGATATTGAATATTGTTTCCTATACTGTAGGAGAGTCCCTTGGACTGCAAGGAGATCAAACCAGTCAATCCTAAAGGAAACAGTCTTGAATATTCATTGCAAGTACTGATGCTGAAGCTGAAGCTCCAGTACTTTGGCCACCTGATGCGAAGAACTGACTCCTTGGAAAAGACCTTGATTCTGGGAAAGATTGAAGGCAGGAGAAGGGGACGACAGAGGATGAGCTGGTTGGATGGCATCACTGACTCAATGGACATGAGTTTGAGCAAGCTCCAGGAGTTGGGAATGGACAGGGAAGCCTGGCGTGCTGCAGTCCATGGGGTTGCAGAGAGCCGGACATGACTGAGCAACTAAACTGATACTGTGGGACCTTGTTGTTATCCATTCTAAATGTATATGATAGCTTGCAACTGCTAACCTCAAACTCCCAATCCATCCCTTTCTCGTCCCCTGCCTCTGGCAACCACAAGTTTGTTCTTTATGTCTGTGAGTCTGTTTCTAATTCATGTGTGCATGCTCAATTGCTTCAGTTGTTTCGGGCTCTTTGTGACCCTAAGGACTGTAACTCACCAGGTTTCTCTGTCCGTGGGATTCTCCAGGTAAGAAAAGGGAGTGGGTTGCCATGCCCTCCTCCAGGGCATCTTCGCGACCCAGGAATTGAACCCTTGTCCCTTACATCTCCTGCATTGGCAGATGGGTTCCTTACCACTGTCGCCACCTGTGAGGCCCATTTCTGTTTCATAGATAGGTTCTTCCATGTCATGTGCATTAAAATTATTTTTAAATGTTGCAATAAAATACTGTTTCTCTTGATTATTGGGCTTTTAACAGTTTGTACCTGCAGAGTGAGTACTTCATTCATCTCACACTCATCCTAGACTTTATCCTAAATGTAGAGGGAGTAGGGGTCATCTCTTAAGGTCTTCTTTAAGGATGATGTGTATAACTCAAGCTGTACCTGCTCTTATTCAACTGCTGCCTCTGTGCCTTGAAAGAAAAGGAAAAGGAGATCAGAAGAAGCCTAATTGGTCAGAAACCATCTCCCTTAAAGTCTAGAAAGAAATGGATAAAGATTTCCCAGGGAAGGATCAAGACTCTCAGGGTTCAGTCTATCTCCTCTTTGTGTTCCCAGAAAGAACAGAGATTATTTTGACTCAGATTAATCATTCTTTCCCCTTTTAGTTCTTACAACTGGACTGTTTGTTTAGTTCCTCCTCATTTGCTATGGACAGAGGGTCTTTAGAATGAGAGGGCAAAGGAAGAGAAGGAAGGGAAATAGAGACTCCTAATTCTGGGGATTTGATTAAGTTCTGTTCCTCTATATCAGTTTCCTCATCTGTAAAGTGAAGAGATCAAACTAGATAATCTTTGAGCTTTTTTCCAGGTCTATTTGGAGAAGGCAATGGCAACCCACTCCTGTACTCTTGCCTGGAAAATCCCATGGATGGAGGAGCCTGGTAGGATGCAGTCCTTGAGGTCACAAAAAGTCGGACACGACTGAGCAACTTCACTTTTACTTTTCACTTTCATGCATTGGAAAAGGAAATGGCAACCCACTCCAGTGTTCTTGCCTGGAGAATCCCAGTGACAGTGGAGTCTGGTGGGCTGCCGTCTATGGGGTTGCGCAGAGTCGGACACGACTGAAGTGACTTAACAGCAGCAGCAGCAGCCAGGTCTATTACTCCACAATTCTATTTCTTAGGGAATCTAGACTCTTTTTGGAGTTGTTAGAGATAGGGAGTAGTAAGAAAAAAAGGGGTAATAGGCAAGTAAGGGCCAGATTACGGGGTCACTAAATTTGAGCTGTGACAGTTTAATCCTGTGAGAGCCAGACATTCATACACTGAGCTAAAGCAGACACAGGCAATACATAAGCTTTAGAGGGCCTGGTCTGTTCTTATCTTTTCAGTTGAGAGAGTTCAAACTATTCAATTATTTGTACTTAATTCAAGGTCAGATCAACCTATGCTAGTTGGTAACTCTGTCATTGGTAAACATCAAGTTCTAACAGACTGGTGACATTTATGGAGGAAAGGGAGTGACAATCATTTGTAAAGAACACTTGGCAACCTTGTAAGTAGAGGCTTACCTTTCTGGGGTAGCCCTTTTGCAGTTGAGTTCCATTACTCATTTCTCTGTGAGTAATGAATCCCAGGATCCTTGTCTTTATGAAAGTGTGGGTATCACCAGGGAAGCAGACCCCCAGTGTCAGAACAGAGGCTGTGAAAGAATAGCTGGCCCCTATTGTGTGACAGGTTGGGTCCTGGTAGCAGAACCATTTCCTGGGAAAATGTAGCTGAAATGGGATTTTGCTTTTTGCTTTTTTGAACTGCTTTAGGCCTATGTTTCTATGTTCTGATCTCTGATTCCTTTTCCTATCTCTTTCTCTCATCCTAGGCTTAATTGTCCTTTCTTTCCTTCTCATTACTTTTCCTTCCTTTCCTCCCCTAACCTCCTTCTTTCTATTTAAAAACAAAATCTTGCAGATAAATGCATTCCCATTAGAGTAAGTAACTGAGACTGTAAAACGGAATCTATCCTCAGAGTATTTTCATTTTCCAAGGATCAAATCCCAGTTCAAATGAATTGTGACATTTTAGACATTTTTAGTTTGAAAGGAGTCAGGGAGATATTTTTTAAATGGGTACCAGCAACACCAATCAAACCCAGGTGGCTGTGAATTCTTCCCATGTAAAATGCTTTAGAAAAACTGAATGTTTCTGTACTGCTCTTCTTGTTTATTTTTCTCCTTGCTGTCTCCTGTTTTCCTATCAGCACCTCACTATTGATGTGACAGTAGAGGATATTTAGGAAGCAGTTCAAATCCTTCTTCTCTCCTCCCTTCAACCTGTACCAAGTCTGTGCTCAAGGCACACACATGAAAACATCCACTGAATTCTTAATAATCTATCAATAATCAACCAACCCAATTACTAAAGCTCATGTATTTTTGGTACTGGGTCTTTGCTCTAATTTCACACACAGGACAGAACAGGGTGTACTCACAGGAGGGTGGGTCACATTGATTTGACTGGAACAGGTTTGTATACCAAAATAATGGGTGATCATCCTTGAGGGGCAGGTTGGGATTAGATCAAACAGAATTTTGACCAAGTGGACTCAGAAGATTAGATTACCTTGTAGAGACAATGAGAAATATCTCAATGTTCCTGAAATAATGTCACTGCAAGTGTGTTTTTAGAAAAGTAATGTATTAAAGGAATTGGAGGGGCAAGGACTAGTGATTAGGAGGTAATACAGTAGATACAAGTATAAGGGAAGGAGGCTTTTAGAGGTGGGAGAGAAAAAAAGAGGGAAAAAAAGGGGATGGTCATTCAAAAGCAAGAGAAAGAATTATTACCCCAAATAATCATTCCTTCTGGGATTCTCATTGTGAATTTTCCAGCACTGACCTCAAGTAAAGGACTTTCTACAGTAGTCAAACCATGTTATGTTGTTGGCAAACACTGTGAGAAACTAGGACATATATGGAGAAGGCAATGGCAGCCCACTCCATTACTCTTGCCTGGAAAATCCCATGGATGGAGGAGTCTGGTAGGCTGCAATCCATGGGGTCGCTAAGAGTCAGACACAACTGAGCGACTTCACTTTCACTTTTCCCTTTCATGCATTGGAGAAGGAAATGGCAACCCACTCCAGTGCTCTTGCCTGGAGAATCCCAGTGATGGTGGAGTCTGGTGGGCTGCCGTCTATGGGGTTGCGCAGAGTTGGACACAACTGAAGTGACTTAGCAGCAGCAGGACATATATAGTTCATTCTTCCTGTAGAGAATGAAAAGAAACAGAGGCTATTTTCCAGGCTCAAGAAATTTCCAGCTTTCATAAAAAGGAGAAAAACTGTATCAACTCACTTCAAAAATTAAAAAAAATAATGTATAAAATCAAGCACAATATTATCTATGCTGTAGGGTTTCAAAAACAACAACAAAAATTACTCTAGGTTGAAGTAGAAATAAGCAAGGAAGATTTCACAAGAGAAGAAGCAATGATACTGCCCAAGGGCACTGGGATTCTGACAGCCAAGTGGACACTGCATTCAGTTCTCCGAGCATCACTGGTTCCACTTTGTCTCCTCCTTCTATCTCAGACGATTCTGCCTTCTCCTTCTTGTACCCCCTTCCGTTGTTAGACCCAGTAAGAGAAACTCCCAGGAAATGAATACGATTTCACTTCTTGCCTTGCAACAATCTGGAATCTTTTGCCACACGATCAACTTACCAAAAGAACTGGTAAAGGCAGAAATTCCATGACTGAGAATCAGTGGGAAAAGAAATGAGAGATGGGAAAATATCATGATGGTTTTTTCACCTGGCTGCTATGCGCCAGGTACTGTGTGAGGCTGGAGGATCCACAGCAATAGTGAGGAATATGTTAGGTGAGATTATTGGGACCCACTGCAGAGATTACAGACTTTACCAGTGAGATTATAGATGAGGTAAAAAGAAAGAGAAATGACTACTTGGTTCTGGGTACTTTAACCATAATATCTTATATAATTCTCATTTTTTTTTTAACAAGAGGAAACTGTAGTTACATGAGGTGGAATAAATTGCTTATTAGTGGATAAACAGGGGTTCAAAGTTGGATCTTCAGACTACACAGCTTTTTCCTTTCTCATCCTTTCATTAACAGATGTAGGTGTCTTAGCTTACATGTAGGAGTCAACCCTGTGAATGTCATAAAGAAAAGAGAGCTACTTGTTTAATATTTTCTTCATTTTTATCTTTTAGTTTTTACTGCAGAAGAGTTTGCCCTAGATCTGAGATGGAGATCTTCTTTTTGCTGCTACTTGGCCTGGGGGTGATTTTTGCAGACATTTCAGAAAGTATAATGGAGATAATTAAAGAGGAATTTTTAGAGAAAGAGATGCAATATGACATGGCAAAAAGTGACCAGGAAAAACAGACCATTGAGGTATTAATAAATTTGACTGTGTTATATAAAAATACCAGCCTCAGCATATCCAAAGATGTGTCTTCCTCATTATCAACCTTCAGAAGATTACATTATAGCTTGCCCCCCAAATGCAATCCAGGTAATAACAAACATTACTGCAGTGACATGACAGTCTGGAGAAAAGTTTCAGAAGCTAATGGGTCATTCAAGTTGAGCAATAACTTCATCCATGGCTCCGTGGAAGTGGCCAGCGGGGTCCCCAAAGCCCTCAGCTGCAAGTGTGGACAGACTCCAGGCATAAGCTGCTCTGAGACTACAGAAATAAGGACCACTACATGCCAGTTCACTCTGGGCAAACAATCCCCCAGTTGCCAACACCATGGTGTTACTTCATTAAAGAAAATTTTGGTGGTGCTGACAAGTCATTCTCTGATGAGCTGGTTAGTTAGTGTCTCTAACTTGTAAATCCCACAGAACTTTTCATTATTGGTTATTGTTTTCTATTATCCACATTTATCCTTTCAGCACTATAGGAAACTCTTAATTATTTACA
Organism: Moschus berezovskii; assembly: GCF_049115385.1. Classification (NCBI taxonomy): domain Eukaryota; kingdom Metazoa; phylum Chordata; class Mammalia; order Artiodactyla; family Moschidae; genus Moschus; species Moschus berezovskii. Next base: position 99,644,107 of record NC_142468.1, read on the forward strand.
CCAACTGGAGAAATGAAACAAATCCACAATTGTAGATAATTCAGTTGAAATGTATAACTGATGCTGAAGTGTAGATGTATTCTCTCTTTCTCTCTCCCACATATATGCATGTACAAACTTTCTTTGAACCAAACTGAATTCCATCCTAGCTCAGCTATAAAGCCAAGAAGCAGAGTTTACCCAACTTGATAAAATTAAGGAGAGAAGGCTCCAAACCAGTACAGAGTATTGAAAGTTAACTGTACTGCCACTGAGATGATTCAGAGCAATAGTGAATGACAGGGGGATTTTATTATCATTGCTTCTCTTCAAAGAAAATGTACGTTGATGCAAGCACACAAGTGTGAGCACCCACCTATGTAGCCATGGGATCTGCCTGTTCTCTAGAAGATGCCGAAAGAAAAGATCCTTTGGTTTAGCTGTTGTCTTCAGTCAACAGCTCCATTCCTATCCCGTCTCCATTCCTCCATCTTTTCCCCTATTTCACAAGTTGCTACAGAGAGAAAAAGTAAAGCTCCTATTGTAATTTTTACTCAAGCATAGTCTTGATTTCCAGGGGTCCTGGGAGAGGAATGGCTAGCCATGGAGGGATAAAGGAGGTAGAAAGATGGGAAATAGCAAGTCTATGCCAAGTCTGTTTGTAAATCTTTATGGTTCAACACTCTACATAAAATTGGACAGTTATCTTGTTCATAAATGTGTGTCTGTGTGTTCGAGATTCCTCATCATACATCCTCCCTCTATCCTGAGACCCTTTTTTAATGTCCTAATTTTATTTTAAGGCAAGGAATAGTGACTTTATTCAGAAAGCTGGCAGACTGGGAAGACGGCAGACTAGTATACCCAAAAACCCATCTACAATGTCCTAATTTTAAATAAATGCATGTAAATAGAATGTTGTACATCACTCTCTCTATAAGTTTTCATAATGTTTTTCATATCTGGTGCAGAATTCTCATTATACTGAAACTGAAAAACTCTGACAATCCACCAATATGCAACATTAGGGCAGATGTTTTTATATCTTTTAGCTGAATTTTCCTTGTCAGTATGATAGCTGCTTAAATAAACAATCACTATGGTCTTGGCCAAATATTGACAGTTATGTTAGCAGCAATTATTTTTCACTTGGAAGCTGGAGAAGAAACTTATAAAAGTGCCTGGAGTTTGAGATCCTCTTCTCTGTGGGAGGAGACTGCAAGGCCCTGGAAGGGAGCCATATCACTGGGTTCCATTCTAGGGCTAGTTCCATGTAGCCAGGCTGGTGCTACCACCCACTCACCAAACATGAGATGGGCTTTGTCCATGGTGGAGCACACTAGTAGGTCTCCTCTTGGCTCAAACTTGGTTCAAATTTGAGTAACTTCTTTCCTACTACAGAGTTCAGCTCTGGGTGATGGGCATATTAGCCCCAGAGACAATAACTATACTAGCTCTGAGAGAGCTTTTTGGTAATATGTAAGAAAAACTAAGGTGTCTCTTGTGGCTCAGTGGTAAAGAATCTGCCTGACAATGCAGGAGACATCAGTTTGATCCCTGGGTTGGGACGGTCCCCTGGAGAAGGAAATGGCAAACCACTCCAGTATTCTTGCCTGGGAAATCCCATGGACAGAGGGGCCCGGTAGGCTACAGTTCATGAGGTTGCAAAGAGTCAGACATGACTTACCGACTAAACAACAACAAGAAAAAGTAAATTCAGTCAGAATCTAGTACAGATTTCTTCCTTTACCAGGAAATAAGAACAATGACCCAGCAGAACAGATACCTCTTTCCAGGTCAGGAGCATTTTCTAAAGGGTCTTAATTAAGACCAAACCTTTCCAGAAGAAATCAGGAGCTCTTGGTTCCAAGTTTTTGGTGCTTTGATCTCCCAGAATCTACCTAATCATCAAACTATGAAGTCTGAAAGATGTCAAATGTGAAGATGCCACAGACTGTCAGACCTTCCGAATGCTAGCACTCCTCACCCTCAAAGTCAGTCACCCCTTCAACATAATAGCATCTGAAGATCCCTAATGGTGACAACAGGCAGGGGATTTCAGATTCTATAACATTAAGTTTTCATCATGTTCCTTTTCTGCTTCCAAACCACAAAGGCCCCTGCTCCACTCCCACCCCCCGCCCCTGACCTTGTCTGTGGAAAAATTATCTTTCACAAAACCAGTCCCTGGTACCAAAAAGGTTGAGACTGCTGATGTAGATGATTTGTTCAAGGAATAGCCACAGAGAAAGGGGAGCAAAAGCCCATGAGCCCAAACAATTGTGTGAGGCAGAGCTATTTTGCCAACCTGGATTGTTCAACTTGGGTCTGATAGAGAGAAATAAATATATTTTTTTAAAAATCCACTCTGTTTTGAGATTCCGTTCCATCCTCTTAGCTTTGCCCTAACACATTTTAAAACTTAAGGAACTGATATTAAATATGAAACCCTGGGCCTCAGTCCAGAACAAATAAGTTCTGTATATTAGACATAAGACTGGAGATGGGACCTTGTGGGAGAATTTGAGTAGGCCGTGGGGCTTGTCTTGCATAAGGTCAGAGAGCAGGGCCAGGTAAGCTGGCAGAGCCCTGGGCGTGTGAGAGCTGCAGGCTATGCTGCTGGCGTGTGCTCTCCTTTTCTCCCCAGCTCAGGCTGTTCCAAGGATCCCGTGTTCTTCATGATAGGACTGTGGGCTGAGCTCTTTGTCCTGTCATGTTCAGTGCCCCTTCTGAGAGCTCTGCTGGGCACGGGAGGCAGAGTCTGTTAGTGGAAGTATTGGGGGAGCAAAGTTGGGAAGATGGGCTCTCAAAACACACCTCCACAAACAGTAATGACTCTTACTTCTACCTTTCATCTCCTGTCCCTTCTTCATCTAACTTTCATGTTTTCTTCTGTTGATCAGATTGTGTCCTCAACTTTACATCTCCCTTTTATACTCTGTGTGTCTTCTGCTTATTTGGCTTCCAGGTTTTGCACCACTTAACTCTATATTTTCTTCTTTGTGTGTCTTGTATTCAAAGTCACTGTTCAGATAGAGACTGACGAGTAGGACAGATTTCTAGAACCAGGCCGGCCACCCATAAGACTTTTACTCAAAGGCCAATATTCAATCTGGCCTGGCTTCAACCCCCAGTGGAGCAACCTATTCAACCAAGGCTCATGGAACACACAGCCCTGAGTTGCCCAGGTGGAAAAGGACAAGAACAGCACGAACTGCTGAACTCACTCTGGGAACACATCCAGCCCTTTTAGAGGAGTGCCTCTGAATCACTCCTGTGTCTGCTTCGGAAATTCTCTCTTGTCTTCCTTTAGAAAATTCTGAAATTGCTCAGCTGTCTTTATAAAAATCATATTCATTGTGAACATTTTTATGAACTGCTTCCTTTGGGGCTTATTTACCAGGCACTATGATAATCAGTTCAGTTCAGTTCAGTCGCTCAGTCGTGTCCGACTCTTTGTGACCCCATGAATCAAAGCATGCCAGGCCTCCCTGTCCATCACCAACTCCTGGAGTTTACCCAAACTCATGTCCATCGAGTTAGTGATGCCATCCAGCCATCTCATCCTCTGTCGTCCCCTTCTCCTCCTGCCCCCAATCCCTCCCAGCATCAGGGTCTTTTCCAGGGAGTCAACTCTTTGCATGAGGTGGCCAAAGTATTGGAGCTTCAGCTTTAGCATCAGTCCTTCCAATGAACACCCAGGACTGATCTCCTTTAGAACGGACTGGTTGGATTTCCTTGCAGTCCAAGGGACTCTCAAGAATCTTCTCCAACACCACATTTCAAAAGCATCAATTCTTCGGTGATCAGCTTTCTTCACAGTCCAACTCTCACATCCATACATGTCCACTGGAAAAACCATAGCCTTGACTAGATGGGCCTTTGTTGGCAAAGTAATGTCTCTGCTTTTCAATATGCTATCTAGGTTGATCATAACTTTCCTTCCAAGGAGTAAGCTGACACATTTGAAAAGACCCTGATGCTGGGAAAGATTGAGGGCAGGAGGAGAAGGGAACAACAGAGGATGAGATGGTTGGATGGCATCACCGACTCAATGGACATGAGTTTGGGTAAACTCCTGGAGTTGGTGATGGACAGGGAGGCCTGGTGTGCTGCAGTCCATGAGGTCACAAAGAGTCGGACATGACTGAGTGATTGAGCTGAACTGAACTGATGATAGTAGCTGGGCTTCTCTGGTGGCTCGGTGGTGAAGAATCTACCTATCAATTCAGGAGACACAGGAGATGCAGTTTCAATCCCTGGGTGAGGAAGATCTCCTGGAGGAGGAAAGAGCAACCCACTCCAGTATTCTTGCCTGGGAAATCCCATGGACAGAGAAGTCTGGCAGGCTATAGTTCATGGGGTTTGCAGAGTCAGACACAACTGAGCACACACACATGATAATGGCTATGAGCATCACTTAATGTGTGGCAAAGTATATTGATGTAAATTTAATCACAGTTCAAAAATACATTCATCATATTTTTTTTATTTTCTAGTTTTAGTCCTTATGTCAGGCAGTCACCTGTAAATTAATTATAACAGTGAAGGTATGTTCATGTAGGCCTTGAGTGGCTGAGTAGAACTTTGGACCCAGTAGGGAGAAATGTGATGATATTATGTGAGATGGCCTGTTATGAAAGCATAGTAATAATAGAATGGTTAATGAGTGAAATGTATTTACAGGCAAGCAATTGAGAAACATTCATACATAAGGCATTATACCAGCTACTGTGGGAAAAAGGCATAATGAAAGAAATGTGTACCTGTACTGGATTTAGGCTAATAAGATCGTACCTTAAGAGAGGAACATGTCTCTGTTGCTTGAAGTGATCAATGCAGGCACTTGTAAAAGAAGACTTAAAATCTTGAACTTGTTGGACAATCCATTAAAATAGCTAAAAAATGAATAAAGAGAAAACAATACTAGGAATGGGAAGAAACTTATGAAAAGAGTGGGTGGAAATACAGTTGTTGATAGATGAATGCTAGAAATAATAACTTGAATGATTTTTTTTCCTCATAAGATTGCAGAAGGCTGAATGGCTCTCAAAGATATCCGGGTCCTAATCTATAAAACTGGTGAATGGGGCTTCCCTGGTGGCTCAGTGGTAAAGGATCCACCTGCCAATGCAGGAGACAAGGGTTTGATCCCTGATCTGGGATGATCCCAAATGCCAGGGAATGACTAAGCCTGTGGGCCACAGCTATTAAACCCGTGCTGCACAGCCTGAGAAGCACAACCACTGAGCCCTCACGCTGTAACTACTGAAGCCTGTGTGCCCTAGAGCCTGTGCTCAGCAACAAGAGAAGCCACTGCGTTGAGAAGCCTGAGCACTGCAGCTAGAGAGTAGTCCCCACTAGAAGCCCACACAGCAACGAAGACCTAGTACAACCAATAAATAAAAATTATTAAAAAATAAAAAATAGAAATTGTCTCTGAAGTGTTGGGCACTAATCCCACTCATGAGGGCTCCATCTTCATGTCCTAATCACTTGCCAAAGGCCCCATCTCCTAATGCCACCATATTAGGAATTAGGATTTCAACATATGAATTGAGGCGGGGGGAGGGTTATATAAAGATTTAAGTTATTTAGATCTCTTTTTTCTGTATCCCGTTCAGTGAGGTTTTGTCACATGGTCAGATTTGAAATGTGGTCAGATTCACGCTACAAAAATTCATGTGCAGGATTTTATGTGAACTTAACTTTTCAGGTCAGTCGGGTAAATACCCAGAAGCATGAATGCTAGGTTGTATGGTGGGTCTCTCTTTAGCTTTGGAAGAAACTGTCAGACCATCTTCCATGCTGCTAAGTTGCTTCAGTCGTGTCTGACTCTGTGAGACCCCAGAGACGGCAGTCCACCAGGTTCCTCTGTCCATGGGATTTTCCAGGCAAGAACACTGGAGTGCGGTGCCTTCGCCTTCTCTGCCATCTTCCATAATGGTACATTATTTTGCATTCCTACTAGAAATGTCCCAATAGCTCCACTTGTATCCCTTGAACTTTGACATCTCTTCTCATTATTCAGAATAGCGTTCAATAGTGAGAAAATGAAGTTGTGAATGCATACAGTGGATGTAATACACTCTGTTTTAATCCTTTTTTTTTTCAGTTTGTTTCCATAATCAAACAGTTATTCATTGAAGGGCCAGGACCTGGCGAAGTCTCTCTTTTTCTTTATTCCCAAGGAAAAAGGATTAGGTAATCACCCCTTTGAGAGTAAAGGATTTCCATTCCTTACTTTACTTTGTAGCATATCTATAAGACTTTTGAATTATGTGCCATATTGACATCCAATTGACATCTACGCATAATTTATATAATTTTCATAGTCGTTCCAAATATATAGTTGTCTGAGACATACCCTAATTCCTTTTATGATATATTTATATTTAAAGCTTATTTTTATTGAGTTTAAATTATAAAACAAAGCATGTTCATTGTAAAAATTTCAAAGCAGGAGAAAGTAAATGTCCAGTTTCACTCTCACATCCACTCTGGTGTCTAATTTTAAAGTAGTCGTTCTGATTACTGCTCATGTCATTGAGCTTTTAAACATTTTGAGAATTGCTCCTGGAGATAATCAGGTCAATATGTTTATTGTGTATAATCGTATGCCTTTTCTTACACATATACATAGATTGGTGCACTCCCAGATAGATTTTTTAAAAGCACAAATTGGATCATATTATACATTTTTAATTCTGAGACTTGTTTTTCCCATAAAAATATGTCCTGGTGCTCTTTTTACATCAATGGAAAGATCTATTCATTCACTGTGTTGAACTTATCATTTTAAAAATAATTTTAAGTCATAGGAAACTGAATAATTGTACACAATCCCAGGTCCCTTTCATCCCAGCTTCCCCCAGTGATTGCATGCTATGTAACTATAATGCAATATCAAATAACAATATTGTTAACTAAACTATAGGCCTCATTCAGATGTCATCCGTTTTTAAATGCAGTAATTTTTATCAGTTTTTACAATAATTATTTTAAAATAATTTTAATCAGTTTTTACAATCAGTGTGAGTTTTAAGCCAGCTTTTTCGCTCTCTTCCTTCACTCTTATCAAGAGGCTCTTTAGTTCCTCTTCACTTTCTGCTGCTAGAGTGGTATCATCTGCTTATCTGAGGTTAACATTTCTGCAGTCTTGATTCCAGCTTGTAACTCACCCAGCCCGGCATTTTGCATGATGTATTCTGAGTATAAGTTAAATAAAAAGAGTGATAATATACAGCCTTGTCATACTCCTTTTCCAATTTTGAGCCAGTCAGTTGTTCCATATAAGGTTTTGTGTAAGGGTCTAAACTGAGATCATGGCATCTGGTCCCACCACTCCATGGCAAACAGAAGGAGAAAAAGTGGAAGCAGTGACAGATTTTCTCTTCCTGGGCTCCAAAATCACTGAAGATTGTGACTACAACCACAAAATTAGAAGATACTTGCTTCTTGGAAGAAAGGCTATGACAAACCTAGTCAGTGTATTAAAAAGCAAAACATCACTTTGCTGACAATCATCCATATAGTCAAAACTAGGATTTTTCCAGTAGTCATGTACAGATGTGAAAGTTGGACCATAAAGAAGGCTCAGTCCCAAAGAATTGATGCTTTCAAACTGTGGTGCTGAAGAAGACTCTTGAGAGTTCCTTGGACTGCAAGGATATCAAACCAGTCAATCCTAAAGGAAATCAACCCTAAATACTCATTGGAAGTACTGATGCTGAAGTTGAAGCTCCAATACTTTGCCCACCTATACAAAGAGCTGACTCATTGGAAAAGATCTTGATGCTGAGAAAGACTGAAGGCAAGAGGAGAAGAGGGCAGCAGAAGATTAGATGGATGGCTTCACTGATTCAATGGACATGAACTTGACAAACTCTGGGAGATGGTGAAGGACAGGGAAATCTGGCGTGCTGTAGTTCATGGGATCACAAAGAGACATGACTGAGCAGCTTAACGACAGAAGTGTGAGTGTGGGTGTAGTTATATGCAATTTTATCTTGTGTACAGATTCATGTAATCACTATGATGGTCAAAATACAGAACTGTTCCCTTACCACCAAGGAACTCTTCCACCCTTGGTAACTACTGATTTGTTCTCCATATCTATGATTCTTTAATTTTGAGGCACAGGAGTGCATATAGTGTGTAGCCTTTCTGTTTATGTTTTTAAATTGAATCTTTTATTTTGGGATTATTATAGATTTACATGCAGATGTAATAAATAATCAAGAGTAATCTATGTACTGTTTACCCACTTCTCCAATGATAATATTATGTAAATATGTAGTACTATGTCAAAATTGGGATATTGACATTAACACAGTCAAGGTACAGAACATTTCTGTCACTGCATATATCCCTCATGATCTCCTTTTATAAGTACATTACACTTCCCCTCACCCTGCAGCACACACACACACATTCACATGTGTTTTTTCCAGCTTTTTGGGAATATAATTGACATAAAATGTGTGACTTTAAGGTACATTTAAGGTCCCTGAATATCTTTTCATGGCTTGTTAACTCATTTCTTTTTAGTACAGAATAATATTCCACTTTCTGGATGTACTACAGTTTATTTATCCATTCATCTATTGAAGAACATCTTGATTGCTTCCAAGTTTTGGCAATTGTGAATGAAGCCGCTATAAATATCTGTGTGCATGTTTTTATGTAGATATCCATTTTCATCTCCTTTGGGCAAATACCAGTGAGTACAACTGCTGGATCATATAACAAGTATGTTTAGTTTTGTAGGAAATGTGAAATGTCTTCTAAAACAATTGCCATTTTCCATTCCTACTGGCTTCTCCTTTTCTTCTAAGGGATTCTTGCCCACAGTAGTAGATATAATGGTTATCTGAATTAAATTTGCCCATTCCCATCCATTTTAACTCACTGATTCCTAAAATGTCCATGTTCATTCCTGCCACCTGTATGTCTTCTTTGGAAAAATGTCTATTTAGGTCCTCTGCCCCTTTTTTCAGAGAAGGCAATGGCAGCCCACTCCAGTACTCCTGCCTGGAAAATCCCATGGATGGAGGAGCCTGGTAGTCTGCAGTCCACGGGGTCGCTAAGAGTCGGACGCGACTAAGCAACTTCACTTTCACTTTTCACTTTCATGCATTGGAGAAGGACATGGCAACCCACTCCAGTGTTCTTGCCTGGAGAATCACAGGGACGGGGGAGCCCGGTGGGCTGCTGTCTATGGGTTGCACAGAGTCGGACACGACTGAAATGACTTAGCAGCAGCAGCAGCCCCTTTTTAAATTGGGTTGTTTGTTTTTTCTATTGAGTTATATGAGTTCCTTATATATTTTGCATATTAATCCCTTATCAGAAATATCATTTACAAATATCTTCTCCCGTTTAATAGATTATCTTTTCATTTTATTGACAGTTTCCTTCACAGTTCAAAACTTTAAAGTTTGGCCCAATTTGTTAACTTTTGCAATATTTTTTTTTGATCAGTCTCTTCAGACAAGAGAAACAATAGCAATGACAAACCTAGACAGTGTCTTGCAGAGACATCACTTTGTCAACAAAGGTCCATATAGTCAAAGCTCTGGTTTTTCCAGAAGACATGTACAGATATGAGAGTTGGACCATAAAGAAGGTTGAGTGCCAAAGAACTGATGCTTTTTTCCCCCGTAGAAAACTGAAAAATAATTTATACCAAAAAATGGCAGAAATATGAAATTTATCCTGAAATTCATTCATACTTTGGTATAATAAACTTTGTAGGACAGATTTTCCCTCAAACATGTTCTCCTACTGACTGCCCCACTGGAGACTATTATCATGTAACAGTTTTTAAACATTTTGCTGATTCTCATGTTGTGAGCCGGGAGGAGCCATCTTCAAATCCACAGAATTCCAAGGAGAGAGTAATGTTATTTCTCAGAACAGCACTTTCGATCTCAGAAGAGTATACATAAATATTTTACAGAGGCAGCATAGTTTAGATTAAATAGGCACATCATTCATCAAAGCGTAAAAAGGGCGACAGGAAAAAAATCACTGCATTGTAGAATATGATATTCAAATATGGGTGAAAATTTAAGGCAGCTGATGGCCACAGTGGGTGAGTCAAGGGATGTGGTCTGGGTATGGAGGTGTATTTTCATCTAGAGGAGTTCTCTCCATGATCTCAATGACTCAGTACTGGTGAGCAAGCCAATTCCCCAAGGCCAATGATACTTGAGGTACCAGAACGTTTCATTTTCAACTGTGGTCCAAAGAGAGGGTTGAGTTGGGCCTGAATTGCAATCAGCCAAAAGAGATAGCAGCAAACGGAACAGGTCACTAACATAGTGATAACAACTCCCCGGTTGGGATCCTTAGGGATGAACCAGAGCATCTGGAAAGCCGATGATGCCCCAGAACACACTCATCATGGTAAGAGACACGGTGAGGCCAGTATATGCCATGGTTGCTGTGGAAGGTGCCAGCCCTGCCAAGTTACCTCACTTTAATCCCATCCTGAATTGATTCTCTTGAACTGTGGTGCTTAGGAAGACTCTTGAGAGTCCCTTGGGCTGCAAGGAGAACAAGCCAGTGAATTCTACAGGAAATCAACCTTGAATATTTATTGGGAGGACCGATGCTGAAGCTGAAGCTCCAATATTTTGGACACCTGATGTGAAGAGCCGACTTATTGGAAAAGACCCTGATGCTGAGAAAGATTGAAGGCAAAAGGAGAAGGGGGCAGCAGATGAGATGGTTAGGTAGCATCACTGACTCAGTGGACATGAGTTTGAGCAACGGGGAGCAGCACTGGAGCAGGAGATAGAGCAGGAGCCCCATGTGTGTTGGAGGGAACTCTGGGTAGGTCCTGGCAGGCTGGTCAGAGTACTAGGCAGTTATCAATTTGGTGTCTCTGCACTGGGATTAAAAACAAGAAAGTCTTTGTTCTGACTCTTTTTTAAAAAACATTTCTTTACAATTATTTAGCTGCACTGGATCTTAGTTGCTGCATGCAGGACCTTCCATCTTCATAGCAGCATTCAGAATCTTTGAACATTGCAAGCGCAGAGTCTTAGCTACTGGATCACCAGGGAAGACTCTGTTCTCACTCTTCAACAGTGGAAACTCATTTTCTTAGCAGAGGACCAAGTCCCACTGGTTTTCAAACCAGCTAAAGGGGTTCATCTTCTCAGTGTCAGGCCCCAGTGCTGGGGTATCTAATATATGACTCATTCTGTCACCCCTCTGAGAGGATCTTCAAGTTTGTGATATCTCCTTCCTATTCTGTATCGCTTACAGGTCTTGATGAGATTTGGTGCTGAAAGCTCAGCTTCTGTCTACACCAGTGCCAAATCAAATCTCAGAGACAGTTTTGGTTGCCTTTTGGATAGCTTTATTACTTTGACAAGCAAAGGGGAACACAGCTCCTGGCCAGAGAAACTATATGTCCCCACCCAGGGGGAGTTGATGTTTCATAACAACAGTCCCCAAGGATGGGGTTGCTGACAAGCTTAGGGTGTGTGCAGGTCTCAGGTGGTTGGGTCTTTTAATCTTGATGAGTTTCTCAAGTCTTCAGGTGGTTTCTTGGCTGCTCTTCCCTCTTGATTAGCAATCTGCCCTTTGGAACTCAGGGAAGGTCATGGAGGCTAGAGTCTTGCCTATGAGAAATGGAAGACAAAGAGGCCTCTACAGGGTCCCGCTTGGTTTCAGATTGCATTTCCTCCTCCTACCAGATTCCATGCAGTCCTTTCTTTACAGCTTTGGTTGTAGAAGAACCGTTCTGTTAGTCTTCAAGTCATTTGCACCAGAAGTTCCTCTCTACGTGGTTGTAGGTCTGATGCGTTCTAGTGGGAAGGTAAATTTGTGGTCTTCCTACTTCACCATCTTGATCCTGTCTCTGGGGTTTTTACATTGTTCATGAATCTAACTTTTTGCACATAAGTGAAAAGCAAAAGTGAAGTCACTCAGTCATGTCCAACTCTTTGTGACCCATGGACTGTAGTCAGCAGCCAGGCTCTTCCATCCATGGGATTTTCCAGGCAAGAATACTGGAGTGGGTTGCCGCTTCTTTCTCCAGGGGATCTTCCTGACCCAGGGATCAAACCCAGGTCTCCCACATTATAGGCAGACTCTTTACCATCTGAGCCACCAGGGAATCCCTTTTGCATACAAGAGCCTCTTGGTGAAAGTGAAAGAGGAAAGTGAAAAAGTTGGCTTAAAGCTGAACATTCAGAAAACAAAGATCATGGCATCTGGTCCCATCACTTCATGGCAAATAGATGGAGAAACAGTGGAAACAGTGGCAGACTTTATTTGGTGGGGCTCCAAAATCACTGTAGATGGTGACAGCAGCCATGAAATAAAAAGATGCTTACTCCTTAGAAGGAAAGTTATGACCAACCTGGACAGCATATTGAAAAGCAGAGACATTACTTTGCCAACAAAGGTCCATCTAGTCAAGAGCTATGGTTTTTCCAGTAGTCATGTATGGATGTGAGAGATGGACCATAAAGAAAGCTGAGTAGCGAAGAATTGATGCTTTTGAACTGTGGTGTTGAAGAAAACTCTTGAGAGTCCCTTGGACTGCAAGGAGATCCAACCAGTCCATCCTAAAGGAAATCAGTCCTGACTGCTCATTGGAAGGACTGATGCTGAAGCTGAAACTCCAATGCTTTGGCCACCTGATGCGAAGAACTGACTCATTGGAAAAGACACTGATGCTGGGAAAGATTGAAGGTGAGAGAAGAAGGGGACGACAGAGGATTAAATGGATGGCATCACCGACTCAATGGACGTGAGTTTGAATAAACTCTGGGAGTTGGTGATGGACAGGGAGGCCTGGCATGCTGCATGCAGTCCACGGGGTCACAAAGAGTTGGACACGACTGAGCGACTGAACTGATTGACTGACTGACTGAGAACATAAAACACTCATGGTTTTAGTATTTTATTCTGTATGTGTTCTAGGTTAGCATCAATTAATTGATTATTTTATGATGATTTGTGTTTTCTTGTTTCCTTTCATGCTTAGTGAGATCTTTGACTGGATGCCAGATACTGTGAATTTTACCTTGTTTGTTTACTTTGGATGAATATTTTTGTATTTCTGTAAATGTTCTTGAACATTTTGCTGGGATACACGTAAGCTATTTGGAATCATGTTGAAACTTTTGATTTGTTAGACAAGTACACAGCAGTAATAGTCTGAGTATGACAGTCGCTCAGTTGTGTCTGACTCTTTGCAACCCCAGGCACTATACAGTTCATGGAATTCTCCAGGTCAGGATACTAGAGTGGGTAGCCTTTCCCTTCTCCAGGAGATCTTCCCAACTCAGGGACTGAACCCAGGTCTCCCACATTGCAGGCGGATTCTTTACCTTATAGGTAGTTCCTTATAGGAAGGTTCCACATTCTTTATACGGCTCTTCCACATTCTATACACACTTCCACATTCTTTACCTTATAGGTGGTTCTTGGCCACAAGGGAAGCCCAAGAATACTGGAGCCTACCCCTTCTCCAACGGATCTTCCCAACCCAGGAATCGAACTGGGATCTCCTGAAGTGCAGATGGATTCTTTACCAACTGAGCTATCGGTAGAGCCAGTCTAGGGCTAATGATTTCCCTCTATTGAGGCAAAGCCTTCCTGAGCACTCGACCTAATGCTCATGAATTTTGACATTTTCCAGCCCGGCTAGTGGGAGTAAGTACTATTCCCTCTGGTCCTTAGAGGTGGTTCTTTCCCAGCCTCAGGTGATTTTCTCCCACACGTGTGATCAGCAATACTCTGCTGAATACTTGAGGGGAACCCTTCACGGATCTCCAAGTTTCTGTCTCGAGGCAGCAGTCTCATGTCCGGTACTTTGTCTAATGAACTCACGTTTCCTCAATCTCTTCACTTCCTCAGTTCCATCTCTTCAGCTCAGGTAGTCTTCCATCTCTTCCTAAGTGCACTGTCCCTTTATTTTGCCTGAAAGTTTTCTCAAGACAGTAAGTTGAATATATCACAGGGCTCACCATGTTCCTGTCTTTCAAGATCAGTATTTTGTTGCCTAATGTTCAGGGTCTTGAAAATAATTTTTCCCAGCATTTTGTCAGTTTTAAAAATTGCTTAGGGTGGGAGGGTAGATCAGATCCATGTTATTCCAACTCAATTGGAAGATTATATTAGTCCTTGTAAAAATTATTTTGAAGCCAAATCTAAAGTATTTTTATATACAACTGGTTCCCTACAAATTTTTGGAGCTACACGATCTGTTTTGGCTTTTCTACTAGGAAAATAGTTATGTCATAGTAGAGCTGCACTCCTGATGAATATCTGCAGTTAGTAATGCAAAAGCTAGAAAATGGATGGATTGAGTACCGATTTCACGGGACACAAAGATACTTCATTGAGACAAAAATTGGCATTTTGTTTTTATTGCTGTAGAATATTGGAAAAGAAAGAAAGAAATTATTTATTTCTGTAACATTAGAAAAGGCAGAGGCACCAGAGATCAAATTGCCAACATCCGCTGGATCATGGAGAAAGCAAGAGAGTTCCAGAAGAGCATCTATTTCTGCTTCATTGACTATGCCAAAGCCTTTGACTGTGTGGATCACAATAAACTGTGGAACATTCTGAAAGAGATGGGAATCCCAGACCACCTGACCTGCCTCTTGAGAAACCTGTATGCAGGTCAGGAAGCAACAGTCAGAACTGTACATGGAACAACAGACTGGTTCCAAACAGGAAAAGGAGTATGTCAAGGTTGTATATTGTCACCCTGCTTATTTAACTTATATGCAGAGTACATCATGAGGAACGCTGGGCTGGAAGAAGCACAAGTTGGAATCAAGATTGCCGGAAGAAATATAAATAACCTCAGATATGCAGATGACACCACCCTTATGGCAGAGAGTGAAGAGGAACTAAAAAGCCTCTTGATGAAAGTGAAAGAGGAGAGTGAAAAGGTTGGCTTGAAGCTCAACATTCAGAAAACAAAGATCATGGCATCTGGTCCCATCACTTCATGGGAAATAGATGGGGAAACAGTGGAAACAGTGTCAGACTTTATTTTTTTGGGCTCCAAAATCACTGCGGATGCTGATTGCAGCCAGGAAATTAAAAGACACTCACTCCTTGGAAGGAAAGTTATGACCAACCTAGATAGTATATTGAAAAGCAGAGACATTACTTTGCCAACCAAGGTCCGTCTAGTCAAGGCTATGGTTTTTCCCGTGGTCATGTACGGATGTGAGAGTTGGACTGTGAAGAAAGCTGATCGCCGAAGAATGGATGCTTTTGAACTGTGGTGTTGGAGAAGACTCTTGAGAGTCCCTTGGACTGCAAGGAGATCCAGCCAGTCCATTCTAAAGGATATCAGTCCTGGGTGTTCATTGGAAGGACTGATGCTAAAGCTGAAACTCCAATACTTTGGCCACCTCATGCGACGAGTTGACTCACTGGAAAAGAGTCTGATGCTAGGAGGGATTGGGGGTAGGAGGAGAAGGGGCCGACAGAGAATGAGATGGCTCGATGGCATCACCGACTCGATGGACATGAGTTTGAGTGAACTTCGGGAGTTGGTGATGGACAGGGAGGCCTGGCGTGCTGTGATTCAGGGGTCGCAAAGAATCGGACACGACTGAGAGACTGAACTGAACTGAACTGAACATGAGAAGGTGTCCCTAACATGAGACTTGGAGGGTTTTGATGGTTAAAATGTATGTTAATGGGTTTTATATTCAATTTAATTCTTTAGCTATCTGAAATGTGAGAACAAAGCAATACTGTACTCAATACTCAGACAATTTTTCTTTCATTTCTACAGAGAATTTAATGATAAAGCAATCATATCATGTGGTTATTAGAGCAAAATTAAATTTTCACAACTAACACTATGCCATCTTTATGGTTTGGGACATATTTCTTTCACCTTGATAACAATTCTTTCAGATAATTTTTAGCAGAAAGAGAGCTGATAATGTCAAGAAATATTGACATAAAAAATAAGTAAATTTTCTGTTTTAGGACAAATTCAGGTGATTTGATTTTCCTAATTATGTAAAAAGAAAGAAGACACAAAAATAAGAACCGTGGTAAATGCTGCCACCGTTGAGCTGAATTTTTGATGCAGATACATTGAGTTTAGAAAAAAAATTTGGGCTTTTCTTGTATTTTAGTTTGGAAAGTGATTTCATATTATACATATTTAAAAATTGTTTTCTAAGCTAGTGTTGGTTTTTAAAATTCAATTTTGGTGATTTCTGCCGTAAGAAAATATTGTTATGCAATATGCTTTAGTAAGATTTTCTGTGTACTCATGTATATGAGTATGTAATTCAGTCTATGTGTATGTAGGGAAGTCTTTCAATCTTTATCTTTAATTTCTTTATGCTCGTGTGCCTGTTTTGTGTGACAAAGACATTCCTTACTAATTCCAAAACTATGAAAAATACTATAATTGCATCAGTATCTTTAGTGTTGTTTTCTAAATATTACTTTGATCTCTAGTCCACTATACATTGGGGAGTGAGTTTTTGTGTGTGTTTGTGTGTACGTGTGTGTGTGGTGTATGGAATGAACACTGGAACCTGTGTTACTTTTTCTTGATATACAACATTTGTCTCACCAGGTGTATTTTCCTTTTCTCAAGAAAATATGAGATTCTCTCTCCTAATGTATTCGATATTTTCATATTCCTGCTATTCCTAATCTGTCAAGGAGCAAATTATAAAATCAAAACAAACCAGTGGCAATATCTTGGTCTGCACTTTATAAACTCACTTTGACATTACAGAGAAAAAAAGTCTTTAAAACATTTTTAAGAATCATACAATGAGCAACTAGGCAAGGCATGAGTAAGTATAGATGGAAAATGCAATCAATTGAGAGATTTTTTTCATCTAAGACCTGGTTTTGATTCCATTTTGCTAAATAAGATGTTGAAATTACTCTACATTTGTGCTCTGAAGGTTGATTTTCAGTTACTGAAGACTTCTTATTTTGTGTCTGTCCATTCTGTGTACTTCTGTAAGTTCAGGTACTCAAGTCTTCACAGTGACCCTAAGGGGAAGACATGTGCTGAATTATGAGCCATGAGAATGACATTTCTCTCTAGGTTTCCTCAAACTAATCCCACTTTCACTTTGCTTATAGATATGAATGTCTGAAGCATAAATATTGCCTCCTTATGTTTGTGAAAAGTAAATTTAAAGCTGAGTTTTTCTTCCTGAACTGAATGGAGAGATACTCTGGGATTTACTCACAAAAGTATGTCTAACTATAAGGATTGAGTGTTTAGACTGTCTTTGCTCAACCACTTAAACTAAGGAACTGATGTTTCCTGATGCCAATAAAGGATGGGAGTTTGCTAATATAAAAATGTGGCATTCTGAGAAATTGGCACTTAATATCGGGTAACATGCCCAAACCAGCTCTTAAAGATACATGTCTTCAATGACACTTCCTCAGAATTATTTATTTTATCTTTGAGAATTTGACAACTTTCAAGATTACAATTAAAAATTAAGTCTTTGGAAATAGCAGTGAATAAGGTTTTGTTTAGGGCTCCCCCTCCCTCACCATGTAATCTTTATTTCCATTATTTGGGACCAGGTTGCAGATTTTGATTTTTCCTTGACTTTTTCAAATGAATATTCGCTGCTTTTGTATTTGTATCCATTCCTTTGTGGAGAAGGCAATGGCAAGCCACTCCAGTACTCTTGCCTGGAAAATCCCATGGACAGAGGAGCCTGGTAGGCTTCGGTCCATGGGGTCGCTAAGAATTGGACACGACTGAGCGACTTCACTTTCACTTTTCACTTTCATGCATTGGAGAAGGACATGGCAACCTACTCCAGTGTTCTTGCCTGGAGAATCCCAGGGACGGGGGAGCCTGGTGGGCTGCCGTCTATGGTGTCGCACAGAGTCGGACACGACTGAAGTGACTTAGCAGCAGCAGCAGCAGAGTGGAGTGAATAGGCATGGAGACACACACAGAGGAAAGGAAGGTGGTGACTGTGCCATCTCTGATGATGAGATTTATGTCTTCAGAAGGGCACACAGGATGGGAAGAATTGAGGAGTAGAAAACCTGAGGAGAAACCACGAAGTCTAACTTAAAAAAAAAAAAGATGGGAAAAACACTCACAAGGTCAGTAATGCACCTTAGTGGAAGAGCTCTTCTGAGCGAGAAGAGCAGGCAGAGGAGACTACAACATGGACCAACAATTCCAGGCAATGAGGTGATGGTAACAGTATTTACACCAATCCACACAGCATTTGGTGCTCATGTGACATGATGGATCTTGTTTGATCCCTTGTGATGGCATTGATGGCCATAAATGAGCAAGAGGAAGAAGTCATAAGATCAAGAATGGTCCTCAGAAGAGCAGATGTTGGTGAGGGGAAGAGGGGACCAAGTACAGCTCTTTTCAGCACAAGTTCTTAACTCCAGGAAGAGAACAGATGCATTTTCTTCGTAGGAGGGAGCATACGAGCCTCGTTTCGTCCCGCGTCCTCTCCACCGCTTGTCCTCTTTACGGTTCCCTCCTGGCCTTCATCTCTCTCCCGCTCTCTTCCCCAGTTCTCCCTTGTTACCTTCTCTCTCTCTCTTCACCTTCCCCCCCCCTCCCTTTCTCCTTTAATCTCCATCTTCCTTCACCTTTCCTTCTCTTACCTACAGTCTGCTAGACTGATGTCCTCTAAGGTCACTTTTATTTTACAGGTATTAAAATAGATTGTGAGTTGTCAATTTTAAAATGGTCCAAAGTCTTAGAGCTCAGAACAGCAAGAGGTAGTAAAAATGGGAGCTGCACAGGAACAGAAGGCACAGCCTCACAGTGGACATAACTCCTTCTCTCTTGTATTCCCTTCAGGGAAATGTGGGGACTCTGATTAACATGCTGCCCCTATTTCTGCTCTTCCTGCTGCTGAAGCCACTGCAGTTCATGAGGATATATGATGAATCTTTATCAGATGAACAATGAGAAATATTAGAAAACTATTTAGATGACTTCTATGCTACAGGGCTTATGAGACCACTTGCCTAAGAAACATTCAAATCCCATGTCATTATTGATTCTGAAAGACCATTAACTGATCCAGACCACTATAATGATGAAATGAGATGAAATGTGTTCACAATAGATTTTATTGTGTTAAAGAGCATTTCTTCCTCCAAGCATCATATGAGGACATTTAACAGATCTGTCACAACACATTTGTGCAATGTAGCGGTGGGATTAGGAAATGTCACAGGAGCTGGAATGTAATAGCCAGAGTGCACTGTGTTTTAACAAGTAGGATCATGATGTCATTTTGTGAATACACATCGTCTTACAAGGAGGGATGGGTTTTTATCACTTGTCAATGGAGAAATGATGTTGGAGAAATTATCCCTGATTCTGTAATTGATATTATTAAAATGTAAAGAGTCATCTACCAAGATAGTATCCTCTCCCTACAGTTCTAGAAGTATATTCTCTAAGATGTTAAAGCAAAAAGGTAGAATCCTATCCTTAGTGATCCTTACAAATCAAACTTGAGAATGGAAATTTTGATCCCACTCACTTTCATCATTCACTGCCTGCCTTTTTTCTCCTTAGACCAGGCAAAGTGGGCTGGGTTAAAATACAGTGCTCTGAGATGTGGTTGCAAACAGGTCACGGAGTTCAGCACATGTTGAATGTGATTTGAGGATGAATGCCTGCAGGGAAGGGATAAACAGCAACAAGAGGATCTGGGAATGATTGCTGAGGTGTGCTCCCAAGTTGTATGCATGTGAACTGTGGTTCAGTAGAAATAATAAAGTGCATTGACACAGTCAGGTGTCTCTGGTATGCTTATGTGGGGTTTCTGGGTTTGGACTGATCTTTCTCTGTGACACAATTTGAAACAAGAAGAATTGGGCGACGCCTGAGAAATTGTGAAATTCTTCCTCCTAGTGCTATATTTGTAGAATTTTTACTTGTTCTCTTCTTTCTATACAACACAATATTCGTGGGAACAGGATAGTATAGATTCTAACAGGAGCCATGTCAACATAAATACCTAAATATTCAGAATAGCAAACTCCCCAAAGTACTCTTATTGTCCAGTGCTACTTTCATGGATTCCCACAATTTTGTTTTAGCTTAGACATCACTGTTCACAAAACTACACACAATTCCTCACTTTCTGGCATAGTCACATTTATTCGCTATTTCTTCTCCTCAGTTTCCTGTCACTGTGGCTTTATCTGAGAATATTCCACTTCCAAAAGAGGCTGGAGATCCAGTGTGACAAAAGAAATCAATCTGTCCTGTTTCAGTAATAACTTCTCTCTCTTTGTGAAACTCTTTATTATCTTTTTATCGTTATTCTCTATAACTTACTGAAAATGGGACAAGGCATAGTGAGGAGAGATGGAGTGCCTGTCTCTCTTGCATGATTCATTACAATCTAATGTGCATGCATCTTTCATTCCCTATCCTTATCTTCAGACTCAGAGCTAATGTCCTCATTTATTAGTAAGGGCCTAAAGCCTAGGGCCCAAGGCTACCAGACCCCATTCAGTGACTAAGTAAAGGACACCAGAAAATCAAGCCTCTTGATACAACTTTTCACATGGAAACTCAAGACTTTTGATTGTAATGTCTAGTGAATGAGGACCCCACCACCCTTTTGAGAATCACCATGACATCCTCTAAAAGTCAACCTTCTAGACGTCAGTTGAAGAAGTTCTCCACATAGTCTAGCTTAGGTATGTGCTGTGGACCATCTCATCTAGGCCATATTCACCTCAAAATCTTGGGGTTCTGCAACAGACAACATTCTACAACATACAAGAAATATATTTTTGAGAATATGGTGTAGTAACTAGTTATAGTACTAGGCAAGAAATCATCAAAATTTGTCTCTTTTTCTCAAGATAAAAGATCAGATCCTTACACATTCTATAATTAGAGTCATGGAAGTAGAACAATGATTATTTACACAGATTGTTCCTTTTATCTATTATAACAGATTATTCTTATTGCATAAGAAACCAGATCTTGCCCTTGACCTACCAGATTTTCTAAGATAGGTAAATACAGTAATTTATAGCTTTATGCATATTAAGATTCTAATAGATTATTGTCCTCTGCTTATTAGCAGTCTCTCCTTAATAAAACCACACTAATAAAGTGAACATTCAGTTCAGTTCAGTCGCTCAGTCGTGTCCGACTCTCCGCGACCCCATGAATCACAGCACGCCAGGCCTCCCTATCCATCACCAACTGCCGGAGTTCACTCCAACTCATGTCCACAGAGTCGGTGATGCCATCCAGCCATCTGTCGTCCCCTTCTCCTCCAGCCCCCAACCTTTCCCAGCATCAGAGCTATGGTTTTTCCCGTGGTCATGTATGGATGTGAGAGTTGGACTGTGAAGAAAGCTGATTGCCGAAGAATTGATGCTTTTGAACTGTGGTGCTGGAGAAGACTCTTGAGAGTCCCTTGGACTGCAAGGAGATCCAACCAGTCCATTCTAAGGGAGATCGATCCTGGGTGTTCATTGGAAGGACTGATGCTAAAGCTGAAATTGCAATACTTTGGCCACCTCATGCGACGAGTTGACTCATTAGAAAGTGAACATTATCCCTTCCTTAATCCCCATGACAATCTATTTTTAACGTTAAGAGCCCCTTGAGATAATGCACATTAATTTTATTTAACTGTGGTAAAATTATTCCTGCTTTTGTGTTTTTTTATGTCCCTTGACATAATGGCTTCAGGTTTCATCCTCATTGTAGCATAGGTAAGTGTTTCCTTCCTTTTGAAGGCTGAATCATAAAACTAAGATTGCGGCACCCGGTCCTATCACTTCATGGCAAATAGATGAGGAAACAGTGGAAACAGTGGCTGACTATTTTTCTGGGCTCTAAAATCACTGCAAATGGTGATTGCAGCCATGAAATTAAAAGATGCTTACTCCTTGGAAGGAAAGTTATGACCAACCTAGACAGCATATTGAAAAGCAGAGACATTACTTTGTCAGCAAAGGTCTGTCTGATCAAGGCTATGGTTTTTCCAGTGGTCATGTATGGATGTGAGAGTTGGGCTATAAAGAAAACTGAGCGCTGAAGAATTGATGCTTTTGAACTGTGGTGTTGGAGAAGAGTCTCAAGAGTCCCTTGGACTGCAAGGAGATCCAACCAGTCCGTTCTAAAGGAGATCAGTCCTGGGTGTTCATTGGTGGGACTGATGTTGAAGCTGAAACTCCAATGCTTTGGCCACCTGATGTGAAGAGCTGACTCATTTGAGAAGACCCTGATGCTGGGAAAGATTGAGGGCAGGAGGAAAAGGAGACAACAGAGGCCAAAATGGTTGGATGGCATCACTGACTCAATGGGCATGGGTTTGGGTGAACTCAGGGAATTGGTGATGGACAGGGAGGCTGTGGTTCATGGGGTCACAAAGAGTCGAACACAACTGAGCAACTGAACTGAACTGGACTGAATATTTAATTAAATGTGTATGTCACATGTTGTTTACTCATCCTTCCACTGATGAACACTTCAACCATTTGTTTATTGTGAATAGTGCTGCTTTGAACATGCATGTACAAATATCTGTTCATGGTTTTGCTTTCAATTCTTTTGGGTATATACCAAGAAGTGAAATTTTAAATTAAATTTCTTTCATGTTAGAACCACTAACAGAACCACTGACTGTAACTGCCCACCCTGGCCCAGCATCGTAGTAACCACTTGCAGGAGTTATCTTAAACTAGAGGGTCTAGTAAGGAATGTGAAACCAACAAGCTACCACCAACCAGAAGAATTCAGGAAAAATCAAAAGGAGAGAGGAGACTCCTGTCCATAAGGCCCAGCAACCACCAAGAGTCCTTCTTGCTGGACTCCATCTTGACTGACACATGTTCCACCAGGAAGGAGCCAAAGGTAAACCCAATTACCATAAAGCCTAACACTGCAATCCCATGGCAGAACATTTCTCCTGGGTTTCCTTACCCTACTACTCTCCATCCAGGCCCCTCTTCCCAATAAAGTCTCTTGCTTTGACAGCACATGTGTCTCCTTAGACAGTTCATTTCTACTTTGTCTCTGTCCATTCGGTGCACCTCTGTAAGCTCAGATACTCAGGTCATCACAGTGACCCTAAGGGGAAGACATGATTTGAACTGAGCAACAACTGTGTTTCAGTGGAGCCATTGACCCTCTGGCACTTCCAAGTGACACTGATGGTAAAGAATCCACCTGCCAATACAGGAGACCTAAAAGACACAGGTTCAATCCCTGGGTTGGCATAATGCCCTGGAGTAAGAAATGGCAACCAATTTCAGTATTTGTGCCTGGAAAATTCCACAGATAGAGGAACCTGGCAGGCTACAGTCCATGCGACTGCAAAGAGTCGGACATGACTGAGCACCCACACACCCACACACATTGACCCTCTAATGACCCTTAAGGATCACATTGTTCTCCAGGTTTTCTCATTCTGACCCCATTCTCAGCTCGGTTATGGGTATGAAGGCCTGAAACTATAAATATTGCCTCTATATGTTTGTAAAAGCATAAATTTCAATATGCCTAAGGTGAGATTTTCTTTCCCCTGAATTTAATGGAGAGATACTTTGGGATTTATTCGCAAAGGTAAGTCTAATTCTAAGGACTGAGTGTTTAAACTCTCTCTATTCAACCATTCAAGCTAAGGAACTGACATTTCCTGATGCTAATAAAGGGTAGGAGTTCACTGATATGAAAATGTGGCATTCTGAGAAATTGGCACTGAGTATTGGATAACATGCCCAAATCAGCTCTTAAAGACACATTTCTTCAATGACACTTTCAGATTTATTTATTTTGACTTTGAGAAACTGACAACTTTCAAGATCACAATAAAAAATAAACTGCTCAGAAACAGCAGTTGAAAAGGTTATGTTTGGGGCTCCCCCTCCCTCACCATGTTTATTTCAAACATTATTTATTATCTTTATTTCAAACATTGTAGATGTTGTAGATATCTTCTGTGTTTTGATTTTCCCCCACTTTTTCAAATGGACATTTGCTACTTTTGTATTTTGGTGTCCATTCCTTTGTTTGTATTGCAGGGAGCAGCCTTTTGTCAGCAATTGCAGTTCTACTGGGGTTTTAACTGTGTGGTTTTGCCTTTTCTTACCAGAAAAAAGCATGAACTTCAGGTGGACCAACAAGGGGAACTCACATTCCTGGATGTATTCACATGACAAAAACGAGACCAATCAGAAAGGTTATTTTCTACATTGGATGAATGTGAGAGAGGATGGCACATCTTTCAGTGACCCCACATAGTGTTATAAAGATGGTAATGATTTACCCTGCCATTCTGTGGAGAGGCCCTGCCTGCACGTGAACTTGGCATAGAAAGCAGAGTGGAGTGAGAGAGAAACCAAGAGTCTAGTGAAGGACTGTATTTCTTCATCCTGCTGTGTGTCCTGGACGTCTGTCTCTGTGAGTCAGTACAGGTCCTCTTGGGTTTAACAAGTGTCTAGTGAAGGATTGTATTTCTTCATCCTGCTGTGTGTCCTGGACGTCTGTCTCTGTGAGTCAGTACAGGTCCTCTTGGGTTTAAGTTAATTTTTTGCACTCCTGCCCCTGGTCTGGTTAAAACCAGACATTCCCCTTGCTGTAATATTATGAATATTCTGCATCTGTAAAATTTCATTGATTGATATATTTCTATATTCTGGAAAATAATCCATTCTAAGAATCTATAAATCAGTGAATATAGAACACTGCTTATCTCAAATATTAGCTCTTATAGTTACAATTGTAGTGGTGTTTTTGTTTTGTCCATGAATACATCCATGGCAACTTAAACTTTCCTTAAATTCTTAGACATTTATGTTTTCGAAGTTGAAATTTTTGTTCCTATGCAGTAAAACTTGCTGTCCATATTGCCATCTAAAATATGGTATGTAGAATTCAAGCTATTGAAATTGGGGGAAAAGTATCAGATTAAAAAAATTTTTTTATTACACTTGCCAAAGTTTTCACTATAACCAGAAATATAGGATTATTCCCCTTATCACACTCTCACCAGCAATGATTTTGGAAACTGTAATAATTATTACCAGTTTGAAAGATACAAATTTCACTTTTATTCAGTGGTTGGGGCTATAAAATTATTATATGATTATTGTCCATTGATGCCTCATATTAAGCTGTATTTACAAATCCTACTTTTCTTCTTTAAAGAGATTTACACTGAAAACCCTTATGACCCCTCAGAGATATATATTCATGTACCTAAGGAGCCTTTGACTCGTCTCAATTTTTTTAAACTGTAAATAGAGAGTTCTGCCTGGGAGTCAGGACCCACACATTAGGAGAAAATGCTCTAGACAGACAGCCTCTCTCAGGCTCCTCCCAGCCTATAATCTAAGCTGCTTTAACACTCCCAAACAAGTTTAAAAGTAAAGAGGAATAACCTTGTGAATTTGTTTAAAGCGCAAATTTCTGGGTCCACTCACAGAAACAACAAAATGCTTTTTCACTCTCCTCATTCACCCTCATCAAAGAAGCTCTTTAGTTCCCCGACGCTTTCTGCCATTAGAGTGGTATCATCTGCATATCTGAGATTGTTGATATTTCTCCCGGCAATCTTGATTCCAGTTTGGGTTTCTCTAGCTTATCATTTCACATGATGTACTCTGCATAGAAGTTAAATAAACAGGGTGATAATATACACCCTGGAGATACTCCTTTCCCAATTTTGAACCAGTCCATTCATTGTTCTATGTCTGGTTCTAACCGTTGCTTCTGACCTGCATACAGGTTTCTCAGGTGGCAGGTAAGGTAGTCTGGTATTCCCATCTCTTTGAGAATTTTCCACAGTTTGTTGTGACTTCACAGTCAAAGGCCTTAGCATAGTCAAAGAAGCAAAAGCAGATGTTTTTCTGGAATTCCCTTGCTTTCTCTATGATCCAATGAATGGTGGCAATTTGATCTCTGGTTCTTCTGCCTCTTCTAAACCCAGCTTGTATGTATGATAAGTTCTCGGCTCATGAACCCTGAAGCCTAGCTTGAAGGATTTTGAGCATTACCTTGCTAGCATGAGAAATGAGCACAATTTGAACATATTTCAATGTTAAAATTGAACATTTTTTAATTTAAAAATTAAATTTACTATTTAAAAATGAAAAAAAAAAGATAGTTTGAACATTGTTTGACATTTCCCTTCATTTGTTTGGAATGAAAACTAACCTTTTCCAGTCTTGTGAATCATTCAGAAAAAGAATTATCAAATACGTAAGTGAAAGTGTTAGTTGCTCAGTCTTGTCTGACTCTTTATGACCCCATGGACTGTAGACTTCCAGGCTCCTGTTTCCACAGAATTCTCCAGGCAAAGATTCTGAAGTAGGTAGCCATTCCCTTCTCTAGGGATTTTCCTCATCCAGGGATCAAATTGGGTCTCCTGTTTTGCAGGCAGATTCTTTACCATCTGAGCCACAAGTGAAGCCCTGTTAAATACATAAGGTAACTTTTAAAAATTAATTTATTTTTTAATTGAAAGACAATTGCTTTAGAGAATCTTGTTGCTTTCTGCCAAATATCAACACAAATCAGCCATAGGTATACTTTTGTCCCCTCCCTCTTGAACCTCCCTCTCATCTTCTTCCCCATCCCACCTGTCTAGGTTGATACAGAGCATAAGGTAAAATTTTAACTTAGAGGTGAGTGAATGAACTTTATTCTCCAAATAATCAGTACTGAAATTACATATAAGCCATGTGAAAAAAAAATCACCACCTCTTATACTTCAATATAAATTCCAGATGGATGAAAGGCTTAAACTTTCTGAAAATCCATAAAGACATAAGATAGCGTGTGAGTGAAAACGCATATACTTGGGGGTGAGTGAAGAAGACCTTAAGAAGCCTGAAACCACAGCATGAATTCATAAACAAAGGATGAAGAGCTTAGAGGATATAAAAGATGAAGGGCTGTCCTGACCCTGGTGCTACAGGAGCCTCAGTTCTGCTGCCCATGCTCGCCCTGTCCTGCTCTCTCCAGCCCAAGATGGCACAGAGACTCCAGGGTCCCATTTCTGGGACTGTGTGCAGAGCTCCCTGGTTTGTCCCAGTGGGATCACTCTGCTGAAGAGACACCTTGAGGAGGCTGATGAGAGAGTGAAAGTAGGGGTGTGAGGAATGGCTTCTGAACGTGCTCACACCTGGAGTGCCCTCTTTCACATCGACACTGAGGATCAGTTGTTTCTTTCTTGGCCTAATCTCTGATTTCCCATCTTCAGATTTCTTCTTCTCTCCACTGTGTGATGTGTGTCCCCAAATCAACCTCATTGTAGCCACTTGTCTGCTCACATGTCTACAAACTGGATCCACCCTGGAGTCAAATATTGATATCCATCTCCCCCTTGGTCAGGGTCTCTGGGTTATTTTCAGTGTTAGAAAATAACTTGAGTTTGCCCCATTGGAAGACTTCTCTTCTACCAAGAGCACAGTGGAGTAA
Organism: Moschus berezovskii; assembly: GCF_049115385.1. NCBI lineage: Eukaryota > Metazoa > Chordata > Mammalia > Artiodactyla > Moschidae > Moschus > Moschus berezovskii. The sequence goes on from NC_142468.1 coordinate 99,671,537, forward strand.
ACAAACAAAAAACCAGAAAACTGTCCTGCAGCAGCACAGCTAGGCTTTGTGGAGAATGGATCTGGTTTTTTTTTACAGCTCTCTTGTGGCTCAGAGACGAGTTTAGTACTGGCGACTTTGGTGGTCTGTGTGTTTCTGGTAGTCTCTTCTAGAGTTACAAAGTCAACCTAGGGAAGGAGGTACATTCTAGCCTCAGGTGGGGAAGTGAGACTGAAGGAAGTCATACAATAGCACTGAGGAACAGAGACGTGAAAATCAGACTGACTTGTGAAAAAGGCTTGAACCAAGATTCTGCCAGACCTAAAGTAAAATTTGAAGCAATGTCCCTTCACAAAGAGATACTGTTTACTATCAAGATAAAAACAAAACTATAAGAATATCTTTATCATAAGCTTGTTTGGATGATGATATATGTTTAGTGCTGAACTAAGGGCTTGGTGTATACTTGCCTATGATCTTCAGTTCAGTTCAGTTCAGTCACTCAGTCGTGTCCGACTCTTTGCGACCCCATGAATCACAGCACGCCAGGCCTCCCTGTCCATCACCGACTCCCGGAGTTCACTCAAACTCATGTCCATCGAGTCGGTGATGCCATCCAGTCATCTCATTCTCTGTCATCCCCGTCTCCTCCCATCCCCAATCCCTCCCAGCATCAGATTCTTTTCCAGTGAGTCAACCCATCACGTGAGATGGCCAAAGTATTGGAGTTTCAGCTTTAGCATCAGTCCTTCCAATGAACACCCAGGACTGATCTCCTTTAGAATGGACTGGTTGGATCTCCTTGCAGTCCAAGGGACTCTCAAGAGTCTTCTCCAGCACAACAGTTCAAAAGCATCAATTCTTTGGCAATCAGCTTTCTTCACAGTCCAACTCTCACATCCATACATGACCACGGGAAAAACCATAGCCTTGACTAGACGGACTTTGGTTGGCAAAGTAATGTCTCTGCTTTTTAATATGCTATCTAGGCTGGTCATAACTTTCTTTCCAAGCATTATTATTTATGATTTTTATTTTTACTTTAAGGCAACCTCAAGAATGTACTTAATTCAGCCATTCAATTTTGCTCTTCTCTTTTCCTATTTCAAGCTCTACCACTCTTACAGGAGGTCAATATTCCCAGTATCAGGATATCTCCAGCCCCGTCCTTAACATATCCACTCTCTGAAGCTTTGACCATACAAAGAATAAATGAGGCAAAAGACCATGGGCAAAGATAGGCCAAGAAGGCTGCTGTCTAGTGTACCTAAGGTACTAGCCTTCCCCTGGGAAGAAAGCCTCCTTGGAGAATTATTGCTTAATAGTCAGATCTGAACAGGGATTAAAAAATGATCAATAGACCCAAGAATCCTCTATGAATGATGACACTTTCCACTAAATAGTAGACTGTGCCCTGATGTCTAGCACTTGGGCCTATTTTCTGGACCACAGGTCACTACTGCTCAGGCTCCCTTGTTGATGTTGTTGTTGTTTAGTTACCCAGTCGTTTTCGACTCTTTGTGACCCCGTGGACTGCAGTAAGCTAGGTCTCCCTGTCCCTTACCATCTCCTGGAGTTTGCCCGAGTTCATGTTCATTGTATTGGTGATGCCATCCACCCATCTCATTCTCTGACACCCTCTTCTCCTGCTCTCACTCTTTCCTAGCATCAGGGACTTTTCCAGTGAGTCATCTGTTCACATCAGATGACCACAATACTGGAGCTTCTGCTTCAGCATCAGTCCTTCCAGTGAATATCCAGGGTAGATCTCCCTTAAGATTGACTGCTTTGATCTCCTTGCTCTCCAATGGACTTGCAGGAGTCTTCGCCAGCACCACAGTTTGAAGGCATCAACTCTTTGGCATTTTGCCTTCTTTATGGCCCAACTCTCACAACCATACGTGACTACTGGGAAGACCATAGCCTTGACTATATGGACCTTTGTCAGCAGAGTAATGTCTCTGCTTTTGTCTCTAGGTTTGTCATCGCTTTCCTGCCAAGAAGCAATTGTCTTCTGATTTCATGGCTGCTGTCACTGTCCACAGTGATTTTGGAATCCAAGAAGAGGAAATGCATCAACTTCCACATTTCCCCTTCTATTTTGCATGCAGTAATGGGTCCAGGTGCCATGATCTTAGTCTTTTGTTTTAATATTTAGTCTTGAGCTGGCTCTTTCACTCTCCTCCTTCACCCTTATCAAGAGGCTCTTTAGTTCCTCCTCACTTTCTGCCTTAGAGTGGTATCATCTGCATATCTGAGGTTGTTGATATTTCTCCTGCCTATTTTGATTTCAGCTTGTAACTCATTCAACCCGGCATTTCTCATGATGTGCTCAGTGTATAGGTTAAACAAACAGAGTGACAGAAGACAGCCCTGTCTTACTCCTTTCTGGATCTTGAACCAATCAGTTGTGCCATACAGGGTTCTAACTGTTGCTTCTTGACCCCCATAAAGGTTTCTCAGGAGACAGGTAAGATGGTTCCCTTAAGGAATGCTTTTCTTAAGGTCCCGTAACATGATTAGCATGAACCGTTATAAAGATGTACCTCAGAAGTAGGTGCTATATTAAATATTTCCATTTCTTTTTAAGTAGTAGAATTCTTGAAAAGATATAAGGAACTACCCAGTTTCCCATATTTGTGTGGTAAAGACACTTGCATATGACAGGTATTGGGGAAATATTAGTGTTCCTCCAGTGGGGTGAATAGACATGGAGACACACACATATGGAAGGAAAGTTGTGACTGTGAAGTCTCCGATGATGAGGGTACCATGATGGCACACTGGCACACAGGATGGGGAGAATTTAGAGAAGGGAAAACCTGAGAAGGAATCATGGAGTCTTCCTTAAAGAAAAGATTAAAAAAAGACTCACAAGGTCAGTAATGCACCTTAGTGGAAGAGTTCTTCTGAGTGGGGAGAGGTGGCAGAGGAGACTGTAACACGGACCCACAATTCCAGGCAACGAGGTGATGGTAACAGTATTTAGGCCAATCCACACACATTTGGTGCTCATTTTTCATGATGGATCTTTCTTGATCCCTTGTGCAAGGGTACTGATGGTCAGAAATGGGCAAGAGGAGAAAGTCAGACGATGAAGAATGAAGTGTAGTGAAATCACTCAGTAGAGTCCAACTCTTGCGACCCCACGGACTGTAGTCCATCAGGCTCCTCTGTCCATGGGATTCTCTAGGCAAGAATACTGGAGTGGGTTGCCATTTCCTTCTGCAGGGAATCTTCCCGATCCAGGAATCAAACCCGAGTATCCTGCCTTACAGGCAGATTCTTTACTGACTGGGCTATGAGGGAAGCCCAAGCGAGATGTTGGTGAGGGGGAAAAGGGGATCATGCACAGCTCTTTAGAGCACGTTCTTAACTCCAGGAAGAGAACAGATACATTTACTTCAGAAGGAGGGAGCACATGAGCCTTTCCTCCGCCTCCTGCCGCGGTGCCCTCTCGCCCTCTTGTCCTCTTTGCCCTTCCCTCCTGCCCGTCACCTCTCTCTTGCTCAGTTCTTCCTTGTCTCCTTCTCTCTCTCTCCTCAGTGTTGTCTCTCCCTGCCTTTCTCCTTTTCTCTCCATTTTCCTTCACCTTTCCCTCTCTTACCCACAGTCTTCTAGATTGAGCATAGCTCCCCTAAGGTCACCTTGAAGTACATATTTTACAGGTATTGGAATAGATCCTGAGTTGTCAATTTTTAAATGGTCCAAAGTCTTAGAGCTCAGAACAGCAAAAGGTGGTAGAAATGGGCCTGCACAGGAACAGAAGGCACAGCCTCACAGTGGACATAACTCCTTCTCTCTTGTATTCCCTTCAGGGAAATATGGGGACTCTGATCAACATGCTGCCCCTGTTTCTGCTCTTCCTGCTGCTGAAGCCACTGCAGTTTGTGAGGATAACTGATCCATATTTATCAAATGAACGACGAGAAGAATTAGAAGACTATTTAGATGACTTATATTCTACAGGGCCTACCAAACCACCTACCAAGGAAGCATTCAAAACCCACGTCATTATTGATTCTGAAATGCCGTTAACTGAGCGAAGCTACTGCGATCAAGAAATGAAGATGAAACGTGTTCACAATAGGCTTTATTGTGTTAAAGAGCATTTCTTCCTCCGAGCATCATATGAGGACATTCAAGAGATCTGTAATAACATGTTTGTGCAATGTAAAAATGGGATTAGGAAATGTCACAGGAGCCGGGGAATAATATCAGGAGTGCATTGTGCTTTAAAAAGTGGGGTCATGATGCCATTTTGTGAATACACATCGTCTTACAAGATGGGGTGGGTCTTTATCACTTGTCAATGGCAAGATGATATTGGAGAAATTATCCCTGTGTCTGTAAATTATATTTTGGCCATATAAAGAATCATCCACCAGGAAAATCTCTTTCCTTCCACCCCTCTGGAAGTATATTCTCTAAGATGTTAAAGCAAGAAGATAGAATCCTATCCTTACTGATCTTTACAAGTCAAATTGAGAATGGAAATTTTGGTCTCATTCACTTTCGTCATTCACTGCCTGCCCTTTTTCTCCTTATACCAGGCAAAGGAAAGGTGGGCTGGATTAAGAGATAGTGCTCTGAGACATGGATTCAAACAGGTCACAGAGTTTAGCTCACTTCGAATTTTTTATGTGGATGAATGCCTGCAGGGAAAGGATGGCCAGCACCAACAGGAATAGGAAATGTTTGCTGATAAGTGAAAGTAAAAGCTCCTCAGTCTTGTCCAACTCCATGTGACTCCATGGACTATACAGTCCATGGAATTCTCCAGACCAGAACACTGGAGTGGGTAGCCTTTCCCTTCTCCAAGGGATATTTCCAACCCAGGGATTGAACCCAGGTCTCTCACATTGCAGGCAGATTCTTTACCAGCTGAGTCACAACGGAAGCTCCAAAGTTGTATTCATGTGAATTTCTGGTTCAGTAGAAATAATAAAGTGCATTGATGTAGCTAGGGGTCTCTGGAATCCTTATGTGGGGTTTTTGCGTTTGCCTGACTTTCCTCTGTGACACACTTGAAACAAAAAGAATTGAAGGGACTTTCATGGTAGTCCAGTAGCTAAGATTCTAGGCTCCCAATACAGGGACCCTGGGTTCCAGTTCTGGTGTTGGAATTAGATCCCGCATGCCGAATCCAAGAGTTTACATGCCGCAAATGTAAACATGCTGCAAGCTCCAACTAAAAATTTGGATGCCACAAAGAAGATCAAAACCTTGAATGCTACAACAAAAACCTGGCACATTAAGTAAATAAATAATTTGTTTTAAAGAAGAGTTGGGAACTCCCTGTGACATGGTGAAATTCACACTCCTAGTTGGTATATTTGTAGAATTTTCACTTGTTCTCTCCTTTCCATGCAACACAATATTCATGGGGACAGGAAGATATAGATATAACAACCATCTCAGCATAAATACCTAATATTCAGAATAGCAAACTCCCCAAAGTACTTTTCAGCTGTCCAATGCTGCTTTTGTGAATTCCCACATCTTGGTTTCTTTTCTTTTCACTATTTATTAGATTATAGTTGATTTACTATATAAATGTTAGTTACTTTAAGGTGTACAGAAAAGTAAATCTGTTACACTTACACATAATATCCACTCCTTTTAAGATTCTTTTTGCATATAGGTCATTACAGAGTGTTGAGTAGAGTTCCCTGTCTTATACAGTATGTCCTTATTAGTTATCTACTTTTTATAGCAATGTGTATATGCCAATCCCAATCTTCTAATTTGTCCCTTCCACATCTTTGTTTTAGCTTAGCCATCACTGTTTATGCAAATCCAGACTTTCTGGCATAGTCACATTCAGTCACCATTTCTTTTTTTCACCTTGCTGTAGCTGTGGCTTCATCTGAGAAAATTCCACTTCCAAAAGTGGCTGGAGATCCAGTCTGAGAAAAGAAATCTGTCTGTCCAGATTTGGTAACAACTTCTCCCTCCCTTTGTAAACTTCTTTGATATCCTTTGATCGTTATTCCCTGTAACTTACTGAAAATGGAATAAAAAGGAGTGGGGAGAGATGGGAAGGAGAGTGCCTATCATTCTTACGCATTTCATCATTCTTACGCATTTCATCATTCTTACGCATTTCATCATTCTTACACATTTCATTGCAATCCAATCTGCACATGTCCTCCATCCCCATCTCCACAGGGACATCCATGGGACGTGCCCATCTCCATGTCCCATTCAATATCCTTGTCTTTAGACTCAGAGCTAGGTCCTAATTTATCAACAAGGGCCTAGGGTTCAGTGCTGCCTGATCCCAATTCTGTGACTAAGAAAATCAAGCCTCTAGACAGCACTTTTACATGGAAACTCATAACTTTTGATTGTAATTTCTGAGCGAATGAGGATTCCGTCAAACATTTGAGGTCACCATGATAAACCTTCCAAAACCACCTTTCTAGACATCAGCTGAAGAAATTCTCCACATAGGCTGGCTTGGGTATGTGCCCTGGTCCATCTCATTTGCGTCATGTTCATCTCAAGTATCTTGGGGTTCTACAACATACAATAAATATATTTATTTTTTATGTAATCATCATAATGTATTTCTTTTTCTCCAGGTAAATTACCAGATCATTACACATTCTGTAATTAAAGCCATGGAAATAGAACAATGATTATTTATCTAATATTTATTTATTTATTATTTATCTAATATTGCATAAAAATCTAGATCTTGACTCCTACCCACTAGATTCCCTAAGATAATGCAGTTCTTGAGGATATTTGATGAATGTTTATCAGATGAATACATTTACTTTCTGCTGTGTCTTTGTGCTAAACTTCTGAATAAGAAGAGGAATGAATGTGGATTGCTTCATTACATATTAGCTTTCTTTATTAATAATATAATGAAGATAAGGTAAAATGGTAATTTCCAGCTTTATGTATATTAAGATTGCAAAAGATTATTGTCCTGTGCCCTTAGCACAGTCTCCTCTCAATAAAACAAAACTACTAAGGCGAACATTATCCCATTACAATTTATTCTTTTTGTTAGTGTCCCTTGAGATGATGTACATTAATTTTAATTAAATGTGGTGAAATTATTTATCCTCTTGTAATGGTTTATTTTCCTTAGTATAATGACTTCATCTTTCATTCACATTGTAGCATATGTTAGAATTTCCTTCCCTTTGAGGGCTAAATAATATTTGATTAAATGTACATAAACATGTTGTTTATTCTTCCATTTACTGATGATCCATCCACTTCCACCATTTGCCTATTGTAAATAGTGTTGCTTTGAACAGAGATGTACAAATATCTGTTCCAGTTCTTGGTTTCAACTCTTGTGGAAGTGAAATTTTTAGATTTTTAGCTATTTGAAGTGTGAGTCAAACAACACTATGTTCAATATACTGATAATTTATAACAGAATGATAAACTGTAATGATGCCAATCAAAATACACACACACCTTTCTGAACTTTCTGTTTTAGTAACACAAATTCAGATAATTTGACTTTTTTAATTATGTAAAATAGTTTAAACGTGAAAGTCACTCAGTCGTGTCCTACTCTTTGTGACCCCATGAACTATAGAGTCCATGGAATTCTCCAGGCCAGAATAGTGGAGTGGGTAGCCTTTCCCTTCTCCAGGGTATCTTCCCAACCCAGGAATCATACCCAGGTCTCCCGCATTGCAGGTAGATTCTTTACCAGCTGAGCCACAAGGGAAGCCCAAAATAGGTTGAATGTGCGTGTGTGAAAGTCAATCAGTCGTGTCTGACTCTCTGCGACTCCATGGACTATACAGTCTATGGAATTTTCCAGGCCAGAATATTGGAGTGGGTAGCCTTTCCCTTCTCCAGGGGATCTTCCCAACCCAGGGATCGAACCCAGCTCCCCTGCATTGCAGGTGGATTCTTTACCAGTTGAGCCACCAAGGAAGCCAAATAGGTTGAAGGAACTTAAAATAACAACCAAGGTAAATTTTGCTGCCACCCTTGAGAGTTGAAATTTTGATGCAGATATGCTGAATTTAGAAAAAAAATAATTCACACTTTTCTTGCATCTGAGTTTGAGAAGCACTTTCACACTGCACATATTTTTAAGTTAAATGCAATTTACTTTAAACCAGATGTAACTAGGTTTGTAAAAAAAATTTGGGGGGGGTGCCTTTTGCCATAGGAATTATTATTATTGTGTGATTTGTTTCAGGCAAAGTTTTCTGTGCACTTGTGTATATGGGTATGTAATTCAGTCTCTGTGTGTAAGCAAGTCTTTCAATCATTTTCGTTATGCCTGTGCACCTCTTTTGTATAATAAAGACATTCTTTGTAGTTTCCTGGTAGTCTAGTGGCTAGGATTCCATGCTTTCACTGCCATGTCCTGGGTTTAATCCCCAATTGGAAAACTGAGATCCTGCTTGTTGGGCAGCACAGCCAAAAGAAAAGAAATAAAAAACATACCTTACTCAATCCGAAGTATGAAAAAAATATGCTACTATACTTGTATCAATATCCTTAATGTTTTCTAAATATTACTTTGATCTCAAGTCCAACATACATTGGGGAGAGGGAGAGAGAGAGTGTGTGTGTGTGTATGGGCTACATGGAATGAACCCTGGAACCTATGTTGTTGTTTTAACTGATATGCAGCCAGTTGTCTCACTAGACTTATGTTTCTCTTCCCAAGAAAATCTATGGGATAATCTATCCCACCATATTCCATACTTCTATTTTTCTACTAATCCTAATCTGTCAGAAGGACCAGATGATGAAATCAGTCAAACCAGTGGCCATATCTTGGATGTCTTAGTCATTTCCTTCTAAACTCACACTGAGGGACATTTCAGGTGCTCCAGGCTGGTGACTCAGACAGTAAAGAGTCTGTCTGCAATGTGGGTGACTCAGGTTGGATCCCCGGGTCCGGAAGATACCCTGGAGAAGGAAATTGCAACCCACTCCAAAGTTCTTGCCTGGAAAGTCCCGTGGATGGAGGAGCCGGGTAGGCTACAGTCCACAGGGTCACAAAGAGTCGGACACGACTCAGTGACTTCACTTTCACTTTCAATGGTTAAAACTCAGCACTTCCACTCCAGGGGGCACTGGTTCAATCCCTGATCAGGGATCTAGGCTCCTGCCTCTGCCTGGCATGTTCAAAACAAAATGAATAAATACTTACATTGTCAACTGATCTGTAAAAATCCTTTAAACTAAATAAATTCACATTGACATTACATGAAAATATAGTAGATATCAATGCAGCAAATCTTTAAACATTTTTGCAAAATCATACAAAAAGGGCTAAACAGGACATGAGCAAGTATAACTTTGCAGAAAGCTACAACCGGGAGAGAATTTTGTCATCTGAGACCTAGCTTTGATTCCATTTTTGCAACATAAGATGTTAAAATTATTCTACATTTGTGCTCTGAAAGCTGATTTTCAATTACTGAGAAACTCTTAGTGTCTCTCTACTCTGTGCACTTCTGGAAGCCCCAGATACTCAAGCCATCACAGTGACCCTAAGGGGAAGAAATGTCTTGAATTCACCGAAAGGTGTGCATTTCAGTGAACCTATTGATTCTCTAATGGCCCATAAGGATCACATGATTCTCCAGGTTTTCTCAAACTGACCTCATTCTCAGTTTGGTTATAGGTCTGAAGGTCTGAAGCATAATTATTGCCTCTGCTGCTGCTGCTAAGTCCCTTCAGTGGTGTCCAACTCTGTGTGACCCCATAGACGGCAGCCCACCAGGCTTCCCCGTCCCTGGGATTCTCCAGGCAAGAACACTGGAGTGGGTTGCCATTTCCTTCTCCAATGCATGAAAGTGAAAAGTGAAAGTGAAGTCGCTCAGTCGTGTCCGACCCTTAGCGACCCCATGGACTGCAGCCTACCAGGCTCCTCCGTCCATGGGATTTTCCAGGCAAGAGTACTGGAGTGGGGTGCCATTGCTTTCTCCAATCATTGTCTCTATATGATAGTAAAAAGTATAAATTTAAAGTTGCTTAAGGTGAGATTTTTCTTCCAGAATTTAATAGAGAAATACTCTGGGATTTACTCACAAAGGTAAGTCTAATTCTAAGGACTGAGTGTTTGGACTATCTTTATTCAACCATTCAAGTTAAGGAACTGACATTTCCTGATGCTGATAAAGGGTAGGAGTTCACTGATACTAGAATGTGGCATTGTGAGAAATTGACACTTAATATTGGATAACATGCCAAAACCAGCTCTTAAAGATACATTTCTTCAATGATACTTCCTCAGAATTATTTTAATTTTGAGAAATTGATAGTTTTCAAGATCACTATAAGAAATTAACCCTTCAGAAAGAGCAGTTGAATAAGGTTATGTTTAGGCTTTCCCTCCCTCACCATGTAATCTTTATTTCAAACATTATTTGGGGCCACGTTGCAGATATCTTCTGCGTTTTGATTTTTTCCCCGCTTTTTTCAAATGGACATTTGCTATTTTTGTATTTGGTGTCCATTCCTTTGTTTGCGTTGTAGGGGAACAGCCTTTCTGTCAGCAACTGCAATTCTACTCGGGTTTTAACTTGTGGTTTTGCCTTTTCTTCTCAGAGAAGGACCTGAGCTTCAGATGGACCAATCAGGGGAGCTCACGTTCATGGATTTATGCATGTGACAGAAATGAGGCCAATCAGAAAAGATGTTTGTTATGTTGGATAAATACCTCTGCTAGTCTGTGGAGAGGCCCTGCCTGTGCATAAAGCTAATGTAGAAACCAGAGTGGAATGAGAGAGAAAACAAAGAGTGAAGGATTGGATTTCTACATCCTGCTGTGTGTCTCAGACATCTGTTTCTGTGAGTCAGTACAGGTCCTCCTGGCACTCCTGTCACTAGTTGGTTTTTTTTTCTCTCTCTCTCTTAATATATATATTGTATTGAAGCATAGTTGACTTAAAATGTTTCAGGTGCACGCAAAGATTCAGTTATACATATACACATGTATTATTTTTAAAACTATTTTCTACTGTAAGTTATTACAAGATATTGACTATAGTTCCCTCTGCTATACAGCAAACCTTGTTGGTCATGGCATATCTATTTTTTAAATTAGAAGTGGAATCAAAATGTCATAAAAATTTTTAGTTAGGCAAAAATTTATAAGTTTTCTAAAGTATATATTGTACATATTATTTATATATATGTATACAAAAGCTTTTCTACTACTTTTCATAAAGGCTTGAGAAAGAACATTAAAAAAGAGTTATGATTTGAGAGAATAGCATTGAAACATGTATATTATCATATGTGAAACAGATCGCCAGTCCAGGTTCGATGCATGATACAGGGTGCTCAGGGCTGGTGCACTGGGATGACCCTGAGGGGAGGGAGGTGGGAGGGGGTTTTAGGATGGGGAACACATGTACACCCGGGGCGAATTCATGTCAATGTATGGCAAAACCAATACAAGATAGTAAAGCAATTAGCCTCCAATTAAAATTTAAATTAAAAAAAAAGAGACACGTGTACCCCAATGTTCATAGCAGCACTGTTTACAATAGCCAGGACATGGAAGCAACCTAGATGTCCATCGGCAGATGAATGGATAAGAAAGCTGTGGTACATATACACAATGGAGTATTACTCAGCCATTAAAAAGAATGCATTTGAATCAGTTCTAATGAGGTGGATGAAACTGGAGTCTATTATACAGAATGAAGTAAGTCAGAAAGAAAAACACCAATACAGTATATTAATGCATATATATGGAATTTAGAAAGATGGTAATGATGACCCTATATACGAGACAGCAAAAGAGACACAGATGTAAAGAACAGACTTTTGGACTCTGTGGGAGAAAGCGAGGGTGGGATGATTTGAGAGAATAGCATTGAAACATGTATATTGCCATATGTGAAATAGATCACCAGTCCAGGTTCGTTGCATGAGACAGGGTGCTCAGGGCTGGTGCACTGGGATGACCCAGAGGGATGGGATGGGGAGGGAGGTGGGAGAGGAGTTCAGGATTGGGGACACATGTCCACCCATGGCTGATTCATGTCAATGTATGGCAAAAACCACTACAATACTGTAAAGTAATTAGCCTCCAATTAAAATAAATTAATTAATTTTTAAAAAGGGAGAAATTAGAAAACATCAACTAAATGAAATGGGAGCACTGAATATGAAATAGAAAAAGTGAAATAAACTAGATAAAAGCAAAAGATCATCATATAGTCCAGTTGTTTTTAAACATGACTGCTCATTAGACACTTATCTGGAGCTCTGGAGAAGAAAACGTAACACCTGGGCATTGATACAATGGTATTGAGTAGTAGTTACATAATCACAATAGGAAAAGATGTTTATCAGTTTTCACAATCTATATCCAGACAAAAATAAAAAGTAATAACAATTGCAAGCCATGATGGGAACATGATTACTCTAACAATATAAAATAATTACATACAATTTGGGGGTCAAACAGAGTGATGTGGTAAGTGGAAGTGCGTACATGCACATGTTTTCATCCTCCCAGCTGGTCTATGTCTTTTGGTTGGTGCATTTAATCCATTTACATTTAGGGTAATTATTGATATGTATGATCCTATTACAGTTTTCTTAATTGTTTTGGGTTTATTTTGTATAGGTTTTTTCCTTCTCTGTGTATCCTGACTAGAGAAGTTCCTTTAGCATTTGTTGTAAAGCTGGTTTGGTGGTGCTGAATTCTCTTAACTTTTGCTTGTCTGGAAAGCTTTTGATTTCTCCAGCAAATCTGAACAAGAGTCTTGCTCAGTACAGTATTCTTGGTTGTAGGTTCTTCCCTTTCATCACTTTAAATATATCCTGCCATTCCCTTCTGGCTTGTAGAGTTTCTGTTGAGAAATCAGCTAATGGGAGTTTCCTTGTATGCTGTTTGTTGTTTTTCCCTTCTTGCTGTTAATATTTTATCTTTATTTTTAATTTTTGTCAGTTTGATTACTATGCATCTCAGTGTGTTCCTCCTTGGGTTTATCCTACCTGGGACTCTGTGCTTCCTGGATTTGGTTGACTAGTTCTTTTCCCATGTTAAGGAAGTCTTTAGCTATTATCTCTTCAAATATTTTCTCAGGTCTTTTCTCTTGTCTCCTGCTGGGACCCCTATAATGTGAACGTTTGGTGTGTTTAATGTTGTCCCAGAGATCTCTTAGGCTATCTTGTTTCTTTTCGTTCTTTTCTTCTATATTCTGTTCTGTGGCAGTGATTTCCACCATTCTGTCCTCCAGGCCATGTATCTATTCTTCTGCCTCAGCTATTGATTCCGTCTAGGAGGGTCCCATGGATGGAGGAGCCTGGTGGGCTGCAGTCCGTGGGGTCGCTAGGAGTCAGACAAGGCTGAGAGACTTCACTTTCACTTTTCACTTTCATACATTGGAGAAGGAAATGGCAACCCACTCCAGTGTTCTTGCCTGGAGAATCCCAGGGATGGGGGAGCCTGGTGGGCTGCCATTTCTGGGGTCGCACAGAGTCGGACACGACTGAAGTGACTTAGCAGCAGTAGCAGCAGTGTATTATTCATCTCTATTTGCTTGTTCTTTAGTTCTTGTAAGTCTTTGATAAACATTTCTTACATCTTCTCCATTGTTTTCCCAACTGTGTCCCAGTTGTATATGGGACATAACATTGTCCTTTTCATCATGGTTAATTTTCTGTAATGTGGTTTTTGTTCTAGTTGCTGTGGGACTGTGCTTTTTGCTTCTTCTGTCTGCGCTCTGATGGAGGAGGCTAAGCAGCCTGTATAAGCTTCCTGATGGGAGGGACTGGTGATGGGAAACACTGGGTCTTGCTCTGGTAGGCCGGGCCTTGCTCAGTAAAGCTTTAATCCAATTATCTGCTGATGGGTGGGGTATCATCCCCTCTCTGGTAGTGGTTTGGCATGTCTGGTAGGGTTAATGGCGACCTCCAAGAGGGTTTATACCAAGGGGGACCTTCCTGGCCTGCCGCTGCCAGTGCCCCTGTCCCTGTGCCAACCCACACCTCCCCAGGAGGCCCTCCGATACCAGCAGGTAGCTTTGGTTCCACCCTCCTGTGGCATTACTGCTCCTTTCCTCTGGGTCTTGTTGCTCATAAGGTTTTTTTGTGCCCTCCAAGACTGGCGTCTCTGTTTCCCCCAGTTCTGTGGAAGTCATATAATCAAATCCTGCTGACCTTGAAGGCCAGATTCCCTGGGGATCCCCAGTCTCTTTGTAGGATCCCCAAACTGGGAAGCCTGACATGGGGCTCAGAACCTTCACAACAGTGGGAGAACTTTGGTATTATTGTTCCCCAGTTTGTGGGTCACTCACCTGGCTGGTATGCGATTTGATTTTATCATATTGCACCCCTCCTACCATCTAGCTGCAGCTTCTTCTCTGTCTTTGGACCTGGGGTATCTTTTCTGGTGTTCCAGCATCCTCCTGTCAATGATCGTCCAACAGCTAGTTGCAGTTTGGTGCTCTCACAGGAGGAGATGAGCGCATGTCCTATCCCACCATCTTGAACAGACGCACTCCTGTCACTTGTAACCAGACATTCCCATTGCTATATTATGAATATTCTGCATCTGTAAAATTTTACTGATTAATATATTTGTATATTCTGGTAAGTAACCCATTCTAAGAATATATGAGTCAATGAATATTTAACACTGATTATCTCAAATATTAGCTCTTATAGTTATGATTGTAATGGCATTTTTGTTATGTCCATAAACATATCCAAGGTAATTTAAACTTTCCCTAAATTCATTGACATTTATGTTTTCAAAGTTGAACTTTTTGTTCCTATGCAATAAAACTTGCTGTCCACATTGCTATCTAAATTATGATACTTAGAATTCTAGCTATTAAAATGGGGGAAAATATCAGATTTTAAAAAAATTTTATTACACTTGCCAAGGTTTTCACTGTCAGCAGAATATAAGATTTTCCCCCCTAATCACCCTCTCACTAGCAATGAGGTCAAAAATATAATAAAATTACCAGTTTGAAAGATGCAAATTTAGTTTTTCTCTTCTGTGGTTGGGGCTATATAATTATTATTTGATGATTGTCTATTAATGCCTCATATTAAATTCTATTTACAAATCCTGTTTTTCTTCTTAAAGTGATTTACATTGAAAACACCACTGAACAATTCATGTCCGTCTAGTCCAGGGTATGGTTTTTCCCGTGGTCATGTATGGATGTGAGAGTTGGACTGTGAAGAAAGCTGATCGCCGAAGAATTGATGATTTTGAACTGTGGTGCTGGAGAAGACTCTTGAGAGTCCCTTGGACTGCAAGGAGATCCAACCAGTCCATTCTAAAGGAGATCAATTCTGGGTGTTCATTGGAAGGACTGATGCTAAAGCTGAAACTCCAATACTTTGGCCACCTCATGGGACGAGTTGACTCACTGGAAAAGACTCTGATGCTGGGAGGGTTTGGGGGTGGGAGGAGACGGGGACAACAGAGAATGAGATGGCTGGATGGCATCACCGACTTGATGGACATGAGTTTGAGTGAACTCCAGGAGTTGGTGATGGACAGGGAGGCCTGGAGTGCTGTGATTCATGGGGTCGCAAAGAGTCGGACACAACTGAGTGACTAAATTGAACTGAAGGAAACTTTGACTCATCTCAATTTTAAAAAATATTTTGGATAAAGAGTCCTGATCTGGGACTCAGTACCCACATTTTAGGAAGAGACACTCTAGATAGACAGCCTCTCTCGGGCCTTTCCCAGTTTATAAACCTAAGCTTCCTTAACAATCCCAAGCAAGTTTAACAGCAAAGAGGAAAAGTTAGACCTAACCAGCTATTTGTACACCCATGTTCAATGCAGCATAATTCACAACAGCCAAAAGGTGAAAGGAATTCATCTCAATCTCTATCCAAAAACATTTACTGAAAAAGCCTAACACTTTGGCCACTTTAGGAGGATGTTTTCTTGTACACTTTTATGTAGAGTAAGAAATCAATTCTCTAGTGGATTGAGTATCACCTCGTGAATTTGTTTAAAGTGCAAATTTCTGGGACCATTCACAGAGATCCTGATTAATCAGGTAGGATGAAAAACCATCGAGTATATATCACACAGAAAGTAAAGTGATTTTGCAGTGTGAGGTTACCAGAAGAAAACTTAAGAAACATTGCATGATTGTACTTCACACTATCTAGTCTGTGCTCTGTCTCTATGTTTGTCTTTGTCCTTGTCTGTCTGTCTGTGTCTTTCTCTGACCATTGATAATTAATCTCTTTTGCTACCTTCAGCCGTCAGTCAGTTCAGTTCAGTTCAGTTCAGTCGCTCAGTCACGTCTAACTCTTTGCGACCCCATGAATCACAGCACTCCAGGCCTCCCCGTCCATCACCAACTCCCAGAGTTCACTCAAACTCATGTCCACAGAGTCGGTGATGCCATCCAGCCATCTCATTCTCTGTCGTCCCCATCTCCTCCCGCCCCCCAATCCCTCCCAGCACCAGAGTCTTTTCCAGTGAGTCAACTCGTTGCATGAGGTGGCCAAAGTATTGCAGTTTCAGCTTTAGCATCAGTCCTTCCAATGAACACCCAGGATTGATCTCCCTTAGAATGGACTGGTTGGATCTCCTTGCAGTCCAAGGGACTCTCAAGAGTCTTCTCCAGCACCACAGTTCAAAAGCATCAATTATTTGGCGTTCAGCTTTCTTCACAGTCCAACTCTCACATCCATACATGACCACTGGGAAAATCATAGCCTTGACTAGACGGACTTTGGTTGGCAAAGTAATGTCTCTGCTTTTTAATATGCTGTCTAGGTTGGTCATAACTTTCCTTCCAAGGAGTAAGCGTCTTTTAATTTCCTGGCTGCAATCAGCTTCTGCAGTGATTTTGGAGCCCAAAAAAATAAAGTCTGACACTGTCTCCACTGTTTTTCCATCTGTTTCCCATGAAGTGATGGGACCAGATGCCATGATCTTTGTTTTCTGAATGTTGAGCTTCAAGCCAACCTTTTCACTCTCCTCTTTCACTTTCATCAAGAGGCCTTTGAGTTCCTCTTCACTTTCTGCCATAAGGGTGGTGGCATCTGCATATCTGAGGTTATTGATATTTCTCCCAGCAATCTTGACTCCAGCTTGTGGTTCTTCCAGCCAAGCATTCCTCATGATGTACTCTGCATATAAGTTAAATAAGCAGGGTGACAATATACAACCTTGACGTACTCCTTTTCCTATTTGGAACCAGTCTGTTGTTCCATGTCCAGTTCTAACTGTTGCTTCCTGACCTGCATACAGGTTTCTCAAGAGGCAGGTCAGGTGGTCTGGGATTCCCATCTCTTTCAGAATGTTCCACAGTTTATTGTGATCCACACAGTCAAAGGCTTTGGCATAGTCAATGAAGCAGAAATAGATGTTTTCTGGAACTCTTTTGCTTTCTCCATGATCCAGCAGATGTTGGCAATTTGATCTCTGGTTCCTCTGCCTTTTCTAAAATCCGCTTGAACATCTGGGAGTTCACGGTTCACATATTGCTGAAGCCTGGCTTGGAGAATTTTGAGCATGACTTTACCAGCGTGTGAGATGAGTGCAATTCTGCAGTAATTTGAGCATACTTTGGCATTGCCTTTCTTTGGGATTGGAATGAAGACTGACCTTTTCCAGTCCTGTGGCCACTGCTGAGTTTTCCAAATTTGCTGGCATATTGAGGGCAGCAATTTCACAGCATCATTTTTCAGGATTTGAAAGAGCTCAACTGGAATTCCATCACCTCCACTAGCTTTGTTCGTAGTGATGCTCTCTAAGGCCCACTTGACTTCACATTCCAAGATGTCTGCCTCCAGGTGAGTGATCACGTTATCGTGACTATCTTGGTCATGAAGATCTTTTTTTGTACAGTTCTTCTGTGTATTCTTGCCACCTCTTCTTCGCTTCTGTTAGGTCCATACCATTTCTGTCCTTTATCGAGCCCATCTTTGCATGAAATGTTCCCTTGATATCTTTAATTTTCTTGAAAAGATCTCTTGTTTTTCCCATTCTGTTGTTTTCCTCTACATGTACACACTGCGATATTTAAAGTGGATAACCAATAAAGACCTATTATATAGCACATGGAATTCTGTTCAATGTTATGTGCCACCCTGGATGGGAGGGGTGTTTGGGGGAGAATGGTGGTGGTGTTGGTTTAGTCGCTGAGTCATTTCCAACTCTTGCAACCTCATGGACTGGGGCCTGCTAGGCTCCTCTGCCTATGGGATTCTCCAGGCAAGAATACTGGAGTGGGTTGCCATTTCCTTCTCCAGGGGATCTTCCTGACCCAGGGATCAAACCTGAGTCTCCTGCTTTGCAGGCAAATTCATTACCGACTGAGCTATGAGGGAAGCCCTATGTATATATAGGGCTAAGTTCCTTTGCTTTTTACCTGAAACTATCACTACATTGTTAATTGGCTATACCCCAGCACAAAATGT
Organism: Moschus berezovskii; assembly: GCF_049115385.1. Classification (NCBI taxonomy): domain Eukaryota; kingdom Metazoa; phylum Chordata; class Mammalia; order Artiodactyla; family Moschidae; genus Moschus; species Moschus berezovskii. The sequence continues at coordinate 99,689,900 of NC_142468.1, forward strand.
TTTTGGTGTTAAAAAAAATAAAAACTAAAAAGTAAAACAAACAAAGATTCTTCCAGACCTAAAGTAAGATTTCAGACAACATTCCTTCATAAAGTGATCCTAAATACAACTGAAACAAAAACAATATTAAAAAGAATATCTTTATCATAAGCTTGCTTGGATGGTGATGACCAGGAGAAGGAGGATGTAGAGTGCTTAACTTAGTGCTTGGCGCATAATTGCCTGTGATCTTAGCCGTTGTTATTTATGATTTTTATTTTTACTTAATGGCAACCTCAAAAATATACTTATCTCAGCTGTTCAACCTTGCTTTTCTGTTTTCCTGTTCCAAGCTCTGACGCTCTTAGGGGAGGTGACTATTCTCAGTATCAGGATCTCTCCAGCTCAGTCCTTAACACATCCACTCTCTGAAGCATTGACAATACAAATGAAACAATTTACCTCAGACTGGGACTTGAACTCTTGTGCTGGGACTCAAACCCAGCCAAAACCCACGGAACCTGGTTTCAGGGCCTAAAGAAGTTCAGATTCTTGATGTCTTATCCCAGAAAGAATTCAGTGAGAGACAAAGTGATAAGAAATGGATTTATGCAGATTCCTAGAGAAGCACACTCCACAGACAGAGTGTGGGCCATCACAGAGGGCAAGTGAGGCTGTGGGATGTGGCATGATTAATTCTATAGGCTGGGTAATTTCATAGGCTAATGAATAGGAGGATTATTCCAGCTATTTTGGGGAAGGGGTGGAGATTTCCTGGATTCTAGCCACCGGCCCACTCCTTGGTCTTTTGACAATGCTTTGGAACTGTCCTGGCACCTCTGGGTGTGTTATTTAACTTGCTGATTGAAGATCAAGGTCTAGTCTTGCCTGCCATCTTAGTCCCATTTGATTCTATTCGGTTTATATTGTGTCCTTGGGCTATGTCATTCTTTCAAAAGTTGTGCCCTGTCCCTTTCCCTCCTGTTACACAAGGACTCAATGAAGCAAGGAGGCCATGGGCAAAGACAGGTCAAGAAGCTTGCTCCCTAGTGTGCCTAAGGTACTTGCCTTTCCCTGGGAAGAAAGCCTTTTAGGAGAATTAATGCGTAACAGTCAGATTTGAAATATAAATAAAAAATGATCAATAGACCCAGGAGTCCTCTATGAATGATGACATTTTCCACTATAGTAAACTGCGCCCTGATGTCTAGCACTTGGGTCTGTTTTCTGGGCCACAGGTCACTACTGCTCAGGCTCCCTTAAGGAATTCTTTTCTTAAAATCCTTAACATAATTAGCATAAAGCATTATAATGACATGTCTCAGAAGTAGGTGCCAAACTAATATTTCCATTTCATTTTAAAGCAGTAGAATTTTTGAAAAATATAAGGCATCTACCCAGTTTCCCATATTTGTGTGACAAATACGCTTCCTCATGTATACGACAAGTATTGGGGAAACATTAGTGCTCCTACAGTGGGGTGAATAGACATGGTGACATGCACATATGGAAGGAAAGTTGTGACTGTGAAGTCTCTGATGATGAGGGTACCATGATGGCACACAGGCACACAGGATGGGGAGAATTTAGAGACAGGAAAACCTGAGAAGGAAACATGAAGTCCACTTTAAAGACAAGATTGGAAAAAGACTCACAAGGTCAGTAATGCACCTTAGTGGAAGAGTTCTTCTCAGTGGGGAGAGGAGGCAGAGGAGACTGTAACATGGACACACAATTCCAGGCAACGAGGTGATGGTAACGGTATTTACACTGATCCACACACATTTGCTGCTCACGTGACATGATGGATTTTGCTTGATCCCTTGTGAAGGGCATTGGTGTTTAGAAATGAGCAAGAGGAGAAAGTCAGAAGATGAAGAATGGTCCTCAGAAAAGCAGGATGTTGGTGAGGGGAAGGCGGATCATGTGCAGCTCTTTTCAGGGCAAGTTCTTAACTCCAGGAAGAGAACAGAGGCACTTACTTCAGAAGGAGGGAGCACATGAGCCTCCTTTCTGCCTCTCGCCCCACTGCCCTCTCGACCTCTTGCCCGCATTTACCCTTCTCTCCCGGCCTTCATCTCGCGCTTGCTCTCTTCCTCAATTCTTCCTTGTTACCTTCTCTCTCTGTTTCTCTTCACCGTGGTCTCTCTCCATCCCTTTCTCCTCTTCTTTCCTTCTTCCTTCACTTTTCCCTCTTACCCACAGTCTTCTAGACTAAGTATGGGTCCTCTAAGGTCACTTAAGAGTAAATATTTTCCTGGTATTGAAATAGAACTGAGATGTCAGTTTTAAAACTGTCCAAAGTCTTAGAGCTCAGAACAGCAGTAGGTGGTAGAATGGGCCTGCACAGGAACAGAAGGCACAGCCTCACAGTGGACGTGACTCCTTCTTTCTTGTATTCCCTTCAGGGAAATATGGGGACTCTGATCAACATGCTGCCCCTGTTTCTGCTCTTCCTGCTCCTGAAGCCATTGCAATTCCAGTTGATAACTGATGGTTCGTTAACAGATGAAGAATTTGAAGAGCATTTAGATGGTACAGGTCCTAGCAGAGAACCTACCAAGAAATTATTCAAAGCCCATGTCATTATTGATCCTGAAAGACCATTACATGATCCAACATACTGTAGCAATGAAATGAAGAGAAAAAATGTTCACCGTCAGTTTTATTGTGTTAAGGAACATTTCTTCCTTCAAGCATCATATGAGGACATTCAAAAGATCTGTCATAACACATTTATGTCCTGTGGCGAAGAAGTTGGGATCTGTTTCACAAGTGAGAAAAAAATAGAAGCAGTGCATTGTGTTTTAACAAGTGGGATCAGGATGCCAAATTGTGAATACACTTCCTCTTATGAGAAGGGATGGGTCTTTATTACTTGTCGATGGCAAAATGATATCAGAGAAATTATCCCTGAATCTGTGGTTGGTATGCTGACATCCACCGGGAAAGTACCTTCTTCCCCCCACCATTGTTAAAGTATATTCTGAAAGACGTTAGAGCTAGAAGATAGAAACTTATTCTTACTGATCCTTACAAGCAAACTTGAGAATGAAAATTTTGATCTAATTTGTTTTAGTTATCCACCACCTGCCTTTTTTCTAGAAGACAGAAACATTCTTACTGATCCTTACAAGCAAACTTGAGAATGAAAATTTTGATCTAATTTGTTTTAGTTATCCACCACCTGCCTTTTTTCTTCTTACATCAGACAAAGAAAAGGTGGGCAGGGCTAAGATATAGTGCTCTGAGATGTGATTTCAAACAAGTCATACAGTTCAGCACATTTTGAATGTGTTGTGAGGATGAATGCCTGAAGGGAAAGGATGACCAGCAGCAAGCCGTTATGAAATGGTTGCTGAGGTGTGCTCCAAAGTTGTATTCACGGAATGTCTGGTTCAGTAGAAATAATAAAGTGCATCATTGTAGCTAGGTGTCTCTGGTATGCTTATGTGGAGTTTCTGGGTTTGGACTGATCTTCCTTGTGAAACAGTTTGAATCAAAAAGAATTGGAGAGACTTCCATGGTGGTCCAGTGCCTATAACTCCAGGCTCCCAATGCGGGGGGCCAGGGTTCCATTCCTGGTTATGGAATGAGCTCCTAAATGCCAAAACTAAGAGTTTACATGCTGCAAATATAAACATAAAAATGCCCCAACTAAAAATTCAGCATGCCACAGAGAAGATCGAAGATCTAGTGAGCTGCAACTAAAACCTGGTGAAGCCAAATAGATAAGTAAATTATTATTTTTTAAAAAATGAGAAGTATTGGGACCGCCCTGAGACATTACAAACTTCATCTTCCTAGTGCTATATTTATAGAATTTCCATTTGTTTTCTTCTTTCCGTGTAACACAATACTCATGGGATCTTGAAGATATCGATATAACAGGAGCCATCTTAGCATCCCCTGGTGGTTAAGCTGGTAAAGAATCTGCCTGCATTGTGGGAGACCTGCGTTCAATCCCTGGTTTGGGAAGATCCCCTGGAGAAGGGGATGGCTACCCACTCCAGTATTCTGGCTTGGAGAATTCCACGGACTGTATAGTCCATGTGGTCACAAAGAGTTGGACAAGGCTGAGTGACTTTCACTTGCCTATCTTAGCATCAACATCTAAATATTCAGAATAGCAAATTCCTCAAAGTACTTTTCAATTGTCCATTGCTACTTCTGTGGATTTCCACATTTTTGGCTTTTTTTCTTTTCTTTTTTTTTTTTTTTAACTATTTATTGGATTGTAGTTGATTTACAATGTTATGTTAGATTCAGGTGTACAGAAAAGTGAATCTGTTACACTTCTACATAATATCCACTCCTTTTAAGATTCTTTCCTCATAAAGGTCATTACAGAGTATTGAGTCAAGTTCCCTGTGTTATACAGTAGGTCCTTATTAGTTATCTATTTTTTATGGTAATGTGTATATATCAATCCCAATTTTCCAGTTTATCCCTCCCACATTTTTTTTAGCTTAGTTATCACTGTTCACAAAACAATTCCAAACTTTCTGGCATAGTCACTGTCATTCACCATTTCTTTCCCTCAACTCCTGTAGCTGTGGCTTCATCTGAGAAAATTCCACTTCCAAAAGAGTCTGGAGATCCAGTGTGAGAAAAGAATTCTACCTTTCCAGTTTTGGTAACAATTTCTCTCTGTAAAATTCCTTGTGGTCTGATGATTATTCCCCATAACTTAATGAAAATGGGATAAGGAGGACTGAAGAGGGGAATGGGAGTGGGAGTGCCTGTCACTCTTGCACACTTCATTTCAATCCCCCCATAACTTAATGAAAATGGGATAAGGAGGATTGAAGAGGGGAATGGGAGTGGGAGTGCCTGTCACTCTTGCACACTTCATTTCAATCCCCCCATAACTTAATGAAAATGGGATAAGGAGGATTGAAGAGGGGAATGGGAGTGGGAGTGCCTGTCACTCTTGCACACTTCATTTCCATCCAGTCCATGCGTGTCCTCCATCCCCTTCCTTGTCCTCAGACTCAGAGCTAGGTCCTCACTTATCAATAAGGCCCTGGGCCCGGGGCTGCCAGAACCCATTCAGTGACTAAGAAAATCAAGCCTTCAGATACCACTCTTCACCTGGAAACTCCTGGCTTTTGATTGTAATATCTGAGTGAACGAGGATTCCATCAAACTTTTGAGAATCACCATGACTTCCTCTAAAAGCCAACCCCCTAGACATCAGCTGAAGAAGTTCTCCAAATAGGCTAGCTTGGGTATGTGCTCTGGACCATCTCATCTGGGCCATGTTTATCTCAAGTATATTGGAGTTCTACCACATACAATAAATATATTTATGAGAGTATGATTTAGTATTGTAACTAAGGCCTAAAATCATCATAATGTATTAATATCTCTTTTTCCCCAGATAAATGATCATATCCATACACATTCTATAATTAGAGCCATGGAACTAGAACAATTATTATTTACACAAATTGTTCCTCTTACCTAATATTGCATAAGAAATCCAGATCCAGCCACTACTCACTCGCGTCCCTAAAATAAGTCAAAACAGTAATTTCTAGCTTTATGTATATTAAGATTGCAAAAGATTATTGTCCCGTGCCCGTTAGTACTCTTTCCTTAATAAAACCAAACTAATAAGGTGAGCATTATCAATTCCTAAATTCCCATCACAATTTATTCTTTATGTAGGTGAAACAGTGTCAGACTTTGTTTTTTGGGGCTCCAAAATCACTGCAGATGCTGATTGCAGCCATGAAATTAAAAGACGCTTGCTCCTTGGAAGGAAAGTTATGACCAACCTTGATAGTATATTAAAAAGCAGAGACATTACTTTGCCAACCAAGGTCCGTCTAGTCAAGGCAATGGTTTTTCCCGTGGTCATGTATGGATGTGAGAGTTGGACTGTGAAGAAGGCTGATCGCCGAAGAATCGATGCTTTTGAACTGTGGTGCTGGAGAAGACTCTTGAGAGTCCCTTATACTGCAAGGAGATCCAACCAGTCCATTCTAAAGGAGATCAATCCTGGATGTTCATTGGAGGGACTGATGCTAAAGCTGAAACTGCAATACTTCGGCCACCTCATGCGACGAGTTGACTCACTGGAAAAGACTCTGATGCTGGGAAAGGTTGGGGGCGGGAGGAGAAGGGGACGACAGAGAATGAGATGGCTGGATGGCATCACCGACTCTGTGGACATGAGTTTGAGTGAACTCCGGGAGTTGGTGATGGACAGGGAGGCCTGGCGTGCTGTGATTCATGGGGTCGCGGAGAGTCGGACACAACTGAGCGACTGAACTGAACTGAACTGAACTGAGGTGTCCCTTGAGATAACGCACATTCATTTTACTTAACTATGGTAAAAATTATTTATCCTTTTGCGCTGGCTTATTTACCTTAGATTAATGTCTTCAAGTTTCACCCATACTGTAGCATATGTTAGAATTTCCTTGTTTTGAAGGCTGAATAATATGCCATTAAATGTGCATACCACATGTTGTTTATTCTTCCATTCACTGGTGAACATGTCTACCATTTGTGAATAGTGCTGCTTTGAACATAGATGTACAAATATCTGTTCTAGTTCTTGGTTTCAGTTCTTCTGTGTATATACTGGGAAGTGAAAATTTTAATTTATTAGCTGTTTGAAATGTGAGAATCAAACAACACTATTTTCAATATTCAGATAAATTATAACAGGGTTCGAAACTGTGATGATACCAATCAGGGCACACACACACACACACACACAGAAAGAAACTGAACTTTCTGTTTTACTAGGACAAATTCTGATAATGTGAGTTTTCTAATTATGTAAAAGAGCTGGAAGACACCTAAAATAAGAACTGAGGGAAGTTTTGTTGCACCCTTGAGAGTTGGAATTTTGATGCAGACACTTGAATTTAGTAAAAAAAAAAAATTCACACTTTTCTTGCACCTGAGTTTGAAAGCATTTTCACATTGCACGTATTTTTGAATTTATTTATTTTTATAAGAAGTTGCTGGTTTTTGAAAAATCTGTGGTGTCTTTTGCCATTAGGAATTATTATTATGTTATTTGTTTTAGGTAAGGTTTTCTTTGTAGTCGTGTATGCTGCTGCTGCTGCTAAGTCGCTTCAGTCATGTCCAACTCTGTGCGACCCCATAGATGAGAGCCCACCAGGCTCCCCCGTCCCTGGGATTCTCCAGGCAAGAACACTGGAGTGGGATGTCATTTCCTTCTCCAATGTGTGAAAGTGAAAAGTGAAAGTGAAGCCGCCCAGTCGCGTCTGACCCTTAGCGACCCCACGGACTGCAGCCTACCAGGCTCCTCCATCCATGGGATTTTCCACGCAAGAGTACTGGAGTGGCTTGCCATTGCCTTCTCCGGTAGTCATGTATATGAGTATGCAATTCAGTCTCTGTGTGTAAGCAAGTCTTTCAATCATTTACTTTATGTCTGTACTCCTCTTTTGTGTAATAAAGACATTCCTGGAAGTTTTCTGGTAGTCAAATGGTTAGGATTCCACGTTTTCACTGCTATGTACCAAACTCAATCCCTGGTTGGGAAACTGAGATCCTGACTGGACATGGCCGAAGAAAGAATCACTGAGCTTGAGCATATCTCAATAGAAGCATTTAAAACCGAAAAGTGAAAAGAACAAAAACTAAAAGAGAAACAATAGTTACCAGGGACCTGGGGAAAAGGGAGGATGTGAAGTTATTGCTTAGTCAGTACAGAGCTTCAGTATGGAATGATCAAAAAGATTTGAGATGGATAGGGGTGACAGTTATACAATAATGTGAATGTCCTCAGTGCCACTCAACTGTATAGTTACAGACTCCTAAAATGTTAAGTTTTATTATGTATATTTTACCACAATAAAAATAATGGGAAAAATTTAATATAAAAGACAAGGCAGGGACTTCCCTGGTGGTCCAGTGGTTAAAAATCTGCCTTTCAATGCAGGGCACAAAGATTTGATCTCTGGTTGGATTCAAAAAATGAAGATCACAGCATCTGGTCCCATCACTTCACGGCAAGTAGATGGGGAAACAATGGAAACAGTGACAGACTTTATTTTCTTGGGCTCTAAAATCACTGCAGATGGTGACTGCAGCCATGAAATGAAAAGATTCTTGCTCCTTGGAAGAAAAGCTATGAGCAACATAGACCAGCATATTAAAAAGTAGAGACACTACTTTGCCAACAAAGTTCTGTCTAGTCAAAAGTATGGTTTTTACAGTAGTCATGTATGGGTGTGAGAGTTGGACTATAAAGAAAGCTGAGCACTGAAGAATTGATGCTTTTGAACTGTGGTGTTGGAGAAGACTTTTGAGAGTCCCTTGGACTGCAAGGAGATCAAACAGTCAATCCTGAAGGAAATCTGTCCTGACTGTCCATTGGATGGACTGATGTTGAAGCTGAAACTCCAAAACTTTGACCACCTGATGCAAAGAACTGACTCATTGGGAAAGATCCTGATGCTGGGAAAGATTAAAGGAAAGAGAAGAAGGGGATGACAGAGGACGAGATGGTTGGATGGCATCACCAACTCAATGGACATGAGTTTGAGCAAACTCTGAGAGTTGTTGATGGACAGGGAAGCCTGGCATGCTATAGTCCAGGGGGTTGCAGAGTCGGACATGACTGAGTAACTGAACTGAACTGAACTAAACTGGGCTTTCCTGGTGAGTCAGATGGTAAAGAATCTGCCTGAAATGCAGGAGAACAAGGTTTGATCCCTAGGTGGGGAAGATCCCCCGGAGAAGGAAATGGCAACCCACTCCAGTATTCTTGCCTGGAGAATCCCATGGGCAGAGGAGCCTGATGGGCTACAATTCATAGGGTGGCAAAGAGTCGGAGATGACTGAGCAACTAACACTTTCATTTTTTCCATTGGGAACTAGATCCTACATGCTACGGAGCAACTAAGCCCACATGCCACAATTACCAAGCTGGCGCTCTAGAGCCCATGAACAGCCCAGTGCCCTAGAGTCTGTACTCTGCATCAAGAGAAGCTAATGCAATGAGAAATCTGTGCACAACAACTAGATTAGTTTGCTTGCCACAACTAGAGAAAGCCCGCAGGTAGCAACGAAGACCCAGAGCAGCCAAAAATAAATAAAAATTTAAAAATACATATATATTAAAAAAGAAAAAGGAAGGGATCTTTTTTTCTAAAAGAAAGATATATCCTCTGTCTCACCATGATGTAATGGTTAAAAGCAAAACTCTTGGCATGAATCTAGCCTCTCTTGGCACTCTAGGACTGTTAGGTAGCCAGTCAGATGAGTAGGTCCCACCCCATCCTGGACAGTTTGTCTTTCTCTCTCCCACCTGGACACTGGTACTTGGACCATGCCTAGAGATCCTCCCTTTTGTGGTCAAGGACCACAACAAGATTTCCAGCCACATCAGGACTAAGCAAGATAAAACCACCAGCACAAGTTCGTGCAAGTGGACCAAGACTTATAAGATGATTCAAGGTAATCTGAGATTCATTTTGTCATATCTGTAGTAAATTCAGTTCAGTTCAGTTCAGTTCAGTCGCTCAGTCGTGTCCGACTCTCCGCGACCCCATGAACCACAGCACGCCAGGCCTCCCTGTCCATCACCAACTCCCGGAGTTCACTCAAACTCATGTCCACAGAGTCGGTGATGCCATCCAGCCATCTCATTCTCCGTCGTCCCCTTCTCCTCCCTCCCTCAACCTTTCCCAGCATCAGAGTCTTTTCCAGTGAGTCAACTCGTCGCATGAGGTGGCCAAAGTATTGCAGTTTCAGCTTTAGCATCAATCCTTCCAATGAACACCCAGGATCGATCTCCCTTAGAATGGACTGGTTGGATCTCCTTGCGGTACAAGGGACTCTCAAGAGTCTTCTCCAACACCACAGTTCAAAAGCATCAATTCTTCAGTGATCAGCTTTCTTCACAGTCCAACTCTCACATCCATACATGACCACGGGAAAAACCATAGCCTTGACTAGACGGACCTTTGTTGCCAAAGTAATGTTTCTGCTTTTTAATATATTATCAAGGTTGGTCATAACTTTCCTTCCAAGGAGTAAGCGTCTTTTAATTTCATGGCTGCAATCAGCATCTGCAGTGATCTTGGAGCCCCCAAAAATAAAGTCTGACACTGTTTCCACTGTTTTTCTATTTCCCATGAAGTGATGGGACTAGATGCCATGATCTTTGTTTTCTGAATGTTGAGCTTCAAGCCAACCTTTTCACTCTCCTCTTTCACTTTCATCAAGAGGCTTTTGAGTTCCTCTTCACTTTCTGTCATAAGGGTAGTGTCATCTGCATATCTGAGATTATTGATATTTCTCCCAGCAATCTTGATTCCAGCTTGTTTGCCCCCCGCCCAACTCCCTTGGGTTTCGCTTGAGTGCTTATGGGTAAGGACCTGAACAAGAGGAGAAAATTATATAACCTAAAGCTGTCAAAAAATTTGTCAATGCAGGACACAAGGAGGAACCACCACTCTAAAAAACCAACCCTACCCTATTGCAAGCCTGCTTCTGGTTTCCAGACAACCTGCTCTCATCCTTTCTTCAGAGTGTGCTTTCCCTCTGCTTAATAAAACTCCTGCTACTTAAAACTGCTGTATACCTCTAGACTGAATTCTTTTCCTTTGATAAGGGCAAAAACTGAGGAAATCCCTGTTTTGCCAGTGACAGGACTACATTCAGATCAGCCCTCATAATCCTGTATCTCTGAGCCCTTGGCAGTTTTCCTGGTAGCATCTTCCCACTCTCGGTGATGAGTAGAAAGAAGAGTTAGGATCCTCTCTTCCCATGCATTGCTTACACAGTACTAGGCAAGAACTTTTAAGTGACTACCATTGGTCCCAGTTAATGCATCCACTCCCTGTATACTTCCTGAAGATAGAATAGCAGCGAACATCTCAGAGTTAATGTCAAAACATCAGACATATATTGTTAATTTTTCTCCAGGAATAATTACATTGATTTATATTGTCATCAATAGTATATAAGCCTCTTTTTTCAAGAATGCCTTCAAAACTGGTTTTGTTTTTTGTTTGCTTAAATCTCTGTTAATTTGACAAGTGACACATTGTGCATCCTTCACTGATTTTATCTACGCACATAGGATTTTTGACCCGATGACTACAGCTCTTTCAGCCAACCCTAAATGGCTTCACTTCAAATTGATTGTAAGGCCTTGATCCCCTAAAGTTAGGTCTTTCTCTTTCAATTCTGTGAGGAAGGGGGAAGAGGACACATATTTCAGAAATTTAACTAGAAGACATAGAAGGATTTGACCCAGTTCTGAATATCCACATCTTCTAGCCTCTACAAAGTACTTTCCGTGATAATTTCACAGTTGTTTCTATTTTCTCTTATGGTGTTAGAGTTCCTAATCTTCCCAAGATAGATTGGAAAATGGGGTCCTCCTGATAGCTGCTAATCTCAGTACACTTAGGCACACTGTGGTTTCAAAATGATCTTTATTTTCTCCCCCATGAAATGTTACATCATTCTAACCCTCTGAATTTCAGAGGAATACAGGAAAGTTAACATCTCATTCCTGTGGTTCCCAAACTTCACAGACCTGGCTCAGAGATTGCAATCTGGTTGGAAAGAAGAACTAGAGGATTTGAATCAAAGTTGAATTTACATAGTATGAAAGGATTCTCAATGAATTTAGAGTGAGCATACATCAAAGTTTATTTTACTTTAAAAAAAACTGTTTATTTTTATCTTTGGCTGCACTGGGTTTTTGTTGATGCATGTGGGCTTTCTCTAGTTGTGGTGCTTGGGCTTCTCATTGCAGTGGCTTCTCTTGTTGTGGCTCTCAGGCTTTAGATCATGCAGGCTTCGATAGTTAAGGTGCATGGGCTTCGTTGCCCCTTGATATGTGGAATTTTCCTGGACTAGGGATTGAACTCATGTCCCCTGCATTGACAGGTGTATTCTTAACCACTGGGCCACCAAGGAAGCATGATTTTTTAAAATTCTTCAGTAAGAAGCATATTTTTCTGCTTTGTTCTTTACCTCAGACTGCATGTCTATTTGGGGATGGCAGTAGTGCTCTGACTGAGATTATGAGGGCACTATCCAAGGCATTGCAAGTAGGATCTGCTGATCCTACTTAATCAATGTTCATTCATTTACTCAATAAGTATTTATTTAGTGTCTATGTATGCTGGTTACTTTAACAGCTATTGGGCACACAAAGTGAAATATGAGTGAGTGGGTATAGGTTAAATTATTTCTAAAACCAGAACTCAAACAGATTCAGGCATGCATGGTTAACTGCTAAGGCAGTGTTTGAAAGGTTCTAGCTACAACAGGAGAATTGCTGGAGAGAAAGGATTCTTCATGATAGAAAAGAAAATGAAAATTGGAGCAGAGAAGCAAGAATGGTCTTTCACCTTCATCCACCTCCCCATCCCACACTCCGTATAAACACCAGCAAACACTTGGCCTTTTTGACTAGTGTTTGAACACTATGGGAAAAGAAACTTCGAGTATGATAGAGCTATTCTGATGAGAGACTAAGGAACAAACAATGCTGTTTGGGGGCTTATGGACTGAAGGGTAACATAGGGTGATAAAGGCATAATCTCTACATTCTCCGGAGAAAAACCACACACTTTTACGACCTCCACACAAACAGTTTTGGCACTGTTGGAAGAAAGCACTTCTTGATATAGAAGCTAAGTGTCGTGGAGACACAGGAAGCCATGACATTGATCCAGCTCCCACAGGTGTCTTCATGGGTACAAGATACTATCAAAAAGGCTAAAGCTGGAAGAAAAAGACATCACCTGGTACATGTGACCTACTGGTCTGGGAGCATCTTGACACCTCCTTTGGAGAATCCTAGATGTGACAGTTATTGATAGGGACAGAGTGAATGAATGAAGTAAGTGATTAAATAGTTAATCCAACGAGGAGACTGTAAGTAGAGAAAATATGGGAGACCCCTGTAAGTTAAAGATTACCCAAGAAAGCAGGTTTGCTTAATCACAAAACCGAGCAGTCTTGCTTAGCAACAAAACCATGCGACAGAAGCACGAGACCTGCCCCCAAACAATAAAACAATGGTGGCATGAGAGCTCAGTAAGTTACTGATCCATAGGACATGCTCTCTGCACACATAGAAAACAATAGTTTGTGGACCTAGCTTGACCATGTAGGGACAAGAAAACTCCCCTGCTCAACCTGGAGGAGGAACTGATGTTGGAAGCATGACGTCTACTCTAGAAAGACAAAGAAGTTCTTCTCCTTCACTTCCACTATTCCTTTGATTATAAAACTGTAGCCTAGTAAATTTTTGGGGTGTGGCATTTCTTGCTCACCACTTGTAAGCCTCACAAGTGTCCTGTTCTAACAAATCACTTCCTATCTATCACTTTGCTCTCACTGAATTATTCTCTGTGCTGAGACATAAAGGAGCTCTTCAGAGCCCCCAAAATGACACCAAATGGTTTCTCTATGACATGGGAGAGATTTTTAAGAGCATCTGAAGGGTACATAGTAAGGTAGACACAACCCATTGTCCCTCAATATCTGTAATGCCTTTCTTTCCCTGGGAGTTGAAAAAGGAACCTCAAATTTTACCTGAGCACATAGCTACCCAAAATAAAAGAAATATTTCCTGTTTTATTTGCAAGTAAAATTGTGTGTGTGTGTGTGTGTTAGTCGCTCAGTCGTGTCCATGTACTGTAGCCCGTCAGGCTGCTCTGTCCATGGGATTCTCCAGGCAAGAATACTGGAGTGGGTAGCCATTTCCTTCTTCGGGGAATCTACCCGAACCAGGGATTGAACCCAGGTTTCTCACATTGCAGGCAGATTTTTTACCGTCCGAGCCACCAGGGAAGCCCACAAGTAAAACTGGCCACTTGAATAATTTCTAGACAATGAGACGTCTATAGAAAATAAGAGAAATGAGTGAAACTTTGGGGACACATCCTTGAAGGTGTGAAATGGAATATCTCTTGCCATCAGCTATTTCTGGCCTCCAAGTGTGAATTTCTGAGCCCAGAGGGTCCCCAAGAAGAAAACTTCTGGCTGGTGGCAGCCATCAGCCACTCCCTGTAATTAAAAAAAAAAAGGATGCTGGTTCTAGATGGCTTTGATGCATATGAAAGGAATGACTTCAACAATCCCAGACTCTCGCATCTTCCCATACGTAGATGAGAGCTACATTCCTTACCTTGAGTTATCTGGTTTTCCTTAATTAACAATAATCTTTGATTGTCAGACTATCTGCCCCGCTTCTATATATCCTGACTCCTTCCCCTGCCTCTTCGGAGCCAATTCTCAGGGCTACCTGTGATGCTGCTTCCTGGGCTTGACGTCCTAAAAATTCCCCCTGAGTAAAACAACTCTCTACTTGTAGGTTCTGACTACTTTTTTAGTTGATAAAATGAAGAAGAAAGCCCCTATTTTCCCTTTTCTTTTTTCTTATGGCTGAAATATAGAAATGATGGCTGAAACCAGAGAAGCCATCCTGAACCCTGACATACGCTGGATTTGGCAGAGCAAAAAATTAGAAAGAACCTTCATAGCTAATACCAGGGAGCACCATAAGAGCTGAATTGACTATCCCTGGACTTTAGAAGAGCTTCTCTGGTGGCTCAGATGGTAAAGAATCTGTCTGCAATGCAGGAGACCTGGGTTTGATTCCTGAGTTGGAAAGATCCCTCAGAGAAAGGCATGGCAACCCACTCCAGTGTTCTTGCCTGGAGAATCCCGTGGAAAGAGGAGCTTGGTGGTCTACAGTCCATGTAGTTGCAAAGGAAAAGAAACTTGAGAAATAAATACCTATCCTGTTTTAACCACTGATGTATGAAGTTTCTTTCACTGTCTAACCAATTCTACTTAGTACATTCAGGAATTGGGAAGGTGTTGCTGGTCAGAATGTTGGCTTTCTCTGCTCACTAATGCTGAATAAAAAAATACAGAGGCAGTCTGGAAGAAATAGAAAGATGGCTTTAGTCCTTAGCTGTCAGAGTGGGGGAACACAGTAGGCTCATGCCTCAAGAACTGTGCCTCCCCCCACTTCCATAAGTAATCTAGGGGCTTACATAAGATGAGGGTTTGTAGTTAAGGTCGGTGATTAGGAACAAAGGTGTCAGGATCTTGTTTTCTTCCTCTTGCAATTTTTCAAGTACAGTCATATGTTGGCGTCAGGTAGCCTCTGGCAGTCTGGTTGCCTGGTTTGGGTCCCTTGTCTTTTGTGTATTGTATTGCAACTTTCTTTCCATAATGAAAAAGGAAAAAACTTCAAGGGGTGGTCTGGGAAGAGAGTGCTGTAAAGGTGAGCACCAGATGCAAGATGTAATTAGCATAGAATCAAAGGATAATAAATACGAAACATAGCTCATGCAGAGATAGGGGGCAGAAAAGTGAATTCAGTAACAGACTACAGATTAGGAACATTTCAAGTAAAAACTGGGGTCCCAGGTGGCTCAGTGGTAAAGAATCTGCCTGCCAATGCAGGAGACACAGGAGATGCAGGTTCAAACCCTTGGTCAGGGAGATCCCCTGAAAAAGGAAATGGCAATCTACTCTTGTATTCTTGCCTGGGAAATCCCATGGAGGAGCCTGACAGGCTGTACTTTCCTTGGGGTCACAAGGAGTCAGACACAACTGAGTACAACACATGCTAACGGCTATGAACATCGCCCAATGTATGGCAAATTGAAAGAGGAGAGTGAAAAAGTTGGCTTGAAGCTCAACATTCAGAAAACAAAGATCATGGCATCTGGTCCCATCACTTCATGGGAAATAGATGGGGAAACAGTGGAAACAGTGTCAGACTTTGTTCTTTTGGGCTCCAAAATCACTGCGGATGCTGATTGCAGCCAGGAAATTAAAAGACGCTTACTCCTTGGAAGGAAAGTTATGACCAACCTTGACAATATATTAAAAAGCAGAGACATTACTTTGCCAACAAAGGTCCGTCTAGTCAAAGCTATGGTTTTTCCAGTGGTCATGGATGGATGCGAGAGATGGACTGTGAAGAAAGCTGATCGCCAAAGAATTGATGCTTTTGAACTATGGTGCTGGAGAAGACTCTTGAGAGTCCCTTGGACTGCAAGGAGATCCAACCAGTCCATTCTAAAGGAAATCAATCCTGGGTGTTCATTGGAAGGACTGATGCTAAAGCTGAAACTCCAATACTTTGGCCACCTCATGCGACGAGTTGACTCACTGGAAAAGACTCTGATGCTGGGAAGGATTGGGGGCAGGAGGAGAAGGGGACGACAGAGGATGAGATGGCTGGATGGCATCACCGACTCGATGGACATGAGTTTGAGTGAACTCCGGGAGTTGGTGATGGACAGGGAGGCCTGGCGTGCTGTGATCCATGGGGTCGTGGAAAGTCGGACACGACTGAGCGACTGAACTGAACTGAACTGAACTGAAAATAAAAACTAGGACCTGTTCACTGTTCTATCTTCTTTGCTCTCAGGAAAGGGAAAGAAAAACTCGTTTTTCTTTTCCTCTTTTCATTGCACAGAGTGGGGATAAAAATCATGTGAGACATAGGTGGTTACTACTAAGTGATCCCATCCATAACCTCAAACTGATGAGGCCTAAGGAGAGAGGTAGACCAGGCCTAGGGCTCATGTGAGTTTTAAGAATTACGTGTAAATATATAACAGAGGTACAGAGTAGACTCTATGGTGGAGAAATAGAGAATCTCATCTTCTAACTACTTTTCACTCCCCAATCTTCATTTCAAAGGCTCTGGCATGGAAAAGCAACAAAAGAAAATTCAAATGTAACAGCAGATACAGTTCTTATGTTGGGAATTACAGTTTTGGGTGCATTACTGACCTGTTTATGAGCTTGGAGGACCACAGAAATTATTTGCATTTCATTCGCCTCACATGACTCTTCTTAATTTTAAGACTGTTACAGGCAGAAGTTGGGCTCTTTGGCAAACTTTCAGCTCTCTTAAGCCCCAGCCATGACTGAGATTCCCAGTGCACTGCATCCTTTATATCCATCTCATAATTTATAACCACAGGTTACAAGGAAGCTTTGTGGGATACTCAAAATGCAGTCAAGTATTGGCTGAATTTCTACAGTCCATAGGGTCACAAGGAGTAGGACATGACTGAGCAACTGAGCATTCAAGCACAAGAAATGAATAAAAAAATTTCAAGTTAAATTTAAAAGCCTATGGAATAACTATGAGCTTTCATTTTTTAATATATTAACCAATTTAATGAAGATAATGGCAACCTCCTTCAAAAGGTCCCATGCAAGCAGTACCATACTCAGTGTCCCTGACCCTGTAGCAGGCCACCGCTGATCCATGCCTCTGCCAAAGACTCCTGGACACTCACAGGCAAGTCTGGGTCAGTCTCTTGGGGGGGGGTCACTGCTCCTTTCTCCTGGATTCTGGTGCACCCAAGGTTTTGTTTATGCCCTCCAAGAGTCTGTTTCCCCAGTCCTGTGTAAGTTCTTAATCAAATCCCATTGCCCTCCAAAGTCAAATTCCCTGGGGGTTCTCAGTCCCTCTGCCAGATCCACAGGTTGAGAAATCTGTTGTGGGTCCTGGAACTATGTTAACAGTTCGAGAATTTTTTGGTATAATTGCTCTGCAGTTTTGTGGGTTATCTGCTCGGCAGCTCTATGGTGGTGTAAATGGTGACCTCCTCCAAGAGGGCTTATGTCACACTCAGGACGGCTGCAGCCAGAGCCCTTGCCCTTGCAGCAGGCCACTGCTGACCTGTACCTCTGCAGGAGACACTCAAACACTCAAAGGCAGGTCTGGCTCAGTCTCTGTGGAGTCTCCTAGTGCACACAAGGTTTTGTTTGAGCCCCCCAAGCATCTCTGGTGGGTATCGGTGACTTCGCCCCTCCTACCATCTTGCTGGGGTTTCTCCTTTGCCCTTGGATGTGGGGTATCTTTTTTAGGTGGGATCCAACATTCTCCTGTCGATGGTTGTTCAGGAGCAAGTTGTAATTTTGGAGTTCTCACAGGAGATGAGCACACATCCTTCTACTCCACCATTTTGAAGGGATTCTTTATCTGCTTCTGACAAGTGTGATCATTTATTTCTATGTGTGTTATGATTTCTGTTCCTAGAATAAAGCAGATAGATATCCACACACTTGAGATATACACCTGCAATGCAGGGGACACAGGTTCGATCCCTATAGGTTGGGAACATCCCCTTTCTCTTGAGCTCCAAATCAGTCCTCCAGTGTCTCCATTCTGATGGTTCTTTTGAACTTTTTGTATAAGTTTTTCTCTGACTCTTCCCAGGGATTATCTATGTGGAAACTTTTAAAAGAGATGTGAATACCAGACCACCTGACCTGCCTCCTGAGAAATCTGTATGCAGGTCAAGAAGCAACAGTTAGAACTGGACATGGAACAACAAACTGGTTCCAAACGGAAAAGGAGTATGTCAAGGCTGTATGTTGTCACCCTGCTTATTTATATGCAGAGTACCTCATGAGAAATGCCAGCCTGGATGAAGCACAAGCTGGAATCAAGATTGCTGGAAGAAATATCAATAACCTTAGATATGCAGATGACACCACCCTTATGGCAGAAAGCAAAGAAGAACTCAAGAGTCTCTTGATGAAAGTGAAATAGGAGAGTGAAAAACTTGGCTTAAAACTCAACATTCAGAAAACGAAGATCATGGCATCTGGTCCCATCACTTCATGGGAAATAGATGGGGAAACAATGGAAACAGTGACAGACTTTATTTTTTTGGGTTCCAAAATCACTACAGATGGTGACTGTAGCCATGAAATTACTCCTTGGAAGAAAAGCTATGACCAACCTAAACAGCATGTTAAAAAGCAGAGGCATTGCTTTACCAACAAAAGTCCATCTAGGTCAAAGCTATGGTTTTTCCAGTAGTCATGTATGGATGTGAGAGTTGAACTATAAAGACAGCTGAGCACTGAAGAATTGATGCTTTTGAACTGTGGTGTTGGAGAAGACTCTTGAGAGTTCCTCAGACTGCAACAAGATCCAACCAATTCATCCTAAAGGAAATCAGTTCTGGATATTCATTGGAAGGACTGATGCTAAAGCTGGAACTCCAATACTTTGGCCACCTGATGCAAAGAATTGACTCATTGGAAAAGACCCTGATGCTGAGAAAGATTGAACACAGGAAGAGAAGGGGACGAGAAAGGATGAGATGGTTGGATGGCATCACCAACTCGATAGACATGAGTTTGAACAAGCTTTGGGAGTTGGTGATGGACAGGGAAGCCTGGAACTCTGTAGTCCATGGGTCACAAAGAGTTGGACACGACTGAGCAAGTGAACTGACTGACCGAACTGATTAAATTCTCATTGTTAAAACCAAAATAAACTTAATAGGTGCTCTGGAAAAACTGCTTTGAGGGCAGTGAAACATATCAACCCTTCCAGCTTCTGTTCCCCAATAACCTGATACCATCAGCATGCCCTAGGGCGCTGCCCCGAGCTTTCTGTTTTTACTGAGGACCAGGAAAGTAGAATAATGACTCCAGTTCTTACTGGGAGATCTTGAGAAACCCCTGGGGCACAGCTGGCGCATGATCAAAGGACAGAGTTGACGGGTTAAAAAAGAATAATACAGAACATTCTGTGTGTATTCCATGCACGCCTTATTTTCACTCATTGTTCAAAACACTTAGAGGTCAACTTGAGGTAGGAGATAGATGGGCCCCAAGCTAGGCAGTTACAACTGACCTTCTGTTTACATTTTGGGGGGCAAGAAAAAGACTGGTTTCAGACCAGACACTTACAACTAGCCTCCTGTTCGCATTTCCTGAAAGAGAGATAGGTGGGCTCCGGTTAGATATGTACAACCAGTCTCCTGTTTGCTCTCCTAAATGGAGGTAACAACTGAAACGGGGTAAAAAGCCAGGCTCTGTCTCTGCAGGTATGGACACCTTAAGATACCAGTTGTGGCAGGAACAGGGAGGGACTAAATCTTGGGATCAGAAGTTCATATATTTCTCGCCCTCTGGGCAAGAAAGACATTTCGCACATGCAGAAAGACTCCTTGGGGGTCAAAAAAGGACACCACCACATAATATGTGATGCTAGTACATGACCCCATAGGCCTCTGGGCTAGACTCCATCTTGAACAAAAGTTCTGTGTGCATGTCAGGAGGGCCCTAGGGTAGATCAGGTGTGGAAAAAGAAACTAGATAATTGGCTAAAGGTAAGCAAAGACCCCAAAGAACTATCCTAAAGAAATGGCTTCACCAGTGTCTTTACTGCGCTCCTCCTCACTCGCGGGGTGGGGTGGCGCGTCCACAGCCTTTCTCTCCGGATGCTCATCTCTGCCTTGCTTCTGTCTTAACTAAACAAACTGTGTCTCTGTATGCTCTCCCACTTGTTGTTGTGCTATCTCTAATAATAAACTCTGTACCTGCACTTACAGTTTTTGCTTCCATAAGAAATGTATGTTTCACTGGGGGCAAAAATCCAGAGAAAAATAGCTTCTGCCTCTAACCCTTGCTAGTCTGCTGGCAAGGATTACTGGTTTTTATCCAGGCTGCTCAGGTTCAACTCCTGAGCAGGGAATTAAGATCTCGCTTCACACCACTGCTCACTGCTGCCTCTCCGAGATCAAACTGTTCTCCTAAGTAGGAATGGGTACTGATAAAACTCATGACGCAGCATATCCAGGCTTCAGTATACTCACTTCAATATACTTTCAGCCTGTAAGTACAAAATAAGGCTACACTTACACTGAGAAACAAATTTTAAAGATTTCAGACTCTCATGTCCCCCAAATAGGAATATTGCTGTTGTTCATCACTCAGTCGTGTCCGACTCTTTGTGACGCCATGGACTGCAGCACGCCAGGCTTCCCTGTCCTTCACCGTCTCCCAGAGCTTCCTCAAACTTATGTCCATTCATTGAGTTGGTGATGCCATCCAACCATCTCTTCCTCTGCCGTCCCCTTCTTCTCCTGCCTTAAATCTTTCCCATCATGAGGGTCTTTTCCAATGAGTCACTTCTTCACATCAGGTGGCCAAAGTACTGGAGCTTCACCTGCAACATCAGTCCTTCCAGTGAATATTCAGGGCTGATTTCCTCTACGATTGAATATTTAATCTCCTTGCAGTCCAAGGGACTCTCAAGAGTCTTCTCCAACACCACAGTTCAAAAGCATCAGTTCTTCAGTGCTGAGCCCTCTTTATGGTCCAGCTCTCACATTCATACGTGACTACTGGAAAAACAGAGATTTAGTATTCCTTTGGAAGCTATGGGGGAAGCTATGGGGCTTCCTTCAAAATTCAGTCAGTAAAGAATATGCTTACAATGCAGAGACCCAGGTTTGATTCCTGGGTCAGGAAGATCCCCTGGAGGAGGGCATGGCAACCCACTCCAGTATTCTTGCCTGGAGAATCCCATGGACAGAGGAGCCTGGTGGGCCACAGTCTATAGTGTCACAAAGAGTCGGACACTTCTAAAGGACAAGCACAAATACCCAATATTTGTTTAATGGGTAACTTCTGAAGCCCCTGATGGTGCTGACTTCATATATTCTCAAAGTTATTTCAGATCCTTCTCTCTGCGCTCTCTGGAGGGATCACGTGTGCTGACTGTTCTGTCTGGGGATGTCTTCACACCTGCGATGCTGCTCCAACATTACCCCAGCTTCCTGGGAAAGAGCACTGCTTCCTCTCTACCTACAGGTCTGTCTTTCCCTTAACTGTTCAGAGAAGAACTATGACTAGATAGAAATATATTTTAAATTAAACTTTAAAAAAATAGAAACGTTTAAAAACACAAACAATATAAAGTATTCAGGTATTAATATCCTTGTGCAAACTCTTTTGCTTTGGGGGATATTTTCAGAGGGTAGAGTCTTATAAGTAAACTTTGTGGGTTACATGAATACTTGATTTGTTGCTGTCACTCAGATGTACATCGATGTTTTGTGCACTTTTCTTTGTGTTACACTTCAACTTTAATATGCTTGATTTTTTTCCCCCGGATCAAAGTGAAATTGCATTTAAAACTTAATGTGAAGCTTCCCTGGTGCCTCAGTGGTAAAGAATCTGCCTGCCAATGCTGGAGACCAGGGTTCAATCCCTGATCCAGGAAGATCCCACAAGCTGTGGGGCCCCTGAGCCACAACTGTTGAGCCTGCACTCTGAAGCCAGGAGCTGCAGCTACTGAGCCCATGTGGTGCGACTACTGAAGCCTGTGCACCCTAGAGCCTGTGCTCCACAAGAGAAGCCGCCACAGTGAGAAGCCTGCGCAGCACGACTAGAGAGTAGCCCCCACTCACCGCAACTAGAGAAAGTCCATGCAGCAGTGAAGACCCAGCACAGCCAAAAGTAAATAAATATATATATACCAAAAGAAAGAAAAGCTCATCATTGGCTATGACTGCAATCACTGACTACGACATCCTTTGTTTACTTATGTGATGGCAATATTTTATTTCTCATCCTTCTAGTATATGCTGCAAATAAATTTTCCCTGGATGATCTGGATATTTGGGTATTTTATTTACCAATTTTTTTGTGATGTATTTTCTCTTCCAGAGGTCTTAAAATTTATACACTGAATTATGACTGATAGTTTGCATCTCATTTGACATTATAAATACATTTTCTTGCATTTTCTGCTTGGTTTTTGAATTGTGATGTTTAAACAGCTTACATTTAAAACATTTAATTCATACAAGATTATTTTTAGTGTATGATGTAAGGTAGAAATCCAGCTCTACTAACTTTCAAAAGATAGTCCAATGTGTCTTCACTAGTTTGAAATTCCTCTATTACAACTTCTGGCACAGTAGAATAAGTGATTTTGATAGGGACAGAGTAAAGGGGTAAAATAAATGATTAGATAGTTAATCCCACTAGGAGATTATAAGTAGAGAAAAAAGTATGGGAGATTCCTGTAAATTAACAGTTACTCAAGAAAGCAGGTTTGTTTAACCATAAAACCAAGCAGATTTTCTTAGCAACAAAACTATGCAACAGAAGCATGAGACATGCCCCCAAACAATAAAACAACGGTGGAATAAGACCTGCATTCTGCCCAGTGATGTCAACAAGTTAATGACCCCTAGAACAAACTCTATGTACACAAAAATAATGGTTTATGGAAAGGTGACATTTGAAAGTGAAAGACCTTCATTATACTGAGACCTGAAATAATTTTTCCATAGTGACATGACCACATAGGGCCCAAAACTCTACCACTCAACATGTAGGATGAGATAATGATGGAAGACTTGAAAAATGAGGAAGAAGGTGTCCTACTCCCCCTCCCCACTTAACCTTTGATTTTAAAACTGTAGCCTAGAAGTTCTCAGGGCACAGCACCCTCTTGCCCACCTACCTGTAAGCCTCACAAGCATCCTATCCTAATAACTCACCTCTTATCTATCATTTTACTTTTCACCGAATTCTTTCTGAGTTGAAACATAAAGAACTGTAGATCCTCAGAGCTCCCTGAGATGCATTTCTGAGGTTTCAGCTTCACACCAGCCTTTTACTAAAATAACTGGAAGAGCTTCAGGAAAAAAAAAAGATTTTAGATCTCTTTGAGGGCATCACAGAGTGTAAAGTTAGTGATTAATTGTTGAGCCAAATTTTAGCAAAGTGCCTGTGCTGAGCCTGGGACTTGGGGTCACTTTAACGCTTCAAGGCAATGCCAACTTCGAATGGCATATGGGAAGGCAAGAAGAGCTTCACTCAGAATCGCAGGCATGAGGGAAAAAAGTTAAAATTTGAAACCTCAGGATAAGGAGACACCTGTCAATAGCTAAGGTTTTTAGCTAAAATGTTGAGATATCCTAGGAGTAAGAGTGAACCGAGAGTAGACCTGTCCTCACAGAAAATAAATCCAAGCCTTGAAGCTCTTAGAACCCTGATGAATAAGTTTACCTAGGATTGCTAATGGTCCAAGCCCCACTCCTTGCAAGAAGTGAAAAGAAAACCTCATAGAGGAAAATAATATCTTCCAGATCTCAAAGTTATCTTCACAGCTTTTCATATGCCATATTCAACATACCACAAAAAATAACTGTATCCAAGAAGAAAAGTCATGATCATGAAAACCAACAAAAGACAGAAAATAGATATCTATATAATCCAGTAAGCAAAGTCATTAGACAAGAATTTTTAAATTACAAATAAGTCCAAACACATAAAAATATGCCCATTCACAAATGCAGTGTGATAGGCCCACTCCTGTTGTGTGTGTCGTGAACAATCTGTTCTCCCTGAAAGTGTCAGGACTTGTGAATATGATGGGATGATGTTGTGATTTACGAAGCAGTTGACTTTCCTTGTTGGGCCTGATTTGATTAGGTGTACTGGGATCTTCTAAAAGGGATTTGAAGCTTGGGAGAGATTTGATGGAAGGGAATTTTCCATTGCTGGCTTTACAATGGAAGGGGAACATGATAGGGAAGAGCAAGGGGCCTCTGGTCTCTAAGAATGACTCCTTGTCAACAACCAGGTAAAAGACAGGGACCTCAGTCCTACAACCAAAAGGAAACAAATTCAGCTGACCACCTGGATGACTTTGGAACTAAATTCTTCCCCAGATCTCCAAATAAGAATGCAGCCAGCTGACTTCTGAAATGAGACACTGGTTAGAGAACTCAATTGAGCCAAATTCAGACCTGCAGAACTACGAACTCATAAGTAGGTGTTGTTTTAAGCCATCACAGTTGTGGTAATTCATTATACAGCAATAAAAAACGAATACAAAGAGGTTGAGAATTTTGCAGGCAACAAAAATCAACGTCAAAAATAAATAGAATACCAGAACTGAAAACTGCCGATGGTGCGGGAAAAACCCTCAGTTCATAGGTTTAAAACCAGATAGACACAGTGGACCCTACAATGTAGGAGGGTTCCAATTCCTTCACATCTTCAACAACACTTGCCATTTTCATAGTTTTTTGGGTGATGGATAAACAAATTTATCCATCACAGGTGGATGGATTGTGGAATATCCACACAAGTGTACAAGTGGAATATTAACAGTTATCAAAAAGAAAGAATTACTGGTACACGCTGCAATGTGGAAAAACTTGGAAAACATTATGCTAAGTGAAAGAAGCCAGACATGAACTGTCAATACTTTATGATTCCATTTGTGTGAAATATCCAGAATAGATAAACCCAGAGACAGAAAACAGATTGGTGTTTAACAGGAAACGAGGAGAGTAAAGAATCAGGAGTGACTACTTAAAGGTGCAAATTTTCTCTTGTGATGTGGAATATTTGGGATCTATAAAGGGATGCTGCTGCTGCTGCTGCTGCTAAGTCGCTTCAGTCGTGTCCGACTCTGTGTGACCCCATAGACGGCAGCCCACCAGGCTCCTCTGTCCCTGGAATTCTCCAGGCAAGAACACTGGAGTGGATTGCCATTTCCTGCTCCAATACATGAAAGTGAAAAATGAAAGGGAAGTCGCTAAGTCGTGTCCAACTCTTCACGACCCCATGGACTGCAGCCCACCAGGCTCCTCCATAAAGGGATACTGGTTACATAATAATGTTAATGTACTAAATATCACTGAATTGTACATTTCTAAATGTTAATAGTGTGTTCTGTGAACTTTACTTCAATTAAAAGAATCAGTTGCACTGGTAATTGACAGAAAGGACCTTTAAAAAATAAAAAATAACATTACTGAGACAGTAAATTGTGAGTAAAGTCTTTAGGTTAGACAATATTACTATAACATATTAATTTCCTGATTTTGATAATTATAGATGTTTAAGTGAAAGTCTTTGTCCTAGGAAATTCATAGAAGCATTTAGTAATAATAGAGAGACACTATGTCTGAAACCTTCTTTCAAACCATTCCCCCCAAAATGATAGACAAAATTGTAAAAACAAAAAGTGGTAAAATGTTAACAAGGGCTTCCCTCATAGCTCAGCCAGTAAAGAATCTGCCTGCAATGCAGGAGACTCTGGTTTGATTCCTGGGTCTGGATGATCCCTTGGAGAAGGGAATGGCTACTCACTTCAGTATTCTTGCCTGGAGAACCCCATGGGTAGAGGAGTCTGGCAGGCTACAGACCATGGGGTCCCAAGAGATGGACACAACTTAACGGCTGAAAGAACAACAAAATGTTAACAACTGGGGAAAGGAAAAGCTTTTGTTTTTTCTTTTGCTAATTTTACATGTTTTCTCTAAGTCTGAAAAGAACTAGCAATTCTCAGAAGTGACAGAAGGGGTAATGTGAATTGTCATCAACACTTGAATCTCACTGGTAATATGGGAAATGTGAACTATTATGACAATGAGATATAATTGCATCTGTATCATAATTCGGAATTCTTTATAGAGAAACACCATGTAGGCAAAGGAATATGCACAGGAAAGTTCATTAAGGCATTATTTACATAATAAATATTTGGAAAATTAAATGCCCATTTATAAAGGAAAAATAAACATACTTGTAGAATATAGCAGTAAAAATTAATGAACAAGATCTACATATCTTAGTGTTGATAATCTCAGTAACAATGTTGATTGTTAATTGCAAATAGCAAAATGATATGCATAACAAGATAATTTACATATATTTTGAAAACACAAAATATTATACTACATGCATATATATTGTTTACAGAACATGCATAGCTAATAAAAGCATAAAAATGTCTATGGGAAGAATAGTTACCAACATCCCTTTCCTAGTTACTTCTGGAAAATGGGGAAAAAAGAATGGAGGAGTAGTGTTAGATGTATTTGCATCCCTTTAATTCTTTTTTAAAAAACAATTTTGTTACCAAAAGAGGTGGGGTTCCAGAGCCTGCACTCAAAAGCCACTGAACAGGCCAGGTTGGTGGAAAGGAAAGTTTACTTTATTTCAGATGTCAGCAACTGGTGGCCAGTGGCAGGGTTGGGGAGAGGGGTGGGAAACATCTGTCCAAAGCCCTACTCTCTTCCTGTAAACAGAGGGTGAGAGCTTTTGTAGACAGAGTTGGGGTGGGGGTGGGAGGCTACATGCAGAAACAGCACAATCATCTTCCAATCTGTCCTCAGTGGTCTGACCGGTATCATCTTGGTTTTTTTTAGGTACAGTTAATCTTCAGTTCCAGCATCCATTTGTTCCCATTACTTTGCAGCCAGTTCTCGGAACTGTCTCGGAACTGTGGCAGCTCATGTCCTGGGCAGTCTGGTCAACGTGTAGTTAGCTTCTCCACCTGATATTTTAGTATCTATAAGACAGCTCACAGGATATGGCTCAGAATATTATTTATAGCCCTTGAGAAAGAACTAAAGGTCCTTGACTATGCTGAATGACTATGTTATTATTTGGTCTCCTTTGACTGTTTTCCTTTGTTTCTGCATTTCTCACTTCTCTGATTAAACTTATTTTTTGACTAAAGTTTTGCACAGACAAAAGGCAGGCAGAGGATATGGTGGGGTGGCAAGGACCTGCTTCAGTTCAGTTTTAACAATCTGAACCAAATAAAGCTTAGCATTTATTTTAATTTATTTTATTATTTTAAAAATGTTGATGGAAATGTGCAATTATTTTTTATTCTTTTCTATGTGTTTGACATTATTGTTAAAAAGAAATCAAAGAGATTATAGATTTCTTAAATATGGAGATGGGAAATGGAGAAGAGAGGAGTGTTTAATTTTTTTAATGATATTAGAAAATAAGAAACATTCTAATGAATCTGTTCATGAGATTAGGACTAATAATTTATAATAGAAACAGGGAAAAACTAGTAAGTCACTGACAATCTGTAACTTCTTTCCGTACCAAATATTAATAGCTATATATTGCAACGTCTAATGTTGAAATTTAACCACTATACAGTTCAGTTCAGTTCAGTTCAGTTCAGTCGCTCAGTCGTGTCCGACTCTCCGCGACCCCATGAATCACAGCACGCCAGGCCTCCCTGTCCATCACCAACTCCCGGAGTACACTCAAACTCATGTCCACAGAGTCGGTGATGCCATCCAGCCATCTCATTCTCCGTCGTCCCCTTCTCCTCCCGCCCCCAACCTTTCCCAGCATCAGAGTCTTTTCCAGTGAGTCAACTCGTCTCATGAGGTGGCCAAAGTATTGCAGTTTCAGCTTTAGCATCAGTCCCTCCAATGAACATCCAGGATTGATCTCCTTTAGAATGGACTGGTTGGATCTCCTTGCAGTATAAGGGACTCTCAAGAGTCTTCTCCAACACCACAGTTCAAAAGCATCGATTCTTCGGCGATCAGCTTTCTTCACAGTCCAACTCTCACATCCATACATGACCACGGGAAAAACCATTGCCTTGACTAGACGGACCTTGGTCGGCAAAGTAATGTCTCTGCTTTTTAATATACTATCAAGGTTGGTCATAACTTTCCTTCCAAGGAGCAAGCGTCTTTTAATTTCATGGCTGCAATCAGCATCCGCAGTGATTTTGGAGCCCAAAAAAACAAAGTCTGACACTGTTTCCACTGTTTTTCCATCTATTTCCCATGAAGTGATGGGACCAGATGCCATGATCTTTGTTTTCTGAATGTTGAGCTTCAAGCCAACCTTTTCACTCTCCTCTTTCACTTTCATCAAGAGGCTTTTGAGTTCCTCTTCACTTTCTGCCATAAGGGTAGTGTCATCTGCATATCTGAGGTTATTGATATTTCTCCCAGCAATCTTGATTCCAGCTTGTGCTTCTTCCAGCCCAGCGTTCCTCATGATGTACTCTGCATATAAGTTAAATAAGCAAGGTGACAATATACAACCTTGACGTACCACTATACAGACACACATCATTTTGATTTTTATCACTCAAATAATGCAGATTAATTGGTAAAGAAGGGAGATCAATCCTGGATGTTCATTGGAGGGACTGATGCTAAAGCTGAAACTGCAATACTTTGGCCACCTCATGCGACGAGTTGACTCACTGGAAAAGACTCTGATGCTGGGAAAGGTTGGGGGCGGGAGGAGAAGGGGACGACGGAGAATGAGATGGCTGGATGGCATCACCGACTCTGTGGACATGAGTTTGAGTGAACTCCGGGAGTTGGTGATGGACAGGGAGGCCTGGCGTGCTGTGATTCATGGGGTCGCGGAGAGTCGGACACGACTGAGCGACTGAACTGAACTGAACTGAACTGCAGAAAAGAGTATTATTAAAAAATTAATCATATTCATCCACAGAAAATTATGATTCATTTATTGGTTCATATATTTCCAGATTTTATTTCATAAATAAGTGTTGGAGCCTCAAATTTATTATTATTTATTTATTGGTGTATACTTGCCTATGATCTTCAGTTCAGTTCAGTTCAGTCGCTCAGTTGTGTCCGACTCTCCGCGACCCCATGAATCACAGCACGCCAGGCCTCCCTGTCCATCACCAACTCCCGGAGTTCACTCAAACTCATGTCCACAGAGTCGGTGATGCCATCCAGCCATCTCATTCTCCGTTGTCCCCTTCTCCTCCCGCCCCCAACCTTTCCCAGCATCAGAGTCTTTTCCAATGAGTCAACTCGTCGCATGAGGTGGCCAAAGTATTGCAGTTTCAGCTTTAGCATCAGTCCTTCCAATGAACACCCAGGGTTGATCTCCTTTAGAATGGACTGGTTGGATCTCTTTGCAGTATAAGGGACTCTCAAGAGTCTTCTCCAACACCACAGTTCAAAAGCATCAATTCTTCGGCGATCAGCTTTCTTCACAGTCCAACTCTCACATCCATACATGACCATGGGAAAAACCATACCAGTCTGTAATGCCATACCCAGGTGAATTAACAATCAAATCTGAGAATAGAATAAATACATTTTCCAGTATGCAAGAACTCACAAAATGCAACTCCAAAGCACACTTGCTTATGAATTTACTTGGCAATAGAATCCAACAAGAATACACAGAAGAACTACAAGTTCTTAATTACCTGGATAACCATGATGGTGTGATCACTCACCTAGAGCCATTAGGTGGAATGTCACTCCTAGACATTCTGGAGTGTGAAGCCAAATCGGCCTTAGGAAACATCACTATGAACAAAGTTAGTGGAGGTGATGAAATTCCAACTGAGCTATTTCAAATCCTAAAAGGTGATGTTGTGAAAGTGCTACACTCAATATGTCAGCAAATTTGGAAAACTCAACAGTGGCCACAGGACTGGAAAAGGTCAGTTTTCATCCCAATCCCAAAGAAAGACAATGCCAAAGAATGTTCAGACTATCCCACAATTACACTCATTTCACATGCTAGCAAGGTAATGCTCAAAATCCTTCAAGCTAGACTTCAACAATATGTGAACCAAGAACTTCCAGATATACAAACTGGTTTTAGAAAAGGCAGAGGAACCAGGGATCAAACATCCACTGTATCACAGAAAAAGCAAGAGAATTCCAGAAAAGCATCTGCTTCTACTTCTCCTTCACTTCTACTTCTGCTTCACTGACTATACTAAATCCTTCGCCTGTGTGGATCACAACAAACTGTGGAAAATTCTTAAAGAGATGGGAATACCAGACCACCTTGTCTGTCTCCTGAGTAACCTGTATGCAAGTCAAGAAGCAACAGTTAGAACTAGACATGGAACAATGGACTGGTTCAAATTGGGAACTATATATTGTCATCCTGCTTATTTAACTTCTGTGCAGAGTACGTCATGTGAAATGCTGGGCTGGATGAAGCACAAGTTGGAATCAAGATTGCTGGGAGAAATATCAATAACTTCAGACATGCAGATGACACCACCCTTATGGCAGAAAGCAAAAAAGGAACTTAAGAGCCTCTTGATGAAAGTGAAAGAGGAGAGTGAAAAAGCTGGCTTACATTCAAAAAGCTAAGATCATGCCATCCAATCCCATCACTTCATGGCAAATAGATGTGGAAACAATGGAAACAGTGACAGACTTTATTTTCCTAGGCTCCAAAATCACTGAAGATGGTGAGTGCAGCCCTGAAATTAAAAGACTCTTACTCCCTGAAAGAAAAGCTGTGACAAGCCTAGACAGTGTATTAAAAAGCAGAGACACATTTTGCCAACAAAGGTCCATACAGTGAAAGCTATGCTTTTCCCAGTAGCCATGAATGGATGTGAGAGTTGGACCATAGAAAAGGCTGAGCCCTGAAGAACTGTGGTGTTGGAGAAGACTCTTGAGAGTCCCTTGGACAGCAAGGAGATCAAACCAGTCCATCCTAAAGGAAATCAACCTTGAATATTCATTGGAAGGACTGATGCTGAAGCTCCAATACTCTGGCCACCTGATGCCAAGAGCCAACTCGTTAGAAAAGACCCTGATGCTGTGAAAGATTGAAGATAGAAGGAGAAGGGGGCAACAGAGAACAAAGTGGTTGGATGGCATCACCAACTCAATGGATATGAGTTTGAGCAAGCTCCAAGAGATAGTGAAGGACAGGGAAGCCTGGCGTGCTGCAGTCCATGCAGTTGCTAAGAGTCAGACATGACTGAGCAACTGAACAATGACAAGACCAAGGAACAATGACATGGCATCCAGACAAGAGGGGTACAGGATTACAGGTGAAGTACAGACCTACTGGATCAGTGGTTCTAGGAGAGAAATCTCTAAAGAAAGGAAGTACTTCATAGAAAACTCAATTTGATTGAGAGGATGGATCAATCTGAAGTCTACAGCTTGCAGAAACTGTGTAACAAATAAAAAAGACAAAAATAAACTCCAAAAGGTACAAAATGTTTTTTAAAAGTATGCTGTTTCTGAATCTTCAGAAACATTATTTGCATAGTCAGTTCAGACTGTTTGCGTAGTCAAAATAATATAAATACTTTGTATTGATGGCTCAGAGGTTAAAGCATCTGCCTCCAATGTGGGAGACCCGGGTTCGGTCCCTGGGTTGGGAAGATCCCCTGGGGCAGGAAATGGTAACCCACTCCAGTATTCTTGCCTGGAGAATCCCCTAGACGGAGAAACCTGGTAGGCTACAGGCCATGGGGTCGCAGAGAGTCAGACACGACTGCACAACTTCACTTCACTTCACATGAACCTAAGCTTTAATTTTGGTCTTGAAAAATTGGAACTTAAAATATACATCACATAGCTGAACCAGATACTAAGAGAGTTAGTGTATTATCAGGTTAGAAAGGTAAGCAACAGAGAAACTTAAATATAGCTATATTAGGAGGAAGAGGAGAAGGGAGTGAGGTGTATTTGGGCTACACCTTAATCTGCTTAGCCACTTGATGGATTAATATGTGGAGAAAAAAGACTTTTCTAGAGATAGTGAGGCAAGATCTGGAAATCGTGCTTCTTGGCCCCACTTGGACTGGAGAGTTGGAAAGTCGTGGGGAGAGAGACTGTAGCTTTTAATTGTGGGCATGTACTATTTTGATAATTACAAATGTGACCTGAGTGACAGAGTTTCTATTTGGCATGATAAAAAAAGGCTTAGAAATAGATGGTAGCGGTGACTGTATAACACTGTGAATGTAACTAACACCACTGATTGTATACTTAAAAAATGATTAAAATGGCAAGTCTTATGTTTACATCTATTTTACTACAATGATAAGTGTGTTCTGAGGTAACATTCATCTTTTGCTGAGCCCACCTCTTATAATACCTCTACTTAGGCAGTTGATTTGGTCCTAGAATTTCAGAAGATGGATTTAAGTGACCACAACAGCAAAGATAGAAGAACTGTAGAACCAGGGCATTACACAAGTCATTAGGAGGATACTTTATTATCTCTGGAAGTAATGCTGCCTGTTCAAATTTTATTCTCATTAAACAGGGCCTGCCGAGGGAGAAAGTTCCCATCTTACAACTGACTTTTTTTTTTTAATTCTTGTCTTGAGACTTTAACGAAATCTTTTTCCATTTTAGGATTAACACTAAAAGAATTGCTTCAAAAGTAGTTGAGATGACTAAGCTAGGCAAAACAGATTACAAGAGAGGAGCCAGTGAATGAGAAGACGCCTGACTGTGGGGATAGTTTGTTGAGGCTGGTACGGATAAGCTCAGGGGTGGTGAACACTGATGGCGGCCTTGTCCACTGAGCGGCAGGTGGCAAGAGTGAAGGCGGGTGAATGATGGGCTCTCCGTGGCACTTGCACAGCCTGAGCTGGGTGTAATTTTCCTCTAGGAGAGATTTCTGAACCATGTTTCCTCTTTGTATCCTCCTGAATGAAGCCAGCTTCAGCACCCTGAAGGTGGGATTGATGATACTACGCAGCCATTATGAATAATCCATATAAATTTAAAGGGCTTTATATTTATGTTTACAGAGTAACAGAATCTATGTGCAAAAAGAAAGTTTATGAGGGTTTGTATCAGGAAGTGGAGAGAATCTCTGGGAAGAGGAGAGGCTGGGTCACTGAGAATTGGTTTAGGTGTGGCCTGTTTAATAAAAGGTATGCGAAGTTCAATGATAATGAGATGCCTTATATTGTCTATTAACTATCAGAGATTAGAATAAAATAATACCAAATTATGCAAAGGATATAGAGAGGTGGGTCCACTCTGTACTCTGGTAATGGAAGTGTAAGTTCAACTTATACTTCCAGAGTGGGGCAGAGTTAGAGTCAAGAGCCAGGCAAGGACATGATACAGAGACGTTGCCTTATTTGACCATAAGCAGAGTTGTCTCTAAGGTGTGTGGCCCTGGCCAATTTTTTTTTTTTTTTTTTGAAGAGTGATGACTAGTGTGGCCCCTATCTATATAAACAATTTGACTTTTAAATATATTATAAAAGTCATAGGCCCAAGTGAAGTACAGTGACTTATCATTGATGATTTAGAATTATGGGTAGAGGACTGCTACTTAGTCCTACTAAGAAACTACTACAGCTTATTTGCTTGCTGTCCAATCAGTGCACGTACAGACTTTTGTTACCATCTGGGCACCATCTCTTCATGTTAGATCTAGGAGACGTTTGCTCATGTTATTTATTGTCAGAGGCATTATTCCTGGATAATCTCATTATCTCCCACCACATGAAAAAGGCAGCACAATGCCACAACTCTTCAAAAGCTGTCTGGAATCGTACAGATCTTCCTCTTTCTGCACTTTCCGTAATGCCACTTATTTCACACCGGCTATATCACGACTCATGGCACCGAATCATTCACTGTGGTGCCTGTGAATACCAGCTCCAGTGACTCTGTCAAAGGTTACTTTGTTACTCTATTGTGTCGACAATGACCGCAAATGTAGGCAGTGTCTTACTTAGTCCAGCCTATATTGTTATGACAAAATACCACACTGGGTATCTTATGAATGACAGAAATTTGTTTTTTACAGTTCTGGAGGCTGGAAGTCCAAGATCAGGGTGCCAGCGCAGTCAGGACAGAAGTGGCAAGGGAGCTCTGGGGGATCTCTTTTGTAGAAGCCTTAACCCCATTTATTAAGCTCCACGTCCTAATTCCTTCCCAAAGGTTCCACCTGCTCACACCATCACATGGGGCATCAGGATTCCAACATGTGATTCTGGAGGGGATACATATTCAGACCATAGCACCAAGAGCAGACAGGAAAATGAGAATAAATTTCTGGCTATGTGAAATTTGCCATCTGGAGTTTTATAGTGTAAACATAAAACTATACGTCTTCTAACCATATCTTCTGAACTGCTTTTTTTTTGAGAACTGACTTAAGAATTTCTCAAGTTTTCTTTTCTTTTTTTTAATCGGAGCATAATACTAATAGTATATTAGTTTCAGGTGTACAATTCTCTTGAACTCTTTAGGCCATGATGACCACATTCCTAGAATGCCACCTCTTTCATAACTGACCACACCATGCTCCTGCCTTCCACACATTGCCACCATCCAGGAGGACAGGCAAGGGGCCCATGAGCAGAGCAAAAGAGCAACCCCATTCACACAAGGAAGGACCATACTTCATCTTGCACAGGTTAAGAGCACATGTCATCACTGTCAATCAGAGGCAAGAGAGGGCATTGATATGAAGTGCTCCACTGGCTCTGCAGAGCCAGGGTCTCAAAAGTCTTTACAGGAGCTAGGAGCAGCCAACCATGCCCTCTATGGTGTGGAGCCTGCACAGGGGTGGGGTCCACCCTGGGTGCCAGCAGTGGGGAACTCACAGTGTAGGGATACATGTTACGTTGCCCCTCATCCTCAACTGCTGTAGACCAGAAGAAGCAGAGCAGTATGAACATGGGTCCTGGGGAAGACTCCTGTATCATGCACTCAAGTCCAAGGGTGAATAGTGACCATCGATAACCCAGAGTCCTAAATTCATTCTGCGTCCAGGATATATTTGAGTCACGAGAAATCAATTTGTCAGCACCATTCTGGTGACCCACTGCTGTGTTCCCACAAAAGAAATACCACACCAGCCAGAGGGAACTGTCCACTCACCAGGCACCCTCCTGGAAACAGGACCTGGCTTCAGCGTCCATAGGTGAACTTTTATGGGGCAGCTGGTTGGCTCCACACATGGGGTAGGGGAGCAGTGTCCCGAAGGGGAGAAATGGGACTCGGGCCCACAGAAGTCCCAGTCCAAGCTCAGGGTACCTGATTCAGATGGCACTGCTGGCCCCAGTCAGTCCCAGACACCAGAGGGGAACTTCCTAAGTAAAAGGCACTTCAAAGTGTAGGGGACCCCTGAGGGGCTAGGCTCCAGATCAGGGTCCTGTTCACTCAGGTCTGAGGACTGCCCTGGCCCCAAATATGTAAATTAAATGGCCACCAAGGGATGGAACTTGAGGAGTTCTACAAGACGCCACATATTCACATACCAGCCAATGTGATCAAAACTGAAACTGGAGCTAATGGTATTGCGTATTGTATCACAGTACTGCTTCCAGAAGAATGTTGTCAAAATGCTTATGCTTTCCATGAGCAGTGAGCCCAGTATCATCCCCACCAAAAGCAGCTGCCACTCATGGAGCTCTACTAAAGGCCATTTAATCTCATAGCATTCTCATGACAACCCTGAGGTAAGTACTATCATGATCTCATTTTACAAATAAGGAACCTGAAGTTCTGAGAAG
Source organism: Moschus berezovskii (assembly GCF_049115385.1). Taxonomy (NCBI): domain Eukaryota; kingdom Metazoa; phylum Chordata; class Mammalia; order Artiodactyla; family Moschidae; genus Moschus; species Moschus berezovskii. The sequence continues at coordinate 99,725,748 of NC_142468.1, forward strand.
CAAGAGCTGAGCTGACTCTTTTCTCCCTTGCTATTTGAATTAGTTAATAATCTGAGTAGGTTACTTTATAATCTTACCTAGATGTGAATCTTTAGGGTAGTCCCCATGATAAGTGTATTAGATGAACAAAGTCAGGTGAAGGGCTTAGAAAAGTCTGTAACAACTTTTCTCAACTAGAAACACTAGTTCTAGAAGCTGCTGAAGACTGTGTGTGCTCAGTAGTGTCCGACTATTTGCAATCCCATGGACTATAGCCTGCCAGCCTCCTCTGCCCATGGAATTTTCCAGGCAAGAATACTGGATTGGGTTGCCATTTCAGAAGGGAGGAATTTCATGATGAAAAAAATTTAGAAATGTTGAATATGATCTCTGCCTATTAGAGAGTCATAAGGCTTGTTCATATTAAAGGTTATGCCAATTGCATAAAAGAAACCTACTTAATTCTGTTTAACCCAGCACCTCCCAAACCATTTCAGCATCTCTATAAGCAAGAATCCTCCATTCAAATTACAGATCAGTCATTTATGAGTTGGGTGACCTTCGTCCAGGTAAACCTGGACTCTCTGAGACTGTTGCTTATTACCTGCAAAATGAAACTAATAAAATACCACCTCCTTACAAGAACGACATAAAACCAAGCATGGACAGCACCTAGTGTACAGTGCCCAGCATACAATGGTAGTTTCTGTCCTGCTGTCTTAAAAGAATTCACATAGAGTCCTCAGGAACGTGAATTAAGCTACCCAGCTCTTTTTGTTTGCGTGTGCAATATTTGATAGAAGTCAGAAAACTTGCTTGTCTTACATGATTCTATGTTTCATACAATTTCTATAATTTCTGAGGAGGTACTGGATTATCAGTAAGCAGGTAACCATTGATCAATAAATATACTGAAAATATAGAAGAAATTTATAACAGAGTTGTCTTCACAAAAATGCTCATGGTCTCACTAAATACTCAAATTAATTAAGGACTAACTAAAGAGTATATATTGGAGAAGGCAATGGCAAGCCACTCCAGTACTCTTGCCTGGAAAATCCCATGGATGGAGGAGCCTGGTAGGCTGCAGTCCGTGGGGTCGCTAAGGGTCGGACACGACTGAGTGACTTCACTTTCACTTTTCACTTTCACACATTGGAGAAGGAAATGGCAACCCACTCCAGTGTTCTTGCCTGGAGAATCCCAGGGACGGCGGAGCCTGGTGGGCTTCCGTCTATGGGGTCACACAGAGTTGGACACGACTGAAGTGACTTAGCAGCAGCAAATTGTATATATAGGTCCCAATCCCTTACCTGAAACTTTTAGGGCCAATGCATTTTGAAACAGAAGTTTTAGGATTTTAAAAAGCAACATTGTGTGGGTATATAAGATACATTACTTATGCATCCCTAGAAAAGTTTATGTGAGACAGTATTCATGATCAGACATTTTTATATTTCCTCAGTGAAATGTGTAACAGTCATTGTTGTTTAGTTGTTAAGTCATGTCCGACTCTTAGCGACCCCGCGGAATGCAGCCCACCAGGCTCTTCTGTCCATGGGACTTCCCAGGCAAGAATACTGGAGTGGATTGCCATTTTCTTCACCAGGGGATTTTCCTGGTCCAGAGATCAAACCTGCCTCTCCTGGGTTGGCAGGTGGATTCTCTATCACTGAGACACTAGGGAAGCCATAATAATTATAGAGAATAAATAAAGATAATAGTTATACTAACATAGTCAGTTCAGTCAGACTTATATCTCACTGAGTTTGGGAACCACTTTGAAAGAAAATCTTTCAGTTTTCAGAGCTTTGGGGATTTAGGAACATTGGGAAAAGGTTTGAGAACCTGTTACATGGGCTAAGCATATACCCTGCAAGTGCAAAGTGGGAGATATATTGAAGCCAGAAGACTTTGTGAAAGTTCTGTGAATCAGGCATCATTTGAGCTATGTCTGTGAAAGTCACTCAGTTGTGTCCGACTCTTTGTGACCCCATGGACTATACAGTTCATGGAATTCTCCAGGCCAGAATACTGGAGTGGGTAGCCTTTGCCTTCTCCAGGGGATCTTCCCAACCCAGGGATTGAACCCAGGTCTCCCACATTGCCGGCGAATTTTTTACCAGCTGAGCCACAAGAGAATTAATTTTCTGTTTCTGGTGAGTGAAGTTCCCACATCTTATCAACCCGTTACACCTACCAAGCTATGTTTTCCTGCTTAAGCCACTAGGAGCCCACAGAAGGCTATGTAAACTGCTTTCCTGAAATAGAAAGCTGAACTGAACATCCTGAAATAGATAAAAGCCTAACCACTGAGATTTGTCTAAAGTGGAAACCAGAAGAGGGCGATAGAGGTACTCCTTGGAGTGTGGGCACGCTTAAAGAGAGAAGCTGGTGGGAACCTATGAGAGGATGTAGCCTCATCTGTGAATGAAAGCATATTGGCTTCCGTTTCTTGCCAATTCCCGTCTCCTAATAGTTCACCCGACACAATGGATTCTTTGTCTTATGGTCAAGACATGAAACTTGGAATCTTTCCCATCCCATTCACAATCTTCAGTGTGTTTGGTTTACCTACTGCATGGCTGATTTTCTCTGTTAGCCACTCTTCTGTCCTCTCTCACACCTCACTTCTTTTTTTTTTTTCTTTTTTTTCTCCCTTGTTTTAAATCATGTTTTGTCTATTTCTCCTGAAAGAGATCGTCCATCAGGAAGGGTAGAAATCTGCCTTGCCCAGGGCCTTGCCTCTTGCCACTCCTCAACCCACCTCTGGAATGTCAGGGCAGCCCACAGCTGCAGACACACTTCCTGCCCAACAACACTGCTCTTGAGAGGTCACTGCCAGGAGAGGTGAGTCAAAGGTATAAAGGGAAATATTGAAATAGGGGAATCTGAGCAGAGACTAGAGGCAAAACATTTAAGTGGTTGCTTGCCTGTAAGAACAGGTAGGATAAGGGAAAGTAGGGACTAAATGATGAAAGAACAGGAAAAGAAAAGCCAGGCAGAGTAAGACAAACTTACCTTCCTCCAGTCTCCCAATTATGGATGTCCCTGACTCTTGAGTGTGTTACTGTCTAGAAGGCTAAAGCAGAACAAACACCCTAGGGAAAAGAAATCTCAAAATCAAGTCACATACTGAATCCTTATTGCCATTTTCGAAGATCTCTTCTGTACCCCTGTCCATCTAAACTATTTCTTGATAGATTTGAATTCAGAGGAAATAGGCTGAGGCAACCACTTACAACCTCTGTTTATTCAACTCCATAGCATTTCTCCTCTGAGTAGATGCAGTCCTTTTTCTGCTGAAAATATTCTTTCACCAACTTTCTTGTTTTTCAGAACAAAAAAGGAAAGAGGTACTGAGTGAGGATAAAATTCCCTCCAATCCCATTCATTCTGCATCTATTGAGCATCTAATGTGAACGTTATTCTACTTATTGGACATAGTTTTAAAAAAACAGCTCTCTCTTCTTATCACTCTCCTGACCCACCCTCCCTCTAAACCCCTATGACCAACATCGTCTTACCTGACATGACATAAGAGATCAGTATTGGCTGAATGAATTTCTAAAAGGATTCAGAGCAAGAATAAGGAGAGCCCCCAAAGAAGAGGAAAACGAGACTAGGAGAAAGTGGCTGGGGGTGAGGGAGAAACAAAGGGAGGGAAGAGAAGATGAAAAATGGCAGGTAGTAAAAGATGGGAGGGGAAAGAGCTGAGAAAGGCCAGGAAGATGAGTGCTGTCTTTGCCCCAGAACGTGTTTCATCTCGGTCTGCACCACCATAGCACTGTGCCAAGGTGGTACACCTACAACCAGGGGTCAGGAAAAGAAACTTGGTCCATATACAGTTTCAAATACAGTCGCGGAATTTGCATCTACAGCAGAGAAGAGCTTCTTGGGAAGCCCAGGAGGTTTATGTGAGTGCCCTAGAAGCTCATGGTGGCTAGCTGGGAAGGACATGGGTAAGGATGCATTAGACTCTTGTACTCCACACCTAAAGGCCTCCAGACCAGGGAACAGACTAATGACCAAGATCATAAAAGAGACTGTCTTATCTTTTTTCAGGACAAGGGATAGACTATAAGAGACAGAACCTACAGAGATCAGACATCATCACCCTCTTCTAATCTCAGGAATAAAACACAAGTTAGTTGAACCCTAGGGAAAGAAGATTTATATTTTTGTATTTATCAGAATAGTCCAGCTTCTCTTCCCAAACCCTTCTTTGCAGAATACTTAAGGATGAGAACAGTAAGGAAAAGAAGTGAAAGGAAGACAAAAGTGAGAAGGTGAAGAAAAGAAAAGTTACTTCATGATTTAGATGTTATCTGGACTTTCATGTCACTACAGGACATAAGAATGTACTTTTCAAGAATGAAAGTTACATAATTACAGTGAGGAATCACTTGGCCTGATTCGGATAACTTGCAGAATGTCAAATCAAAAGGACGGGGGCTTTTGTGGCATTTGCCTCCCTTGAGATCACAGGCAACAGCAGGACTCTTACAGACAGCTTTGACTGCATCAGGTTCCTCATGGATAAATATGTATTGGGGTATGCATGTGTGGTCTTTTGACTTCAACTTCGGTGCCATGAGGGCATTGCATTCCCTGTCCATCACATCAGACCTAAGATAGTCTTTGTTGCTCTGTAAAAGAAACTCAGCTCTGAGCATCCTGTCTCCTCCAACTTCATCTTCACTGATGATGGGGTCTTCTGGTTGCACCACTTCTTTGTTGCTAACCAGCAGGATTTCTTTGCTTCGGCTGTCCAATCCCTCCTTAGTAGCTTCAGCTTTGTCCTGTGAGTCACTGTTCAGAAACTCATCCAGTAGCTGATCACTTTCCTCCAGGACAGCTGCGGCCATCTGGAGTCCCAAGCCCAGGCCCACCCCTAGGCCCAGCAGCAGCAGCAACATCATGAAAAAGATTTGCACCAGAGTCAGCTTCATTTTGCCTGGTGGGAAGAAGGGAAACAGAGGACTGACTTTGAGATGAAACTTGGCTCCAGTAGAGATCCTAAACTCCCCAAAACCCTGAGAACACAGTCTTTGGGGTCTTCTCCTCCCCCTTCTCCACATTACCCATCCCTCACCCAAGGCGGACATCCTTTCTCACTCTTTTCCCACTCTCCCGCCCTCTCATTCATTCCCTGACGCTGTGGAATAATGTGTGGATCCTGTTCTATAATTGGTTCACATTTGGGAAATCAGGGGGGAAGGTTGACATTAATTAACTTTTAAAAAGAAATCAGTTCCAAGTCACCAAAAATAATAGGTAAAAAGACAAATACAGTGTCACTTTTTCCTTGAGAGAAATTCTTGTAGAAACTCTTATTCTCAGTAAAGGACTAGAATTACCATAGGAGACCAACTCCCTATTTTTTTCCCAAATTAATTTTTGCTCATTCAAGTATTTATTATTCTCCCAGATACCCACCTCCCCCTCCAAAGATCAAAAGGAATAGAAAAAGTACTATAGTTCATTTACATTCCTAAGCTGAGGCTGATGGGGAAGGGAGATTGGGGAGGGGAGGGTGCGGGGAGAGAGTAGAATTTCCCCTTGCTAAAACTGCATCTTGTCAAGTCAAATCTTTTCTACTACTATAGAACTCTTAGACTTGGGTATTTCCTGCTGATTAGTTTTTATATTCTTTAAAAAGGCTAGGGACTAAGGATGAAACCAAAGTTAACCAAACAAATGAGCATCAGAGTTCCCCTACTAATAAAGATCCTAAAGAGATTGAAAGGAGTATGTGCCTTTGTCCTGCTATGCCAGCCTCATGCCCCTATCAAAGAGAGACCTTCCCTACCAGAAAAAAATATTACTATAAAGAACATTTTTTATACAATGGATTATACAAGAATATTGTCAATGGAGTAGATAGGAGTGCTATGTCAGTGTTTGATATGTGGAATTTGAAATTTATACTACAGTTGTCAAAGAGGATATCTTTATTCTTAGAAAATCCTAAAATATTGCACAGGGGCATGATACAAGCAACTTACTCTCCAAGATTCAAAATAAAGATCATATGGGGAATTCCCTGGCGGTCCAGTGGTTAAGACTCCATGGTCTCACTGCATAGGGCCTGAGTTCAACCTCTGGTCGGGGGAGCTAAGATCCCATAAGCCGGGTAGTGTGGCCAAAAAAAAATGTAGATCATGTGTATGTATGTGTATGTGTGTTTACAGAAAAAGGAAGAAAAAATGTTTAATGAGGGAAAGAAAAGTTTTAAATATGGTGACTGGACAAAGGGTATTTAGGAGTTCCTTGTATTATTGTTGTAACTTTTCTGTAAAATTACAAATACTTAAAAAAAAAATTTTTTTAACCATGCCGCACAGTTTATGGGATCTTAGTTTCCCAACCAGGTATCAAACCCAAGCCTTCCACAGCGAGAGCATGAAGTCCCATTCGCTGGACCACCGGGGAATTCCCTCAAATTTTTTTAATTTTTAAAAAAGAGAATTTCTCATGTTTTTCTCTGGAGTGCCCAACAACACTGTGACTTACCTACATACCTAGATAGCTTCAGTGATGCTTGTGTCTTCTTGGTTTCCAATTTTGTCCCTCCCAGGTTTTCTTTTTCTCTGAAAAGTACCCTGGATGCTAGACTGGAGAAAAATGGTTATCCTCTTATGGTTCCTGTGCCCTTAAACCCAGACTTACTTCCTACACCCATTTCCACTCCCACTCCCCCTACCTAGCACTGAATAAACACGCAGCCAATTGTCCTTTCTGCTCCCATGAACACTTTGAAGTAAGGCTACTTACATATTGAAACAGATCCAGACATCCAAGACAGGAAATGTCTCCAGTCTGGGAAACTGCAAATGGTTTTATTTACCCAATCAATTGTTCCACTTCTGAGTTATACCCACTATGCTGTAGTTTATAGCAGCCTGACCTTGCCCTTAAATTTCAGTCATTTCCTTATATTTTCTACATGTGTTTCCTTTCAACTTTCCCTGTCATTTCTGAAATCTCAAAATCTTTGGACTGTGTTTGGTTCCTCCCTCCAACATGGCTATTTTGCTTTTTGCATTTTAGAACTGTATCATGACTTCATGAGAAGATTTGGCTATTTAAATCAATGATGACTGTTTACATATCTTTATCTATGAAGCCTATCCCAGCCCTCCATTCTCCACTCCCTGTTTCCAACCCTCAGCCAATAAATTCACGTCAAGTTTTGGAAACCTTATGATTTAGTCCTAGATAAAAGAATATCCATAGCAGCTGTCAGTCCCTATAGCCTTGGTGAGTAAAGTCAGGAGGTTACAGTATTGATCCCACTCATTTCTTTAGCTGAAAGTGACATCATAAGATAACATTTTTAAAGCATCCTGGAGCTCATTAAAGCGGCATGAAAATCCTCTTTAGACATAAACAGAGAACTTTGGGAGGATGATTTGCTGTGTCTTTCAGGCAGGAATTCTCAAATGGTGGTCTAGGAACAGCTTCTGTGATCTGCAGTCTATCAGGCTGAATTCTACACTGCAGATTCACAATAACAGTAATAACAGTGTGCATGCTTAGTTGCTCAGTCATGTCTGACTCTTTTCAACCCTTTGGACTGCAACCTGCCAGGCTCCTCTGTCCATGGGATTTTTCAGGCAAGAATACTGGAGTGGGTTGCCATTTCTTTCTCGAAGGGATCTTCCTGACCCAGGGATCTAACCCAGGTCTCCTGTCACTATTGCAGGCAGATTCTTTACCCACTTAGCTGTGGGGGAAGCCTAATAATAACAGCAACGAACTATTATGGAGCACTTACTTCATGCTGGGTACTTACTACATTTCACCCTCACAATTTGCTAATGCTATCCATCTTTGGTGTCTGTTCTGCCCTTTCATTCTGACATGAAGGCAGAGTAAAGGTGCTTCTGCTGAGCCCAATAGCTGTCTGGAGTCAGCAGGGATAAAACATCCAACTTTATACACCATTTGTTTCTTTATGAGTGTTAAGTCGTGTCGGACTCTTTGCAACCTTACGGACTGTAGCCTGCAAGGCTCCTGTATCCATAGGATTCTCCAGGCAAGAATACTGGAGTGGGTTGCCATGCTCTGCCCCAGGGGATCTTCTCCCTCCAGGGATCAAACCCACGTCTCCTGCATTAGCAGGCGGATTCTTTACCGCTGAGCTATTGGGAAAGCCCCCTGCATCTTTATAACTGGTTACTATTAGGGATTTGAGGGAGAAGGAAATGGCAATCCACTCCAGTATTCTTGCCTGGAGAATCCCAGGAACAGAGGAACCTGGTGGGCTGCCGACTGAAGCAACTTGGCAGCAGCAGCATCAGCATTAGGGATTTGAAATTAACCTTTGATTCAATGTGAAGAAAAGATCTATGTCTATGGTCGAAGTATGACCATTAGGCTGGACAGGTTTTTAAACTTTATTTAATTCATTTATTTATTTTGGGTGCTGTGCTGGGTCTTCCTTGTTGTGCAGGCTTTTCTCTAGTTGCGATGAGCAAGGGCTACTCTCTAGCTGCAGTGCATCAGCTTCTTATTGTAGTTAGTTTCTCTTGTTGCAGAACACAGGGTTCTAGGCCTGTGGGACTCAGTAGTTGCAGCTCGTGGGCTCAGTAATTGCAGCTCCTGGGCTCTAGAGCAGAGGTTCAATAACTGTGGAACACAGGCTTAGCTCCACAGAATGTGGGGCCTTCCCAGACCAGGAATCAAACCTGTGTTTCCTGTATTGTCAGGCAGATTCTTTATCACTGAGCCACAAGGGAAGCCCTGGATAGGTTTTTATTCTTATTTTTTCCTTTTCTAGGCTACAGTTTTCATATCTTCTGTAGGTCCTCACAGGGATGATATGAATATTATACAATGCACTGCATGTAAAAGGGTAAATGTATTAGCTTTTGTTATTATAGTTACTAACCATGATGGAGGTAATGAAGATAACGGCGACCTCCTCCAAAAGGTCCCATGCACACACTGCTGTACTCGGTGCCCCCAACCCTGCAGCAGGCCACCATCAACCCACACCTCCACTGGAGACTCCTAGACACTCACGAGCAAGTCTGGGTCAGTTTCTTGTGGGGTCACTGCTCCTTTCTCCTGGGTCCTGGTGCACACAAGTTTCTGTTTGTGCCCTCTGAGAATCTGATCACAATCACAGAAAACTAACCAAACTGATCACATGGACCACAGCCTTGTCTAACTCAGTGAAGCTATGGGCCATGTCGTGTAGGGCCACCCAAGACGGAAGGGTCGTGGTGGACAGTTCTGACAAACTGTGGTCCACTGGAGAAGGGAATGGCAAACCACTTCAGTACTCCTGCCTTGAGAACCCCATGAACAGTAAGAAAAGGCAAAAAGATAGGACACCAAAAGATGAACTCCCCAGGTCGGTAGGTGCCCAACACGCTACGGGAGATCAGTGGAGAAATAACTCCAGAAAGAATGAAGGGATGGAGCCAAAGCAAAAACAACATCCAATTGTGGATGAGACTGGTGATGGAAGTAAAGTCTGATGCTGTAAAGAGCAATATGGAATAGGAACCTGGAATGTTAGGTCCGTGAATCAAGGCAAATTGGAAGTGGTCAAACAGGAGATGGCAAGAGTGAACATTGACATTTTAGGAACCAGTGAACTAAAATGGCCTGGAATGGGTGAATTTAACTCAGATACCATTATATCTACTACTGTGGGCAAGAATCCCTTAGGAGAAATGGAGTAGCCCTCATAGTCAACAAAAGAGCCCAAAATGCAGTCCTTGGATGCAATCTCAAAAACAACAGAATGATCTCTGTTTTTTTCCAAAGCAAACCATTCAATATCACAGTAATCCAAGTCAATGCCCCGGCCAGTAATGCTGAAGAAACTGAAGTTGAACGGTTCTATGAAGACCTACAAGACATAAGCATAGGACTAGGTATATAAAGCCATGAGACTGGAGAAGACTGAGTGTCAAGAGAAGGTCGGTGTTCTACTTTGTTCCTTTTTTTTTTAAGACAGGAAAAATAACAGCTTGCTTATTGATAATGAAGACCAAACAGAGAGGAAAAACTGATAAGGCAGGAGAAAAAGGAAAGAACTGTTAGAGGAATGATTCTGAGTGCTCAGATTCTGAAGGCGCATTGCCTGGGTTTATGAGTGTAAACGTGTTATTTTATCTGTGAATTACACTACAGGATAGTAAATGGGGCATACCACATGTTTCGCGATAAAAGATTGGATCTGGTGATTGGGTTGAGAACCACTGGTTTAAAAGAGTTAGTGGTGGTCAGGGTTCTTTGTACACTGTGGACGAGGGAATTTCCCCCTCATTTTTCTGTTGCAAGTGTTACTTTTTTAGTGACAGTTGGCTGCATATAAGAATCCAGGTCAGCCTTGGGCTGGAAGATTTCCAGTTGTGAGGAAATCTCACAATGGGAGATAGAAACAAAAGAAGGGAAAGAATGCTAAACAATGTCTTACTAATAAGGAATCCAACTTTGCTTGTGTGCCAAATAAGTATTAGATTTTTTTCCCCAGAGTTTTCGTCACTCACACACCCCCCAGATATACAAAAGTCTTGGTTTGAGGAGGGTAATTTTTTTCAGAACTGGAAACATTATTTGAGATGACCTGATATCTAAACACAGACCTTCATTAGATCCCAGAGTGCTCAAATGTGTGCAGAACTTAGCATCCATTTACCCTGACCCACAGAACACAATGAGGTCTAGTCTACTAAGGGTATTTGGCAAATATCTTGCTAGTGAATACTTCTTCGTTGTATTATGTAGTGTAGTTCTTACAGAAATGATTCTAAAGGTTATGCTCTGCTCAACGGTGGCCAGCCGAGGGGACAAGCAGAGAGTGAAACCTAATACATGCTCTGTTTGGCAAACTGTACAAACTGGAAGAGAGTTGACATCCCTGAGAGGAAGTGACTTTTCTTCCAATTCACACAAATGTGGTGATTAGGTTCTTTTCTGCCTGAGCCACCAGGGAAGCCATTAGGTTTTCTAGAGACCTAAATAGATGGCTTTGCATTTTGACTCAGAAATGACCTCATATGACCCTTACAACTTCTTCACAAAGTAAGAAGCACTAGAATTTATTTCTTTTTTTTCTTCCTTCCTCCCTCCCTCCCTCTCTCTCTCTTTCACCAAGGACTTCCCTGGTGGCCCAGCGGTTGAGATTCCTTGCTTCCACTAGGGGGCACGGGGTTGGATTTCTGGTCAGAGGACTAGGATCCCTCAAGCTGCCCGGTGAAGTGCAGCTAAAAATAGAAAAACAAAAAACTGAGGCCACATTGGTAGTGGGTGGCAGGGTGGAAGAACAGGAATGGGACCCAGATCCAACGACTCCCACAGATTGTTCTTTCTCGTACACTATCCTTCTTGCACCCGATAGTTTGTTCCAGCTGAAGTCATTTCCTCATGGATCTAGAGAACAATCAGTTACCACTGATGCCCAAAAAGTGAAAGTGAAGTTGCTTAGTCGTGTCCGACTCGTGGTGACCCTGTGGACTGTAGCCCACCAGGCTCCTCCGTCCATGGGATTCTCCAGGCAAGAATACTGGAGTGGGTTGCCATTTCCTTCTCCAACCACTGATGCCCAAAACTATCTTGCAAATGTAAGATGGATATTTGCAGCTATTGTTGAGAATCGCAACAGTTCACATTTGTAAAATGTGATACACAGGCTGGCTCACAATCTGTAGAACCCAGCCCTTCTAACCTCTGCCAGATCTTTCACTCTTGTAATTCTTTTATCCCTCTCTAATCACTGCAGTGCTCCTAACTGAGGCTGTTACCTCTTCAGGTCCTGACTAGGCCTTGGACCATTTGGTAGATGACCCTATGGGGATATTATTGCATTATGTCTTGTTCTTTCTAAATGAGTGACTTTGGCAGCTTCATGACATTGGAGGAGTTTTGTTAATAACATATGATCCATGAATGAGCCCACAACCTGATACAACAGGAACTTTCAGAACCAACAAAGTCTAAATAATGAGTTCCCCCAAATTACATCCGACCTTTGACTCCTCTACCCAAGTTCCCTGTCTTCTCACAGCCTACACCTTTGCTACACCTTTAGGAAAGATGCCAGCTCACTGACATTCTAGATTGTATTCTTTATAAAAATTACGTTCATCTGTTTTTATCAATCAATGTAATATGTAATACTGACTTCTTTGAAACAGGTTTACAATTATCTTTTGAGACATTTTGTATAGCATTTTTCGGGAAATGATTTATTAACTGGTTTTGCATGCCAAAGAAGCAAATAAGTTTCCCTCTAAGTTACACTACAGTAAGTCCCCTACATACAATCCTTCAAGTTGTGAGCTTTCAAAGATGTGAACATGTGTCTGTCTGTGCAATCATGCAAGTTAGTGCACTTGTCTGGTGTACACTGCCATGGGCATACGTCCTCTGGAAGTGGCTGTGCTTTTGTGTGCTTTACTGTATGGAGTACAGTAGTACAGACTCTTTCAAGCCTGGGATGTCCGAAAGCAAATGTAAAAGCAGAGGTAATGTAGTTGGTACCGCTAAGAAGCACCAAGCAATGGTGGAACTTGCTGTCCAACACAAGGAGCTAACTAATGAAGACCTGATGGAACTGGAGGCCCAGAGAAAGGACGAAGAGAGACAAAAGGAAGAAGTAACTGAAGAACCGAAGAGTTTTACAACACAGGAAATGGCAAGGAGATTTTCTCTATTTGAGGAGGCACTAATAGCTTTGGAGGCACAGGACCAGAACATAGAACGACACATGAAGGTTGCAGCAGGCATTCATAATGCAATCCAGGGCTACCATGTCATCTGTGATGAGAAATAAAGGGCAACTACAAGACATCACTGGATTGTTTTTTCAAGAGGGAGGATAGAATTGAAGGCTTCTTTCATGGCTCAGTGGTAAAGAATCTGCCTGCAATGCAGGAAACACAGGCAGAGTTCAATCCTTGAGTCAGGAAGATCCCCTGGAGGCATGACAACCCACGCCAGGATTCTTGGTGGGAAAATCCCATGAACAGAGGAAATTGGCAAGCTACAGTCCATAGAGTTGCAAAGAGTTGGACATGACTGAAGTGCCTGACCATGAGCACGACGAGATAGAATTGAATCCAGCAAGGAAGCAGAACTGTGCCATCAGCGTCAGGCATGAGTGAAATTGAAGCTTGCCTTCTGTCTCCTTTGCTGAAGATCCTTCAGCTCTACCATGTCACCCCTGCTCCCCCTCCTCCAGTCAGTAACTCTTCCTGCTTGTTCATTGGAGCCAGCACCTGTATGCCAGCTGTTGTACTGTACTACTGTACTTTAAGACACTATACCGCAAGATTAAAAATGCTCTCTTCATTTTTTGTGTATTTGTTTTTTATATATTACTTGTGTAAAAATTCATATATAAAAAATAGCCCATGGGGTCACAAAGAGTTGAATGCGACTGAGCGACTTTCACTTCACTTCACATATCCTCAGGTGTGGAAACCAGGAATACGGAAGGTCAATTGTACTGTGCCGTTCTATGCCTACAAGGGACTTGAACATCCCTGAATTTTTATATTCGTGGGGGTCCTGGAACAAATCCTCTGTGGATACCAAGAGATAAATGCACAGATTTTGAATTAACACCACTTAGACATCTTTCATACCAAACCAGTGAACTGAGTCAGGATTACTAGAATTCTTTTTGGTCAAAAAGCAGATAGCTTCTGAGACAACTGACTCAAGAGCCAACAAAACAAGAATTAGCTGTATAAGACCAAATGAACAAACAAAGAACATTTGTGGTTATTTGCTAGGAATATTGTTTTAATGTTCTACATTAATGTTAATGTTTTAATGTTCTATTATGAATATATTAATATAAATAAGGCTTTTTTCTTTCTTCTTAAACTCTCAGTAAGCCAAAGCAAACTATTAGACTCTGCTTTTTTTAACTGAAATAAACATTTAAAGATGATATTTGATTCTCGCTGACCCACACACTTGAGCCATAAATTTACCAAATCTCCTTACTTTTCTTGGCAATATAGCTATTTGCACAGATTCAGTAAAAATCTGTCCTCTTTTTTACGGAAGTATAAGAAAAAATCAGTTATGCAACCAAGACCTTGTCCAGATATCACTTTTGACAATGATGTTCATTTAATCTGTATGATGAAATCATATTTACAAAGTCTTTTCAGGGAAGCTCGTCTAGGACCTGGCTTATCAGGTTGCAGGTTTGCAGGAGGTAGGAAGACCACTTACTGGCCACGAACTTTAAGAAATCATAAGAACCTTGAGAAGAAAGGGATTTACCCAAATTTATATGTACTATGGGGCTTCCCTGGTGGCTCAGAGGTTAAAGCGTCTGCCTCCAATGCGGGAGACCTGGGTTCGATCTCTGGGTTGGGAAGATTCCCCTGGAGAAGGAAATGGTAACCCACTCTGGTATTCTTGCCTGGAGAATCCCATGGACGGAGAAGCCTGGTAGGCTACAGTCCACGGGGTCGCAGAGAGTCGGACACGACTGAGCGACGGAACGGATATGTACTATGGGTAAAATCTGGTGGAAAGACTTTCCTAGGATTGGGCTTGGTTTTTCTAAATTCAAGATAGCAAATAATAGAGCCTTTTAAAAGTCCAATCTGAAATTCTTTAAGGAAAATTCCAGAAAGAAAATACTTTTGTGGCTTTATCAGTAAATACAACTCTAGATTTATAAAGAAGACTTAAGGAACCTATATGATAAATTAACACTCTTGCTGCACCTGCACAAATAATCAGGCCAAACCAACAGTCTTGCCCTTTTGCTTTTTATATTTTCCAGTGAACTGAGAGTTTCTTAGTCTATCTGTCTTCTGTTCTCAGTGCCTAGCCCAGTGTCTGGCATAAAGAAGGTAATTAACATTCAGTTCAGTTCAGTCGCTCAGTCGTGTCTGACTCTTTGCGACCCCATGAATCACAGCACGCCAGGCCTCCCTGTCCATCACCAACTCCCGGAGTTCACTCAAACTCATGTCCATCGAGTCGGTGATGCCATCCAGCCATCTCATTCTCTGTTGTCCCCTTCTCCTCCCGCCCCCAATCCTTCCCAGCATCAGGGTCTTTCCAGTGAGTCAACTCATTGCATGAGGTGGCCAAAGTATTGGAGTTTCAGCTTTAGCATCAGTCTACAAAAATCAATATCAGGGGACTTCCCTAAGTGGTCCAGTGGTTAAGACTCTGCACTTCCACTGCAGGAGGCATGCACTGGATCCCTGATCAGGAAACAGATTTTACATACTACTTGGTGTGGTCAAAAAAAAAAAAAAGATCAGGTCATAAAATTGTATTTGCACCTGATTAGGGAGAAGGTGAGCCCTAAAAATAAATTCATAACTAGCATTAAAAATACTTTAGGAATAAACGAGCACAGATTAAAAAAATAAAATGAAAGGAGAAATGAAACCAGACAGGCAAAACTCTGATTATTGTTGAAGTTGTATGTGGTGGGCACTTGAAAACTAATCATACTTTTTCATAATAAAGTTTTTTTTTTAATTACCTTGAAGGGAAAGGGAAGGATAACAAAGAAATCTGAGGGCTTTGTGTGGGAAGAAGTAATCTCAGGCAGTTTTTCTGTTCTGTTTAGGGTTTTTTTCATATAATAGTTCACCTCTGCTTTGCCCTGCTGACAGTTGCGGGGAGGGGGAGCGGAATATGTAAAATGTCAGAAGTTTCAGGGAAACGTGAGCTCTGAGAAGAAGTGCTCAAGTGGCCTTGAGTCAGCCCTGAGTGCTGGCAAGATTCACTCCACATGGGCCTTTGGCTAAGCCATGTCAGATCTGAGATGGCCAGTGGCCAGATATAGACCTGAGCAGAATAGGAAAGGAATGCTCTAAGGTCTAAGAACAAGGCAGGGGAGGTGGGTAGATGTATGTGGGCCGAATCAGTGCTAGAGGCCAGGAGACAGAAGAAGAAAGGTAGGGAGCACTGCGCCCTCTAATTGTCGTTCCCTACCTCAACAATGGCACCCTACTCCAGTACTCTTGCCTGGAAAATCCCATGGATGGAGGAGCCTGGTGCTGTAGTTCATGGGGTCGCTAAGAGTCAGACACGACTGAGCGATTTCACTTTCGCTTTTCACTTTCATGCATTGGAGAAGGAAATGGCAACCCACTCCAGTGTTCTTGCCTGGAGAATCCCAGGGACGGGGGAGCCTGGTGGGCTGCTGTCTATGGGGTCGCACAGAGTCGGACATGACTGAAGCGACTTAGCAGCAGCAGCAGCAGCAACCACAGCAGAGGGAATCTGGAAGCAGTGGAGCCACAGGAAAAAGAATGGAAGTTGTTCGTTTGCATTAGACTACAAACACTCCTTGGGTTTAAAGTCAGTATCAACTTAGCTAACACAACATTGTAAATCAGTTATACTCCAATAAAAATGAATTTGAAAAATTAAAAAAATAAAGTCAATATCAACTTAGGGTGATTTCCTTTAACAAGGTACATTGCCTCTGAGAGATGAAATAATAACAAGCATTTATGAAGTGCTGATTTAGTGCCAGGGAATTTTCTTAAGCACTTTGTTTACAGTCTCATCTAATACTGTGAGGTAACTGATACTATATCCTGATTTTATAAATGTGAAAACAAAGCATTAGGAACTTTCAGTGAAATGCTCAAGATCATAGAGCTAGGAAACGACAAGGACTGCATTTGAACTTAGATCTGTCTGACTAAAAATTGATGTTCTTGGAAGTTCTAGAATAGAAAGAAGAAGCATGGAGATAGACCCTTAGGTCAGGGGGTCATTCTTGTCAATTCCTGTGGTGCACAGTGGTACTAGACACCAGGGAAGAAATGTGTGGTATGTGTGTCTCTTGGAGGGAAGGTGACCATTTGTGAAATGGCTGAAAGGTAATTGTAACACAATTCTTTTATAATGGCCACAGAACACTGAAGCAGTAAACTTCGTAGAGAAAGGACCAATCTTCAAACAAATGTCACTGTGTGGTATTTCAACTTGAGGCAATCGTCAAACAAGTTTTAGTGGAACCATATTTGCGTCACATAGTAGAAAAGCCTCTGAAGTCAAAAGAAGATATACCAGTTAAACTGGTGGCCTCTTAGGACTTCTCTGGCGGTCCGGTGGTTAAGACTTTGCACTTCCTCTGCAGGCATCGCGGTTTCAGTCCCTGGGTGGGGTACTAAGGTACTGCATGCTGTATTGTTGTTTAGTCACTAAGTTGTGTCTGACTCTGTGGCCCCCAAGGACTGCAGCACGCCAGGCTTCCCTGTCCTTCACTAGCTCCCAGATAATTTGCTCAGATTCATGCCCATTGAGTCAGTGATGTTATCTAACCATCTCATCCCCAGCCACCCCCTCCTCCTTTTGCCTTCAATCTTTCCCAGTATCAGGGTCTTCTCCAGTGAGTCAGCTCTTCACATCAGATAGCCAAAGTGTTGGAGCTTCAGCATCAGTCCTTCCAATGAATATTCGGGATTGAGTTCCTTTAGGATTGACTGGTTTGGTCTCCTTACAGTCCAGGAGATGCCATGTGTACAACCAAACAACATCAACAACAACCACAAATTGGTGGCTTCTAATCTTTTAATCACCAAAGACAATGTTATTACTCCCAGGCATCTTGCATTCTGATAAGCTACACTTGTTAAGCTACAGTGATTTCTCTTGCTTAGACTGAGGTGAGGTAACAAAAGCATCCAGCAGAGCCAGATGGCCACACTGACAGGGCTTCAGGTGGTGGAGGCAGCGAAATGACCCAAGTCACACTGAGTTCATCCTCAGCTCACAGGTCCATGTTTGATTCTGTCTGTGCCTCTGGAAGTTTTCAGTCTCACAGGACTGATTCATACCAACCAATCCCAAACTAGAACAATAAACAAGAGCTACATTGAGAAATCTGTGTAGTGAAAAATGAGTCTGCTTCCATATTTTCTCCCTGACTTCAGTGGGAAAGCAAACCATGAACAGATGTTTGCTTGGTGAGCAGGGGTGGGGAGTAGTGTTGAGGTACATTCAGGCCAGGATGAGGGTGAGGAAATATTTCTCACTCAGAATTAATGACAGAGCCAGTGTTCCACCCTTGACCAGTGGTGGCTTACAAGGAAGCAGCTCCCAAAATTTAGAATTTCCCTTTATAATCTCTAAGCTTCTCAATCTCCTCCTTAAAATACATTAGTATGCTTGTTGGTTGGTGTTCTTTTATACTCCACCCATTTCAAGGCAGGATTAAAGGTAGCTTACAAAACTATCCACAATAAATGCAACACAAATCAAATTTGGGTAAGAGAAAAAAGGCAAGATGCATTTTGACTGATTATATTTTTAGTTGTGAGGATGCTAAAATCACTGTACTCCCCTAAGCCTGCATTTTGGTCCCCAAACTGGAATCTGTGGAGTGGGCCACCCTTACTCTACTGATTGGAAATTTCAGTAGTTTGCTTTTACAAATGGTGGGGTCAAAGGAAGAAAAACACACAAACTAAAAGTTGCAAGCTGTGTTTTAAGCAGTGAACCCACTGAGGACTATAGCCCAGGAGACAGCCTCTCAGATAGCTCCAAGGAATTGTTCCCAAGAAGTAAGGGAGGAACTGGGGTATATAGGGATTTTTGCTGAAAAACAAGCAAGCAAACAAAAAACCTGTAGTAGCACATCCAAAGATTACTGCTAATTACAAGAACAGACATCTCGGGTTAATGATTTTAGCTCTTTTCATCTATGGGAAGATAAAGCATCTAGGCTCCCTGAAATTGCTCCTTAGATATGCATCTTAACTACCTAGGGCTGGTATCCTGTACTTTTCCATCTTGAATTCCCCTCAAGGGTATAGTCCAGGTGCCGTGTCAGGGTGGTTGTACTGACTTGGCGGTGACAACGTTTGCTTTTTACTGGAATGGCAGGCAATGTTCTTTGTCTACAGTGGCTACTCTTTACCAACTACAGATCTAACCTGATTTAATTTTCAAATGGCTCCAAAAATTTCAAGTTTTAAGGAGAGTTTGCTGCTATACTTACAAATCACCATAATTTAATTTTCTCTTTCATATTAATAAAAAAGAAAAACTTGCCAAAAAGTTTTTGTTAAGAATGAGAAAACCAGGGTTTCCGTAACGGATTGATATCATTCAAATAGGCTTAGTTAGCATGTGTCTTATTTAGACTAAACTTGTGATCTTCATTAAAATTTCTGAAATGTTAAAATTAGCTCACAGATCTCCAGGTTTACCTTCTTATACCCAGGAATGATTTTAAAAGGACAGCCAACAACTATATCCAAAAACAAACAAAAAAGTCTAAGTCAACAAAGTAATCACAGATGCCCTTAAATTTGCAAATCAGATATTTTCTTGCACAAAGAATTGTCCCAGGGGGAGCAACTCAGCTAAAATTTCAGGGTAAAGGAGCTTGCTTTCTCTTCATGAAACTGTGTCTGGAATTCTGGTCAAGTAATGATGCTCATCAGGGCAACTATCAGCTCAACCATCAGTTTAGCCTTTTCCACATGAAGCTCCTCGTATACACTCTAAGGTCAGTAGATGGGTAAGCCAGTCCTACGGGCATGATGCTCCTAAATAACAGGTTGCAGACCAAGGACAGAACCACTCACTGAGGAGAAATTCTACCTTTTCTATATTTGAGATCAGGGACCAAGTTCACTTGGGTGGGCAGACTCTGGTGCAGAGCGTAGCACAGAATTGGTGCATGGTAAAGCCTGGTGGAGCAGAGAGGAAGGAAGGGAGGGAGGCCAAAGCAAAGCTCTCTAGCCCACAGCCTGGAGGAGAGCTGTGTAGATGAGCTCAGGGGAGAGAAAGCATCCTGGACTCCTCGCAGAGATGCCCTTCTGACAGGCTTCCAGGTTGCCATGCTCTTGGGGATTCTCCTTCTTATCTTCCCTAGTACACAGCTGCTTTGATTCAGCTGACCAGGTAAGTGATTGCACTTCTGTCTTCAAAGATGGACTAAGAATGTCACCTGCCATATCAAAAAACAAAGAATGTTGGGGTTATCAAGCCATCAGTCACTACAGCTGCCCCTGGTGGTGAGCCCTGAGGGAACACAAAACACAGAAAAGCAGGCTGCCATCAGCCACTACAGGCACTCTCAATGGTGTACCTGAGGGGATTCAGGATGGGAAAGAACAGGATACTGGCCCGAGACTGCTGCAATGCATATCAAAGGAATGATTTCAATGAGCCCAGGCTCTCGTATCTCCCCATACACAGAAAAATGCTAAAATCATTAAATTGAGGTAGTAGCTCAGTCATGTCTGACTCTTTGTGACCGCATGGATTGTAGCCTGCCAGTCTCCTCTGTCCATGGAATTCTTCAGGAAAAAGTACTGGAGTGGGTAGGCATTCCCTTCTCCAGGGGAGCTTCCTGACCCAGGAATTGAAACCAGGTCTCCCGCATTGCAGGCAGATTCTTTATCATCTGAGTCACCAGGGAAACCTTAGCTTCCTTTAATTAACAGTAATCTTTGGATGGTCTGACACCTGGTTTATGTTGCAAAAACTTTTTTATATATTGGCTTCTCCCTTACCTCTTGGGAAGAACTCCTCAGAGCTTCTCTGAGATGCTATCTTCAGGACTTAAGTCCTCAGAAAGTCCACTGAATAAAACATAATTCTCATTATGTATTTGTATTTTTTTTTTCAGTGAACGGAGAAATAAGAAAAGGGAAAGCATTTAGAATCTGTAGCAAAACATATTGATAACTAAGATATATGCAGACCTTACTGAATTAATCTTGATCTTGTGCTTAGCCGTTCAGTCGTGTCCGACTCTTTGCAACCCCATGGACTATAGCCCACCGGGCTCCTCTGTCTATGGAATTCTCCAGGCAAGAATGGTGGAGTGGGTTGCCGTGCCCTCCTCCAGGGGATCTTTCTAACCCAGGGGTTGAATCCAGGTCTCCTGCATGGCAGGCAGATTCTTTACCTTCTCAGCCACCAGGGAAGCCAATGTTGATCTTAGGTGAGATAATGTTAACGTTATTACATAGGAGAATGTGATTTTTAGAGATGCATGCCAATGTATTAAAAAATGAACTGCCATGATGTTTGAAACTATTTGATTTCAAATGGCTCAGTAAAAAAAGGAAGTGTATATGAGGCTAATTGTTAAAAATTGATGATTTACGTGTAATGAATGGACTATTGCTTGCTATATTAGTAAACAAAGACTGTCACAGTCATCAGTGATTATAATTACAGCCAATGGTGAGCTAATGAGCTCTGAGGATACTCAGGATGTGAAGACACAGCCTAGTGGCCCCAGACAGCTGAGGTGCACATCTAAGGAATGATTTCAGTGCTCAGACCCTCGTATTTTCCTATACGTAGAAAAGCCGTAAATTCCTTAACTTGGCATATCTGGTTTTCTTTAATTAATAATAATCTTTTGATGTTTAGACTACCTGCCCTTGTTGCAAAACTGTTGTATATCTCAGCTCCCCCACTGGCTTCCTCAGAGCAGTTCTATCAAGGTTACTTGAGATGCTGCTTCCCAGGCTTGAAGTCCTAAAAGTTCCCACTGAAAAAAATATAACTCTCCACTTTTAGGTTGTGAATATTTTTTAGTCGACAGGTGGTAGTTATGCTAGTGTTCGATGCACTATTCTTCTGTTGTTCTTCAGGCTTTAAGGTTTTCAAAGTAAACAGTTGGTGAGAAAATGGACTTTAAAATTTTCCAGAATAAACAACTGAGATTTCCTGTATAGCATGGGGAACTATATTCAATGGTTTTTAATAAACTATAATAGAAAACATTATTAAGAAAGGATATGTACACATACATATATATAACTAAACCTCTTTGCCGTAACCTGAAACTAACACAATGTTGTAAATCAAGTATATTTTCAAAACTTTTCCAAAATAAACTTTAAAAATCCATAATAAGTACACCAAACTGGTAACAGTGCTTATCGTGGCTGAGGCAATATAGGGGTTCTTTTTTGTTCTTTACATAATCTAGTTGTTCAACATTAACATATTGTTTTTGTAATCATATAAGATTTTTATTTCAATTTTTAAATATGTATATGCATATATTTTTTAAAAGCCACTGCAAGGACTCTTCCTTCAGCTCCTGTGGCCTCTCTCAGTGCCAAACACCACCCTGTCATAGCCCCAGTAAAACAAGCCTCCAACACAGCACATTTCTCCACAAGTGCTTTCATGCATCTCACTAGCCCTGTATCTCCCTTCCCCACACTTTCCTCATGAACCACCGCCCACACAAAACACACTCCCTCTAAACTACTCTTCCAGAACAAATGACCTCTTTTACCACTGACTGCACCTTTGCGCGGTGAAGGCAATGGCAAGCCACTCCAGTACTCTTGCCTAGAAAATCCCATGGATGGAGCAGCCTGGTAGGCTGCAGTCTGTGGGGTCGCTAAGGGTCAGACACGACTGAGCGACTTCACTTTCACTTTTCACTTTCACACATTGGAGTTAAGGAAATGGCAACCCACTCCAGTGTTCTTGCCTGGAGAATCCCAGGGACGGGGGAGCCTGGTGGGCTTCCGTCTATGGGGTCACACAGAGTCGGACACGACTGAAGTGACTTAGCAGCAGCATCAGCAGCTGCCCATAAATCACTCCTTCTTCAAAGTTCCTATGTAACCCTTCCACCTTCTATCCTAACTTACTGCTTCAGTCCCCTGGTGAATTTCTCCAGGTGTGCTGCTAAAGAGTTCTCAGTTGCTGACTTTCCTGTCTGCTGAAGTAATGAATTGCTTCCACCTTGGTCTGAGATCAATCACAGCTCCCAACTCTTCCTTTTCTAGCCTCCCAACTCCTCATCTCTTACCTTGCAGCTGATCAAGAAGAAATGAACATGCATAAAATTATTTATATATATATTTATTGCAATTATTGCAATATAATTATGTATTGCAATATATATATATATATAGTTATTGCAACATGAGTATACAGGGTAACATTTAACCTTCCTTCCATATAACTTAAGTGTTGGAGAAGTGTACTTTTGTTATTCAGGCTTTTGAAACAAGTCCTAATGTTTCAACCTGTGTTGGAAAATTGTACTAGGGTTATTCAAACAAGTTCTATTGTTTCAAGCTACTTGATTTGAATAGAATTTTAGAGATTTTAAGATCAAAGAAATTCCTTTATGACTTTCTCAAATACTCATCTAGCCCCTACTTCCACACTTCAAGAATTTAATCACAAAAGAGAATATAATTTCCTTTTTGTGGAGTTCTTCACAGATTGAGTGCAGTCTGTTTTCCGGTCTAAATTTTTTTTTTTTTTTGCCTCACCATGCGCATGTGGACTCTTAGTTCCAATCCACACCCCCTACAATGGGAGTGTGAAATCTTAACAACTAAAGTTTTAACCACTGAACTGCCAGAGAAATTCCTTCCAGTCTAATCTTAACTTTCCAAAGTTGTGCAAAATAAATTTAGCTCTTCTTTTATATCAACAATCTTTTAGAATGATAGAAGACAGTTTTTCACTACTCCATTTCATCTCCAATTTACCACAGAGTGGAATTCCATTGGACCTTTTCTATTAGCCTAAACATGTGATGCGTTTCCACACATTACCCTCCCGTATCACTCTCTGTAGATTCAAAGATACAAAGACAAAAGTTGTGACTATTAGTCCTGGTTTAGTCATTCTTTTGCTGTGTGTGATGGTGGGAAACTCAAGTGACCTATCGCTAAGCCTCTTTTTTCATCTGAAGAAGGAAACTGAGAATAATATTAATGATAATTGCTCAAATCTCCATAAATGCCAAAACTGAAAAGGACAAAGAATGTAAAATCTTTTGTCGATTGTAAAGCACTCTGTACTGTTACATGCTGTGGTTATTCACATTAAAGATTCAGTCACAGCAGGTGAATCTTTCCCTCCCCCCAGCTCATTACAGATTAATGAGATTCTGGGAAGGAAGGGTTTTGTTATTGTTGGTTAGTCACTAAGTCATTATGTGACTCTTTTTGTGACCTCATGGACTACAGCAAGTCAGGCTCCTTCTATCTGTGGGATTTCCCAGGCAAGAATACTGGAGTGGACTGCCATTTCCTTCTCCAGAGGACCTTCCTGACCCAGGAATCAAACCCACGTCTCCTGCATTGGCAGGTGGATTCTTTATCACTGAGCCACTAAGGAAGTCCAAGGAAGGGTTCAGTTCAGTTCAGTTCATTCGCTCAGTCGTGTCCGACTCTTTGCGACCCCATGAATCACAGCACGCCAGGCCTCCCTGTCCATCACCAATTCCCGTAGTTCACTCAAACTCATGTCCATCGAGTCGGTGATGCCATCCAGCCATCTCGTTCTCTGTCGTTCTCTTCTCCTCCTGCCCCCAATCCCTCCCAGCATCAGAGTCTTTTTCCTGTGAGTCAACTCATCACATGAGGTGGCCAAAGTATTGGAGTTTCAGCTTTAGCATCAGTCCTTCCAATGAACACCCAGGATTGATCTCCTCTAGAATGGACTGGTTGGATCTCCTTGTAGTCCAAGGGACTCTCAAGAGTCTTCTCCAGCACCACAGTTCAAAAGCATCAATTCTTTGGCGATCAGCTTTCTTCACAGTCCAACTCTCACATCCATACATGACCACTGGAAAAACCATAGCCTTGACTAGACGGACCTAAGTTCCCTAATATTTTTGAAGAGTAAGTAACATTACCCTGCAGGGACAACCTTGCCAAGCTCTTTCTCTGCTGCCCTCTTGTGGATAGCTATCAAGTCAAAGCTATCAGTGTGGACTTATTTCATTATCAAGAGTCCCTATCAACAGTACAGCTGTAACTGTACTATAAGCAAGTCGTAGCAGAATGCATCAGTGATCTATTCAAGGTCCCATGTAACTCCCAGTCAACAGTAGAGACCATCTAGTCTCCTCCTTCATATTGTCTCTATTTCAAGATGTCTACCATTGGAGAAGGAAATGGCAGCCCACTCCAGTACTCTTGCCTGGAAAATCCCATGGATGGAGGAACCTGGTAGGCTGCAGTCCATGGGGTCGTAAAGAGTCGGACACGACTGAGCGACTTCACTTTCACTTTCACCTTTGGTACAAATTAAAAAGAAAATTAATCCTCTTTCTTTGACCTCACATGTTTCTTTAGCCACTTCTCTCCTATGTAGCAAAATTTCTCAAATGAGTTTGTACATGCTGTATGCACTTCCTCATCTCTTATTCTTTCTGGTGTATAGTCCAATTAAGGTGTTGAAGTCGAATCTAGCCTCTGTACCCTGACACCGAAGGAAATTTCAGAGACAGAATTTTGGGTGAGATACAAAAGAATAGTTTTATTGTTTTGCTGGGCTTCTCTGGTGTCTCAGTGGTAAAGAATCCACCTGCAGTGAGGAGACCCATGTATGATCCCTGGGTTGGGAAGATCTCTTGGAGAAGGAAATGGCAACCCACTCCAGTATTCTTGCATGGGAAATTCCATGGACAGAGGAGACTGGTGGGCTACAGTCCCTGGGGTCACAAAAGAGTTGGACATGACTTAGTGACTAAACAACAACAACAAATAGTTTTATACCTAGCTTTATGAGATACCATCAAACTGTTTATCCAAAGTGGCTACACCATTTTATCCAAAGTGCTACATCCAGCAGCAATGTATGACGGTGTTTTTCTATCTGCATCCTGCCAATACTTGTTAATATCTCTTATCTGAAACTGCAATACTTTGGCCACCTCATGCGACGAGTTGACTCACTGGAAAAGACTCTGATGCTCGGAAAGGTTGGGGGCGGGAGGAGAAGGGGATGACCGAGAATGAGATGGCTGGATGGCATCACCGACTCTGTGGACATGAGTTTGAGTGAACTCCGGGAGTTGGTGATGGACAGGGAGGCCTGGCGTGCTGTGATTCATGGGGTCGCGGAGAGTCGGACACGACTGAGCGACTGAATTGAACTGAACCGAAGTGAACTGAACTATGGACATAATAGTGAGCATAAAATGGTATCTCACTGTAGCTTTAACTTGCCTTTCCTTCCTTTATTACTTTCCATCCCCTTACTTTGATTATTTTTCCTTAGCACTTACCATTACCTGAGGTTTTTTTTTTACATTTGTATTTATTTGTAGTCTAACTCCTCAATTAAATATAAACTCTTCAAAGGCAAGAACATTGTCTTGTTCTTCTGTTTCCCTAATCCCTGGAACATTTGTTGAGGAAATGAATGGATAAACATACCCTCCTCATGTGTTTATTTTTCTCTCTGCACAACAGCCTAGAAAGGTACACTCAGCGAGTACCTTGCTGAGACATTGTAAAGCTTCTAGCTTACCCAAGGTTTCATGGGCAGACAACAGGTTGCTGCTGCTAAGTCACTTCAGTCGTGTCCAACTCTGTGTGACCCCATAGACGGAAGCCCACCAGGCTCCCCCGTCCCTGGGATTCTCCAGGCAAGAACACTGGAGTGGGTTGCCATTTCCTTCTCCAATGTGTGAAAGTGAAAAGTGAAAGTGAAGTCACTCAGTCGTGTCCGACCCTTAGCAACCCCACGGACTGTAGCCTACCAGGCTCCTCCATCCATGGGATTTTCTAGGCAAGAGTACTGGAGTGGCTTGCCATTGCCTTCTCCGGACAACAGGTTATAAGTTGATAATTTGGGGATTAGCACACAAATGTGTGTGTATATGCATATGTATGTATGCACAAACACACACATATACCTCAGCATTTCTATATGTCTTAATACATCCGATTATCAAAGGGACACAGTTCAAAACAAATGTGGAAAAAATGGACAAACATCAATGCAATACAGCATTGTCAAGTAAATATTATGGTTATCTGAGTGGCCAATGTGTTGAAAAACATCAATACAGAGTAATGACTGATAACAAGACCTGACACAAGCATCACTTGAATAAATCAAACACACTACTTATCCAACAGGTACAGAAAAAATTCAGCTCAATTAGAGACGATGAAATCTTTCAGTTCAGACCGAAGTACAAACATCTTAGAAAATAAACTTATTGGGATTGACATATACACACTTAGGGCTTCCTTGGTGGCTCAGTGGTAAAGAATCCACCTGCCAAGCAGGAGACATGGGTTTGATTCCTGGGTTGGGAAGATTCCCTGTGGAGAAGGAAATGGCAGCCCTCTCCAGTATTCTTGCCTTGCCTAGGAAATCCCAGGGACAGAGGAGCCTGGCGGGCTACCATCCATGGGATGGCAAAAGAGTCGGATTCACCTTAGTGACTAAACAACAACAAACAGCAATAGAAACACTACTGTATATAAATAGATAACTAACTAATAAAGATCTACTGTATAGCACAGGGAACTCTACTCAGTACCCTATAATGACCTATGTGGGAAAAGAATCTAGAACAGAGTGGATATACATATATGTATATCTGATTCATTTTGCTGTACACCCAAAACTAACACAACACTGTAAATAGATTGTACTCTAATAAAAAGTTTCTTTTGGAAAAAGAAGTACAAACATCTTAATTTCAACACCTTCACCAGAGGGTGTATTATTACTGAAAATGCTAAGTAAGCAAGAGTCATATTAGGGCCTATGGAACTCTGTGTACTCATAAGCAAGGAAGGATATGCCCCAAGCCCTTCAGGTAGAAGCACCTCATGTGTCTGGTTTATACAATGTACATTCCTATTGCAGGGTTCAATTTGGTTCTCTAAGGTACCTCTCTCAGGCTCCTCAGGCTAGTACATTCTGGTCTGAGAACAATCCTGAACCCAGTATTGTGTAACCATACCAGGGATCAGTTTTCTAGATCTTTGGGAGTCCTGCTAACAAGCCTTTAGGTCAACCATGGAGCTATACTAAAGTAATGAGCTGGTAGGTAAGAAATATTTTAGATGCCGGACATCCATAAAGAACGGCAGAAAGGCAGAAGATATTCAGAGTTACCCTTACCATATTTCCATGTTTTTTTTTTAAACACTGGTGATTCCTATCCATTTGTGAAGGACAGAGTCAATTTGGGGGAGCAAGCATTCAAGGAAACCCAATGACTTTCTTCTGTCTCCCCAGATTCAAAATCTTGCAGGTCTATCAGTGGATGTCCAGAGAGAGAACCTTCCCACCTCCAAAACAAGCATATCAAAACCAACCACTGCACCAAACATCAAGTTTATTCCTTGATGGCAGTTAAATTATTTCCATACTTTGTTTGATAGAGTGGGTGGGATACTAACAATGGTAGAAGTGTTGTAGCCACATGTTCTGGGAAACAAATTCACTCAAAAGGACAATGCAGATAGTGAAGTGCAGTTTATTACACCGGCGGGCCCAAGGCAGAGTTCCCTCTTAGCCAAGGACCCTGACCAACATTTGTGAAAATCTTTAATGCCCCATGCATACGTGTCTGAACCCACCACTCCAAATTCCTTGAGACTTACATAAACCAAGGAAGATACAACCCCAGTAACCCCATCTTTCACGTGCTATGTGCTCAGGTGCTCAGACAGTCAAACAGTTAGCCAATAATCAATAAGCCCCAGATTACACTCCGACAGATACAGAAAATCTGTGGCCTGTCTGGAGGAAGGGGTGATTAGTGTATGTTTTCTCTTAGGCGATGAGTAACCTAGATACGATCTTTAAGGTTCCCCTGTCTGGAGGGGGTCTTATCCTTCTGTTGTCGTTTTCATAGGCACTAAACAGAGTTTAGAGTCCATTGGAAAGGTGGCTGAGCATGATCAACATGAACAGGCCTAAGATGGAGTCCAGGCCCTATGAATTCCTTCTTCAGAAGCTCTACATTATTATTTAAAGGGAGCAGTGGAGATTAAAACTGTGAACTGGAATTAACCTGAGACAGTTTTTGAAGGGTAAAAGGAACACTGGATAGACCTAGAACATGTCAGGCTACACATAAAGTCGTACTAAATTCCAACTAATCTCTTATTATGAAATTATAACTAAAGTTCAAGTAGAAATAGCTCAAAATAAAATAGGAAAAGGAAAGACTAAGGCTAAAATAAAACAGCTGGCTGACATTTATTTTAAAAAATGAATAAAAGAGAGAAGGGAAAGAGAACAAGAAAAAAAGAGATTTGCAAGGGAGCTAAAGTAAACCTCCTGAATGAACATATTTAGGATGGAAGTGAAAATGAAAACCAGTGGGTGTGGAGGGGAAGGGCTCTCTGACCCAAAACAGGAGAACAAAGACAGATTAATCCCAAACAATATCGAATCTATTTCAGGCCAAAGCTACAACTCTGGAAAAAATATTGAAGACAGGAAATGTTCCATTTTTATTAAAATCCAAATTTACAATAACAGAAAAGCAAGGCAGATAGCCAGTATTTATCCAAAAGGTGTCCCTTAGAAACGAAATGTAATTATGAAAAGCAGAGGCCTATTTACAAGGAAAAGAGCAATGCAAATCTAAGCCAGATCAAATTTAGATTCAAGGCACAGCAAGGAAGAAACAGTTTCATTCTCTTTCACTTTCTTGTTTTAAGGGGACAGCAGGTGGCATTATCTCTTCATATGTACTCCTAATGCTAATCAACAAGCAGGCTGGGAAACAGCTAAAAACAAACAAATCCAAGCATATTTTTCCTTAGGTTCTAAAAAATTTGAGATGACAAACATGTGTTCTCGACAGCATTGACCTAATTCATGAAGTAAGCACGCTAATTTACGAAAGGGCAAAGATCTCCAAGATATATTAAGATAAAATAAAATAGCAAAGTGCAGAACAATACAAATAACATGCTAGCTTCAGTGTATTACAATAATAGGAGAAAAAAATTGTATTTGTATTTCTTTGTATTTTTTATAAATGCTGGAAGAATATACAAGAAGCTAATAAAAGTGACTCCTAGTGGGATAGGGAAGGAAGGGCAGATGGAGGACAGAACTGAGATGAATATTTTCACTCTATACATTTTTTTGCTTAACTTTTTAGCTATGTGATTATATCACCTTTTGAAATTTTAATCTAAATGAAAGAGAAAACTAATTTGAATTAACTGTATATTTTAATTTCTAAATTTCTTACATTGTTGCCTTTATGTTTCATTTTATCACATTTTCTTTCAAACACTACAAAAGACCTCAACCAGATTAAAAATTAAATACTTCACACCACCCAGCTAATTTGAGGTGAAATTAATTCTCTGGTTCTACTTAGGCTTTAGTCCATGAAAATATTTACTATAGTGTGATTTTCAACTAGCAGTCAGTTAAAAAGCCTTCAATGGTTGGCCATTTGCCTAGAAAATAAAATTCTTACTGCCTAGCCTGAAATCAGAGCTCTAAACAATTTAACCTCTCTCCACCTTATCTCCAACTGCTCCTTCTCATGATTTCTTCAATTTTACCATTCCAATTTGTTAAATGATTAGAAATGCCTAAATTTGACTGTGTACATTGCCTTCAGATATATCTTCCTCATCTATCTTTCCTGTAAAGCCTACCTCATGTCCTACCAATCCTTTTCCCACTCCCAATCCTCAGTAGCACATATGATCATTGGCACTTAGCATATGCTGCTTTTCACATTATTATATTGCTCTTTCAAAAACATTTTTTCTAAATAATCATTACTAAGTCCAAGCTCACTCTGCTCACTTCACAACAGGCCAATAAATCTGAGAAAAAAGGTTTTGAGGCAAGGAATCCAACTTTATTTGGTGAGCCAACTGACCGAGAAGATAACCAACTAATGTCTTAAACCACTAATGCCGAAGAAGATAAAGTTGAACAATTCTATGAAGACTTACAACACCTCCAAAACCTAACACCAAAAAAGATGTCCTTTTCATCACAGGGGTCTGGAATGCAAAAGTAGGAAGTCAAGAGATACTTGGAGTAATGGGCAAGTTTGGCCTTGGAGTATAAAATGAAGCAGGACAAGGGAGTTTTGCCAAGAGAGTGCATTGGTCATAGCAAATACCATCTTCCAACAACACAATAAATGACTCTACACATGATATAACCAGATGGTCAATACTGAAATCATATTGTTTATATTCTTTGCAGCTGAAGATGGAGAAGCTCTATACAGTCAGCAAAAATAAAACCTGGAGCTGACTGTGACTCAGACCATCAGTTCCTTATTGCAAAATTCAGGCTCAAATTGAAGAAAGTAGGGAAAACCACTAGAGCACTCAGGTATGACCTAAATCAAATCCCTTACAGTTAATATATTGGAAGTGACAGATTCCAGGGACTAGACCTGATACAAAAAGTGCCTGAAGAACTATGGATGGATGTTCGTAACATAGTACAGGAGGTGGTGACCAAATCCATTCCTAAGAAAAACAAAGGCAAGAAGGCCAAGTGGTTGTCTGAGGAGGCCTTACAAATAGCTGAGGAATGAAGAGAAGCAGAAGACAAAGCAGAAAGGGAAAGATAAACCCAACTGAATGCCGAGTTCCAGAGACTAGCAAGGGGAGATAAGGAAGCCTTCTTAAGCGAACAATGCAAAGAAATAAGGGAAAACAATAGAATGGGAAAGACTAGAGATACAAGGGGACATGTTCATGCAAAGATGGGCACAATAAAGGACAAAAACGGCACGGACATAAGAGAAGCAGAAGAGACTAAGAAGAGATGGCAAGAATACACAGAAAAGCTGTACAAAAAAGCTCTTAATGACGCAGATAGTCACGATGTGGTCACTCACCTAGTGCCAGACATCCTGGAGTGTGAAGTCAAGTGGGCCTTAGGAAGCATTGCTACAAGCAAAGCTAGTGGAGGTGATGGAATTCCAGCTGAGCTACTTCAAATCCTAAAAGATGATGCTGCTAAATTGCTGCACTCAATATGTCAGCAAATTTGGTAAACTCAGCAGTGGCCACAGAACTGGAAAAGGTCAGTTTTCATTCCAATCCCAAAGAAAGGCAATGCCAAAGAATGTTCAAGTAGTTGTACAATTGCACTCAATTGCTAGCAAGATTATGCTAAAAATCCTTCAAGTTATACTTCAAAAATATGTGAAAAGAGAACTTTCAGATGTACAAGCTGGATTTAGAAAAGGCAGAGGAACCAGATATCAAATTGCCAACATCCACTGGATCATGGAAAAAGCAAGAGAATTTAAAAAAAAATCTGCTTTGTTGACGATGCTAAAGCCTTTGACTGTGTGGATCACAACAAACAGTGAAATATTCTTGAAAAGATGTGAATACCAGACTACCTTACCTGCCTCCTGAGAAACCTGTATGCAGGACAAGAAGCAACTGTTAGAACTGCACATAGAAAAATGGACTGGTTTCAAATTGGGAAAGGAGTACATCAAGGCTGTATATCGTCACCCTGCTATTTAACTTATTTGCAGAGTACATCATGTGACATGCTGGGCTGGATGACTCACAAGTTGGAATCAAGATTGTGGGGAGAAATACCAACAACCTCAGATGATATCACTTTAATGGCAGAAAGTGAAGAGGAACTAAAGAGCTTCTTGATGAGGGTGAAAGAGGAGAGTGAAAAAGCTGGCTTAAAACTCAATATTCAAAAAACAAAGATCATGGCATCCGGTCCCATCATTTTGGTAACAAAAATAATACAGTCACAACCTGAAAGTAGAGTTATTTTATTTGGTGGGAATGTTTAGAACTCCAAGCTCGGGAGATAGTGTCTCAGTAGCTCTGAGAAAACTGCTCCAAGGAGATAGGGAAGAAGTCGATCTACATACAAGTTTGCAACAAAGGGAGCAGGCAGTCTGAACATCAAAGATCAGGGATCAAGTTAAGAAATTTAGCATTTTATGTATGGGAAGATACAAGCCTCTGGGTTCACTGAATTCATTCCTTTCATATTCTCATCAACTATCTGGGGCCAATCCTGTTTCTTGCATTCTACCAGCTCCTCAGCAATCACTGTAGGGTGTGGCAGCATCCTCTGGATCTAAGTTTTGAAAGACCTGAATCACATTTGGAGGCCAGAAGTCGCTGAAGGCTGTAACATTTCTTGTTGATTAATATGGTAGGAGATATTTTCAACAACTTTGTAGCAAATAAATGGGGAAAAAGTGGAAACAGTGTCAGATTTCATTTTCCTGGGCTCCAAAATCACTGCAGATGGTGACTACAGGCATGAAATTAAAAGACTTTCTCCTTGGAAGAAAAGTTATGACAAACTTAGACAGTGTATTAAAAAGCAGGGACATCAGTTTGCCAACAAAGGTCCGTATAGTCAAAGACTACTGGTTTTTCCAGTAGTCATGTATGGATATGAGTGAAAGTGAATGTCACTCAGTCATGTCCATCTCATTGAGATATACAGTCCATGGAATTCTCCATGCCAGAATACTGGAGTGAGTAGCTGTTCCCTTCTCAAAGGGATCTTCCTAATCCAGGGCTCGAACACAGGTCTCCTGCATCACAGGCAGATTCTTTACCAGTTGAACCACTGGGGAAGCCCAAGAATAGTGGGTTGGGTAGCCTATCCCTTCTCCAACGGATCTTCCTGACCCAGGAATCAAACTGGGGTTTCCTGCATTTCAGGCAGATTCTTTACCAGCTGAGCTACAGTTGGACCATAAAGAAGGTTGAGTGTCAAAGAATTGATGCTTTCAAACTGGTGCTGGAGAAGACTCTTGAGAGTTCCTTGGACAGCAAAGAGATCAAACCAGTTAATCCTAAAGGAAATCAACCATGAATATTCATTGGAAGGACTGGTGCCAAAGCTGAAGCTCCAATACTCTGGCCGCCTGATGCAAAGAACCAGCTCATTGGAAAAGACCCTGATGCTGGGAAAGATTGAGGGCAAGAGGAGGAGGTTTGACAGAGGATGAGATGGTTGGATGGCATCAATGGACATGAGTTTGAGTAAACTCAGGGAGATAGTGAAGGACAGGTAAGCCTGGTGTGCAGCAGTTCATGGGGTCGCAAAGAGTCGGACTTAGGGAGTGAACAGCAACAAATGTCTCAAAACAACCATCTTGTGTGCTTGTGTGTGTGTCTGTGTGTGCGCATGGGGGTGGGGGTGGGGAAAGGGGTGTTGCTGGATGCCAGGATCTTTTATAGAACCAGAGAGAGAAGCTGTGAGGAACTAAAGTCAAAAGGCTTTTGACATTGCCTCTCTCTCTCTGGAAGAATAGAGAGAGGCAATGAGGAAGTAAAGTCAAAAGGGCTTTATCTCTGCAAAATATCTCTGGGGATGGCCAGCCTCCGGAAGTGATGTTTTAATCTCTTTTCTCTTGCAGACATTCACAGGTGGGCAGGGTTCTTTGAGGCAGGCCATTATGTATGCTTATAACAATAAAAGCAGCAAAAAACAAGTCAAAGAAAGAGTTTTAATGTGGAGTCAGAATTGGCTCTTCCCTGCAACACAGTGACAGTATAACACACAAAAAGACTAAAAGTGGGCATAGAGGGTCCAGCTCATCCACCTTCCTCCCCCTTTTTAATGCATATATCCTGTCTTCTGTCTAAACTGCAAGCACTTTGTCTTTTCACCAATTTATAGTATGGTTTTAAAGACAATGTTCTATGTAAAGTACATGATTAATGATAGTACTGATAAAATTAAAGATGACCCTGACTGATGGGGTGGTCTTTCCTGTGGCTCAGCAGTAAAGAATCCACATGCATACAGGAGCTGCAAAAGATGCGAGTCCCACCGCGGGGTCTGGAAGGTCCCCTGGAGGAGAACATGGCCGCCCACTCTAGTATTCTTGCCTGGAGAATCCCATAGACAAGAGGAGCCTAGCGGGCCACTGTGCATGGGGTCACAGTCAGACACAACTGAAGCAGCTTCACAAGCACGCATGACTTGATGGAGTACGTGTGTTTTGACATATATGATGAGACTCAAGAAACTAAACCCACTTCTCAGGCATTCTGTAGACGCCTCTGGAGAGTTTTTCCCCAAGAGTTACCCTTCCCTAGTTGGCCCCTATCGCCTTGACTTTGTGCTTTTATTCTTTTGCTCACCTCAACGGATACATTCACTTTGGGCTGAATTGGTTGATATTTTGAAATTGAAAATACTTGATAAACCAAATGTGGTGTAGCCATACAATGGAATATTATTTGGTTCTAAAAGGAATGAAATACTTATACATGTGACAACTTAGGTGAACCTTGAAAACACTATGCTAAGTGAAAGAAACCAGTCACAAAATTCCATGTGATTTCATGTATCATTCTAGTCATAGAATCATGAGAAACAGTTCACTCTGAAATGGAGCAAGACCCTATGGTCTTTGAGTGCCCACTCACCCCACCCCCTACCCACCCCCATGATGTCCTCTGCCTGCCTTTTTTCTGTAGAAAATTTCAGTCAAAGAATAAGTTTAATTAGAGAAGTGAGAAATGCTGAAACGAAAACAGTCACAAGAGAGTAAAAATAATAATGCAGTCATTTTAGGCATAGTCAAGGACCTTTCGGAGAAGGCAATGGCAAGCCACTCCAGTACTGTTGCCTAGAAAATCCCATGGACGGAGGAGCCTAGTAGGCTGCAGTCCATGGGGTCGCTACGAGTCAGACATGACTGAGCGACTTCACTTTCCCTTTTCACTTTCACACATTGGAGAAGGAAATGGCAACCCACTCCAGTGTTCTTGCCTGGAGAATCCCAGGGACGGGGGAGCCTGGTGGGCTGCCGTCTATGGGGTCACACAGAGTCGGACACGACTGAAGTGACTTAGCAGCAGCAGCAGCAGCAAGGACCTTTAGTTCTTTCTCAAGGGCTTTGCATAATATTCTGAGCCATATCCTGTGAGCTGTCTTATAGATTCTAAAACACCATGTAGAGAATGATGACCAGACTGTACTCAAGTCATGAGCTGCCACAGAATCGACTGCAAAAAATGGGAAGAAGTGGACCCTGAAACTAAAGATTAACTGTGCCAATCTTAGTGACAACCAAGATGATGCTGGTCAGATCACTGAAGACCAATTGAAGACGACTGTTATAGATGACTGTGCTGTTTCTGCATGTAACCCTCCCCCCTCCCAACTTTGTCTATAAAAGCTCTTCTCTGCTTGTTGGAAGGTGGGGAGTAGGCCTTTGAAAAGATGTCCACCACCCTCACCCCACAGTCACCAGCATCTTAAATAAAGCAAATTATCCTATCTGCCTGGGCTGTCTATTGGCCTTTGAGCAGCCAGGGGTAGCAAAGCCTTTGACTGTGTGGATCACAACAAACTGTGGAAAATTCTGAAAGAGATGGGAATCCCAGACCACCTGACCTGCCTCTTGAGAAACCTGTATGCAGGTCAGAAAGCAAAAGCTAGAACTGGACATGGAACAACAGATTGGTTCCAAATAGGAAAAGGAGTACGTCAAGGCTGTATATTGTCACCCTGCTTATTTAACTTATACACAGAGTACATCATGAGGAACCCTGGGCTGGAAGAAGCACAAGCTGGAATCAAGATTGCCGGGAGAAATATCAATAACCTCAGATATGCAGATGACACCACCCTTATGGCAGAAAGTGAAGAGGAACTAAGGAGCCTCTTGATGAAAGTGAAAGAGGAGAGTGAAAAAGTTGGCTTGAAGCTCAACATTCAGAAAACAAAGATCATGGCATCTGGTCCCATCACTTGATGGCAGATAGATGGGGAAACAGTGGAAACAGTGGCTGACTTTATTTTTCTGGGCTCCAAAATCACTCCAGAGTCACAGATGGTGATTGCAGCCATGAAATTAAAAGATACTTACTCCTTGGAAGGAAAGTTATGACCAACCTAGACAGCACATTAAAAAGCAGAGACATTACTTTGCCAACAAAGGTCTGTCTAGTCAAGGCTATGGTTTTTCCAGTGGTCAAATATGAATGTGAGAGTTGGACTGTGAAGAAAGCTGAGCACCAAAGAATTGATGCTTTTGAACTGTGGTGTTGGAGAAGACTCTTGAGAGTCCCTTGGCCTGCAAGGAGATCCAACCAGTCCATCCTAAAGGAGATCAATCCTGGGTGTTCTTTGGAAGGACTGATGTAGAACCTGAAATTCCAGTACTTTGGCCACCTGATGCGAAGAACTGACTCACTGGAAAAGACCCTGATGCTGGGAAGGATTGAGAGCAGGAGGAGAAAGGGACGATAGAGGATGAGATGG
Organism: Moschus berezovskii; assembly: GCF_049115385.1. Lineage (NCBI taxonomy): Eukaryota > Metazoa > Chordata > Mammalia > Artiodactyla > Moschidae > Moschus > Moschus berezovskii. The sequence goes on from NC_142468.1 coordinate 99,762,690, forward strand.
TTGGATGGCATCATCGACTCAATGGACATGGGTTTAGGTGGACTCCGGGAGTTAGTGATGAACAGGGAGGCCTGGCATGCTGTGATTCATGGGGTCGCAAAGAGTCGGACCTGACTGAGCAACTGAACTGAACTAAAATTAGACTTTGGAATTAGGACATCAAATGCATAATCTTATTAGCCTAGTATTTTATTATGAAATACATGACACCTTCTAAATCTAAAAGGCTAGAGGGACTTCCCTGGTGGTCCAGTGGTTAAGACTCCACACTTCCACTGTAGGAGGCATAGATTGTATCCCTGGTTAGGGAACTAAGATCCTGCATACTGCACAGTGGCCACACACACAAAAAAAAGGCTGGATGCCCAAACTCTAGAAATGCCCTTAAATATTCCAAATCTCTCTGGGACATATTTTTCAGATGGCACTATTCTGATTCCTGACCCACCACACTGCAGATCTGGGGTATGAAAGCCCAGCGCCAAAAATGCAGCCCTCCTCTAACCTCCAAATGCCCATCCGCTATGTCTCCATGTCTTCTGTTCTAGTCACACCTGTTGTGACAATGACCCATGAACATGCCTAGTGCTTTTCATTGCTGTGTACTTTGGCTCACCCTCATCTGAAATCCTTTCCCTCCCTTTCAACCTTGAAGACTAAACTCAAAGTTAAACAACCTTTCTCTCAGTAACCAATCCTCACAATCCAGTGTATAAAATCAGTTTGTCCTTTAGGCTCCCATAACAAGTGAGTTGTACCTATTTTGTGCCACCTTATATGGACAGGTAGTAACTTTGCAAATGTGTATTTCTATTGGCAGGAAGTGAAGAGGAACTAAAGAGCCTCTTGATCAGGGTGAAAGAGGAGAATGAAGAAGCTGGCTTCAATCTCAACATTGAAAAAACTAAGATCATGGCATCCAGTCCCATCACTTCATGGCAAATAGAAGGGGGAAAGGTGGAAGCAGTGACAGATTTTACTTTCTTGGGCTCCAAAATCACGGCAGACAGTAACTGCAGTCATGAAATTAAAAGACACTTGTTCGCTGGAAGGAAAGCTATGACAAAGCAGTGTATTAAAAAGCAAAGACATCACTTTGCCAACAAAAGTTCATCTAGTCAAAGCTATGGTTTTCCCAGTAGTCACATAAGGATGTGAGAGTTGGACCATAAGGAAGACTGAGCACCAAAGAATTGATGCTTTCGAATTGTGTTGCTGAAGAAGACTCTCGAGAGTCCCTTGGACTGCAAGATCAGTCAATCCCAAAGGAAATCAATCCTGAATATTCATTGGAAAGACTGATACTGAAGCTGAAGCTTCAATATTTTGGCCAGCTGATGTGAAAAGCCGATTCAGTGGAAAAGACCCTGATGCTGGGAAAGACGGAAGGCAAAAGAAGGGGGTGGCAGAGGATGAGTTGGTTGGATGGCATCACTGACTCAACGGACATGAGTCTGAGCAAACTCCAGGAGACAGTGAAGGACAGGGAAGCCCGGTGTGCTGCAGTCCATGGGGCTGCAGAGTCAGACACCACTTGGAGACTGAACAACAAAATTTCTGTAGGGCATTGCAAGGCCCTTGAGAAGAAAAGACCATTTTTATATTCTGAACTTTACATTCTCTTAGCTAACAGTGTTAAACAAGTATTCAATAACTTGAAAAGAATGGATGAAAGGAAGAGTAGTTATAGTGCCCCTCCAGGATGCTTTTCTTGTTGGGTTCAGCTAAGTAGGTCAGTTACCAAACAAAGCGTTTATTTATAAGAGTTCTGGAAAGCTTTCCTGCCAAAATTTCTCTTCCACATTATACTAATTGAAATGGTACCACTATTGGAGGCTCACCCAGCTCTACCCTCTCTCAAAAGGCAGACAGGCCTGATCGGGTGGGAATAGTACATCTTTCAAACATGCCAGCCAGCTGAATGCAAGCTGATAAGCACAAAGAGTTCAGTGAGCCGAGTCATGCCTGGGGTCACGTCACAGGGAGGTTCTGATCAAGCAGAGTGAAAAGAAAGGCTAATGCCCAGGAAGAAACCAATAGGAGGAAAGGTGGTATGAGTCAGCCTCACAAGGGCTGGCGGCACTCTCATCAGCAGTGGCGTGGCAGGCAGCAGAGAAAAGGGTATTTGCCATTGCACTGTGAGAATGGGGTGAAGTATATGGCTGCCATGAATTATGGCAGATGTTTGGGTGAGGGAACCGAAGGAAATCAGTAGGAAATACAACTAGGGCTTAACAAGGAAGTAGCAACTATGGAACACAAGCTGAGATCAGTGAACTAATTCAGATATTCACGAGCAGACAGAAACTACCAGAAAGCAACGGGACAGAGGAAGACTGATTCGAGGGAAGTAGCCATCATGTGCCAGAAGTTAGCCTTTCCTTATCTTCTAGCACTTTCTCTCACTTTCACCTCTTTGCCTTTGCTTCATCCTGCCCTGAATTCACATCCCACCTCATCTCAGTTCTTCACTGTCTGCGAAGCACAGAGCCAAACAAAACGTGGTCTCATGATTGGTTTCATGTCACTCTCGGTCCATATCCCAACCTTATTCCGAATTACATAAAAATGAAGAAATTATTTCATCTTTCTCTTTATTCTCAAAATACAATACTATAAAAATCCAAAAGGAATAGGCTGTTCCCTATATGGTCTCCAGTGCTCTGAGGAGGCAGAACTGAGCCCCGAGGAATGTGAGACGACCATCTTAAGCCAGTAATAGTTACTGCGCTGAGTTCGAGGCTTGGGCTCCAGTTCTTGAAGAGGAATAGGAGTGGAAATCATTTTGAAATGACAAACTAACCAGAAGAGGTCACAGCACCAGTAAGGTCTGGTGGGAGAAGCAGGGAAAAGTGACCCTCCTTTCTGCCACCACCTAAGGCAGAGGCACGTGACTCTAGCAAGGGCTGAAGTAGGCAGCAGCTCCTCGGATCCCATAATGGAGAGGCCAACCCATCCGGGGCTGGTTAACTGGTGTGCCCAGGCAGTGGAATGCTAGCCATAAGAATGGAGACAAACTGTTCCAATTTCTGTGCAGCTTGCTTCCCGGCCTGTAGTACTTCCTCGTGACTGGCCTTCCCCTGGCTTTCATAATCGAAGACGACCTTGTTGGTGATGAGTGAGAAGCCAAAGACTCGAAGTCCACAGTGTCTTGCAACTATAACTTCTGGTACTGTACTCATGCCTGATGTGGAGAGAGGGAAACCAACTGTCAGAATCCTCAAATGACCCTTAGCCTCACCTCCGTTCATCACCTCGTTGACAATTCGACACTAAGAAAACATCCAAAGAAGCAGCTAAATTAGTGTCAAGCTTGGGTTGTTCTGTATTACCTAAAAGAGTTGGGCTTCAGGGGTCTTTACACATTTCTTATAATATCACCACTGCAATACTTTATTACTATCTCTGCTTGTGATCATTTTAAAGTCTCTTCTAATGTTGCAATTCTATTTTCCAGCCAGAGGTATAGAAGGTGCCTATGATATTTGTTAAAATAATCAAAAACTGTTATCACATAATGGACAGTTATCACATAATGGACAGTTATCACATTAGCATTACGCTGGTTAAAGTCCTTGGTGCTGGGTGGTGGGTTGAGGCTACAGTGCAAACCTCCCAATCACCTTTAAAGTCAGTTAATTCAATCTTCCCTTAAAGCAGACCCCTCCTTCAGTGTATCATCTAAATCTACAATCTTTTACTCTTCCAACCTATTTTACCAGGATCCTCTCTTCAAGCCTCCAAGTCACAGGAGTTCCCTGGCAATCCAGTGTTTAAGACTCTGTACTTCCAATGCAGGGACTGCAGATTCAATCCCCGATTGGGGAACTAAGATCCCACATGCCCTGCATAGCAGCCAAAAAAAAAAAGATAAAACAAAACGTCCCTCCAAATTATGATGCCACCAGCCAAGTTCCCCTTCTCACCAACAGCATCCGCCCCTAGCTTCTGCAGCAGGCGACACTCTGCCACAGTCTCAAAGTTGGGGCCCGCCACCATCACGTAGGTGCCTTCCTGTAACTCTCTCTGCCCCCCAATTTGTTTCCAGGCACTGTGAGCTTTCTGCCTCATATCCCGGTCGTAGGCATCAGACATGGCAGGGAAACGAACTCCAAACCTAGAGCACAGGTTGGATTATCTCAGATTAGTGGAATACAGAGAGCTCTCCCAAGCTGACCCATCTAAACAAAAAGAAGCAGGATAGATACCTTTCATCATTGGGCCCTCTGAGAGGGTTGTCACCACTGAAACCAGGTAGGTTGATGTGATCACGGATCAGCATGATATCGCCAACCTCAAAGTTGGGGTTGAGCCCTCCAGCTGCATTGGTGACCACTAGGGTCTCCACACCCAGAAGCCAGAAAACCCTCACTGGGAATGTCACCTTAGAAGCAAAAGATAAAAGATCAGAGAGTTTTCTTTAAAATTGTACCAATACACCCATGCAGATAAACATGACATACATCATGAAAGAAGAGAAAGGAAGGGACCAAAAATCTACTGTGCCTAAGCAGCCAGGTAGTAAAATAGGACAGAGAGCTCTATCTCCCTTCTTCCAGCCCCAGTCAGGCTTGTGCCCCTGTTTTACCTTCCAGAGCGGGTAGCCTTCATACATGTGGAACCTGCCCTGCATCATCACACAGACTCTGCCATTCAAGATCCCAAACGCCAGTCGACCAGCATGACCTGGCACTGAATAAAGAACAGAGAAGGAAATGCATGGAATGATGCTTCACACAACACATATCCACTGAGCACCTACACTGGCCCAACTCACTGTGCTCAACATGTGAGGGTATAATTAACCAATAGAAAACATCATCCTCTCCACTCTGAGAAAGTTTAAGTCTGATGGGGGTGTGCTCAGTTGCTTCAGTGTCCAGCTCTTTGTGACCCTATGGACTGTAGCCTGCCAGGTTCCTCTGTCCATGGGACTCTCTAGGCAAGAATAATACCGGAGTAGGTTGCCATTCCCTTCTCCCGGGGATCTTCCCAACTTAGGGACTGAACCAGGGTCTCCTGTACTGCAGGCGGATTCTTTACTACTGAACCACCAGGGAAGCCACTGGTGGTGGAGACAGAAATTAATCATAAACTTACATACAAGTACACTCTGAGATTAGAGCAATGGGAGTAAAGATGTTCAATGTGAATATACACCAGTTACTTTTTAAAGAAATTTTAAAAGAATGAGAAAGTCATAATGCAAGAGAATGAAAGAAATGAGTGGGTAATAGAATAGTGGGTAAAAATAGAGTCAGTGGGTAATAATGAATGCACTGAGTGTTGTAATCACAGACCTCTTTTCCAAAATTTTCAAAACTCTCAAAATGTATATTCTTATGACCATAACTAAGCTATATGCTTCCTCACTCCTGAAAGGAAGCTCATGGTAGTCTGCTGCTGCTACTGCTAAGTCACTTCAGTCGTGTCCGACTCTGTGCGACCCCACAGACGCCAGCCCGCCAGGCTCCCCCGTCCCTGGGATTCTCCAGGCAAGAACACTGGAGTGGGTTGCCATTTCCTTCTCCAATGTGTGAAAATGAAGTTGCTCAGTCATGTCTGACTTGTAGCGACCCCATGGACTGCAGCCTACCAGGCTCCTCTGTCCATGGGATTTTCTAGGCAACAGTACTGGAGTGGCTTGCCATTGCCTTCTCTGATGGTATAGTCTAGCTTCCTAAAAAGGCTATGAACAAGGAAAGGGGCCAACATTGGACCCATACAAGTCCTTTTTGTGACTCACAAAATAGTCCTGTGGGAATACATGTCCTGTATGTGACACGTAGGGGCGTGGGACTACAAAGATATTTCTCTCATCTAACATTTCTCCTTTAAGGGACATGGCCAACCTATCCCTTAGGGAATGAATGGTCTGGGAGAAGAACCAAAACAAAGGGGGACAGTTCAGGGGGTACTCAGAGATTGAGGAGTGTATAAAAGTTACCTGTAATAGAGCAGAGGTGATACAGTTAGGAAAACCCAAATAGAGTATAAAAAATAAGTTGACAAAGTTTAAAAAGATCAATCCACTTTTCACTGAGTGCAGTGCCCTTGTCACTGGGGGTAGAGTGGCAGATGGAGCCAAACTCACTACTGTCCCCTTTAGAAAACTTTGCACTCCCTTCTATTATTTCCTTCTCCAACCCCATTGCCACTCCCTGCTCTGGTCTCCTAGTCTTGTTTCAAAGGGAATGAAAAATATCTGTTAAAAGTCTTAACTCTCCAGGGAAAAGAGGAAGGAAGGTACAATCTGAAAAACTAATAATAAACCAACAGAGGTCAGTCCTGAGAAATTAATAAATAAACCAAATAAACTACCCTTGTCTTCGGCCAAGTAAACTTGGCCGTTTCTCACCTGACCCTCCTCTAAGCCTCACCCTTGGCATGAGGAACCTCCTCAATCAGGGATGGAACCCAGTCCCTTCAATGAAGTGTGGAGTGTTAGCCACTGGACTTCCAGGGAAGTCTGGCCTTGGAGCTCTTGGCTGCTATTGAGATGCTGGATACACTCTCCTCAGATCCCTCAGAGCTCAGCTGTGCATAGGGGGCCCTTCCCCGCCCCAGACAAAGGTCAGTGTGAACCAAGTCTTGTGTATTCATATATTACCTGGGTATTTGTCTGCAAGAACATGGCAGTCGGTGTGTTTATTTGTTGGTATGTACCACAGTGTGCCTTATTCTAGGACTGGAGCTAGAGCTGAGGAGATTGAGAATGGTAGGAACACACAGGATAGGGTGAGGTGGGGGGTGTGGGGTGGGGTGGGGAGCTGACTTTGTCCCAGGAGGTTACAGGCATTTCTTTTTCCACTTAGGATGCAGACTGAAAGAAATGAGTGGGGTGTATGAGGATGTGGTGACCATGGTGTGTGGGGGGAAAGGATGCCTAAGGGAAGTGTTGTAAAGCTTTAAGGAGCTGAGGCATAGGAAATATGTCATCATACAGTACCACTGACACACACACACATCCTGTCTGTTAAAATGTTTCTACTGAATTTCTTTCTAGTCATTCTGATTCTTGGGTTTTTTCCCTCTCTCACAACAGTGGTTGCTAGTCAAATGTTATAGAGGATACCCAGGGTCAGGTGTAGAAGCGTTGCCCTCCCATCACAATCCCACCAGTATCCCTCAGTCCCACCCCTCCTTCCCTTTGCCAGTACCTGTACTTTTGGGAAAGTTTGGTATTTCACTATAGTCAAAGATCTCGGCTTGAGTTAATCTGTAAATCAGACCTCCTAACCCAGAACCGCAGATCACTGCCACTTGAGGTCGGTGTTTGGTGTGAGACAAAAGCCATTTTGCAGTGTCTTGATAATCTTCATATGTAAATCTAGGGGAAAAAATGGAAAACCAAGGTGAGTTTCACTCGCAACCCAAGGGTATCATAAAATAATAACCTTCTGTGTAGAAAGGCTGGCAGGGATACTAAGGTGACAGGGGATACAGAAGTTGGCCAAGGAGCGAGACCAAACTACTGCACAAAGAAGCAAATCCAGACCACAATTCTGGTTGTCAAGAGCTGGGGGAGAACTGACTATTTAAGTTTCTCAGCAGCAGCTTGTGAACACTATAGACTCTGGAGCCCACCTCTACAGATTGATCATTCTGGGGAGAGGCCCCAGAATCTCTATTTCTTACAAAAGTGCCTCGGGTAATTTTCATCCGAAAACCAGGTTTCATAATTCTGGCCTAGAGGGAAGCAGAACTCTATCTGGATTCTAGTCCCAATTTTGTCTTTTTAAGCAAGTAACTTGTGCTTCAAATTCTTTCCTCTAGGGTAAAGCAAGGGACTGTGATTGGCCTCACCTATTGTATAGGCTCTGTTTGAAAAAGAATTAAAAACTTGCTAACAAGCTCCAAAGACCTTTGAGTCCATAAAATCAGGTCCATGGTACAGGTCCACAGAACTTGAACCTTTTTTTTTTTTTTACAACTCTTCCCCCTGCCTGTATTTTTCTTCCCTGCCTTCTCCCATCTTTCCGTCTCTTCATCAAGATCCAAGGTCCTTTGCCTTTCAGAGACCTAAAGACATAACATCCCCAAGAATCAACTGGGAATTTTTCTCACAATTCTAGTCCAATTATCTCATACCTATCTGGAAAAAACAAGGAGAAGGGAGGTGGGGAGACTGAGGTGTGACAGAGCTGAACACAACTAACCAAGCCTCCAGAGAAAACCTTTGGGTTTTTTTTTTTTTTTCAAAAGTTCCGTTTCATCGCTCAGTCGTGTCCGACTCTTTGCGACCCCGTGGACTGTAGCCTACCAGGCTTCTCCGTCCATGGGATTCTCCAGGCAAGAATACTGGAGCGGGTTACTGTTTCCTTCTCCAGGCGATCTTCCCGACCCAGGGATCGAACCCGGGTCTCCGGCATTGAGGCAGACGCTTTAACCTCTGAGCAACCAGGGAAGCCCAACCAGATGACTCTACCATACCCTGGGCTACCCTCAGTCAAGTAGCTGGGCAAGGGACAGGGTGGGGGCAAAAGAACTGGGGTCAAAGAATGATGGAGATGAGAGAAGCAGTGAGATGGTAAAAATTAATCAAATATCATCCCCAAAAGGTGCAAAGGAAAGGAAATAATTGTGAAGCCCTGGCCCATCAAGCATGTCGGAGCCACAGCTTACAGGACTTCCTCATTAGCCATCAATATCCCAAGAACGCCCCGAATCCCTAGGCACCGTAAAGCCACTGTGATTCCTAATGCTGGGTAGAGATTTCAAGGACCAAAGCAGAAATAAAGGTTTTCAAAGGCAAGAGCGCGTGGGAGTGCGGGGTGGGGGTAAGGGTGGGGGAGGGGTGGCAGGGAATGGGAAGGATCTGTTGTTCAGTTTCATGAGTAAGAATTTCCTTTTCTTGGAGAGGCCATCCGTAACTTAATTGGACCTCCAACTTGGAGGGAAGAGAAGTAAGTGTTCGCGAGGGACGAGGAGTACTCTCCACTAAAGGACGAACTCTAGATACGGGCACCAAAAAGTACCTCGCTGCTTTCCCGACACTTTCGAGCCGGAATCTGTGACAAGCACATGGGTTGCGAAGCCCTCTTCTCCGCTATACGGGAGGAGGAGCACGCTCTCTACTCACCGCGTGGGCCAGCGCGCGCACGCACACAGCGGCTCCTTCTGGGTGCAGTCCACTGTTTACTAACCTGTCCCCTTTCTGCTCTGCTGGCGCCACCCTGCTCGATTCCCGCGCGCGCCCCTGCCAGGGCCGGCCGCACCACCGCTCTGCTGCCTTGCCCCTGATCCCGGGCTGCAAGCCAGGCCTCTCTGCGTCTCCGGGGCACTCGTTCCCTCTCTTGGCCCTCTCGAGACCCAGGGTGGTGTGTTTTCAGGGCTCGAAGATAGCCATTTCCTCTCCCCAAGGGCCTCCTGGGTTCCCTGGACCTGGTCCCCGCCTTACCCATTCTCCATGGTCCCGAAGACGCCCTCTCGATGGGTTTGCCCTTCTCCGTTCTTATGTGCTCCGCTGAGCTGAGCTGGCTTCAGTCACCTAGTGTTACCCACACAGCGCACGGTTTGCACCGCGCTGGCTCATTATATACCCCAGCGCCAGAGTCCCCAGCCAATGGCAAGCGAGTACGCAGCCGGCCTCGTCTCCATGGTGACCCGCCCAGACTCAATAGCCAGGAGCAAGGCTGTAAATCTAATCTGAGTTCTTCCAGCCGCAGTATCTTTCTCGAGCCACACTTTACCTTAGACAGAGCGGGGAGGGGAGATGGGGCGGAGGGAGGTGGGAGCATCGAATGTTGTGCCTCTGCACCCAGTCCTAACAGCTCGTCGGGAGTTTCCAGCGCGGAAGCCTGTGCGCGAAGAGGGCTAGAAGTCCGGGAGGAGAGCCTCTAACCATCTGTCTGCAACCCCATTCCTGACTGTGTCTACAGCAAATCATGAGAGATTTGAAAAGAGAAAAATTTAAATCTTAGATCCTGCAAACTCAGAATAAAATTAAGTAGCCTCTGTCTGAGTTCCTTCCTGAACAAAGGTAAAAGGGTGTTACTACTTCGCTGGTGACTCAGATGGTAAAGAATCCGCCTGCAGTGCGAGAGACCTGGACGCGATCCCTGAGTTGGAAGAGCCCCTGGAGAAGGGAACAGCTACCCACTCCAGTATTCTGGTCTGGAGAATTCCGTGGACTGTATAGTCCATGCACTGGAGAAGGGAATGGCAAAGCACTTCAATATTCTTGCCTTGAGAACCCCGTGAACATGTGTCACTGAAAGATGAACTGCCGGGCTAGGTAGGTGCCCAATATACAGGGTACCTACCCTATATATTGGGTCTAGTCCATGAGGTCACAAAGAGTAGAACACGACTGAGCAAATTTCACTTGCAATTAGGTTGATGTGAGGTTATTCGTTCGTTCCATCGCTCAGTCGTGTGGACTCTATGCGACCCCGTGGACTGCAGCCTACCAGGCTTCTCCGTCCATGGGATTCTCCAGGCAAGAATACTGGAGTGGGTTACCGTTTCCTTCTCCAGGGGATCTTCCCGACCCAGGGATCGAATCCCGGTCTCCCGCATTGGGGGCAGACGCTTTAACCTCTGAGCCACCAGGGAAGCCCGATGTGAGGTTATAGGATTTGGGTTGCGATTTCCTGCTCCAGGGAACCCATCCGGGTTCGATCCCTGGGTCGGGAAGATCCCCTGGAGCAGGAAATCGCAACCCACTCCAGTACCCTTGCCTGGAAAATCCCATGGACCAAGGAGCCTGGTAGGGGTCGCAAAGAGTCGGACACAACTGAGTGACTTCACTTCACTTCACTTCATAGCCCTACCATAGAGACTATAGGCTGCCTCAGGCCAAATTACAAGGAGGGAGCACAGCCCCACCCATCAGCAGAAAATTGGATTCAAGATTTATTGAGCATGGCCCTGCCCTTCAGAGCAAGACTGAGTTTTCCCCAGAGCCAGTCCCTCCCATCAGGAAGCTTGCACAAGCCTTTTATCCTCATCCATCAGAGGGCAGTCAGAATGAAAACCATAATCACAGAAAACTAACCAAAATGATCACATGGATCACAGCCTTCTGTAACTCAGTGAAACTATAATCCAGTCAGTGTAGGGCCACCCAAGACAGATAAGTCATGGTGGAACGTTTTGACAAAATGTGGTCCATTGGAGAAGGGAATGGCAAACCACTTTAGTGTTCTTGCCTTGAGAACCCATGAATAGTATGAAAAGACAAAAAGATAAGACACTGAAAGATGAAGCCCCCAGATTGGTAGGTTAAAATACACTGCTGGAAAAGAGAGGAGAAATAGCTCCAGAAAGAATGAAGAGGCTGAGCCAAAGCAGAAATGATGCCCAGTTGTGGATGTGTCTGGTGGTAAAAATAAAGTTCAGTGCTGTCAAGAACAATATTGCATAGGAACCTGGAATGTTAGGTCCATGAATCAAGGTAAATTGGAAGTGGTCAAATAGGAGATGGCAAGAGTGAACATTAATCTTTTAGGAATCAGTGAACTAAAACGAATGGGAATGGATGAATTTAATTCGGAAAACCAACTACTGTGGGCAAGAACCTCTTAGAAGAAATGAAGTAGCCCTCATAGTCAACAAAAGAGTCTGAAATGCAATACTTGGGTGCAATCTCAAACATGACCAGAAGGGTCTCAGTTTGTTTCCAAGGCAAACCATTCAATATCACAGTAATCCAAGTCTATGTCCCAACCACTAATGTTGAAGAAGCTGATGTTGATTGGTTCTATGAAGACCTATAAGACATTTTAGAACTAACACCAAAAAAAAAAGATGTCCTTTTCATCATAGGGGATTAGAATGCAAAAGTAGGAAGTCAAAAGATACCTGGAATAATGGGCAAGTTTGGCCTTGGAGTACAAAACGAAGCAGGGCAAAGGCTAACAGAGTTTTGACAAGAGAATGCATTGGCCATAGCAAACACTCTCTTCCTACAACACAAGAAATGACATCACCAGATGGTCAATATCAAAATCTGATTTTATTTGCAGCTGAAGACAGAGAAGCTCTAAACAGTCAGCAAAAACAAGACCTGGAGCTGATTGTGGCTCAGATCATCAGCTCCCTGTTGGAAAATCCAGGCTTAAGTTGAAGAAAGTAGGGAAAATCATTAGGCCATTCAGGTCTCACCTAAATTAAATCCCTTACGATTATACAGTGGAAGTGACAAACAGATTCAAGGGATTAGATCTGATAGAAAGAGTACCTGAAGAACTATGGACAGAGGTTTGTAACATTGTACAGGAGTCAGTGATCAAAACCATACCCCAAAAGGAAATACAACAAGGCAAAATGGTTGTCTGAGGAGGACTTACAAATAGCTGAGAAGTGAAGAGAAGCAAAAGGCAAAGGAGAAAAGGAAAGATACTTACTGGATACAGAGTTCCAAAGAACAGCAAGAAATAGCAAGAAAGCCTTCTTAAGTGATGATGAAAAGAAACAGAGGAAAACAATAGAATGGGAAAGGCTAGAGGTCTCTTCTGTGTACGTCAAGGCTGTGTATTTTCATCCTGCTTATTTAACTTCTATCTAGAGTACATAGATAATAGAAAATTAGAGATACCAGGGGAACATTTCATGTGAAGATGGGCACAATAAACGACAGAAATGGTATGGACCTAAAAGAAGCAGAAGACAAGAAGAGATGGTAAGAATACACAGAATAACTATACAAAAAAGATCTTAATGACCCAGATAACCATGATTGTGCGGTCACTCACCTAGAGCCAGATATGATGGACTGTGAAGTCAAGTGGGCCTTAGGAAGCATCACTATTAACAAAGTTAGTAAAGGTGATGGAATTCTAGCTGAGCTATTTCAAATCCTAAAAGATGATGCTGTGAAAGTGCTGTGCTCAATATGCCAGCAAATTTGGGAAACTCATCAGTGGCCATAGGACTGGAAAAGATCAGTTTTCATTCTAACACCAAAGAAGGGCAATGTCAAAGAATGTTCAAACTACCCTACAATTGCACTAATTTCATATGCTAGCAAGGTAATTTTCAAAATCCTTCAAGCCAGACTTCAACAATACGTGAACTGAGAACTTCCAGATGTACAAACTGGATTTAGTAAAGGCAAAGGAACCAGAGATCAAATTGCTAACATCCATTGGACCGTAGAAAAAGCAAGAGAATTCCAGAAAAACATCTACTTCTGCTTCATTGACTACACCAAAGCCTTTGACTGTGTGGATCACAGCAGACTGAGGAATATTCTTGAAGAGAGGGGAATACCAGACCACCTTACCAGAAACCTGTATGCGGATGAAGAAGGAACAGTTAGGACCAGACATGGAACAACAGACTGGTTCAAACTTGGGAAAGGTGTACATCAAGGCTGTATATTTTCACCCTGCTAATTTAACTTCTATGCAGAGTACATCATATGAAATACTGGGCTGAATGAAATGCAAGCTGGAATCAAGATTGCCTGAAGAAATAGCAGTAACTTCAGATATGCAGATGTCCCATCACTTCTCCATCACTAGATGGGGAAACAATGGAAACAGTGACAGACTATTTTCTTGGGCTCCAAAATCCCTGCAGCCAGTGAGTGCAGCCATGAAATTAAAAGGTACTTGCTCTTTGGAAGAAAAGCTATGACAAACCTAGACAGCATATTAAAAAGTAGAGACATCACTTTGCTGACAAAAGGTCTGTTTAGTCAAAGTTAGTCAAAGGTCTGTATAGTCAAAGACTCCTGGTTTTTCCAGTAGTCATGTATGGATGTAAGAGTTGGACCATAAAGAAGGCTGAGCTCCAAAGAATTGATGCTTTTGAATTGTGGTGCTGGATAAGACTCTTGAGAGTCCCTTGAACAGTAAGGAGATCAAACCAGTCAATCTTAAAGAAAATCACCCCTGAATATTTTTTGGAAGGACTGACACTGAAGCTAAAGCTCTAATGCTCAGCCACCTAATGGGAAGAGCCGACTCATTGGAAAAAACCCTGACTCTGGGAAAGATTGAGGGTGGAAAGAGAAGGGGACAACAGAGAATGAGATAGTTGGGTTGTGTCTTCAGCTTAATGGACATGAGTTTGAGGAAACTCAGGGAGATAGTAAAGAAGAGGGAAGCCTGGAATGCTGCAGTCCATGTGTCTCAAAGAGTTGGACACAGCTGAGCAACTGAACAACAATAATCAAGGGTCTAAATCTAGACCCAGAGGAGAAGAAAAGGTTTCTAGTGGAATGAATTCCCAGATCATCACAGGAGGATGCAGCAAATCCCCTTCTCCAGGTGTTTTCAACCAAATTCCTTTTGGGTATTAAGCTTTGGGATTCGGTAATGAGAAATATCCCAATAGTCGTGTATGGATGTGAGAGCTGGACCATAAAGAAAGCTGAGCGCCAAAGAGTTGATGCTTTTGAACTGTGTTGTTGGAGAAGATTCTTGAGAGTCCCTTGGACTGCAAGGAGATCAAACCAGTCAATCCTAAAGGAAATCAGTCCTGAATATTCATTGGAAGGACTGATGCTGAAGTTGAAACTCCAATACTTTGGCCACCTGATGTGAAGAACTGACTCATTGGAAAAGACCCTGATTCTGGGAAAGATTGAAGGCGGGAGGAGAAGGGGACCACAGAGGATGAGATGGTTGGATGGCATCACCGACTCAATGGACATGAGTTTGAGTAAACTCCAGGAGTTGGTGATGGACAGGGAAGCCTGGCATGCTGCAGTCCATGAGGTTGCAGAGTCGGACATGACTGAGCAACTGAACTGAAACGAATGAGAAATAGGAATTTCCCCCATGTCCCCCCAAATTATGTCATTTATAAAATATTTCCGTACATTCTTTACTCATTATTATGGATATATTTTTTTAAGTTGTTGAATAAGAAATAAATAATAGTATTTACAAAGAATTGTAGTCTGTAACAGATAGTCAAATGTTGTAAACTGTCAGTGAACATTATTGGGTGGTATTCTAATAGCAAGCAAAATACAGCTCTCAGTCTGTTTTGGTAAATAAGTTTTATTGGAAACCACACACACACATACACACACACATAATTTCTGGATCCTTGACACAGACAAAGGATGGGGATAGGGTGGGGATTGGATGAGAAAATGACAGACAATTTCTTGATTTACACAATAATTGATGCAAGGAAGTCAGATAATTAGACAAGAACTCTTCCCCAAAATGAAAATTGTTGTAACAGAACTACTAAACATAATATCTTTGTAAGAATTCAGCTATTTTCTGCCCCTACTTTTATAAGTTTAACCAAATTCACATCAAATCACAAATCAATGGTCCTTACTTAGTTATTGGAATTCTCCACCTATTTCCACTCTCCCGAACTCAAAGCTTTCCTGCTGGCCTTTTTACCCAACACCATGGCTCAGCAGTGCCACAGGACTGGAAGAGGTCAGTCTTCATTCCAATCCCAAAGAAAGGCAATGCCAAAGAATGCTCAAACTACCTCACAATTGCACTCATCTCACATACGAGTAAAGTCATGCTCAAAATTCTCCAAGCCAGGCTTCAGCAATATGTGAACCGTGAACTCCCAGATGTTCAAACAGGTTTTAGAAAAGGCAGAGGCACCAGAGATCAAATTGCCAACATCCGCTGGATCATGGAGAAAGCGAGAGAGTTCCAGAAAAACATCTATTTCTGCTTCATTGACTATGCCAAAGCCTTTGACTGGGTCGATCACAATAAACTGTGGAACATTCTGAAAGAGATGGGAATCCCAGACCACCTGACCTGTCTCTTGAGAAACCTGTATGCAGGTCAGGAAGCAACAGTTAGAACTGGACATGGAACAACAGACTGGTTCCAAATAGGAAAAGGAGTAGGTCAAGGTTGTATATTGTCACCTTGCTTATTTAACTTATATGCAGAGTACATCATGAGGAACGCTGGGCTGGAAGAAGCACAAGATGGAATCAAGATTGCTGGGAGAAATATCAATAACCTCAGATATGCAGATGACACCACCCTTATGGCAGAAAGTGAAGAGGAACTCAAAAGCCTCTTGATGAAAGTGAAAGAGGAGAGTGAAAAGGTTGGCTTGAAGCTCAACATTCAGAAAACAAAGATCATGGCATCTGGTCCTATCACTTCATGGGAAATAGATGGAAAAACAGTGGAGACAGTGTCAGACTTTATTTTTTTGGGCTCCAAAATCACTGCAGATGCTGATTGCAGCCAGGAAATTAAAAGACGCTTACTCCTTGGAAGGAAAGTTATGACCAGCCTAGATAGCATATTAAAAAGCAGAGACATTACTTTGCCAAGCAAGGTCCGTCTAGTCAAGGCTGTGGTTTTTCCCGTGGCCATGTATGGATGTGAGAGTTGGACTGTGAGGAAGGCTGATCGCCGAAGAATTGATGCTTTTGAACTGTGGTGCTGGAGAAGACTCTTGAGAGTCCCTTGGACTGCAAGGAAATCCAACCAGTCCATTCTAAAGGAGATCAATTCTGGGTGTTCATTGGAAGGACTTATGCTAAAGCTGAAACTGCAATACTTTGGCCACCTCATGCAACGAGTTGACTCACTGGAAAAGAGTCTGATGCTAGGAGGGATTGGGGGTAGGAGGAGACAGGGACGATAGAGAATGAGATGGCTGGATGGCATCACCGACTCGATGGACATGAGTTTGAGTGAACTCCGGGAGTTGGTAATGGACAGGGAAGCCTGGTGTGCTGTGATTCATGGGGTCGCGGAGAGTTGGACACGACTGAGTGACTGAACTGAACTGAACTGATGGCCCAAACCAATGTTTCCCAGCCCTGTTTCTAACTCATTCTTGTAACAAATACTCATTGAGCATCAACTATGTACTAGAACTGTTCTTTTTTAGGGACATAAGAATAATGAAAATATGGGTGCATATTCAGTTGTGTATGACTCTTTGCAACCCCATGGATTGCAGCCAGTCAAGATCTTCTGTCTGTGGAATTTTCCAATATATATAAAAACAAAAATAACATTTTAAAGAACTGAGTGCAGTGTCAGATGACTGATTTATTCTATCACTATTATTGGTTTATTATTTTCCTATTCATCCAGTAATTTTAGCAAAGGTAACAAATGGGTGGTCTAAAAGTAATGTTTCACCTTAGAAATATGTGTACAATTGAGACATGGAAAGCATGATTTTGAATGATGGAGAAGTTCAGTCATAAGAAAAAATCAGCCCAGGGATAATATCTATCAATATTCAATGCTGAAGGGTTTTTTTTTCTTTTAATTTTCATGGTTGTGCCACATGGCATGTGTGATCTTAGTTCACCAACTCACATCCCTTACATTGGAAGCATGGAGTCCTAATCAGTGGACCGCCAGGGAAGTCCCTGAAAGGCTTTTTTAATTTATTTTTTAAATTTTTATTTATTTATTTATTTTTGGCTGCTCTGGGTCTTTGTTGGTGCATGCAGGCTTTCTCTACTTTTGTGAGCAGGGACTACTCTTCCTTTTGATGTTCTGGCTTCTTGTTGCAGTGGCTTCTCTTGTTGCAGAGCACACAGACTTAGTTGCTCCGTGGCATGTGGGATCTTCCCAGACCAGGGATTGAACCTGTGTCCCTTGCATTGGCAGGCAGATTCTTAACCACTAGACCGCCAGGGAAGTAAGAAAAAGGTTGTTGTTCAGTTCAGTTCAGTCGCTTAGTCGTGTCTGACTCTTTGCGACCCCATGAATCACAGCACACCAGGCCTCCCTGTCCATTACCAACTCCCGGAGTTCACTCAAACTCATGTCCATCGAGTCGGTGATGCCATCCAGCCATCTCATTCTCTGTCGTCCCTGTCTCCTCCTACCCCCAATCCCTCCTAGCATCAGACTCTTCTCCAGTGAGTCAACTCGTTGCATGAGGTGGCCAAAGTATTGCAGTTTCAGCTTTAGCATAAGTCCTTCCAATGAACACCCAGAATTGATCTCCTTTAGAATGGACTGGTTGGATTTCCTTGCAGTCCAAGGGACTCTCAAGAGTCTTCTCCAGCACCACAGTTCAAAAGCATCAATTCTTCGGCACTCAGCTTTCTTCACAGTCCAACTCTCACATCCATACATGACCATGGGAAAAACCACAGCCTTGACTAGACAGACCTTGGTTGGCAAAGTAATGTCTCTGCTTTTTAATATGCTATCTAGGCTGGTCATAACTTTCCTTCCAAGGAGTAACACCCCCAAATCCAATTCAGTTTACTCAAAAGACAAGAACAGAACGTAATTGTATCTAAAAACCCAAACTTAATTATTATTATTTTTGCTCTGCCACTCAGGGATCCTAGCTCCCGGCCACAAACTGAACTAGGCCCTTGGCAGTGAAAACACCAAGTCCTAACCACTGGACTGCCATGGACTTGCCTTACTTAAGTTTGTTTTTTGTTTTTATTTTGTTTTTATTTATTTTAATACTTTTTTATTTGACTGCACCCGGTCTTAGCAGTCGTACTTGGGACCTTTGAGCTTTGTTGCGGCATGCAGGATCTTTAGTTCTGGTGTGGGATCTATTTCCCCGACCAGGGATTGAGCCCAGGCCCACTGCATTGGGAGTACAGAGTCTTGGCCACTGGCAACTGGGAAAGTTCCTTAATCAATTAATTGTAATGGTCTCCGTCTAAAGTAAGTGAAGATGATCTACAAAGTAAGTGAAGATGATCTACAATATATCTACAAAAGGAAAACTGGGGAACAAGACTCAATCTTCTGTAGTGTTTCTCCACTGTCATTCAAGGAAGAGTCAGAAGTGTATGTAAACATTCTGGGCACCAAAGAAATGTATTATTATATGAAAGGCAAGGACAATTTACCAGACTGCACCTTGGCCCGGGTCACATAACCTTCCCAGAACCACACAACATACTTTATTCTGAATTCAAGTACAGAAACCAAGCTTCTATACACAATCATTTGGACCCTAACCTTTTAAATCTCAAATTCACCAATGGCCTAGTGAGAAGTCTCCCCTATGAGGCCCAGCAGGCCTCTTCAGAACACATTTTAGTGGTCTATCCACCAGAAGGTCCCAGGCCCCAGATTGCCTCAAACCCTACCTTGGGTCCCTTCCTACCCTAACCTTGGTTGGCTAACATCTCTCACTACTTTCCACAGGATTTTTTTCCCTCACAGGAGTTTTACCTTTAAAAGGGAACAGATTTAGACATTCTGTCTGTGTGTGTATTTGGGGTACTAAGAACACTGGTATGCAGCTAATACTTAATGGTTACATATGTAAAATACCTATTAAATGTCTATTATTTCTCTTTAGGCCATCACAAGCCAAGTCTCCATACTCCATTTTGATCTGTTTTCAATATCCCAGTCCAGAGGTTTCCAGTTTTTCAGTTTATAGGGCACTTAGGATCTCAGCAATTTTTTCACAGCACTTCTAGATCAAAAGAAACACCTAAGAGTTTTGCTTGGTGCCTGACAGCTTAGTAACCATTTGAAAAAAAAAATACACATAAGTTAAAAGAAAATTTTTTTTTTTCTTAAATAAGCACACATAGTTACTAATGGACTGTGCTTGCCTGTTGGGCAGGGCAGGGCCCAACTTCTAAAACCTTGGAATCCAGCACTTTTACCCTCATTTCCTGTTCCATGCTGATTTTCACACAGTTCTTACTTTTTTATCAAAGGGACCTCCTAAGTCTGACTTTGCAAAGATATTTTATTATCAAAAGAAATGTAGCACAGTCCAATGTTCAAATTGTGAACTTCCTTGAGCTAGCAGTTTGCATAGCACATGAGAGATATGCCAGATATTGCTGTGTTTCCCTTAAATTTTTTAAAAATCCCATGGTACCCCTGTGAATTTGCCCCTTGGCACAGAGTTTGAGAACTATGGCCCTGGGGCACTCCTTGCCATCTTGTTCCTAAATGTGTCCTGTAAATGAATGAACTCTAATCAAACTACTTGTGAATTCCATGGAATAAATTCCATCTCTACTCCTTACCTGCCAGCTATGTGACCCAAAACAAGTAAAATAAATCTTGTTCTGCCTCAGTTTTCTCACCTGTTAAATGGTGATAATAATGGAATTTACTCTTATTGCAAGGATGTGCCTGGAATTACAGTAAGCACACAGAAAATATTGGCTATTATTTTTTATTTCGCTAGACCATCTAAACATGAATTGGATCAGAACAAAAACTAGAGGTTTGCCCAACCCATTAGCAGCAACTCTAACCCTACATTGTTTAAAACAGGAGCCACTAGCCAAATGTAACTATTTAAATTTATTGAAGTCAAAGGGCAAAATTAAACAGATAAAAATTAGTTCTTAGTTATACTAAGCACATCCCAACTGCTCAAAAGCCACAAGTGGCTAGTGTCTACCACACCGCATAGCATAGAAATATTTCAATCATTACAGAAAGTTCTATTGCATAACACTTTTCTTATCTTTTCTAGTTACTGCTTACCCTGTATCCACATTTTAAAAAGCTAGATCTATGTTTTATTCTGTATTTGTAAGGTTCCTGTAGTCAGGAACCGAACGATCATCAAGGGTGATTTTGGCTCATTACTGCCTTATTACCTCTTTTCTATCTTTTTCTCATGCCTCCTTCTACTTCTGAGGGACTCCCATGGCCAGGCACACATGCACACATCCATCTTCTATGCTCAATATCAAGGAAACTGGAGAATGGAAGTGGCGGGCTTTACATCACCAAATATTGGCTTATGGAGTGGAAAGATGTCTTGAGTTAGTGACTCCCAGTGGAACATTTATAGAAGCAGGCTCAACATCTTAAGATGTTTTAGGAAGGAAACATGTTTATTCCTGCCTCTTGCCTGAAATTACTCAGTCTCTCTATATCACAAGATAGATGTTTCCCTATTTAAATACCTATCCCACCATCACCAACCATCTTTTTTTTTTACCTTCCATTTTCTACAATTCCTGAAATTAAAATATTATTTTAGTTTAGTTTTTATCCTGGTGGCAAAAGGATCACTTTCACTTTTGTGTGAGATCCCTACCTGTGCCTCGGTCAGCAGGCACAGATAAAAAGTGACCGAACACCCTCGTTCCCAGATAGGGAAGCTGACTACATCCTAAAAGAAGGGACAAAGACCTGGGGCATGGAAAGGACCTGGAACAGAAGGGAACAAAGTTTCAGAGTGATAAAGAGAAATAATCTCTTAAAATTAGACCACACCCTACCCCACTCCATCCAACTCTGACACTACCCCTTATCTTGGTTAATTCACTCTGCGTATTATCAAAAACATTCTCTGCCCTGGAAATAGAGTAAGGGACTGTGTTGGTTTCACATGGGTGATAAACTACCACTTCAGTAAAGGAAGGTAAAGAAGAAATAGGGTATGTGGAAAAGAGAAGTCAAATTGGGACACCAGGTGGCAGAAGCCAGGTGGATACCTCCAGCCTCATTCTCGGTCATCTACCCAGTGTGACAGTAGTTGCCAATTGGTTGGAAGCCTGAAGAAAAAAATGCTTCCAAACCTTTGCAGTTCCTTTCTTTATACCCTCCCGCTATGGAGTCTCATGGACTATTTCAAAATTCATATGTTGAAGCCCCAACCCCAACT
Organism: Moschus berezovskii; assembly: GCF_049115385.1. NCBI lineage: Eukaryota > Metazoa > Chordata > Mammalia > Artiodactyla > Moschidae > Moschus > Moschus berezovskii. Next base: position 99,784,188 of record NC_142468.1, read on the forward strand.
GACCATATTTGGAGACAGGCCTTTAAAGAGATAAATAAGTTAAATGAGATCATAAGGGGCCCTAACTCCTTATAAGAAGAGGAGAAGACAGGAGGAATATCTGTGCACAGAGAAAAGTCCACATGAGAACACAGTGGAGAAAGCGGCTATCTGCAAACCAAGAACAGAGGCCTATGCTGACACATTGATCTTGGGTTTCAAAGCTCCAGAACTGTGAGAAAATGAATTTCTATTGTGATAGCTCAGTTAGTAAAGAATCTGCCTGCAATGCAGGAGACCACAGTTTGATTCCTGGGTCAGGAAGATCCCCTGGAGAAAGAAAAGGCTACCCACTCCAGTTATTTGGGCTTCCCTTGTGGCTCAGCTGGTAAAGAATCCACCCTCAATGCGGGAGACCTGGGTTCAATCCCTGGGTTGGGAAGATCCCATGGACAGTCCATGGGCTCGCAGAGAGTCAGACACAATTGAGCGACTTTCACTGTTTAAGCCACCCAGTCTGTGATATTTTATTATGACAGTCCCAGCAAACTAATATACTCTCATAGCTTGATTTTTCTCAATCTAAGCGAGAACTCCCATCCTATAAGTAAGATACCTGGTACCGGGGTTAATACTGAAACTATTTACTTGTATAGTACAGGAACCAACCAATCAAAACCAATGCCAGCCATAAAGAACTGATGCCAGCCACACTGGAGTGTCTTAGCTGAATATTCACCCTGCTTGGAGCTATAGCTGACAATATTGCTCAGTATAGAAATTTACCTTCAAGATACAGCTTAAGGTAATTAAATCATTTAATTGTCATTTATTAAACAACTTCTATGGGCTAGGCACTGAGCATAAAAAGGGGTCCATCCCAGATACCATGCACTCTGCCACCCCTGAATTTTTGCCCTTTTCCATCTGCCTAGTAGATGATGTGTGGAGAAGGCAGTAGCACCCCACTCCAGTACTCTTGCCTGGAAAATCCCATGGATGGAGGAGCCTGGAAGGCTGCAGTCCATAGGGTCTCTAAGAGTCGGATACAAGTGAGTGACTTCACTTTCACTTTTCACTTTCATGCATTGGAGAAGGAAACCGCAACCCACTTCAGTGTTCTTGCCTGGAGAATCCCAGGGACAGAGGAGCCTGGTGGGCTGCCGTCTATGGGGATGCACAGAGTCGGACACGACTGAAGCAACTTAGCAGCAGCAGCAGCAGATGATGTGAGTGCAAAAGCATTAAACCATAAGTCAGAAGACCTGCATTTTTTAAAAAAATTGTTTTACTACTTCATGCAGTGAGAGAAAGCACAAACCATGAAGAACTGAGGTGTTGTCAGTAAGAGGGTGCTAGAAAGGATTTGATATAAAATTACACTTTTGTTAAGAAATTTTGAAAGGATTTAAAGAAATGGGATTTTGCTCTGGGTTGGGTGCTATCAGGAATTAGGGCAATTCTATAATTGGGTATCTAATCCATTTTATCTAGAAGCAGAGAAGACTACACAGAGGCTAAAGCTCTAATAAGTAAAGAAGTAGCTGCTGCTGCTGCTAAGTCACTTCAGTCGTGTCCGACTCTGTGTGACCCCATAGACAGCAGCCCACCAGGCTCCCCTGTCCCTGGGATTCTCCAGGCAAGAACACTGGAGTGGGTTGCCATTTCCTTCTCCAATGTGTGAAAGTGAAAAGTGAAAGTGAAGTCGCTCAGTCATGTCCGACTCGTAGCGACCCCATGGACTACAGCCTACCAGGCTCCTCCATCCATGGGATTTTCCAGGCAAGAGTACTGGAGTGGCTTGCCATTGCCTTCTCCAAAAGAAGTAGCAGTCATTCATATTTGCTGGAGGAGGGGCTACTGGGGATTTTTTGGCTCGGAGAATGTTCATGGTTTGATTGTGTTCAGACATGATTGCGGAGTGGTCTCGCTTTTAAGGAGAGTTGGACTTTTAATCCCATTTCAATCTTTGCCTTAGTTTAAGTGACTCTAGCTTACAGAGCCTCAGTTTTCAGACTGCAAAATAAAAACAATCTTGTCTTCCCTGCCCAACTTACAGTGGGCTTTGAAATCAAATGAATATGGATATAAAACTGCTTTATTAGCTGTGAGCAAATATTATCACAACTTTTTGCATCACTCTGCATACTGACCCACTTAAGGCAGAGCTCAAATCCAAGTTATCCATGCACAATAATATAATAATCCTTTAAGTTTTTAAAGTTCTCTTTGGTTGCTCTGGATAGAAGTGATTTCTTCTTTTCCTAATTTGTAGACTGTTTAACTCACATCCTAGGAAGCATGTGTTGTACCATGAATTTCTAGATATTTAGAAATTTAGAAATTCTAGATATCTAGAATTGATAATTTTTCTCATGTAATAAAACATTATCTGTGTTGATATTTTATTCTCTCTCTTCTTCTTTTGGTTGCATCACGTGGCTTGTGTGATCTTAGTTCCCCCACAAGGGATTGAATCCAGGCCCTCGGCACTGAAAGCATGGAGTCCTAACCACTAGACTACTAGGAGATTCCCTAGTGTTGATATTTTATACTGCAAACTTTCACATTGTTATTCCTCCTCACCCAGAGTTTAAGTTTCTTAAGGAGTGTCTTTCACAGAGTAGATACATAACAAATGTATAAAGATGTATTGCTTGCTGGAATTCTACCATTCGTAGTAGGTTGAAAAACATGGCCATAACATTTTGCAGCTCCTTCCATCAAGAATTGAAGTCCTAAAGAAAAAAAAAAAGAATTGAAGTCCTTTTCCCCACACCTTGAATCTGGGCAGGCCTGATGACTTGCTATGACCTAGAATGAGTTGGGAATGAAGTTATACCAGTGCTGCAGCCTAGGCCTAAAAATGTCTTGCAGCTTCTCCTCTCACCCTGAGTTCCACCTGCTATAAAGAAGCTAGCCGAACCAGTATATACAATTGCCAGACATGTGAAGAGTCCATCTTGGACCATTCAGTTATTTCCATGAATGAGCCCAGGTGAGACCAGTGAAAGAACAGTTCAGCCAACCCACAGAATCATGAGGGAAAAAAATATCATTTTGTTTGGGTGCTACTTATTATGCAGCAAGAGATAATGGAAGACCAGAAGAGGGATCCCTCTTCTTCACACTGATAGGAATTTTTCCTACCTCTTTTAGGGCCCTTCTCAAAAATTACCTTGCTTTCTGGATATATCTCTTCTGACCACTACCAGGTTGTAATGTCACTCAGGGTGAGACAATTTACTGATCTTAGATTTCTTCTAAAGTACTATGCCTAGAACTGTATGTAGTCGGTGATGAGTCCATTTGCCAAGTACATAATGGCTCCTTCCAAGGAAGTCTTGGAAATCAGGTCCCAAAGGAATTTATTACAAGGCACTTTCAAATGAGAGCACTTAGAGAGTCCCTGTACTTCCCTTAACCCTCTCTCACACCTATATGGGTAGAGGATCATCTAGCATTAAAAGAGCTCTGTAACAGGAAACATAGAAGGATTATTGCATCATACCTCTCCTTCAGTGACTCACATATCAGTCAGAAAGAATATTTTTCCTACTGGTTAACACTTACCTCTTCATTTACTTCTCTAGCACATATTTCTATATTTAACATAATGAAAACATCGCCAAGAGGCCAAACTACTAAAAAAAAAATAAAAAGCCATTCTACTCAACCATCCTCTAGGATCCTTGGTGCTGTATCCAATTCTCCAACTCTCCCACATTTTTATTAAACTAGATGAAACAAACATCAAATATGGCTTTGGTGAGGGTGAGAAGAGTCACAAAAGAACAGGTTGTGGAATGATGTGTAACCAAGGTGCAAATAATGAACCCTACTACACTCTAGAGCAAACACTTGAGCATCTGTATGCCCAGAAACAACAGTAAGAACAGCAGACTGATCTGTTCCCCTGTGGAGCTACAACCCCCTCTCGATTTTGGATTCAGAGGTTCCTTAGTTCTGAATTGTCTGTGGGACCTACCTGGCCTGGGAAAGCTGTGTCTAAAAATCAGAATTCAGGTGAAGTCTCCAGCTCCTTTAGCAGCTACAAATGCTAGAAAATCAGCAGTCCTTTTTATTATTAAGTATTTGGGGCAGGCTGCACTTTCCTCAATGTTAGGCTCAATAGAGAGGCTTCTAGCTAAACTAGTCATGGTCCTCAGAGTTGTGTTTTTCAATTTCTTGTTGCTTCATTCACTTAAGACAGTCACACTTTGGGTTATGAAGTGGGGGAAATTGAAGTGCGGTTCAGACTCTTGTAACAATTACATGAGGTTGGAGAAGAAAGGTGGTCCCCAAAGGTTGGTTTAGAGGTTACTGAGAGACCCTTAGGGTTCTGCTTTGGTTTCTTGGAAAGGGTAAGGTAAAACCCTCACCTGAGGGTTTCTTCAGGGAAAGGCAGCCATTCAGAATTATTCTCAGTCAAGGAGCCCCTACGGTTAATAGACATGCTAAAATGTTCCTATTCAGAGCAGTCAGATATTTCCCAAGAGTATGAGCTGGAACCAACTTCCTTTGATTTCTGGGTACTCCCTTCTATGACAATGAGGTCTTTCCATTCCGTCACTTGCTTAACTAAAGGAAATTATTTTAGTTACATTGTGAAACAAACATCTCTTTAAGGTGACTCACTTTTACTCTATCATCCACCATCAATCCCAGAGTAACAGTCTACTCACCCCGAATTCATGACTAAGGAAATCCTTCTAAACCATTGCATAATAACTTTGCCAACCTGTATCTGCTCTACCCAGAACAGGCAGAACCTTGAATCCTCAACAAAGCTGAAACAAAAAGTTCCTTTAAGCCACAGGAGGGAACTCTACACATTTCATTTCTGTCTGGGTACCCAGACAGAAATGGATCACCTTGATAGATTTGAAACGTAGTATTATTTGATATGCAAGTAGAGGATGGATGACGGATGGATGACCATGGATGAACAGGAGAATGGCTGTATGTTTAAACACAGGAGGTGCTTACGATCTTTTCCTATACTTGTTAGAATAAACTCTGTTAGCAGTCTCGTGACCGGTGGTGAAGTTGAGACAAGTCTAAAGACTGTCTCTACGCCAAACACGAACAAAAATATCCTTGGACTTGATTGGTTAACTCAGTCAAAACACTCTTATCACGCATATATGTTTACAACTGGGGGCCAGAAAACCGAGTAAAAGGATGAGACATCCCTGTAGTGACAGAAACAAATTTATGTAAAGAAAATTTCATAATTTAACCGGAGATGCTAGGAGGGTGGATTCTGCAAGGCAGCTTTCTGGAGAAGCTGGTCTTGTGTCCTGTTCCAGAGGTGACTTCAGCGAGGAAGACTAGGGTAAACATCTTAATGTTTTAATCCATTTCTTTCTGGCATATCTTCACTCTGACTTTTCAGAGGTATTCCTTTGAGTAGAGTGGCTAACTGTTGCCTATCCTTTCTACTCTCCGTGCTCAGAACAGCCCTGACTTCTCACGCGTTTACTGCCGCTCTTTGAGCCACGCCCCCAGGTTCTGGGGCTAAGTTCGGGCCAATAAAGTTGCGCCCCAAGGGAAGGGAAGCCTCCAGCCAATGAGAGGCCAACCATAACTGCAAAGAGTAGAAAAGTCTTTTAGTGGTGTCTTCGGACCAATGAAGAGCAATGATTATGCGCCGGCTCCGGGCTACCGACAGATCACGGGCGGCTTCCTGAAACACGTGACCAGCGAGCTGAAGCAGCCCTGCCCCACCTCCTGGTCTGGAGGTAGCGCGATGGGCCACGCTTCCAATGGTTCGAAGAACTTCTCGTCACGTGCAGTTTTTGCAGGCCCAGCGGCGTCCTGAAAGTCATGTGACAGTTGACGTTGGCGCCAAGTTTCCCAATGGAAAACAAGAGCTGCCGTCACAGGCCCAGAAATCGCTGTGTCTCCGCGAATAACAGCACGGCGGGGCGGGGATAGCCTATCACGTGCTGCGGGGCGGAACGGGGCGGGGCAGGCCACTGGTTGCGGGGCGAGCTGGGCGCGCGGCGCGCAGGCGCCCTGGGGACCCGGTAGCGGCGGCGGCGGCGGTGGCTGCGGTGACGGCGGAGGCGAGAAGAGCCGTATCTTTGGCCGAAGCGGAAGGCGGCGGTGGCGGCCATGGCGGCAGATGGAGAGCGATCCCCCCTGCTCTCCGAGCCCATCGACGGTGGCGCCGGTGGAAACGGATTAGTGGGGCCGGGCGGGAGTGGGGCTGGGCCCGGGGGAGGCCTGACCCCCTCCGCACCACCGTACGGAGCCGGTAAACATGCCCCGCCCCAGGGTAAGCCGGGGCGGGGTCCGAGGTGTTCCCAGGGGCACTCTGACAGGCGGAGGGGGCGGGGCCGAGGGCGGAGGCGGGGCCCAAGCGCCAGGTGCGGGGCTGTTGCACCTGTGACTGGGTGAGGCTTCCTTCCCTCTGCAATCGCGACCGCAGCTTGGGAGCAGAAGGGAGCTCTGAGGAATCTGATAGAAGCACCGATCATAACAATCACGCTGAGCTTGTCAGAAGGGTTGAGGACCAGAAATAGTTGCCTTACTCCGTGTAGCATCAGTGAGGGTGTCTGCAAGTAATGCCAGCCCTTCTTTTTACCTTCCTCTCCAGCATTTCCCCCGTTCCCCGAGGGACACCCAGCCGTGTTGCCTGGGGAAGACCCACCCCCCTATTCACCCCTGACCAGCCCGGACAGTGGGAGTGCTCCCATGATCACCTGCCGAGTCTGCCAGTCTCTCATCAACGTGGAAGGCAAGATGCATCAGCATGTAGTCAAATGTGGCGTCTGCAATGAAGCCACTGTGAGTTATACAAATCTATGAAACGGGCCTTGTTTTCTGGATCCTCTTTCTGATCCCTTGATTCTACACCCGGACCTTCAGGCATTGGCCAAGGGCCTTTCATGAAACCCAGGTTTCAGTTCCAGGAGTCTCATACACCATTTCCCCAGAAGCCACTCACCAGGCTAATATTTACCATCCCTCATCTTCATACCTGTCTTTATACTTAAGCTTAGTTATAGTTTGTAAATCTCATGTTACATGCCTTTCATTTCTCTGTCCTGGCTAAGATTTTACCTCTCTGATCTCTTCTCAGAAGGTGTTTTTTGAAGAGCAGGGATTGGGATTAGAGATTTGCTTACTGATGTCCCCATTATTCTCTAGCCAATCAAGAATGCACCCCCAGGGAAAAAATATGTTCGATGTCCCTGCAACTGTCTGCTTATCTGCAAAGTGACTTCCCAGCGGATTGCCTGCCCTCGGCCCTACTGGTGAGGAGGAATAATTTGGGGGAGGGAATTAGTGGGGAAAATTGGAAAGCCTAAAAAAGATGAATGTTTACAGAGAATGTAAAGGTGAGAGAGCCTAGTGTTTATTTAGAAGGAGGAAAAACTAAGGGCTGCTGTGTCTCTAGAACATTATAGTCATCTTTCTCATTTCAGTGAAAAGATTAGGATAAAAGACTACTCCATCTTTAGGAAGATGGATAGTCTCATAGACTGGGTAAATTAACCTGAGGTAAAAGGGACATTAGAGACCTTAAGTTTAAGCAGTGCTCTTCCCACAAGTATTCTCTGGGGTATGACTGGCAGTGCAGAGAAGCAGAGGGACTTCTAAAGGCAGGGAGTAGGGAATGTGATGGAGGAATAATGTAGGGATCCTTAGGATTAAAAACTTTCTAAACATAGTCGTTTTCTCCTATACAGCAAAAGAATCATCAACCTGGGGCCTGTGCATCCAGGACCTTTGAGTCCAGAACCACAACCTGTGGGTGTCAGGGTCATCTGTGGACACTGCAAGAATACTTTTCTGGTGAGGAGAAGTATTAGGAGGCTGGGGGTAGGGAGGGGCAGGAGTGGAAATGTAGTCATGAATGTATTTCTGAGTTATGATAATGAATCCTGAAAAGGTCTGTTCTATGAGGAACCATTTCCCCACCTCCCACTGCCCCAGGGCTCTCATTGAAAATGACCCTGCTTCTACTTTTAATTGGTTTCTCCCTTTTCCTTTCTCCATAGTGGACAGAGTTCACAGACCGAACCTTGGCCCGTTGCCCTCACTGCAGGAAAGTGTGAGTGATTAGGGAGCAGCATCCTTGAGCTGGATAATGAATAGGGTAAAATCTACAAGGCCATTCCAAGTATCCATTTCTGTTTGCCTCCCCACAGGTCATCTATTGGGCGCAGATATCCGCGAAAGAGATGTATCTGCTGCTTCTTGCTTGGCTTACTCTTGGCAGTCACTGCCACCGGCCTTGCTGTGAGTAGACCTTGATCCAGCCCCTTTCATTCTGCAGCCTCGTCTTCTAAGGCTAAAATTGGGGAAATAGCTATCCTAAAAAGAAGTGAAACTGAGGGGGGTTTTGTTTGTCTTATTTTAACAAACAAGATGACCTAAATTTGAAGGAGACTGATCAAGTCTTCAATGTTACTATCAGAGTTAAAAACAGCCATCTTCTTTATGTGGAGGATAGAACAAATTAGTGACTTAGATTCAGTTGCTATTAGGAAGTTGTCAGACATGAAGAAAAACTGATAGGTGCCTGGGATTGTTTGAGTATCTTCCTGCCTAGCAGAAGGGAATTGGACAACTGGGCCTTTTAAAAGGTCCCTGAAGGTGGCCACATGTGGATAGGGGACAGAAACTGAAGCTTGAGTTGCTTGTTACTGTTACTAGGTTTCCTGGAAAGTGGTGAGAGATCAACAGTAACCCCATTGTTCTTCTTCATCTTTTTCAGTTTGGCACATGGAAGCATGCACGGCGATATGGAGGCATCTACGCAGCCTGGGCATTTGTCATCCTGTTGGCAGTGCTGTGTTTGGGCCGGGCTCTCTATTGGGCCTGTATGAAGGTCAGCCACCCTGTCCAGAACTTCTCCTGAGCCCCACGACGACCCACAGACTGTGCCTGGCCCCTCCCTGGTGGAGACAGTGACACTATAAAGGGAGCCGTGGTAAAAGGCTCCCTGGGCTTCTGTAAGGGGAGCCAAGCAGCTGCCTTCCTTTTCCCTGGGGAGAGGTAGGAAGGAACCAGGCCCTCACCTAGGTTTGGAGGGATAGGTAAGACCAGTGCTTGCCATCTGCTTTCCTCCAACAGTTGCTGTGTTTAGGGTGAAGTAGGCGAGAAGTTGCCCCTAAACCTGGGTCCAAAAAGACAGTTCTAGCCTTGTCCTTCCTATATGCTCCCTGAGAGCCATTCCTGTCCCTTACACATTCCAGGGCAGGGTTGGGGTGGGTAGCCCTGGGGGGGTCTCCCTCCCTCTTGTGCACCATTAGGACCTTGCTGCTGCTATTGCACTTCACCAGGGGCTGGCTCTGGTCTCAGCACCCTCAGTCTCCTCTCCCCCCGGTTCTGTGTCCTGTGGGGGTGGGGTCAGCCGCTGCTCTGTACAGAACCACAGGGACTGATGTATATAACTATTTAATGTGGGGTATGGTCCCCTAGTCTTGTATTTCCCATAATTCCTCCCTTTCAACCTTCTGCCCCAGTTGCAGTTATTTAACTGGGCTGGATAGGGTTGCTGTGTCATGGGAGAGGTTAGGGAGTCATCCTGTGCTTGTAAATAAATAAGGTCATGACTCTATTCTTTTCCAGTTGTTAATCTCTGTGTATGAAAGGATGAGGGGAATTTGTAGCCCCATGAAGGGATAGAATGCACCACCACCAAAGCTGAAACTATGGCTCTTTATTTTCACAGGGACAGTTCAAAGGAAATATCAGTAGCTTTTAATGTGAAAAAAGGAAAAGCACCACCCCTACACAAACACTCTCCTTGAGAACTCACATCTGTTATCAGAAGCCTGGTTAAAGGATTCATAGTTTAGAAGGGAAATACAATGCAGATTTCTCTAGACAGCAGTTATTAAGGAAGTTTGGGGGTAAGAATTTTAAAGCTAGCTTGGTGGGCTTATTTCCCAGGCTCAACGTGATTTGGAAGAGGTGTCACAGAGCTAGGTATAGGGTAATGGGACAGTGGTCACTGCCCAGAGCCTTAGAACGGATTTTACTGTCACACAAGGCAGGCAACAGAGACTGAGATAATAAAAAATAATCAAGGCGCCAACCAACGTTTTTGGATCGCGCATTCATCATATAGGTCCAAAAGGTGTAGGCATAGGCCGTGTCGGGGTAGAGGTGCCGGAAACTGTCAGTGAGTGGCACAGCCTGCAGCAATTCCCCGAAGCCCTGCCGCTCTTGTGGAGTGAAGCCAGCATTCTTTTTATTTCCCTTTGGGTTGCGAAGGTCAATTTCTTCATGAGCCACGTTGAGGTCCCCACATAGCACAAGGGGCTTGCGGGATGCCAAACCCTTCAGGAATTTGCGAAAGGCTTCATCCCAGCGCTGGCGATACTCCAGGCGCACCAGACCTCGACCTGCATTAGGCACATAGGCTGTCACCAGCACAAATGCATCATATTCAGCCACAATCACTCGGCCTTCCTGATCATGTTCTTCCTCACCTACAGAAATGATGGAACAATTAGCAAAAAGAAGTTTTAAGAAAAGGGAAAGGAGAGAATAAAAGAATCAAGAATTGGGGCTGGACTGGGATACCAGCAATTAGTTTGGAAGTGCTGGGCTTTAGAAAATCAATAGGGTCTCACCAATGCCATAAGAGACTTTGAGTGGGCACTGGCGGGAGAGGAGGCCCACACCACTGTACCCTTCCTTGTCTGAAGGAGCTGACCAATACTGATGGGATAATCCAGACAGTTCTTGAAGTTCAACTGGTAGTTTGTTCTCTGAACATTTGGTCTCTTGGAGGCACAGGATGTCTGGGGCTTCTTCCTTTACCCACTGTAAGTGAAATTAAATGTAGAAAAAGTATTATCAATTCAGCAGCCATTTACTGAAAAATCTATATGCTAAGTACTAGAAATATACAGATGAGACACAGTCTCTGCAGAAATAACGTCTAACAGCACAATATTAAAACTTATAAATGAAGGGCAGACAGGCAAGAAGAGTGTTACATGCAACACTGAGGAATTCTTGTTTTCTTCCCCCAAAGGCCCTGGATAGCCAGCTAAGATTTTTAAGCAGTAGTTATTTAAATGTTGGCTATGCAGCAAATAAAATGGAGCAAGTCCAGTAAGGAGATTTTCCCAACATGCCAGGGAAGAGATGAGGACATTATAAATAAGAAAATAGCAATGGAACTGTTGAAATGGCATTTGAAAAATAACAAGGTTTTTTGGTGAAAACCTAGTACCTTTCCCACAAGAGAACTACCGTGCTAGGGACTAAGATGGAAAAAGATGATTGAACGCCAAGATCAGCCTCTGCACCCCCTTAATTCCACTCACATCTAAACCTTTCTTCTTAATCCAGGCTCGAAGCCCATCCACGTTCCACGAGCAGATCTTGAGTGTGGCTGATTTGCCACTGGGTGAGGTTTTCTGATCTGGGGGGTCTTCATAGAGAACTGCGCCCTCTCCTACTGCCTCTTTTTCGGTCTTTTTCGCTCCTGCCTTACTCTTCTTCGCCTCTGGCTCTATAAAATTAGTAATACATAATGGGATATAGTTGGCGGTACCAACTTTGATCCAAAGTTAACTATAGACCCACTAAGAGCCTGCAGCTGCCGCGACTTCTTCACAAATATGAGTATACTGTCGGTGTCGGTCTGGACTTCCCGTTCAACGGTCCGTACTTCCCGTTCAGCTAGGTAATTATAGACATCCCCATCGCTGCCTCTAGGGAGAGGGACCCATTTCATTCTCTTACCAGTCTTGGGCTCTTCCGCGTCTTCGACCACCGCTCCCTTTTTCCCACGTTTCGGCATCACTGTAATGTACGCCCTTCTGCACCAGTTCCACTTCGCCCACTGAAGCAGTATTTTGATCGCGTTGCCTACAAGTGCAAAGAAGTCGTGAAACCAGCTAGAGCAGAAGACTCCACCCTCAACGCCCACGTACCAAGTACCGCCTTTCAAATTGTATTATCTCTGAATTCCTTCCCCGCCTCCGTGCACCGTCAGCCTTTCGGCCCCTCACCCCCAAGACTAGATCATTTCATCGTGTCTCATACACTTCTCGCGAGATCCGCCCTCCGGCCAATCGAGGGACTTAATTGAGAGTCCCGACCTGGCCTTGCGGGTCAGACGTCCAGAGAAGCTGCTAAGATGGGCAAAACACAAACCCTTTAGCTGACCTGCTCCGGTCCCTGCCTGCCTCCTCCTTAACCCAGCACAAAGAATGGAGCACGCTGTGCCCCACGTGGGTAACTGGCGTGGTCACGTGATCTGAGCTGCTCTTCCGGGGCGGAGGAACACGGGTCATTGGTCTAGTTGCACCACGTGACTGAAAGCTTCCCGCCCTTCTCCCGGACTCCGGGACACTGAAGGGCCCACCCTCCATTCTTGGACTGTTTATCAATATGCCAGATTCACAAGTCTTTCTGCCACCCTGACTGGAGATCCCAAAGCTGTGTGAAAGAGAACGAAATCAGTGGAAAAGGCTGTGCTGGACCATGGGAGAGAAGCAGAGGGACGGACAGGAATTTAAGGAGCAGACGCCGGCTCAGCGTTCCCGGCAGTTAAGCGAACAGGCCCGCGAAGGGGTCTTGATGGGTCGTCGTAACGACCGAGGTTGGGACGGCGCTGGCGCGCTACCTACGGGAATTTTTTGGTAGCTGCTGTTCTGGTTGGCGCGGCTCATCTTCCTGCTCTGCGACCCGGAGTCTGCGTCCCAGCGCGGACTGGTGAGGGCTCCGTGGCTCCAGTACTGGCTCGGAGCCATGCCGGCGGTGCTGGGTTTTGAAGGCAGCGCCAACAAGATTGGCGTGGGAGTGGTACGGGATGGTAAAGTACTGGCAAACCCGCGGCGGACGTACGTCACGCCTCCCGGCACAGGTGAGGAACCGGGGATTTGTAATTCGTGGCGCACTTCTCCGCACAGCATCCCCTGCTATCTGTCTAAATGTCGGTGAAGAGTGCGCATTGTGCACTCATAATTTTTGATCCTAGTCTCTGAGATTATGTAACGGTAAGAGGGCTTCCCAGGTGGCTCAGTGGTAAAGAATCTGCCTGCAGTGCAGGAGACTTGAGTTCGATCCGTGGGTCGAGAAGATCTTCTGGGGAACGGAATGGCAACCCACTCCAGTATTCTTGTCTGGAGAATCCTATGGACGGAGGAGCCTAGTGGACTACAGTCTATGGGGTCGCAAAGAGTTGGATAAGACAGCACGCACACACATTATTTCGAGGCTGATGGGTAGAAGAGTTACAGGCACTTGGAACTGGATCTTCTGAGTTTGTTCAGCCTATACTGAGTACCATTTATGTTCTAATTATCGGCTGCCCTTGCAATATTTGGTGGTTGTTTTTGGACTTCTGTACCTTGTTCCTAAAATGGTAATGATAATACCTGTGTCATTCGGTCTGGAGAGTTAAAGTACCGGACACATTGACCACTTTCCGTAAATGTTATTTCTAAGTTCTATTGTGTGTTTCCTACTTTACTCCCAAACACCTCCTTCCATAGGAGAGGGCAGCAGACTTGTGTATACCCAAAAAGCCTCCCTGAACCGGTGATGTTGTAACAGGTTACTCGTTAGAAATGGATATATATGTTTAGCACTCAAGCTTCTTGGCATTTGGCACCAAGAATGTGAAGATAAAATAGGCAGTGCTTTGAGTTGCTCATGGTTAAGCTCGGAAAAGTACCGATTAACTATAATGCTGTAATTGTTATATGTTATATATAGTGTGTTAATTTCAATGATGTTACCATGCATAGTGTTTGTAGAGTCATAGGGAATCACCAAAAAGTATGAGGTATTGAGTTCTGAGTAGGAGTTGAGTATGAAGAAGGGCCTGAACAGGTTGAAAAGACTTTATCTGAAGACAGGATGTTTGAGGAAAAGGGAAGGAACTCTTCCTACCCTACTCAAATGTCTGTTTTGACTCTAGGTGCCTTCTGTCAGAAAATTCTTAGGATCTCTGACTTGCTTCGTCTCCTAGGATTCCTTCCAGGTGATACTGCCAGGCACCACCGAGCTGTTATCCTGGACCTGCTTCAGGAGGCACTAACGGAGGCTGGATTAACCTCTGAGGATATTGATTGCATCGCATACACCAAAGGTATAGCTAGAAGTGTGGGCAACAGTGGAAGAATACACCTGGAACCCAGCTAGGGCAAAATAGCCTGCATTTCACCTCTGATACCACCACTACTTCCACTGTACCTTCACATCCCCCGCTTCCCTCAACTCTGTTTTCCCAATCTCTATAGGATTCTAAGCCCCATTCTGTCCCCATAGGTCCTGGCATGGGTGCCCCACTGGTTTCTGTGGCTGTTGTGGCCCGTACTGTGGCCCAGTTATGGAATAAGCCAATCCTGGGTGTTAACCACTGTATAGGTCACATTGAGATGGGCCGCCTCATCACTGGAGCCACCAACCCTACTGTGCTGTATGTCAGTGGAGGAAATACACAGGTATTTAGAATTCTTCACCATTCTTTCTTTTTCCCTCAGAGATTTTTGGGTATTTTTAATGAAACAAAACAGATCTAAACCCACAGCTTCTGGAAGAATCATTTGTTCTTGCTGGTTTTGTATCTGTCCTCAAACTTGACCTTGACCTTGTTGGGCCACACATTTAATCGCAGGGTCTCTGAAGACATTCTCATTGGCAACAGTTTTTTTCCAAGGGGATACCTACAGAGTACCTTGTGGGCTTGAAGTGATATACTTCAAGTTACAAACTTTCACAGAAGACTTGCTCTCTGACCTCCTGGCAATTTTCTTCTTGCCCATGGTAGCTTTCACTTTGTACCTTGCTAGCAAGGTAGCAAGATCATAGGTGTTCTTCATGATGACTGGCCAGGGGCATCACCACCTTCCCAGTTTTCATGAACTTGCCCATTTTGGCAGAAGCCATTCAGGACTACAGCAGAAAAGTTCCACCATGCCTTCTTAATTTCTGAGGCATTGTACTAGCAACTTTCACTTTCTTCCTGAGTGGTAGGAAAACTGGGCTCATCTGAAGCTAAAATGTGATACATTGGAACATTGGATGACTTTTATATGTGGCTATAGAGATGAGGAATTTCAAACTTAGAGAAGGAAAGAATAGTAAGGATTGAAGTGTTTAAGGATTTTAATTTTCATTATTTTGAAGCTGATTTTTCCTATGAATGTTAGCAATTAAAACTAAGGGGCACTTGGGAGTTCAGTGGTTAAGACTCTGCTTTCAATGCTGGGAGCACGGGTTTTATCCCTTGTCTGGGGACTAAGATCCTACATGCCTCAAGGTGCAGTCAGAAAATTTTTTTTAAAAAAAGAAAAAACTAAGGAGTACTATCTCATTTGTTTCTTTACAACATTTGTTTTAGTTACTGGTAGTAAATATATAGGTTTTTTTTTTTTTAAGAGTGAAAACGTAAGTAATTTAAAAAACGTTTTATGAATGGTGGAAGATGTTTTAAATTTATAGATGAAGCCAGAGTTATTTGGGATACCTTACAAGATCTTTTTAAGTTGAGATTGGAGAACTCTAGCCTGCCTTTTCCACCTAACCACCTGATGGGACTATTGTCCAGACTGATTCCTCTCTCAGTTTATGAAAGGATTATATTCTAAAAGTTCATTTTGTGAAATAGTTATTACAGATGAAGCACACATTCCTATGAAAATGACGTGGGAACTTTAATGGGTAGAGAGCAGGTAATTGGTTGAGGCCTGAAGGATATTTATTATACAAGGTTAGGAACTTGGGGTGTCGAAAGTAACAGTGGAAGCTTACAAGATTTACTTGAGATGAGCAGTGATGGAATTTTCTCTTTTCCTCTTTCCCTTTGAAGCCTGCTTAGGTGTGAAAAACAAGGTGATTGACTAGGGAAGAGCAGATGGCAGAAGTAGATAGGCAGAATTTTTCTTTATGCTTTTGATTCCAGCCTTTTATCAGTAGAGTAAGGGCTACATCACAATGGAAGAAAATCCCTAGCAGCACCAGAAAGGGAAAGGGACTTAATGATCCTTTGGAAGTACTGTCAGAAGTCTGGAGCTTGTGTGTCAAAGGGTGATAAATATTCTCTGTGCTAGAAGTTGGTCACATATGAAGAGTGGACAGAAGTTGGTTGCCAGTGCTGAGCTGGATGAGCAATTAGTCTGACCCAGTATGGGATTTTTGGGTTTTGTTTTTGTTGTTGTTATTGCTGCACCAAGTGGCTTGTGGGATCTTAGTTCTCCTGCCAGGGACTGAATGCATCTGCAACCAGCTACGGGGAATTCCCTGGGATTTTTGAGTTTTTTTTTTTTAAACTCTACCTTGGTGGTTTCCAAATATTACCACCCTCGTAGGATAATCTTGAAGAACTCTGGTTCCCTGCCTCCAAGAAGGAAAACTTTCCCTAGTCCACATTGTCTTGACTGCTTTTAAAGGAATATCAGCAACCTCCAAGCTAGAAAAATGTATCCAAAATGATAACTTACTTCTCCCCTGACCTAGGTTACCTTCTTAGACTAGAAATCTACTCTGGGAATCCTTAGGGTGTATATAGACTTCTCAGATAAGCACTATATAAAAGTACCTATTGAGGGTTTGGGAAAGTACTTTATTTCCATTGCCTATTGAAGTTCTAGTGACCGTGTTGATCCTCTGCTATATTCTTCCCCAAGCCAAATGCTCCTCTTTACAGACTTGAGGTTTCATGGACATCCTCATCACCCTTAGGTGATTGCGTATTCAGAACATCGTTACCGCATCTTTGGGGAAACCATTGATATTGCCGTGGGTAATTGTCTGGATCGTTTTGCTCGAGTGCTGAAGGTAAGTCATTGAGGCTACAGAGAATATAAGTTGTGAATGAATTTTGGGAGACCCATGGAAAAGGAAAGGGAAGATAAATTAGCTTCTTTTGCTTCATAGATACCTGCCTTCATCCTGTTTTTCCTTCTGCTAGATTTCCAATGACCCAAGTCCAGGCTACAACATTGAGCAAATGGCAAAGCGGTAAGGGGAATAAGGCAGAAGGAGGCTGACTGGTGGGGTCCAAGGATTTCCCTATGTATGTGTTCATGAGCTTTGGGAGGGCTGTGGAGGGTGAGCAGCCAGCTGACTACAGGCCTTGTGCCTCATATACTCACTCCCACATAGAGGCAAGAAGCTAGTTGAGCTGCCATACACTGTAAAGGGGATGGACGTCTCATTCTCTGGGATCTTGTCTTTTATTGAGGTGAGTGTGGGGAGGTGAGGAGATGGGCACTTTCATGCTTTTTAGTGAAGTGTGCAAGTTTTGCTCAGTGTAGTATTTTCTTATGTAGCATAGAACTGGCCTATGTTAGATGCTGAATAAATTCATCTAGCAAATACTTACTGAACATGTTTTGTGTACCAAGTGCTGTTCAAGGTAATAGTGATACTAGATGGAGCAAAACAAAAATCTGCCTACTTGGAGCATGTGTTTCATGGGGCATGGGAGGAGGGAGGGAGACAGAAAAAGAGACAAATAAATGGGAAAAACATAAAAAGGGTCAGATGGGGACAAGTCTGGAGAGAAATTAACCAGGGCAGGGGCCAGAAGGTGAGAGGGCAGGCATTCATGATTATTGAATCTTGAAAGAAGGCTGCTGCTGCTATATATATATATATATATATATATATATATATGGCTCAGTGCCAGTGAAGAGCAATATATCCTGGTAAGGGTGAATTGTGGTAAAATGTAGTGATTGTCCAAGTGTGCTAGTTTTCTGCTCACGTGTCATCCCCAGACCACAGTTCACTGTTTTATCTGTTTGCCCCTGTAACTGCAGGATGTAGCCCAGCGGATGCTGGCCACTGGAGAGTGTACTCCCGAGGATCTGTGCTTCTCCCTGCAGGTAATGAAGTGAAGAGCTGGGAGAGAAAGGTGGAGCTGACAGAACTAAACTGGGATCGCCTCTGATGTTTTCAACTTGTCTGCCCCCCCACAGGAAACTGTGTTTGCAATGCTGGTTGAGATCACAGAGCGGGCCATGGCACATTGTGGCTCCCAGGAGGCCCTCATTGTGGGAGGAGTAGGGTGTATGTATCATTGAACTGTGCTTCTCTTTCATATTTTGGGGCATGTGCATCTTGCTCCTGATACTCTAAATCTCTAAGGGTTTGGGGAAATGACTTATTTTGTTTCTGTCCTGTGCTTCCCAATCCTTGCACCTGCTTCATTTTCCTAAGTCAGTGCACATGAGGTGTATAGCTAGACTGGAGAAATGGCTAAAAATAAGCTAATCGTAGCCCTGCCTCTGCAGGTAATGTGAGGTTACAGGAAATGATGGAGACCATGTGCCAGGAACGTGGAGCTCGGCTTTTTGCTACAGATGAAAGGTAAAGGCCCTCCCACCCACACACACTCCCCCCGCCCTGCCCAATTGCTGTGATTTTCTACCCTTTGATTATGAGTTTCATACCTCTTTTCCTTCCCAGATTCTGCATTGACAACGGAGCCATGATAGCCCAGGCTGGGTGGGAGATGTTTCAGGCTGGACACAGGACCCCTCTCAGTGAAACTGGGATCACACAGAGGTAAGTGGCCCCTGGGAGGAAGTAGACAGACAGCATTATATGGGAGGTAGGCAAAAATCTCGGAGAAGTCAATGGCAAGCCACTCCAGTACTCTTGCCTAGAAAATTCCATGGACGGAGGAGCCTGGTAGGCTGCAGTACATGGGGTCACTACAAGTCAGACATGACTGAGCGACTTCACTTTCACTTTTCAGTTTCACACATTGGAGAAGGAAATGGCAACCCACTCCAGTGTTCTTGCCTGGAGAATCCCAGGGACAGGGGAGCCTGGTGGGCTGCCGTCTATGGGGTCGCACAGAGTCCGACACGACTGAAGTGACTTAGCAGCAGCAGCAGCAGGCAAAAATCCAGCAGGAAAAGGACCCAGAATAGTTTGGGCAAAGAAGAATGGAATAAGGGATAACTGTCCACCAAGTTTTTCCTTTTTTTTTTTTTTTAAACAGGTATCGGACAGATGAAGTAGAAGTGACCTGGAGGGACTAACAAAGTTAACAGGATTGGAGTATGTAGTGCCCTGAGTGGAGCCCAAGAGACTCTAGGTCTTAATCTGTATCCTGTCAAGGCTGTGGACTCCCTTGTCTCATCATTTGAACCTCAAGAATTGATTCAGCATTAAAATACTTTTGGTTTTTATATGTTGGCAATTGACTTGTGTTCCGGAAGAATACACATTTGGCAATGGTTAAATCCTTTTGATGGGTCGATGGATAAGGAGGGCAGGGATCAGAGCAGCACCCTGGTGGACTGCAGGTAGCCTTGGGAGCTGCTGCTCTGGAGCTAAAATTGAGGAGAATCTCTGAGATACTCTAATCTTCCCTTAGGAATGCATTATCATTGGTACTATTTTAGCATCAGGTCTTGTGTTAATTCCTTTACATTCATCACCTTGTTTAAATTATTTTAAGTGTAGGTACTCAGGATTTCCCTGAAAACAGCCTGAAGCCAGATATAATTTCATACTAATTGATAACTCAAAAGTAAAACTGTCTCTCCTCCATACACTTAAGCCTACAGACATTTCCATTGGCAGACCAGAGGGAGGCCCTGGGTACATGTCCTGCCACAACCATCAGAATTAACCTCATCATGTACTTTTGTTTATACCAGTCACTCACATAAGAAGTGGTGACTATCATCAAGTCACCTCTCATCTTTTAAACTCTAAAACCATTACTCCCACTCCCTTTTTTGTCCCTGTCTACCTGCTTCTTTTAACTCTTGAAATTCTTTTTGTGCTCTCTGATGTTAGCAGCCAGTCATTAGCAAAAATCCCATGTATCCTCCACATCATCTCTGAATGTTCCCTTTCCATAGCTGTGCTCTGAGCCCTGGTTTCTCCTGAGGATTCTGCTGCCACCGTAGTGGTGGTTTCTCTCACACGCATTGTAGCACTAGGCCAGCCTGGAGGCAGTGTGGGAGTCCTCATTTTTCCTCATACTATTTTTAGACTACTCTCATCTCTAACATACCTTGGCTCTAAAACTGTATCTGTCATAAATCTTGGTGCTTTAAATATCCATATAGATTATCTAACACTCTGGTCTCAGCTCTTTGCACCTCCACTGATCTTGTCCTATAGTCCCACTTCAGCTACTCATTCCTTTGGTCATATTCTAGCCCTGCTGCTACTCCATATCTCAATCTCAAACATCCCACTCTCCCACCATTACTTCCTGTTTTTCCAATTGACTCCACGTGTCTTCACTGCCATCCTCCAACTAAGTGCCAGTCATGAGCACCTCATTGCAAATAACTAATCTCTTTTGCTTCTCTTGCTTTTGTCACACGCAGTTCTTCACTGACTTTATGCCTACACCCATTCAGCTGAAAGGGCTAGGGAAAAACAGCCAAGCTGACTTTAAATTCATTACCATGAAACTTCAGTGAGTCCTTTATGCTGAAAGTAGTATTTGCAAGTCTTTTCATTTGCCCTCCTTTTTTTGCCGGGGGACTCTGTGTTGCTTGTGGCATCAAAGTTGGGAATTCATCACTTAACTCTTTTCTGATCCCTGTTTTATTCCTTCTGACCCCTCGGATCTCCAACATCCCCTTCATTCTCACTTTTTGGTAGAAAATAGAGACAGTGAAAAGGTTCACAAGCTCCTACCACTATACTTACCATAACTTGCAGCATTTCTACCCATGTGCTCTGCTTTCTCTCCTGTTACTGTACTTTTTTTCCCTCCTCTTATTATTTTTGTTGTTTACATTTTTCTCTACTGTTACTGCATACCAGTGGTTCTCAGCTGGGACTGAGTTTGCTCCCAGAGGGCATTTGGTTGTGACAACCGAGAGGGTGCTTCTGGGTAGAGGCCAAGGATGCTGCAGTATGGCTTACAGTACACAGAACAGCTCCCTGCAACAGAATTATCTGGGATTAAATGTCATTACTGTCAAGGTTGAGAAGCATTGCTCTAAACAAACTGCCCAGGCTCCCCTCCAAATCCTTGGACAGCTGGTCCCATGCTCTTTCAAGGACATCTCTCATCTCCTTTCCTGTAGGGTCAGTATTTTCCTTTCTCTCTTGGAGCATCCTATCAGCATGCAAATACGCTGTCATTTTTCTCATCTTAACAAAGACCCTTGACCCCATTACCCCTTCCAATTGCTTCCAATTTTCCTGCTCAATTTTTAAAAAACATAGTTATTTTTAAAATTCAAGTATAGTTGATTTACAGTATTATGTTTCAGATGTATAGCATAGTGATTCAGTATTTTTATAGATTATACTCCACTTAAAGTTATTGTAAAATACTGTATTCCCTGTGCTGTACTAATATATCTTTATAGTTTATTCATTCTGCTCTGTTTTATAGCAGAACATCTTAAAAGAGCCATCTGCACTTCCTCTCCACCAGTTTCCTATTAAGTTGACTGCACCCAACTGTTACCATGATCAGACTTGCATGAACCAAAATCTAATGGCATCTGCTTCATCTTACACAGGCTGTCAGCAGGATTTGGCACACCCTCTTAGAAACACTGTCTTTACTTGGCTTTAGGACATAATCTCTGGTTTGCCTCAGTTGCCTTTGCTGGTTTCTCCTAATCTCCATAGCTCTTGAGAGTTCAGTCCTTGGACTATTTCCTGTTTACATACATACTTTGAGTGATGTCATCCAGTCTTATACATTAAAGCCATTTCATTGTGGTGGGCTCCCCATTTTTTAGCTCCAATCTGGACTTATATCCTGAATATCTAGTTGCCCTCAGCATTTCTACTTGGATGCTTAATAGGCATCTCAAATTTAACATATACAAAATTGAACTTGTCCCAGCTTACTGCTGCAGTCTGCTGTTTCAGTCAATGACAACTCCATCCTTATAGTTGTTCATGTCAAAGTGCCTTGGTGTTACCTTTGACACCTCTTTCATCTCCTCTAATTGATCAGATCACATTGACTTTAACTTTACAATATATCCAGAATCCACTGCTGGACTTCACTGCTGCCATCGTAGCCCAAGCCAGAATTATCTATCTCTAAGATTATTGCTTGAACATCTGGGAGTTCACGGTTCACATATTGCTGAAGCCTGGCTTGGAGAATTTTGAGCATGACTTGACTAGCGTGTGAGATGAGTGCAATTGTGCGGTAGTTTGAGCATTCTTTGGCATTGCCTTTCTTTGGGATGGGAATGAAGACTGACCTTTTCCAGTCCTGTGGCCACTGCTGAGTTTTCCAAATTTGCTGGCATATTGAGTGCAGCACTTTCACAGCATCATCTTTCAAGATTTGAAATAGCTCCACTGGAATTGCATCACCTCCACTAGCTTTGTTCGTAGTGATGCTTTCTAAGGCCCACTTGACTTCACATTCCAAGGCTCTAGGTCAGTGATCACATTATCGTGACTATCTTGGTCGTGAAGATCTTTTTTGTACAGTTCTGTGTATTCTTGCCACCTCTTCTTAATATCTTCTGCTTCTGTTAGGTCCATACCATTTCTGTGGTTTTTCCCGTGGTCATGTATGGATGTGAGAGTTGGACTGTGAAGAAAGCTGATAGCCTAAGAATTATTGCTTTTGAACTGTGGTGCTGGAGAAGACTCTTGAGAGTACCTTGGACTGCAAGGAGATATAACCGGTCCATTCTAAGGGAGATCAATCCTGGGTGTTCATTGGAAGGACTTATGCTAAAGCGGAAACTGCCATACTTTGGCCACCTCATGCGACGAGTTGACTTGCTGGAAAAGACTGATGCTGGGAGGGATTGGGGGCGGGAGGAGAAGGGGACGACAGAGAATGAGATGGCTGGATGGCATCACCGACTCGATGGACATAAGTTTGAGTGAACTCCGGGAGTTGGTGATGGACAGGGAGGCCTGGCGTGCTGTGGTTCATGGGGTCGCGGAGACTCGGACACGACTGAGTGACTGAACTGAACTGAAGATTATTGCAGGAGCGGGTCTATGTGTTTCCACCATTTCCCTCATATATAGTCAGCTCTCAACAGCAGTCATTCAGAGTGAATAGTGTGAATGTGGAAGCCAGATTATGTCACTCTTCTCAAAATCCTCCCATGTTTTCCCACCTCAGAATAAAATCCAGAGTCCTCTCAATGCCTGTGAGAACTTCCATGACCTGCCCCACCCTTCCCCCTTTACTGCTTTGACCTTATTACCTGCTACTTATCTGGTCATTCACTGTGCTCCAGCCTCATCTGTCTTTTCTTCCTTAAACACAGCAGGTTTGCCGCCCCTAAGGTCTTGTTGCCCCTTCTGCCTGGGAGGCTCTTCCCAGAGGTGTTGGCTCAGCTTAGTTTAGTGAGGTCTTCCTGACAACCCTACTTAAAATTGTACTTCTCTTGTGCTTTCTAGCCCACTGTCCTGTTTTACTTCTCTGCATAGCACTCCGTTCCATCACTCAGTCATGTCCGACTCTTTGCGACCCCGTGGACTGTAGCCTACCAGGCTTCTCCGTCCATGGGATTCTCCAGGCAAGAATACTGGAGTGGGTTACCGTTTCCTTCTCCAGGGGATCTTCCCGACCCAGGGATTGAACCCGGGTCTCCCGCATTGGAGGCAGACGCTTTAACCTCTGAGCCACCAGGGAAGCCTAAGCACCTTGTAATCTAGTGGTTGTGTTTATTATGTTCTTCGTCCTCTTGCTGGAACTCCCTGAGAGAAGGACTATCTTGTTTTATTCATTGACATATCATCTCACAGTACTTAAAATAGGGTCTGGCACATAGTTGACATTGAATTAGTATTTGCTAGTGGGTACAGCTCCATGGTGGGTTTCCCAGGTGGTGCTAGTGGTAAAGAACCCGCCTGCCAATGCAGGAGAGGTAAGAGACACATCATGGCAGTCCACTCCAGTATTCTTGCCTGGAGACTCTCACACAGTCCATGGGGTTGCAAAGAGTCGGACATGACTGAAGCAACTTAGTATGCACTCACACATAGCTCAGTGGTGGAGCATTTGACTACAATTAGTATTTGCTGAATAAATGAATAAATTTATGGGAAACTAAACCAAAGAAATAAAGGACTATAAAACATGGCTTGGGCAAAAAGATTTTAAAAATTGAGATTAAATGAGCTTGGAGACAGTTTCTGATTACTTATTAAGTAGGAAATGATGATAAATATTCTTTTGTTTTTTACAAAGGACAGACATAAATGGGTTGAAATGCATTTAGGGGTAGAGGTCTAAAGTGGAAACTTTGAAATGGAAGATAGAAGATAAATTCTTGACTGTATTTGAGAACAGGAATGATCTGTTTCTCTAGGGTCAGGGAGTTTTCAAGTATGTTATTACACATTAGCCTCAGGTATTTATTTGTAAATTTTTATTAATATCATCAGGTGGAATGGATTTTGGAGAAGGGCTGTCTTTGGCACTGTAGCTGCAGTTCATATTGTTCAGTGGAGGGGGGCTCTCCTTAGGAAAATTTAAAGTGAAAGTGAAGTCGCTCAGTCATGTCCAACTCTGCAACCCTATGGACTGTAGCCTACCAGGCTTCTCCATCCATGGGATTTTTCAGGCAAGAGTACTGTTGTGGGTTGCCATTTCCTTCTCCTGGGGATCTTACCGACCCAGGGATCAAACCCAGGTCTCCCGCATTATAGGCAGGTACTTGACTGTCTGAGCCACCAGGAAACTTTGGGCTGTTGTAAAACCCTTGTATGGGTGGTCCAGTGGTTAAGAGTCCTTAAGGGTGGTTAAGACCACCCTTCCCTGGTGGTCCAGTGGTTAAGAGTCCACCTGCCAATGGGGCAACTTAGGCCCATGTTCCACAGCTACTGAAGCTCACATGCTCTAGAGCTCATGTTTGGTAATGAGAAGGCTGCACACTGCGATGAGACAATAGGTCCCACTTGCAGCAGCTAGAGAAAACTAGTGTGTAGCAACGAAGACCCAGCACAACCAAGAATAATAACAAAACCCTTGTATGTCCAAAGCTTTGGGCTACACAAGAGTAGACCCGAAGTTTGTGGATCCAGGAGATTAAAAAGGCTCCTTGATTCCTAAATTGTGAACTCCTAGCTGTTTCACTTCCTGAGCCTCTTACTAACAGTAAAGGATCAGTGTGTCCTGCTGGTTTTCACAGATGAAGGCACAGGAACATCAGGCCCCTGGACAGCATCTCCAGCCAGCTCAGGTATAGGGCCCCAGGGCAGGCTGATGGGATGACAGGTAGGCTTCTGTTATGGAAGGCTCTGTGAGAAAGAGAACCTGTTGCTCAGCTTCTCTACCACTGAACTAGTCCAACCCCTGAGCTCTGTGACCCTGTAGCTTGGAATCTTCCCAGACTCAATGTCTGTGAGAGCAGCCATAGCACTTCATGAAGACACATGTGCTGCTCTGACTGAATGGTTAGGAAAAGCGAGCAGGACCAGGGTAAGCACCATTGTCAGTCTGTACTCTGGGACAACTGCCCCGCTTAATGGGGCAGTTACTGTATACCCACCTGCCTTTGGTTTGTCCACAGGTCCTGCTCCGAGGTATAGCCTGAAGGAACAGGAGTGTTGAGAGGTAGATCTCGGGTCCCCCTTTGGTGTGGCTTCTGCACTCTGTAGAAGGCCACCTAGTCTTCAAAGCCCTTTTGGCTACAGAGAAAGGAAACCCCAGATTCAACAGGGAACAGAGAGTGAGTCCCCTGAAATTTCTTTCCTTGGGAATTTAGATATAAATGGCTCCTTTACTCTTCAGTTTTTTCTGTTTTGTTGGCATTTCTTCCAAACTGGTAACCATTAAGCCTGTTCAGACATACTTAGCTGGAGACTCTAGCCACTCTCCCCATGGCCAGTACCCGCCATCACAGAAATTCCTCTTTTGTCAGATTTTGGCTCCTCCTCCCTGAATCCACTTAAGTCATTACTGATTTTGGGGCATCTACTCTATGCTGGGAAATGGGTTAGGTAAGATTTATCTCTCTAACCTTCCCCTCTGGTTCACTCACCTGGTTGTAATCAGAGCGCCCACAGAGGCAAGACTGTGACTCTGAATATCTGCCGAAACACCAGCCATACTGGCAATCTGACACTAGGCAGCACCCACTCTGTACACCCATGTCAGTCCTATTTCCTCAGACATCTCAGGGACTTCCCTGGTGGTCCAGTGGCTAAGACTCCACGTTCCCACCACAGGAGGCATGAGTTCAACCCTTGGTCAGGGAACTATATCCCACATGCTGTAACTAAAAAGATCTCACATGCCACAACTAAGACCTGGTGTAGCCAAAGGAAAAAAAAAAAAGACCCAACATCTCAAATCATTCAGGAACCCGAAAATGAGATTTAGAACACACATTCCTTCATGGGGAGAGAACCCCCAACCCAAAGCAGTAGCACTGTCTGGGTACCACCAAAGCCAAAGAGAGGAATGGAGTTGGGGGAGGACCAAATTCAGTAATCAAAGAACACCATGCAATTCATCATTGAAATGAAGGATGGAGAGAACTGCTGAAAAAGGGGATGGGGCCTTCAGTTCAGTCGGTCACTTGAGTCCAACTCTTTGCAACCCCATGGACTGCAGCATGCCAGGCCTCCCTGTCCATCACCAACTCCCGGAGCTTGCTCAAACTCATGTCTATCGAGTTGGTGATGCTATCCAACCATCTCATCCTCTGTCATCCCCTTCTCCTCCCACCTTCAATCTTTCCCAGCATCAGGGTCTTCTCCAAGTTCAGTTTTTGGAGTCAGTTCTTTGCATCAGTGGTCAAAGTATTGGAGTTTCAGCTTCAGCATCAGTCCTTCCAATGAACATTCAGGACTGATTTCCTTTACGATTGACTGGTTCAATCTCCTTGCAATCCAAGGACTCTCAAGAATCTTCTCCAACACCACAGTTCAAAAGCATCAATTCTTCGGCACTCAGCTTTCTTTATATTCCAACTTTCACATCCATACATGACCACTGAACCATAGCTTTAACTACACGGACCTTTGTTGGCAAAGTATGTCTCTGCTCCTTAATATGCTGTCTAGGTTAGTTCCGAGGAACAAGCGTCTTTTAATTTTGTGGGTGCAGTCACCATCTGCAGTGATTTTGGAGCCCCCCAAAATAAAGTCTGTCACTGTTGCCACTGTTTCCCCATCTATTTGCCGTGAAGTGATGGGACCAGGTGCCATGATCTTAGTTTTCTGAATGTTGAGTTTTAAGCCAACTTTTTCACTCTCCTCTTTTACTTTCATCAACAGGCTCTTTGGTTCTTCTTTGCTTTCTGCCATAAAAGTGGTGTCATTTGCATATCTGAGGTTATTGATATTTCTCCTGGAAATCTTGATTTCAGTTTGTGCTTCATCCAGCCTGGCATTTCTCATGATGTATTCTGCATGTAAGTTAAATAGGCAGTATACAGCATGTATATTAAATAGGTATGTTATACTGCACATAACTTAAATAGGCAATATACAGCCTTGAAGTACTCCTTTCCCGATTTGGAACCAGTTTTGTTCCATGTCCAGTTCTAACTGTTGCTTCTTGACCTGCATACAGATTTCTCAAGAGGCAGGTCAGGTGGTCTGGTATTCCCGTCTCTTTAAGAATTTTCCATGGTTTGTTGTGATCCACACAGTCAAAGGCTTTTGCATAGTCAATAGTAGATGTTTTTCTGGAACTCTCTTGCTTTTTCGATGATCCAATGAATGTTGGCAATTTGATCTCTGGTTTCTCTGCCTTTTCTAAATCCAGCTTGAACATCTGGACGTTCATGGTTCACGTACTGTTGAAGCCTGGCTTGGAGAATTTTGAGCATTACTTTGCTAGCATGTGAGATGAGCGCAATCGTGCAGTAGTTTGAACATTCTTTGGCATTGCCTTTCTTTGGGGTTGGAATGAAAACTGACCTTTTCCAGTCCTGTAGCCAAATTTGAGTCTTCCAAATTTGCTGGCATATTGAGTGCAGCACTTTCAAGGCATCATTTTTTAGGATTTGAAATAGCTCAACTAGAATTCCATCACCTCCGCTTGCTTTGTTCATAGTGATTCTTCCTAAAGCCCACTTGACTTCTCATTCCAGGATATCTGGCTCCAGGTGAGTGATCACACCATCGTGGTTATCTTGGTCATGAAGATTTTTTGTATAGTTCTTCTATGTATTCTTGCCACCTCTTCTTAATATCTTCTGCTTCTGTTAGGTCCATACCATTTCTGTCCTTTATTATACCCGTCTTTGCATGAAATGATCCCTTGGTAACTCTAATTTTCTTGAAGAGATCTCTAGTCTTTCCCATTCTATTGATTTTCTCTATTTCTTTGCATTGATGACTAAGGAAGGCTTTCTTATCTCTTCCACATTGTAGGCAGATGCTTTACAGATGTTCTCTGGAACTCTGCATTCAAATAGATGTATCTTTCCTTTTCTTCTTTGCCTTTAGCTTCTCTTCTTTTCTCAGTTATTTGTAAGACCTCCTCACACAACCATTTTGCCTTTTTGCATTTCTTTTTCTTGGGGATGGTCTTGATCACTGCCTCCTGAACAGTGTCACGAACCTCCGTCCATAGTTCTTCAGGCAGTCTATCAGATCTAATCCCTTGAATCTATTTGTCACTTCCACTGTATAATCGTAAGGGATTTGATTTAGGTCATACCTGAATGGTCTAGTGGTTTTCCCTAGTTTCTTCAATTTAAATCTGAATTTGGCAATAAGGAGTTCATGATCTGAGCCAGCTGATCTGAGTCAGCTCCCAGGCTTGTTTTTGCTGACTGTGCAGAGCTTCTCCATCTTTGGTTGCAATGAATATAATCAGTCTGATTTCAGTATTGACCATCTGGAGATGTCCATGTGTAGAGTCTTCTCTTGTGTTGTTGGAAGAGGGTATTTGCTATGACCAGCATGTTCTCTAGGCAAAACTCTGTTAGTCTTTGACCTGCTTCGTTTTGTATTCCAAGGACAAGTGTGCCTGTTACTCCAGGCATCTCTTGACTTCCTACTTTTGCATTCCAGTCCCCTGTAATGGACATCTTTTTTTTTTTTTTTTCCGGTGTTAGTCCTGGAAGGTCTTGTCGGTCTTCACAGAACTGTTCAACTTCAGCTTCTTCAGCATTATAGGTTGGGGCATAAACTTGCATTACTGTGATATTGAATAGTTTGTCTTGGAAATGAGCAGAGATCATTCTGTTGTTTTTGAGATTATATCCAAGTACTGGGGGCCGACTAGCATACAAACTACTTTTAATATAATTGATGAATGCCTCTTGCTCATTCCATCACCTAGCCCTTCAGAGAAGCAGAAACCAGGGTTCTAGGTCATTGTACACTGAAGGCAGAAGTGGAGGACCTTACCAATTGTGGCAGAGATGCTCAGGTAGGAAAGTGGTCCATGAGATGGCAAGGACAGTTCGTGTGGGGATGCCTGTACTAGGGTGATATTAACAAAAGTTTACCCGTTAGTGGAGAGAAAAGGGGCAATAGAGTGTGCTCCAGGCCTGGATATCCTTCTCACCTTGAGATCCCCAGAGGTTTTGGTCCTGGTGAGTGCCCCAGTGGCTGAGAAGAAGATGGAAACTTCCATCTTCTGGGCCACACTCACCACTGTGGAACCGTATTTTCTAAGAAAATGCTTCCTATGTAAAGGAAAAAAGAGAAGAGATGAGGTTTTGAGGAGCTCCTCCTGGCTTCTTTCATTCAGCCCAAAGTATCACCCCTCTACTCAGTTTAGTGTTGGTGACTTAAGTTAGGCTGGGAAGCATAAGGGAATTTTGGCCCAGGGACTTAACAAGGACTCTTGAGTGGTCTGCTGGCCAACCTGTGAATGACACAGAGAATCAGAAGTCAAGGAGTCTTTTCTGAGGAGGGTGCACATTTCTCAGTCAATTTCCCACTGTCTCACCTTGACACCCAAAGAAGCCAGTGACTTGTTGGCTGGGGTTTGTGGGGAGAAGTGTCCCCAGAAGGTAGTTGATAAAGGAGAGGAAGATGAGGAAGAAGATAATCTGCACCTGGAACTCGACGGGTGACATCCCCCACGCCCCACTCCCCCAGGGAGAGAGAGAAAGTGAGACAGAGAAAGAAAGGTGATGGAAGAGGAGGCAAAACTCTTCCTCCTCCCTCTCTGTGTCTCATCTTCACTGTTCTCTTCAATCCTCTGGTCCCCTTTCCCGCCAGCCCCTTTCCATAAAGTATTGTGGTTAAATGGTTGTTCTTTTCCTTCTTGCCTCAAACTGCAAAGCGTCCCTTCCCATGCTAGAGGTGAATCTGAAGACTGTAACTATCTGGGAGCAAGAAACAGGGCATCTCTCACCTGGTAATCATGCCTAGTGCTCATCCCAACAGATCCTCAGAAGGAGTCCTCTTTACTTTCCCCTTCAAGAACTGGCATGTGGAGTCTCTCCTAGCAGAACTGGCTAGTTTCAGGTTTGTGTCCCTGGAAATCAGTTCTGTCAACCACACACACATCTCCCACATTCAGTCTGCTCCTCATCTTTCTAGCGCTCTCTGCTATCCCCTTAGTCTTTTCACCCCAAACTCAATTCCCCTTCACCTGCCTTGGACTCCCACTCCATGCCTGCCACTGCAGCACCCAGAATAGTCACAGTCACCAGGCCCACCACCCAAAACTCATTTACGGGATCCATGTTTAGTAGCTGTGCTCCTTGCTCCTGGAAGGGCAGAACACAGAGGTTGGGGGTCACAGAGACTTTACTGGCTGATTTGATGCCTCCATCTAATTCTTAAAATGAATTGCCCAGGGCACTGTGATGACCTAGAGGGGTGGGATAAGGAGTGGGTGGGAGGGAGGCTACAAAGGGAGGGGACATATATATATATATATACTGATTCACATCATTGTATGGCAGAAATCAACACAACATTGTAAAGCAATTATTCCCAATTAAAAATTGACTTGCCCAGGCTGGAGCCACAAAAGTAGAAGCTGGATGGTCAGTGGACTTGAGAAAAGGGCTCACCAAGGAAAGAAATGGGTTTTATCCAGAACAGGTTCAAAAGGGTCTTCATGTAGCCTACCATAGGCACAGCCATGGCTACTGCATTGGAGAAAGCAAAGATGATTCCATGGAACTGCTAAACTCAGAACGCAAGCTGTGCAAGATGGGGAAGTAGGGGCCACGAGAAAGGAGAGGAGTCAGTCAGTCTCAGCAACTCCCGACAGGACTGGGGGCCCTAAGAGATCATGGACTCACAAGAGACTTACCACTGGTGGAGGTGACTGAGATACACAGGCTGGTGATATTACTGGCTGAAGCTGAGAGCAGTATTATAATGAGCCATCTGAACCCTGGAGTGAGATAGGAATGGGGCTCCTTTAATTCACTCAGGCCGAGTCCTAAAGTCCTTCCTACTGTCCCACAGAGTGATGAGCCCATACCTGTGCCTGAGCAGTGAGCCAAGGCAGCAGCAGGTAGAGGATAATGCCCCGGATATCCAGCATGCAATAGATCTGGGGAAGCAGGGTAGGGAGGGAGGAGTCAAGGTCATCCTCAGCCTTCTCACCCTCGGAGGTACCCTTGAGACTCTCCTCTGGAGCAAAATCCTCTTTTCATGCTTTCATCCCCAACCTTTGAGAATCCTGAGTACCAATCTGTTACCATGACTTCCATGGTCCAGCTAACACACACAGGGACTTGCCAGGTCTGGCCCCTGAATTCTGCAGATGATCTTCTTAGGAGCATGGTTCCACATGGGGCTCCTGAGCAGAGGTGGAAAAAATAATGTCCCTTGAATGAGATGCCAAGACCCCTCCCCAGCCAGCATGTCAGCAACAAGACCTGGAGGTGCTATGGAGGGAGGTTAGTCCCAAGGAGTTTAATGGAGGATGGACGATCACCCAGAAGAGTGGATTTTATCCAACCTTTGTGGATTCGTTGTGAACTATGGGTCTCACGAGGCAGAGCTGAGCAGAGCTTCCTGAAACATGTGGCTGTGGTGGAGCTGTCCCAGGACCATGGGGCTGGCAGAGAACTCAGGGTCCAGTGTCCTTGTCCTTGTTGGCAGGGGAGGGAACAGGCTGACCTGGGGTTTGTCTCTGCTGGGTAGCACTTCCTCCTCTTCCTGGTAGGGGCTCAAGGTGTTGGCCACCTTGTCTTGTGAAGGGGAGGCCATAGGAGGATCCACACGGAGGTTAGTCACTATCACCCATTTTGAAGCCCAGAACAACCAGAGGTTGCCTCTCTGTTGACCCATCTGGTGGAGAGCAGCCCTGGGGTTGGGTTTGGCTCTCTCACCACTGACTCCATCTCAGGACAAGGAAACCCCTCGCTAAGGGTAGGTCACGGTTGGTAGCCCTGACCCATACCCCTTCACCTGCCCCACCCCTCTGCCCTTCTTGGACCAGATGGGTTATATCTGAGATTCACCCCAGTACTGTTCTCTCCAGGGTCTCAGCTTTAGCATGCACAGAAAAATCAACAAAGGCCAGGACTGACCCCCGAACTCACCCTTCACACTCTCCCAGCTTTCCCCCGTATCAGTCCAGACTTTCTTCACCCGCCTCTCCAGCCCAGCCCAGTGGACACTGGGCTGGCTCACTCCACCACATCCCCTCATCCTCCTTGGCTTCCGAGTTTGCTTTGCTCAGCACCAGGACGTGACCTCCAAGTGGAAGAGGGGAGGAGGTAATCTCGGGTCAGGCCCAGGGGATTGGGTGTTGGAGTTTGGGCACCTGGAAACCAGCCCCTCGCCTGCCAGCAATGGCTATAATTAGCCGGGTGCCACCACTGACAGGGACAGGATTGCATTCCCTCTGCCACTCCGTCAGAAGTAGAGCAGGCCCAAGTGGGAGGATAAGTGGGACGCTGGTGTCTTAAGAGGGTGACTACTGCGATGGGGGTGAGGTGGGCGGGGTGCGGTTTCAGGCACTGGATCTTTACTCATTGTTCTGGCCTTTGCGGCCCCCAGTGCACTTCATAGTTGCCTGTTGTGGCCTAGATGCTAGAGCCCTGCCATAGGGGGAGACGGTTGAAGTAGGAAGTGAGGCTGGAGACAGGGCTTCCTCTGGCCTCTGTGGGTCCAGCTCTTACCCTCTCTTCTCTTTCCCCTTTCTATCTGTAGCGATCCAGCGAACCTGGGCCATGAGCCTCTCGGACTCCACAGGTCACCCCTCGGCGGCAGAGCAAGTCTCTCTTCTGGTCCAGAAGGACGACCTTGACCTCCCTTTGCCCACCCAGAGAACCCCCTCCTGGCCTCCGTCCCCGGATGAGGATCCTGGTTTGCCCCCCTTTCCTCTGGAAGAGCCTGGCCCCAGGCCCATGACCCCAGGGAGCCTTCCTTCTCCAGCCCTGTCCCTGGAGGAAGAAGAGGAGGAGGAAGATGAGGAGGATGGAGAAGACTCCGCGGAGCCCGAGGGGCTGTGCAGCGAGGAGCATCCCAGTCAGTTTTTCGCGGAGGCGCAGCGGCTGCGAGAGCAGAGGTTGCTGATGGACGAGGAGGTGTCAGTCGGGGGGAGAGTGTATGGGGTGCATCGGGTGATCTTGGCCGCAGTTAGCAGCCTCTTCAGAGGCAGGCTGCAGGGCGGCAGAGGTCCGCAACGCCCCCTCAGCCTGGACGTAACCCCGGCGGCCTGGGAGGCCGTGCTGACCTTTGCTTACGAGGGGGAGCTGGGACCCGCCCCACGGGAGGATGTGCTGGTCGCCGCGGAAGCCCTGGGAGCCCCCCGGGTAAAGGCTGTGGCCCAGTGGGGTCGCCGGGGGACTGGATGTGGACGGGAAGATGAAAAGCAGCCCAGCCAGGCAGAGGAACTGAGAGAAAATCTGCGTAGCATTGAGCTTCTGTACCAAGAAGGCATCGGGTGCGACCTGGAGCTGGAGGCAGGCGGCTGCCGGCTGCGGGGTGAGGGCCTGGCGGGGGTGGGCATTGCATTGAGGCATATGCCACCTGGAATGGTATGTGCAAGGAGTAACTGATTCGATCCCTAGCATAGTGCTTTCGATCCCTGCTGAAATCAGAATTTCCCAGGGGGTGGCCTTGGCGCCTCTCCTGACCCACTGAGAATGGGGCATGCGCAGTTGAGTTGTTTTCCTAGGCGCACTGACAGATTTATGCTGTGGCTTTTCCTGTGCCCAGAAACAAGAAACTTCCAGTCAGCTGGCAGGCGCTAAGGTATAGTCCATGCCAGTAGAACAAGCAGAAGGTGATTGACTCAAACAGAGATTAACCAAAGGCCCTTCTTGGCATCTTCTATTTAAGGCATGGGAAAAGCTAGAGGAACATGGTGGAAAAATTTATAGTGTGTCCTTTTGCCTAAGAGAGCTTGACACCATGGCAGACAAGGACCCTACAGCTCATGAGCAAAGTCTGGTACTGTTTTCCCAGAATCTATGGCTACCAGGTTGTGACATTTTGAAGTTAACTCTGCTCATCACTAGGAAAGCTAAAGTGAAAGTTGCTCAGTCGTGTTTGTGGAATTCTCCAGGTGAGAATACTGGAGTGGGTAGCCTTTCCCTTCTCCAGGGGATCTTCCCAACCCAAGGATCGAACCCAGGTCTCCCACATTGCAGGCAGATTCTTTACAAGGGAAGCCCCAAGGAAAGCTAAAGAGGATTGGATAAGTTGAGAATTATTCAGTTTCTGCTGCTGCTGCTGCTAAGTCACTTCAGTCGTGTCCGACTCTGTGTGACCCCATAGATGGAAGCCCACCAGCCTCCCCCGTCCCTGGGATTCTCCAGGCAAGAACACTGGAGTGGGTTGCCATTTCCTTCTCCAATGTGTGAAAGTGAAAAGTGAAGTCACTCAGTTGTGTCCGACCCTCGGCGACCCCACGGACTGTAGCCCACCAGGCTCCTCCATCCATGGGATTTTCTAGGCAAGAGTACTGGAGTGGCTACTAACATTTAATGAGGTACTGGGTACCAGAAATTTTTTTTTACACATGCCATCTCTTTTAATCTCAGGTATTTCTAGCTGAAGATAAAGAATATTAAACTCAGAGATGTTAACTGGTGAAAATCAGGATATAAGCCCACATCCATTAGCCCAGTCTGCCCTCACTAGTCCATACATTGCTTCTTATGCAGCCAAACCAAAGGCACATAGCACCTGGCAAACGAAGCCAGAGTATAGACATATAAAAGTTTAAAATTAAAAGGGATTAGCTTAGATATTATCTAGTTCAGTGCTTACACCTTACTGATAAGGAAATCAGACTTTAAGACATGTCCAAAGTCACATAGCTACTACTCATTAGAAAAATGACTGGGACCCAAAGTGCTTCTGGGATTCCCAGAAGGAAAAGCATCCTATCTTAGTCACCTTGAGTTGCTATAACAAAAATACCGTAGGCTGGGTGTTTTAACAACGGAAGTTTATTTCTCTTGGTTCTGGAGACTGGGTCAGGGTGCCAGCATGGTCAGGTTCTGGTTAGGGCCTCCTTTCCAGTTTGTAGATGGCTCTGTTCTCACTATATCTTCACATGGCAGAGAGAGACACAGAGAGATTGACGATTTCATGTCTCCTCTTATAAGAGCACTGATCCCAATCATGAGTTCCACACTCATACTTCATTACCTCCCAAAGGCTCTACCTTCAGATACCATTATGTTAGGGATTAAGGCTTCAACATATAAATTTGGGAGGGGTCCAAATGTTTAGTCCATAACAGATTTTGAAGTATTTGTTATAATTTCTGATAGCACTAGATGGAAGGGGAATTTAAAATTTCATAGTTATAAAGTTTTCACTAGGATTTGGAATTTAAACATACTTATATTGATGCTTTCACTTCCTTAACAAACATTCCAACTTAATGGTGGGGATATGTCACTTAAAATTCTGGAGAATAATGATGAGTATGAAGGGGCACAAAATACAAGTGTTTGTGACTCCATTGACAGTAGGCTATGAGCTATAGGCTGATTGATGGTATGGAAGAGGAGATGGTTTCTTGCTTTGAGGAATGCAGATTTTCTCAGGGCAATATATATGTGAAAGATGTCACTAATGTTTACTGCTTGGGAAGCACTGAGCTACTACCTACTGCTTAAAAAGACAATGGAAAGCCATACTGACATCACTTGCCCTTTGAGAGAGGTGAACATGCTGCAGATGGTCAAAGTAGCCTGAGGTTCATAAACCACACTAGGAGCTTGGGTCTGTGTGACATGCCTCAGAGGACTTCTAGCAGCATTTTCCTGCTTTTCTGTAATGAAGCATTTCAAACACATAGCAAAGAAAAGAGAATATTAAGATGAACACTGTAACACTCATCACCCAGTCTTAACAATTAACATTTTACTCTATTTGTTTCTGGAAAAGGAAATGGCAACCCACTCCAGTATTCTTGTCTGGAGAATTCCATGGACAGAGGAGCCTGGTGGGCTATAGTCCATGGAGTTGCAAGAGTCAGACACAACTTAGCAACTAAACCACCATATTTGTTTCATCTATTTTATTTTTTGGTGAAATTTAAAGTATTTCGCTCATAAATACTTGGGTATGTGTCTCTCTAAGAGAGGATATTTTCTCATATAACCACACTGTCTAACAAAATTTATGTGTTAGTCACTTGGTCGTGTCCAACTCTATGCATATGCAACCACATGGACTGTTGCCCACCAGGCTCCACTGCCCATGAAATTCTCCAGACAAGGATACTGGAGTGGGTTGCCATTCCCTTCTCCAGGAGATCTTTCCTGACCCAGGGATTGAACCCGGGTCTCCTGCATTGCAGGCAGACTCTTTACTGTCTGAGCCACCAGGGAAGCCCTTTGCTCAGTATCACCTTGTCCACACTGAAATTTTCTCACTTGTCCAAAATAGTATCTGTTAGAGCAGTTCTGCTCAATCCAGGAACCAATCAAGGTTTACACTGAACTCAGATGTCTCTGAAGCTTCCCTTACTCTTGTCCAGTCCTCTCTCCTTTTCTTTTTCCTCCCTTTTTTTAACGACTTGATTTATTGAAGAAACAAGATTAGTTTTCCCATCAGTTCCGTTCAGTTCAGTCGCTCAGTTGTGTCCGACTCTTTGCGACCCCATGAATCACAGCACGCCAGGCCTCCCTGTCCATCACCAACCCCCAGAGTTCACTCAAACTCATGTCCATCGAGTTGGTGATGCCATCCAGCCATCTCATTCTCTGTCGTCCCCATCTCCTCCCGCCCCCAATCCCTCCCAGCATAGAAAGCTCCAGTTTCTAGATTTGTATGCATTTTCCTTCTGTGTTTTTTTTTAAACTTGTTCTTTTAGCCTCTCAATTTCCTATAAACTTGAATTTAATCTAAAGGTTAGATTAAAGTTAAATATTTTGGTCAGAATACTTCATACTTGATGCCAACTGCCTCAAATTGAGTTACGTTAGGAAGCATATGTTGTTGTTGTTCGCTAAGTTGTGTCCGACTCTTTGCCACCCCATGGACTGCTGCATGCAAGGCTCCCCTGTCCTTCATAAACTCCTGCAGTTCAGATTCATGTCCGTTGAGCTGGTGATGCTATCTAACCATCTCATCTTCGGCTATCCCCTTCTCCTTTTGCCTTCAAGCATATGAGTTCTAGTTATTTAACAACATTTATTTAAAAAAATATTTATTTGGCTGCCTTAGGTCTTCACTGCTGCACGAGGGCTTTATAGTTGTGGAGTGCAGGCTTGAAAGAACATGGGCTTAGTTGCCCTGCGGTACATGGGATGTTAGTTCCCTGACCAGGGATCAAACCCACGTCCCCTGCATTAGAAGATGGATTCTTAACCACTGGACCACTAAGAAAGTCCCCTAACGACATTTTAAATAATTTATTTATTTTTAATTTTTAATAGGACATTTTCAGTGTCATGAGGGCCATGCACATAAGCAGGGAACTGATACACAAGTATGCTCAATGCAGCCTGGCAGCAGTCACAGTGCATGACACTGCCCAGATGTCTACTACATGGAGATAAAAAATAAATCACTCCCTTTCACTAGGACTCAGTTTCCTTATCTTAAAATGAGCGCTTGAACTAGATGGTTTTGAAGGTCTCCAGTTTACAGTGTCGTGATTCCATAACTGTATCAAGGAGGTGGGTATGCAAAGAAAAACTATAACACTTGGGAAGTATTAAGCCCTAAATCTTGGGTAAGAGAAGATAGCAGTTAGATGAGGTTGGATCATAGCCATCCCTGAGTGTGGTACCATTTTCTAAGTAAAATCTGACTAACAGAATGGCTGATGTCAGTGGCTCTTCTAATTGTAGAGGAAAGAACTTTATTCTGTGCACAGTATGGAAAGATCTATATAAGTTACACATTGGTCTTTGCAGTTTATTTTTTACCCCCTTTTAGCAAATGTTCTTTATAGCCTCTTCTCCACTTAATCAGTCAGGACCCTTTTTCTAATTGGCCTGCATCAAAAAAACTAAAGCAATGTTTTTCAAGGGGCTTCCCAGGCAGCTCAGTGGTAAAGAATCTGCCTGCTAATGCAGGAAATGAGGAAGCACATGATTGAACCTTGGGTGGGGAAGATCCCCTGGAGGAGGAAACAGCAACCCGCTCCAGATTTCTTGCATGAAAAATCTCATAGACAGAGGAGCCTGGCAGGCTACAGTCCATGGGATTGCAAAGAGTTGGACACGATGGAGCACATGCACACAATGTTTTTCAAAGTGTCTTCAGGTCACTAACATGAGAATAATGCAGGGTGCTTGAAAATGTTAAAACACAAATTCCTAGGATCTCCCTCTGGAGCTACTGGGTCAAAATCTCTGGGGGTGGGTCTGTGAAAATTTCATTTCAACAAGCCCCTAGTAGTGTTCTGGTGCGCATATCGCAGTTTAGCCTGTGGTCTTGGGTGGTTGGCCCAAAGTGGGGGTTGTGAAATCGAGAGAGTGCCTAGTGGTTTGCAACACTCTGGATTCCCCTCTGCTTCTCCCTCTTGCAGTGCACCGAGCAGCCCTCGCCTGTGGCAGTGAGTTCTTTGGGGCCATGCTCCTGAGTGGGATGAGGGAATCCCAGGGCACAGAGGTGTCTCTGCACACCATCTCTGCCCAGGACCTGCGACTCCTCGTCTCTTTTGCCTACTCTGGGGTTGTGCGGGCAAAGTGGCCAGGACTGCTGAGAGCTGCCCAGGCTGCTCTGCAGTACCAGAGCTCCTCCTGCCTGGCCCTGTGCCAGAAAGCCTTGGCACGAGGCCTCAGCCCTGCCCGTTGCCTGGCCCTGATCCCCATGGCAGAAGCCCCAGGGTTGGAGAGGCTCTGGAGCAAAGCCCGTCACTACCTCCTCACCCACCTGCCCGCTGTGGCTTTGTGCTCCACTTTCCCTACTTTACCGGCAGCCTGCCTGGCTGAGCTCCTGGACAGTGATGAGCTACACTTGCAGGAGGAGTTCGAGGCCTTTGTGGCTGCATGGCGTTGGCTAGCTGCCAACCCTGACACCCAGGAGTCAGACGCCAAGGCCCTGCTTCAATGCGTCCGCTTTGGCCGTATGTCCACCAGGGAGCTGCGGAGGGTAAGGGCGGCAGGGCTGCCTCCACCCTTGAGCCCCGACTTGCTGCATCAGCTGATGGTGGAGGCTGAGGTTCCAGGACAAGAGAGACGGAGGGAGCCTGACCAGGCACTGGTGGTGATTGGCGGGGACGGGCTCAGATCAGACATGGCCGCCAGACAGCCGTCCCGAGGAGTGTGGTGGGCCCGGGCCTTTCGCTGCGGCATAGGACTGGTTCGAACTGTGGACTGGGGGCGTCTGCCTGCCCTGCCTGCCCCCGGGCGCTTCCGGCACGGGGCTGCGAGCCTAGCAGGAAGTGTGCTCTACGTGTGTGGGGGACAGGATTTCTACAGCCACTCTAACACCCTGGCTTCGACCCTCAGGTATGGATGGGCTCCAGAGAGCGGCAGTTCCCAAGGTGGGCAGCTGAGGGAGTTTGTGGGCCAGCCAACAGCAGACTCCCAGGGTCACTCTTCCCATCTCTTGTCCCACTGTCTCCAGGTGGGACCCCAGTCAAGAGGACTGGGAAGAGATGGCACCTTTGTGCCAGCCTCGGAGCCTTTTCCCCCTGGTGGCGCTGGATGGCCTGCTTTATGCCCTGGGTGGACGAGACAGTGGTATTGCCCTCAGGTCTGTGGAGACTTATAATCCTGAGCTCAATGTCTGGAGGTGAGCCGGGAAGGGGGTGTTCCGGGCATCAGGGGTCTTGTCAGAGGAGAGCTGAAGATGACTCATGCCTGACCACGTGCTCTGTTCTCCACAGGCCAGCACCTCCTCTTCCTGCACCACGCTTTGCCCACGCAGCTGCTGTTCTGGAGGGCCAGCTGTACGTGAGCGGTGGCTGCAGTGAGACTGGCCAGTACCAGGCCTCGTTGCTGCACTATGATCCCAAATTTGAGAAGCCGGCGACACTTCTGAGCCCTATGGGTGTGCCTCGGGCTGGCCACGTCATGGCTGCTCTGGGTGGGCGGCTGTATGTAGCAGGTGGGCTAGGTCAGACTGGGGACCTGCTGAGCTTCGAGGCCTACAATCCAAGTACTGGTAGCTGGACTCACCTGACCCCTCTGCCCTCCCCCCATGTCGGGGCTGCAGGTGCCGTGCTGCAGGGGGAGTTGCTGGTGCTGGGGGGCTACAGCCACCGTACTTATGCCCCCTCCCACCTTATCCATGCCTATTGTCCTGGCCTGGGCCGATGGCTGTGCCTGGGAACTCTGCCAAGGCCTCGGGCTGAGATGCCTGCCTGCATCCTGACCCTGCCCGCTGTGCAGCACGTGACTTTGGTTCCCACACGGCATCAAACTAAACCTGCCGGGTGAGGGAAGCAGTGGTGGATGGAGAGAGGAAGGGATAAGAGAGGACAGAGATGATGAGTGCAGGAAGAAAGAGAAGGCTTTGTTCGTCAGCATTTCATTCTAGCGCAGTGCTTTACAACTC
This sequence comes from Moschus berezovskii, assembly GCF_049115385.1. Lineage (NCBI taxonomy): Eukaryota > Metazoa > Chordata > Mammalia > Artiodactyla > Moschidae > Moschus > Moschus berezovskii. Next base: position 99,824,895 of record NC_142468.1, read on the forward strand.
ATAAATTGCTTTTGTATATATGATCTGAGTTGAGGAAAAGGTGGTTCTGGAATTCCTAGGGAGAGTATGGGGGAAGGAGAGGCAGTTGAATATCTAGGTAAGGAGAAGAGACCTAGGGGCAACTCTACAAGGTTTAGGGGCCCTGGCTCGATTCTCGGTGGGGAAAGTGCATCTAACTAGGAAGACAGTCATGAAGCATTGGTAGTAAAGGTGTAGGGGCCATGAGAGAACAGTCAGGAAAATTATGATTCTGACCAATGGATTAAGGAGAAAAATGCGGAAAGGTCATCTGTGAAAAGAGTTGAGGAGTATGTCGGGAGGACTGTAGCTGCTGCTTCTTTTTACTCTCCAATTCCTGGGACACCCAGACCCTTTTGATGATGTTCTTTCTCAGGTAGCTGGTAGATCCAGTCTAGCGTTTCCTCAGCCACACACCACAGGCTGCCCCTAAGAGCCTCTTGGATTTCAATCTGAGGACGAATTTCCCTTCTGGACCTGGCATACACAGGGGCCCGAGATGCCAGGGCGACCAGGCAGGAAGGCTGCAGGTGGGAAAAATGATGAGGAAAAGGGAGGCGTCCACGTGGAAAGGGAGGAAGGACTTGAGGGCATGGGGTGGGAGAAGTCAGGAGCTGACTGGCTTCCTTCCTCCCCTTTGGGATGAATCGAGGGATCAGAAGGGAAAACGGCACAGTTGTGGTGTGCGGTCCTAAATTGTGAGGGGAAGCGGCAGAGAGGAGAGAGGCAGAGAAGACTCAGAAAAGTGATTTCTTTTCCCACTTCTCTGTTCCTTTCTTCCAGAGTTTTTTAAATCCATTTCCCTTTTTCCTGGCCAGGGAAAGCTGAGTCAGATGTTTCCTCTCTTTCTTCCTCCACCCTGCTTTTCCGTCCCCTTCCCCCTTCTCTTCTATCTTTTCTCCTTTCTCCCTCACAGTTAGAAATTATCTACTTTGTGCCAGGTACGCTGTGAGGCACTAAGGACCCCAAAATCAGGGATTTTGACCGGAACACAGACTTGCAAGCAAATACAAGTTTTACAGTGGACTTAGAGGTATGGACACTTGCCTCATAGCTCTCACAAGAGCCTCACACCTCACATGTCTCACAGCTGAAGGTATGAAAGCCCAGAGGACAGAGAGGGAACTCTGTCCAGGGAAGCCTTCTTTGAGGGAAGGCATCATTTGATGGGTATAGACTGAACTGGATCTTGAAGTTTCCCTGGAAACTCACCGGTCTGAGGAGGGAGGCATTCCAGTCAGAAGAAAGAGGCAAATGGGACGTTTGGTGCCCTGTGTCTCCACAGCAAAGGGGAAGTCAGTATTCCAGGGGTTCTTCAGGGAATTCTGCTGCTATTCCAGCCTACTGTCTTCCCTGAAAACTTTCTGAAGACAAGGCCTTTCAGTTAACAATTTTGTGTTCCCTTCCTCCACAACTCCCCTACATTTTTCCTGTCTGGTGTTTCCACTTCTGACCCCCGAGCAGCTTAGGGCAAAGGAGGGCCAGTGCTTTGTACAGGTCAATTTTCTCTTACCATTGCTTATTAAGATTCTCACTCTGCTAAGGTCAAGATGAGGGAGCCTCCCTTGCTTCTTTCTTCATCCTGACATGTTTTTCTTTGTTTTGAGATTTTATTATTTTGCTAAGGGCTTTTTCTATATCTCTATTTAGGAACATAGTTGAAAATGAGGAGGGGTAAGTAGGATATATAAGCACAGAGAAGAAAGATTGAAGAGGACAGGGAAGAAGGAAATTGGAAGCACTGAGAAACTACAAGGATTGAGTCTTTAGGGTGAACTTCTGTGACCAAGTTCTTGGTGATTTGTATGCAAACACAGGCTTAAATAAAGGTTTCACCATGACTGAATCATTCTTGTCTGCGTTTTTCCATTAAAAAAAAAAATTCCATTTCCCTTGTAATTTGGTTTTTGTCTCCACTGCACTACCGAAACCATTCTCCCTCATGTCACTGTGACCCATTTCTCACCAAATTAGACAACCTAAGGCCATCCCCATTCTCTTTCATCTTTCTGCAGGAACTGGCTGGCTTGAAAACTGGCTTTTGAAACTGGCTTTTGAAAACTAAAAATTTCTCCTTCCCTGTCTCCAGAGATGGTGCACTCTCCTATGCTTATTTCTCCAATCCAAAGAGGCTGCAAAAAGTCAAATCCTGGTGTCTAAGAGCGTATGGTGCCATCCGAGGTGGAGCTGATAGCCAAGAGTCCAAAAGTATGTAGATGGGGGAGATGGCTGCAGAAGGCTCTATCATTAGGCTTTTTCAATTTTTAATGAATTTATTTTATTTTTGGCTGCGTTGGGTCTCCATTGCCTTGCGAAGGCTTTCTCTAGTTGCGGTGTGCAGGCTTCTCATTGCAGTAACTTCTCTTACTGAGGAGCACAGGCTCGAGGTGCACGGGCCTCAGGAGTTGCAGCACTTAGACTCCACGACATGTGGAATCTTCCTGCACCAGGGATTGAACCCGTGCCCTCTGCCTTGGCAGATTCTTATCTACTGCACCACCAGGGAAGTCCGCTAGCCTTAGTCTTGAAACTGTGGTTGGAATGAGAAGAGAGGAAGAGGTTTCTGATGTGAAGCAGGACCCTGGCCAATGGTCCACTCTTCAGTGAGAGGGCCCTGAATTAAGCCAGGTAACAAGTTGGGGTCTTGGGCATGTGCACTGAGATTCAGGGCAATATTTCGCCCCCAGAAGGGAAGTGGAGTGAGAATCAGGAATTAGGACAGAAATCATTCCTGTAGAGTGGGCAATCATGGCAGTCCAGGAATTAGGCGACAGTTTGGTGAATTCCTAGAGGTGCAGGATTCTTATTTTGGTAAATCAGATAATGAGCCAAAGTGTTGTATATCCTCCCCTGCTAGCTGCCTCCACAGTCTTCCTTCAACCTCCTTTGTGGAAGAGGGTGGAATCTGCACACTTGCTCTCGTCTTTTCCAGGTTGACTCAGAAACTGGATAGGACTAGGAGGTGTGCAGTTTTAGTACCGAAAAGTCTGTTAGACTATAAGAGTCTCCTATGCCTAATTCATGGACAGAGAAGCCTGGTGGGCTACAGTCCATGGGGTCGCAAAGAGTTGGACTCGACTGAGCGACACACACACACACACACCTAATTCTGGGTTATCCATGTTCCTCTCTTACCTTGCTTCATGGTGCGCTTCAGAAAGCTCACTTCCCCTCTGTCCTAGGCCTTAATGACTCACTTGGGTTCTGGTTAAATTTTTCTGTTTTTTAGCAGCCCTCACCTCCACTTGGATTTACCACTATCATCAGTTCAGATTCATCATGCTTTGTTGGTGCTATCATTTTTCCTAGACACAAAGCTTTGTCATCACCTTTAGCTTGTTCTCCTCTTATCTTATTTTTCACTTGACTCATCATGGAATTCTGTACTATTGAAACAGAAACTTTACTGATTCCTTCTCCCAGTGTTTTCCCTGTCAAATATACTACATAGTTTATGTCCTGGACATCTGGAAATCTGATAGCAGAGAAGTTTAAAACACAAACGAAAAATATATACACAAGAGTAAAAACCACATAAAAATCCTACTTCAGGGAACTCCCTGGCAGTTCTGTGGTTAGGACTTGGCCCTTTCACTGCTAGGGGTCAGGGTTCAATCCCTGGTTGGGAAACTAAGATCCCAAAAGCCCTCCGGTGCGTCCAAAAAAAAAAATCCTACTGCAAAACTAAGTACCATTATTTATCTAGACAGACAGTCCAGGATATAGAAGCAACAATGTCCAACTCCAAAGAGTGAAAAACTACATAGAAAGATTGTTCAGTAGAACATGGAAATGGAGATTTTGGAGAGAGTGTAACTCAAACCTTCCTTTACACAGTGTAAGAAGCCAAGGCAGGTGGCACAGTCTGGATAATAAAGAGGAACATTTTCAATGAGAGCAATCTCCAAGTGACATACCTATAACATTGGGACCCGGAGATTGTCTGGGACAAGTATCACAGGTTAGGTTTATATGCAGGACAGTCATAATTACTCTTTTAGGGCCACAGACTACATTCCAAATCTGAGCTAACTCTTGGGATCAAAGGATCATAGGTGGAAAAGTATGAATTTAACACAACTCCTGCTAATACAACTACAAAAAAAAATACATACATTACATACATATATATACATATGCATATTATACAAGCCTGAATACATGTGTATGTCATTAGCGGTAAGATTACTGTCTTTTATAGTCTTTATTTCCTCTGAGAGATAGACCTTTATAGATGATTCAAAATACAATCATTTGTATTTCTAATCAGAACAGTGAAAAAAGTACAGCTTGAGAGTGAACTGAATTAGAAGTAGTAACTTGAGCTCAAGCTCCAAATCAATTGCTGTTTTGGTAATCATGAGTAGATCCCTTAATCACTTTGAATGCCAGTATCTTAATCCATAAAACGGGGATAGCACCTATATATGAACATCATAAGGTTATTATAGTCACGAGCCACAGAAGCCACAGACTATCCTTGGGATAGTCCTAAGGACCTCTACGCACATTTTGAAAATAATTTAGCTGATAGTTCGTAAATTAAGTTTCCAGGCTACATCCTTTTAGATTAGTGAGCTAGATGATGCAAAAAAAAAAAGGGGGGGGGGAGGGGCCAGTGTGCTGCAACATCCCTGAGATCATGAGTGCCATACAGAGGGTTACAGGTTTATGCCCAGCTAATGCAGACTAACACTGCTCCTGAGATAGGGATATGGATTCATCTGGACTCCAGCTGAGGGTAAGGCACTTGGGGGCTAGAGGTCTTCTAGTTATGTATCAGTTTGACTCATCAGCAGACAGGTAATCTGAGCCTCAAAGCATTACATACTTTTCAAACAACTTACTGATGTAAGTCAACTCTCTCATAACAGAGAAAGAACTAGTTTAAGTGTTTGCTATGTGCCAGGCAGTGTGTTAAGTGCTTTACATGCATTATCTCATTTAAATGCAAATAAAACCCATAAAAGGTTGATGCTATTATTACCCTCATTTTACAGACAGGGAAACTGAACTCAGAGGCATGAATTTATGCACCCAAGGTCATAGAGTTTATAAATACTGAGCATTATTTAAACACAAGTACAAGGACTTTGAGCCTGCTTTCTTTATCATACCACATCTCCAGTGTAGATTCACCTCCATGGATGAAACTTATTGAAACTCTTACTTGGACTCTAAAAGTGGAAGTAGTTAAATGTTATCAATATCTTCTAGCAATCTATAATGGAAAAGAATCTGGTGAAATTCCCTGGCAGTCCAGTGGTTATGACTCAGTGCTTTTGCTGCTGTGGCCTAGGTTCAATCCCTGGTTGATACCAAGTGCTCCCAAATAGTTGCTTATTCATAAACCACTTGTCCAGTGCAATTCTTTGAAGCGGGCAGTAGTCAGACTGAATAGAGGCTTCCTTGGTGGCTCAATCATAAAGGATCTGCCCAAAATGCAGGACAGGTAGCTTCTATTCCTGGGTGGGGAAGATCCCCTGGAGAAGGAAATGGCAACCCACCCCAGTATTCTTGCCTGGGAAGTCCCATGTACAGAGGAGCCTGGCAGGCTACAGTCAATGGGATCAAAAGAGTCAGACACAACTGAGTGACTGAGCATACACACACATAATTAGGCTCTAACACTATTTAAAATATAAACATAAGGCATTTTATGCATAGTTTAATATACACTAAAATTTCTAGGAATGACACTAGCATGAACATCGTGGGATGACTATACCTTGTTTCGTTCGAAAATTTGCTAAAAATTATTTTGGACAGTCATTTCACATCACCAATTCTGTTTGTGATATCTGAATCACCACTGAACATCCCTGTATCATGTTGCATCTGTAACTGTTAAATCAAGGTGATTCTATAGAGAGACGTATACATCTAAGTATCTCTTTGTGTCTTCTTATCGTGTCCAACTACTTATGTATATAAACACATAGTATTTTACAATAAATTACCTTCTCTCTACTGTTCTTTTATATCTCTTTAGACATTTTGGACTGTGTATCTAGCTAAAATACACTATGTATAATTTGTAGCTCAGGATCAAAAGGGGAATATAAAAATATTTCTTATGAAAACAGTGTTGGGACTAATGGGATAGGTGGTAAGAGAGGCAGCTAAGGAGGGATCTGGGTACCCTCGATTCTGAGGTGAAGCTCAGTTCTCACCTGAGAACACAAGTGACCTCCCAGGCTTGTATGCATGCTCAGCTGTGTCCGACTCTTTCAAGACCATAAACTGTAGCCCACCAGGCTCCTCTGTCCATGGAATTTCCTAGGAAAGAATACTGGAGTGGGTTGCTACTTTCACCTCCAAGGGATCTTCCCCACCTGGGGATCAAACCCCTGTCTCCTGCTTGGCAGGAGGACTCTTTACCTACCAAGCAACCTGGGACGCCCACTCCTCACCCTTAGGGAAAGTGAAAGTTAGTCACTCAGTTGTGTCCGACTCTTTGTGACCCCATGGATTGTAGCCCACCAGGCTCCTCTGTCCATGGAATTCTCCAGGCAAGAATTCTGGAGTGGGTTGCCATTTCCTTCTCCAGCAGATCTTCCTGACCCAGGGATCAAACCCAGGTCACCTGCATTGCAGGCAAACTCTTTACCGGCTGAGCCACTAGGGAAGCCTACCCTTAGGAAAGGGATATTTGATTGGAGACAGATAATCATACTCTGTTTTACAGGAGATAAGCATGTTTCTCCTTCTGGAATCTGTTTGGCTCTGCTCTTTATGAAATAGCACTAGCATTACCATCGTAGAGGTCACTTGTCTCTTTCCTGAGTCTGGTCCTACCTTTTGGGAAACAGTTCTGCATTAGCCATTCAGAATGGCTCCAAAAAATTCTTTGTAATCCAGGGACCTCTCCCAGATGGACATAGGCATGCTCTTAGTCCACTCAGGTTTGATCATTTGATATTTACATCCAGTTATAGGTCATTGCTTTAGACCTTCCTTTCCTTTTACTTCTATTTCTACCAGGTAACTTACGCCTGAATTAACAGTCCCATTATATTTGATACCAGAACAAAATGTGTCCAGATTGGCAGCGAACATACCAAAATCTTTTCCAAGAAATGGTGTTGGAAGACATAACAAAAGAGGAAATTTCCCAAAAGAAGAGAATTTGGTAGCAGGGGAAACCTGAGGGACAGGAGAGGAAAGGGTGAGGAAGGGGGAAAGAAGGTGCGGCTTGAGAGCGGCACTAACCGCAGGCCCCAGAAAAAGCTGCAAAGTGCTGGCTCCATCCTCGCCGTCAGCCGCTGGTCTCTCCGCCCCGCGGGCCGCGCCGAGTCCGTCACAGTCCCCGCCCCTCTCCCCGCCCGGCTCCGCCTCGGGTTTCCACTCTTCCTGCCAGCGGAGCCCAGAGCCAGGATCCTATTCCGCCGCCCGGAACCGAACGTCCCGAGTGGCAGCTCGCTGCTCCAGGCCCGGGTGTCTCTGGGAGGATCGAGCGCCGGCAGCACCGGCCCAGGCCTGGATCTCGGCGTGGGCCCGGCCGCCGGGGCCAGCGGGAAGGGCCTAGCGCGGCCAGGTAGTGACCTCCCCGGACGCGGCAGGGCGGGCGCCGACTGGGGTGCCTCGGCCCGGACCACTCGGACAGCTCTGGGAGCGGAGGTGGAGTGTGAAAGAGGGAGCGAGAAGGCTGGAACGGGAGGGCCCGGGGATGGAAGGGCCCCTGGAGGAGGTAGGAAGAGGCCAGATGAGAATGGGTCCTCTTCCTTGTTCTATATGCTCCTTGGAAGGGAACCTGGGCTGTGCTTAAGCAGGGTGGAGTGTCACACAGTCAACTTAAAAGTGTGGTGGCTATTAACGTGCTTCCCAGGTGGCGCTAGTGGTAAAGAACCCTCTTGCCAACGCAGGGGACATAAGAAATGCCACTTCGATCCCTGGGGTGGGAAGATCCCTTGAAAAGGGCATGGCAACCCACTCCAGTATTCTTGCTTGGAGAATCCCACGGACAGAGGAACCTGGTGAGCTACAGTCCATGCGGGCGCAAAGAATCCGAAAGGACTGAAACAATTTAACACGCAAGGTCTAAAGTATGATTCTCTTTATTGTTGTTTATGCCAAAGCCTTTGACTGTGTGGATCACAATAAACTGGAAAATTCTGAAAGAGTATACCAGACCACCTCACCTGCCTCTTGAGAAATCTGTATGCAGGTCAGGAAGCAACAGTTGGAACTGGATATGGAACAACAGACTGGTTCCAAATAGGAAAAGGAGTACGTCAAGGCTGTATATTGTCACCCTCCTCGTTTAACTTATATGCAGAGTACATCATGAGAAACGCTGGGCTGGAGGAAGCTCAAGCTGGAATCAAGATTGCTGGGAGAAATATCAATAACCTCAGATATGCAGATGACACCACCCTTATGGCAGAAAGTGAAGAACTAAAGAACCTCTTGATGAAAGTGAAAGAAGAGAGTGAAAAAGTTGGCTTAAAGATCAGCATTCAGAAAACTAAGATCATGGCATCTGGTTCCATCACTTCATGGCAAATAGGTGGGGAAACAGTGGAAATAGTGGCTGACTTTATTATTTTGGGCTCCAAAATCACTGCAGATGGTGACTGCAGCCATGAAATTAAAAAACACTTACTCCTTGGAAGGAAAGTTATGACCAACCTAGATAGCATATTAAAAAGCAGAGACATTACTTTGCCAACAAAGGTCTGTCTAGTCAAGGCTATGGTTTTTCCAGTAGTCATGTATGGATGTGAGAGTTGGACTATAAAGAAAGCTGATCACCGAAGAATTGGTGCTTTTGAACCATGGTATTGGAGAAGATTCTTGAGAGTCCCTTGGACTGCAAGGAGATCCAACCAGTCCTTCCTAAAGAAGATCAGTCCTGAGTGTTCTTTGGAAGGACTGATGTTGAAGCTGAAACTCCAATACTTTGGCCACCTCATGCGAAGAACTGATTCATTTGAAAATACCCTGATGCTGGGAAAGATTGAAGGCGAGAGGAGAAGGGGATGACAGAGAATGAGATGGTTGGATGGCGTCACCGACTCAATGGACATGAGTTTGGGTAAACTCCAGGAGTTGGTGATGGACAGGGAGACCTGGCGTGCTGCAGTCCATGGGGTCGCAAAGAGTCACACATGACTGAGCGACTGAACTGAACTGAACTGAGTCGCTCTTCGTGACCCCATGCACTATAGCCTGCCAGGCTCCTCTGTCCATGGGATTTCCTAAGCAAGAATACTGGATTGGGTTGCCATTTCCTTCTCGAGGGGATCTTCCTGACCCTGGGATCAAACATTTGTCTCCAGCATTGTCAGGTGAATTCCTTACTCCTGAGCCACCTGCGAAGCCCCCAAATTACAATCCAATGACTTGAAAAATTCTGCTTCACAATGATAGAAAGTGCTGACATCAAACCATCAAAGAAGGACCTCTTTGTGTAAAGCAAAAGAAAAAGGGGGTGGTGGTGGACATGGGAGAATGAGAAGTATAGACCCTACATGTACTTGTATATGCGTAAAATTTCTGAAACTCTTCATATAAAACTTAGCAGTGGATGTCCCTGGAGAATGGAATTCTAGATGGGGATTTTTATTTTTCATTTGTAGATCAGTGAATCTCCTTCACGAACACCAGGGTGAGAAAAACATGTGACTGTAATTTTTTTCTAGCTTTATTATGGGACTTCTTTTTAAAATCTTGAGTCAATTCTGAGATTTCCCATGCCTTTTGCCGGGAGCTTATATAGCACAAAGACATGAGAGAAATGTACAAAAGATAGAGGCTGTCATTCTTTTTTTGTTGTTGTTGCTAAATTTTTTTTTAAATTGAAGTACAGTTGATTTACAGTGTTGTGCCAATCTCTGCTTTAAAGCAGATTGACTCAGTTATATACATATATACATTCTTTTGAAATATTCTTTTCAATTGTGGTTTTTCCAGGACATTGAGTATAGTTCCCCGTTCTACATATTAGGACCTTGTTTGTCCATTTTAAATGTAATAGTTTGCATCTACCAACTGCAATAGCTTGCATGTACCAATCCCAGTCCATCCCTCTGCCTCCCTTCCTTCCCCTTGGCAACAACAAATCTGTTCTTTATGTCTATGAGTCAGTTCCTGTTCATTTGTGCCATATCTTAGATCCCATGTGTTAGTGATATAATATGGCATATGTCTTTCTCTTTCTGACTTACTTCACTTAGAATGATGATCTTTCGTTACATCCCTGTTGCTGCAAGTCAGGCCATCATTCTTTTTTGTAAATCAATTAATTTTTGGCTGTGCTGGGTCTTCGTTACTTTGTGAGGGCTTTTCTCTATTTGTGGTGAGTGGGGTTTCCCATTGCGGTACTTTCTCTTGTTGCGGAGCTCGGGCTCTAGGGCTCGCGGCCTTCAGTAGTTGTGGCGTGCGGTCTCAGTCATTGCGGCTCCTGGACTCTAGAGCACAGGCTCAGTTGTTGTGGCTCACAGGCTTAACTGCTCCGTGGCACGTGCGATCTTCCCTGACCGGGGATCGAAGCTGTGTGTCCTGTGTTGGCAGGCAGATTCTTCACCACTGAGCCACCAGGGACATCCAGGCCATCATTCTTCTTTCTGTTTGCCCACACTGATGTCCAGTGAGACACCCACTGTCCTTTCTGGTTCTGGATTGTCAGTCCATTGAAGTCTTCTTGGAAGTATTCTACATTTCAGTCCATAAACTCTTACATATCAAGGATTAAGTGACTGACTTAATCCTAATGACATACTTTTTCCTAAAATACTTAAATGTAAATAGGAGATAAGCATTTGTCCAAATAAGAGAGTATATACATTCCTAATAATATTAATTCAAGCATTCTGTCAGATGGAAGTTCTTAATTTGCAGTTAATGGAGATTCTAGGAGATACATGGGTGGGCTTCCTGAAAACTGAATGCAAACTAGTATATACTCATGTGAAAAAGCTCCATAGCTTCCACCAGATTTTCAAAAACTTCTGAATCCCATGGACTAGGCACCGTTCCAACAACGGTGAACAGGCTGAAGGGTCTTTGTCCTCAGGACCTTATAGTCTGGGGGGGATGAAAGATAAATGAACAGACAATTACAATACAGAGATGTGTTCTCTGCTTGAGGAAGGACAGTGTGGGAACAGAGAAGGACCACCTATACCAGGCTGGGGGCTGGGTTTCACCCGAAGCTCCTTGGAGGCACTGACTATTAAACTGAGACCTTCAGAGTGAGAAGGAAGTAGAATTTGGCCTAGTAAAGAAGAGGCTGGGGAAGAAGGGTGGTCTCAGTAGAAGGATGAGTATTCCAGGCTTCTGCCTGTGCAAAGATGGAGAGTCAAGAGATACCTCGGCAATTCATAAGCTAAAAAGAGTTTGTATGGTTCAAGCATAAAATTAGATGGGAGTAGCAGGAAAAATGGAGGAGCCTGGTAGGCTGTAGTCCGTGGGGTCGCTATGGGTCGGACACGACTGAGCGACTTCACTTTCCCTTTTCACTTTCACACATTGGAGAAGGAAATGGCAACCCACTCCAGTGTTCTTGCCTGGAGAATCCCAGGGACGGGGGAGCCTGGTGGGCTTCCGTCTATGGGGCCACACAGAGTCGGACGCGACTGAAGTGATTTAGCAGCAGCAGCAGCAGCAGCAGAAAAAAATGAGACTGGGAGATTAGAAGCCATGTTATGTGTGTGATGCTGGGCATACAGAGGTGAACAAGACAAAGGAGCCCTGACCCTCTATTAAGGAGAAATGGTGAACAAGTAGGCAGATAACCTAACAAGATAAATTTTTGTCTTGATGAAATAAAGTGATGCAGTAAATGGTGGCTGGGGTATGTATTGCTGCTGCTGCTGCTAAGTCGCTTCAGTCGTGTCCAACTCTGTGTGACCCCATAGACGACAGCCCACCAGGCTCCCCCGTCCCTGGGATTCTCCAGGCAAGAACACTGGAGTGGGTTGCCATTTCCTTCACCAATGTGTGAAAGTGAAAAGTGAAAGTGAAGTCGCTCAGTCATGTCTGACTGTTCGTGACCCCATGGACTGCAGCCTACCAGGCTCCTCTGTCCATGGGATTTTCCAGGCAAGAGTACTGGAGTGGTACCATTGCCTTCTCCGGGGTATGTATTGGGACTTCCTTTAGGTCGAGCTATGTACTGTGTGCCATGTGGACTGGAGAGTTTCAGCAAAGATGGTGACAGGCAGAACAGAGAGAATTAGATTTGGGAGATATTGAAGGAGTAGAATCAATAGGATTTGGTAGTTTATTGCATGATAATAATAATAATAAATAACAACTTGCATTTAAGTTCCAGGAACTACTCTAAGTGATTCATATATTTTTTTCTTACTTATTCCTTACTTATTCCTTATATGAGGTAGGCATTTATTTCAGTTTTGTCGATAAGGAAACTGTGGCACAGAGTTTAAGGAACCAGTCCAAGATCTCATCGGAATTCAAACTCAAGCCTATTTTATTCAAACCCTTGTAAGCAGAGGGGGCAATGAGGGGGAGTGGATTTGGGGAAGACGTAGAAAAATGATGCCTTTGGGATCTATGGAGTATTGGGTACCTTTGGTTATTCAAGTGGTGATGTCCAACAAGGGAATGGATAAATGAGTATGAAGCTCAGATGAGAACTGGTCATGGAATAAATATGTGAATTGCCAACGTAGCAGTGTTATTTGGAGCAGCAGAGTAGGTGAGACCATCTTGAGAAAGTAGCATATAGAAGGATTAGAAAAGAATTCTAAGGAATATCAATATTCAAGGAATGGCAGAGGAAGAACCCCCAAGAGGTGTGGTCAGGGTTTTAAGAGGAAAACCAGGATGGCACCATGGAAGCCAAAGGGAGAATTTCAGTGAGAGAGTGATCACAGTGTCATAGTCTACTTGAGAGATAAAGTAAATAAGGGCCAAGATATGTCTATTCTTGTAGTAACCAGAATTTCATTAGTTACATAAGAGGATAGCCTTGGAGAACTAGTGGGGATAGAATCCTATTTAGTTGGTTAAAGAGTGATTAAGAGGCAAGAAGTTGACGTATTTTTTTTTCTGCTTAAAATTGCTTTATTTTTTCTTCATATATTTATTTAAGTATAGTTGACTTACAATGTTTCAGGTGCTCAGCAAGGTGATTAGTTATACATATATACATATATTATTTTCCATTGTAGGTTATTACAAGATAGTAACTATAGTTCCCTGTGCTATACTGTAAATCTTTGCTTGTTTGTATCTATTTTTTTTAAGTTAGATTCCTAGCATTCTATTCATACTAAGTCAAATAAGTAGAATCAAAATGTTATAATTTTTTTTAGCTAGGTAAAAATTCATGTTCTTTAAAATATGTATTATACATACTATATACATATGTATACAAAAGCTTTTCTGCTATGCTTGATAAAAGCTTGAGCAAGAACATTAAAAACAATTTAAAAATGAAGAGACAGAGAAATTGGAAAACATAAACTAAATGAAATGGGAGCACTGAATATGAAATAGAAAAAGTGAAACTAGATAAAAGTAAAAGATCATCATATAGTCTGGTTTTTAAACATGGCTGCTCTGGAGTTTTGGAGGAAAAAAGCAATAGAGGTGGTGAGTATTGATATCTGATCAAGATGTTTGTTTTTGTTTCACCAAGAATCCAGTCCAGATGACCAGTATGGCTCCTGTGCTAAGTTGGGATCATACCGATAGCTCTCGAGTTTTCCTTACCCCTTCATGTGAAGACATGTTCCTTTCCTCTCAAGCCCTTGCTTTTTCTTTTCCTTTTTTTTTAAGAATTCCTTACTCTTAAACTTCTGCCTTGTCTTTTCCCTACTCCTCCTCCTTAGAATACTCCCTGTATACTCTCGATTGAATACTCTCTGAATACATCTTTGAATGAACCCAGTCCTAGAAAAACAAATTTTGGTTGTGCTCTGCCTTCAGGTCACTGGCATTACCAGGGGACTATGGGCAAGATTTAGCCCCAGTACACATGCATTCCCACTGCAGCCAGCTGCTCATCACCTGTCTGTCTCTCCTTCTAGGTGTATACAGGCTGGGCCCCAGTCATAGAGAAATTCCATGGGTGTGTGTCTACCCACATGGACATCCTCTCCTTGAAGAACCGGTGCCTGGCCACACTTCCTGACCCGAAGATGTTGGAGAAACCACTTGGGCATGTGTCTACTCATTCAGACATCCTCTCCTTGGAGAACCGGTGCCTGGCCACACTTCCTGACCTGAAGACCTTGGAGAAACCACCTGGGCATGTGTCTGCCCACTCAGACATCCTCTCCTTGGAGAACCGGTGCCTGGCCACCCTTCCTGACCTGAAGACCTTGGAGAAACCACCTGGGCATGTGTCTGCCCACTCAGACATCCTCTCTTTGGAGAACCGGTGCCTGGCCACACTCACCATTTTAAAGAGCACTGTGTCTATCAGCCCCTTGCACCAGAATCTTCAGATATCTCACTTGGCTCAAGCTGATTTGTGCAGCCTGAACAGCAGCAACCACCTGCTCTCTGGGCCTTCAGCTTCGAGGGCTCAGTGCCTCTCTGAGGGACTAGGCCTTCTGACCTGCCCCAGGGTCTCGAAAACCATCTCTGCCCCAGAGAGAGTTCAGGAAGCAGTTCTGGTAATGGCTCCAGGCAGTTGTCTTCACTGCAGCCATATGTGTTAGATGCTCTAGTCACTAGCTTTCAGTGCCACAGTGTCCCTCTGTTCTGCATCTGTGTACCCTCTCCCCTCAGAGTCTCTTCCTGAGGTGCCCTTTACCCAAAGGCTCTCTTCATCAGCGTCATTACTCTTGTTGCATATATAGTTCAGAGATTCTGAACAATAGAGCAAAAGTAGATTTTGTTCTTAGAAAGCCTCTGCATGGGAGGAGAGCTGGCATTATATTGCAGTAGCAGAGTCAGTCGGGTGCTTTTGAGATCTTGCAAGGCAGAAGCACAATTGTAATACCCTGGATCACTTCACTGTGTATGCATGTGCAAACACACGTCCACTTACACATCTATATAAGCACCTTTGGTATACAGGTCAGGATCGATAGACACACATTCCTTCTGTGGAGACTTGAGATTTGGACTGAGGGAAAGGTGAATCTGGGCCTTCCCCCCTCTCTGCCTATTATTATAAGCCACTCGACCTTGGGCAAGACTCTTAACCCTTTGAAACTTTAATTTCCTCACCTTTAAGATGCAGTCAGTGAAAGTCCACATCATAGGGTCATTACAGCTACTGCCACCTTACATTTATTTAGGGCTTTGCAATTTGCAGAGAGTCATATATACATCCCATTTAATCTTCTAACAGCCCCATCAGGTAGGTGGCAGAGGATGAGGAAGCTGAGGCTCAGAGAGTAAGATCACGGTTGCTGGGGGATTAATCTGGGACTTGGTCTTCTTTTCTTCTAACTCCATAATACCTTAATAGCAATTAGAAGATGTGTTGTGAGGGTCCCCAGGCTTCTAGGCTATGACATCAATAAGAAGATGAAAGCAGATCGTGAATCATCTGAGCAAACGCTCAGAATGTTGATTTAGGAAAGGGTGTGTGTGTGTGTGCCAGTGTGTCTCACTCCATCAGACAGGACAGATCCGTGCTGGGGTGTGAAGGGAGAGGAGTTTAGGTGCTAGAAGGTAGTTGTGGACTCTTCCTAGCCCTGGATGTTGCTTTTAGCTCTCTGTCTGTTTGAGGGGCTGCTGGTGTATGCTGGGATTAATAACTGCCACTATCCCCAGGGTCGATGGTCACCTTCAGGAGAGAAAACGCCTGAAGAGAAGGAATGGGCAGAGGCTCAAATGCCTTTTTATAGCCTAAGCTTGGGAGAGGAGGAGGAGGTGGAGGAACTGGCCCTGAAGCTCGCCCCTGGGGACTCTGAATCTCATCCTGAGCCTACTGCACAAGTCCTTCAGGAAGTGAAGGTAAAAGTTGCGGAGCTGGGAGAGGTTGGTGGTGGTGGAGGGGAGGGCATGAGGAAGGTGAGAAGAATGGTCACCAAAGGCTGATCCAGATCCCCTCCGTGGAAAGAAGGGGCAGGAGCTCTGGTGTTTCTCTTGCTAATCCTCTTTTCAGACCTCTTAGCCAGGCAAGCATCTTCCTGAATCTGGGTTCTTTCTCTCTGTCTTTGACTTTGTAAGTTTGCCTGAGTGGATGCTTAAGTTGGTCCTTCTGACCCCTTTCCTCCCTTTCTTCCCTCTCTTTCTCGATTCCCAGATGGTCCTCATGAGCTTTCTGTGTTCTTCGCTGGTGGCAGATGTAAACACAAATGATGCAGCGTACTCTACCCAGGCTTTCCTCCTCAAAGTCTGTAGCGAAGTTGCCCGCTTTGAGCCTGAATTTATCCTCAAGGTATTGTGACGTGAAGGAAGGGATGGGAGTGGGAAGCTAGGAGGAAGGGAATTTGGTTATGGTGTCTGAGGGGGATGGTGGGCAGCTTCGTATTGGGGGGGGAGGAGCTTTACTTAGGAAGACAGTAGGATCTCTGGGTGAGCCTGAGGCCCAGTCCCTAGGGTTCTCTGAGGAGGAGGGGAAGAGAGCATTGAGAAAGAGTATGAGTGAGTGAAGTCGCTCAGTCGTGTCCGACTCTTTGCGACCCCGTGGACTATAGCCTACCAGGCTCCTCCGTCCGTGGGATTCTCCAGGCAAGAGTACTGGAGTGGGTTGCATTTCCTTCTCCAGGGATCTTCCCCACCCAGGGATCGAACCCAGGTCTCCTGCATTGGAGGTGGATGCTTTAACCTCTGAGCCACCAGGGAAGCAAGAAAGAGTATACTAGGGTTTATTTAGTAAGTACACAGGCTAAATACACAATGCCTTGAGGGCTATACCAAAAGATATGATGATACTTGGATCTGGCTCTTAGGGCATGTGTGGTATTGTTAGGGAAGCAAAAGCAATCCCAGATATTATGTAAATGCAAATGGATTAGTAGATAGCAAATGTCTCAGAAGCATAGAAGAGGGGGAAAATGTTTCCTATTAGACTTTGGAAGATGGCAGGATAAATCAGCAGTCTGAAAAGTGAGAGGTCTTCCAAAGAGGGAAAGTGAAAGTGAAAGTATTAGTCACTCAGTCATGTCCAA
Organism: Moschus berezovskii; assembly: GCF_049115385.1. Classification (NCBI taxonomy): domain Eukaryota; kingdom Metazoa; phylum Chordata; class Mammalia; order Artiodactyla; family Moschidae; genus Moschus; species Moschus berezovskii. Next base: position 99,841,958 of record NC_142468.1, read on the forward strand.
TCTTTGTGACCCCATGGACTGTAGCCTGCCAGGCTTCTCTGTCCATGGGATTCTCCAGGCAAGCGTACTGGAGTAGGTTGCCATTCCCTTCTCCAGGGGATCTTCCCGACCCAGGGATCGAACCTGGGTCTCCTGCATTGCAGGCAATTTCTTTACTGTCTTGACCACCAGAGAAGCCCTCCAAAGAGGGAAAGGGTTAAAGGCCCTTCAGTGGGGGTATGTAGACTTAGGAGAAGACTGGTGAATAAGGGCTAAATTATGGCGCATGTAGAATGCCAAGCCAAGAAGCTTGGACTTTATAGACAACATGGAGGGCTCAGGAAAGGTTTTATGCAGGCAGGTTACATAAGGAAGTTAGTTTATGGCACGATGCTATGAAGAGGTGGCTGAGAGGCCAGTGCTACCTACCCTGTTCCCTAGGCATCTCTGTACGCCAGGCAGCAGCTGAATGTCCGGGATGTGGCCAACAAAGTCTTGGCCATTGCTGCCTTCCTGCCACTCTGCCGCCCCTACCTGCGACGGTACTTCTGTGCCATCATCCAGCTGCCTTCTGATTGGATCCAGATAGCCAGGTTCTACCAGGTATGGCATTCGGTTTCATGAGCTTGGATTCTCACTTGGTTCCCTTTCCTTTGCTTACTGCATCCCTGGAGAAAACTCGCAGACACTTTGACCTCCTGTCTCAAGCCCAGTGCCCAGACAGGACAGTTTCTTGCAGTACCAGGCTGGGTTGCCCAACAGGGAGGGCATGATTGAGAAGGGCTGGATGGAGTTTGAGAAAAATTGGTGTTACTCTGGACTTCGTGTTTACAGTGAAGAGAAGGAGAAGTGAAGTGAAGAGAAGTCTGCCGACAGGTCCAGGACCACAGGAATTGTCGTTGTCGAGCTGGGCTGGGGACTTTGTATCCTGTGCTGTCACTGAACCCCATGAAGTGGTCTCACCCTTGATGGTTTTTCATCTCTTTGACAGCTCCTGTGCAGAGAAGAGAAGGACTGTCTCGCGCCCCTGCCTGCCTGCCTGCGTGCTGCAATGAGGGACAAATTTGCCCAGTTTGATGAGTACCAGCTGGCTAAGTACAACCCTCGGAAGCACCGGGCCAAGCGGCGCCCCCGACGGCCACCCCACCCTCCAGTCAGTCCCTGCCTCAACCCCGGTCATTTACAGCCTGGCCCCTTTTTCCCCAGAAAGTTGGCGGGGGTGAGGTGAGGGAACACACTGATCCCCTCCTCCCCCGCCGCCACCTCCTTTAAACAACTGACATGTTTCTGCCCCCAGGAACAGAGGGATTCAGAGCAATGCAGAGGAGCTGAGTAGAGCTCAGGCAGCAGAGAGCAGGGCCTGCCTCTTTCCCAGCCGCTTTATGATAGAGATGGGCTGTTGGAATGGGTCTCTCTAGGGACAACCATCACTTCCCTTTTCGAAACGGTTTCTTCTGTCCTTACAGAAGGAACATACATTTTCTCAGACACAGACCAATTTGCCAAGGTTCATTTGGCCTCTTCGAGATGAGCAGAGGCTGGTGAGTGCCTTTTTCTGGGGTTCTAAATGTACATGTACAATCTTTTCTCAATTAATACTTAGAATTGGAGTTCCATCTGGTCTAGAAATACTAGTAGTGGGTGTAGTAGGCACATGCCAGTGTCCTTGGAATTCTCAGCTGTGATTCTGGGGCTTGGAGAACACTGGGAAAGGCTCCTTTTGTTTCCATTTTGCTCTCCTTGGTGTCATTCCTTACTGACAGATGTCATGTCCAGCTGAATAAGTGAGTTAAAAAAATTATGAAATCTCCACCTTCCACAGGAATTTAAAAAAATAAGCCAAATAAAAATTTTTTATTTTCTTTTTTACTTTAATCACAAAGTAGGCACTAGTCTTAGTGGTTAGGGCTCCCCAGGTGGCGCTGCTGCTGCTGCTGCTAAGTCACTTCAGTCGTGTCCGACTCTGTGTGACCCCATAGACGGAAGCCCACCAGGCTCCCCCATCCCTGGGATTCTCCAGGCAAGAACACTGGAGTGGGTTGCCATTTCTTTCTCCAGTGTGTGAAAGTGAAAAGCGGAAGTGAAGTCGCTCAGTCGTGTCCCACCCTTAGCGACCCCATGGACTGCAGCCTACCAGGTTCCTCCATCCATGGGATTTTCTAGGCAAGAGTACTGGAGTGGCTTGCCAAGTAAAAAAACCAGCCGCCAACGTAGGAGACATAAGAGATGCAGGTTCAATCCCGGGGTTGGGAAGAGCCCCTGGAGGAGGGCATGGCCACCCACTCTAGGAGTTTTGCCTGGAGAATCCCATGGACAGAGGAGCCTGGTGGGCTGTGGTCGCCATCGGGTCACAAAGGGTCGGACACGACTGAAGAGACTTAGCATGCGCGCACACACGCACTTAGTGGTTAAGAACATAGAGGCTGTATCCAGACCACCTAGTTTTGAATCCCACCCCACCCCCATTCCTTACTTGCTGGCTGTGCAACCTTGGTCAAATTACTTACCTTCTCTTGCCTCATTTTCCTCACATATAAAATGAATCGGATAATAGCAGGACCTACTTCATTGGGTTTTTTGTGAGGATTAACTAAATCAGTTACTGTATTTAAAGGATTTCTAGCAATACCTGGATCTGAATGATGATATCATCATCATTAACATAAGATTATTAGGGAAATGTATTAGTATTACAAGAAAACACATCCTCAGTTGGTCCACTTGTCTTTTCATCCTATTAATATGTCCCAAACTTAGCTCTTCTAAGAAGATTCTGAAAGCCAGCTTCTTTCATTTTTTAACTCCTCACAGCTTACATAGTGCTCCAGTTGCAAGCTCCAAGTCTCAGACATTTGTTCCCCAACCAGGGATTGAACCCATGCCTCCTGCAGTGGAAACATGTAGTCTTAATCACTGGACCACCAGGGAAGCCCATCAGTGATTTAAATAAGAGCTGCTTTCCCTCTCTCTCCCTCTAAGAACTGGCTATCCTCTGTCTATTCAATCCCCGTCTTGCTTTTCACAAGCCGTTCATCCGTTGTTAACCGTGGATAGTCCAACTTGTGTAGATGAAACACAGTGACCCCGCACGTCTACTTCGAAGCTCCTGCCGCTGAAGGGTTTTACCCTTTAGTCCTGTTCTTTTCCAAATCTGGCTGCAGGATGGTCTTGTTTTTTGTTTTCTGAAGAAAATGACCATGGTCGTAGATCGAATGGCCCCTGTGGGACTTGTGAATATTTCCACAGTTTGAGACAACCTACAGTTCAGTGTCAGAGAAAAAGAGTGAGCAAAGGTTCACCCTGAAGAAGTTGGTACAGAGACTGCACATCCATGAGCCTGCACAGCTGGTCCAGGCCCTGCTGGGCTGCAGGTGAGAAGATGCACACTCCATCTGGATAACCCTCTGACTCTTCAACACCCATAGCCCCAGTCCTTATAGTTTGAGCAGACCTGGCCTTGACTGGGACTTACTGGCTTTGACTGACTCACTGTTCCTTTCTGAGTTATTTTCAGATTCCTTTGAAATGACGTTTTTCCTTGTCTGTTTCAGATACCCCTCCAACCTACAGGCCTTTTCTCGAAGCCACCTCCCAGGGCCCTGGGATTCTAACAGAGCCGGGAAGCGGATGAAGCTCGCTCGACCAGAGACCTGGGAGCGGGAGCTGAGCTTACGGGGAAACAAGGCCACCGTCTGGGAGGAGCTCATCGGTAGAGTAACCTTGACTATCACACTCCCTTCCTGTCTTCCTCACTCGTGCCTCTACATTTTGGCCCGTGAAAGAGAAGTTTCCATGGCATGGTGCAGTTGTTCTCACTTGGTATTTCCATCACTGGAAATGATTGGATTTAACAGGTCTGCCATTGACCACACCAAAGTGGCCAGTGGGCTCTGCTTTGAATAGTACTGACATCATAGATAGGTCATAATTTCAGACGTGATTAGGTGATATGTTAGGTGATATAATACAAGCCTGTATCAATACATGACAAAAGCATTACCTTCTCTCTGATATCACTTGTGTCAATACCTGTGTCACTCATCCAGACAAAGTAGGACTGGGATGTGGCACACTGAAATCTCCACCAAAGCCCATTTTTAGGACACAGATGTTCTAGGTAATATGCCCACATGAATAAAAAACATTCAGGTGGGGAGGACCAAGTTACTCTCAGTCTGTTTTCTTGCTAGTTTATTTTTAACTATAGAAGGCCTTTTTTATTCCATGTTTTCTTTTACTTCCTCCTTCATCTTTGAAAGTTTAGAATCAGCTTCTTTCTGTTGAAAAATATCTGACTGTAGACTTTTTGACTGCTTGAGGATTTCTTGTGTCTGTTTATTTTGTTTTTATTGTTTGTTTTTTATTTGACTGTGTCAGGTATTGGTTACGGTATGTGGGATCTTCCTTGCACCCGTAGAATCTTTCCTTGTGTGGCACCGACTCTCTAGTTGTTTGCAGGCTCAGTAGCTCCACAGCATGTGAGATCTTAGTTCCCTGACCAGGGATTGAACCCGAATCCCCTGCATTGCAGGGTGGACTCTTATCCACTGGACCAGCAGAAAGGACCACCAGAAAGTCCTGGCTGTTGAGTTTTATGGACTTCACATTTTGGAGCTTCAGAAGTGCAGGCTGGCTTTTCTTTCTCTGTGAGCTGTCATTTATAGATTGTACTCAGGGCGGACCAAATAGCTCAGCCGCTTATCATTCCTCTCGCTTTGTGATTGTCACTGACGGTGTGTATATCAGAATCACATGAGAATTAACACACAAAAAGACACACACACACGCTTGACAACCTTTTCCCCAACATTTGGTACAACTTTGGGTAGAGTGGGATGAAGAGACATGAATGGCAGCTAGTATGTGTTGGTGATTCTAGTATGCATCGTCTCCACTTCCTCCCTCTGCCCCTGAAAATTAAAACTGTGCCATTTATCTTGGTTGAGACAAATGCCCATAATCTAATCCAGTGGTCCCCAACCCACTGGATCATATAATGCAGAAATAATTTTTGGGATATACCAGAATATATGTACATGTATTTTTAAAATCTTATATGTGTACTAATAAATTGTGTACTTTAGGAACTACGTACCTTATAATTATATAAATATAGATATGAAGGTAAATGTAAAAAATAAAGTATACAATATAAGATAAAATATGATTAGATATACAGATCCCTCTTTGGTCCTCAGTCTCATTAGTAACTCATTAATGAATTTTTTAGAGTGAAATCAATGAACTACTTCATCTATAGAATGAGTATTCATTTTATTTTCTAGTGTATCAAAGAATATGATATTGAATTTAATTTCTTATCAAATTGATCTAGTATATCTTTCATATATAGCAACATTTGAGCAAAACTCATGAGTTGACAAAGGATGCAATAGTTCATGACTTGTCACATATCATTTACACTGTGTATACAACTTAACTGTTTTACACAATCTAACTCAGAAGAAGACTTATGACTGGAGAACCCCAGGACTTCCAGGAGGCTGAAAGCTTTCTAGTTATAATTCAAATGAGACTTATATAATCTTAGAAAAAGTACCATCACTTTCCTAATGAAAGCTGTTGATGGTAGGGCTAGTGACTGGGATGTGGGTTGGGGCCTCATAGGCCAGGGCTGTAATGTGGTCTGAGTGTGTTTTGGCGGGTACCCAGGAAAAATATCACATCTCCTGTTTAGGTCTACCTTTATCTAAAGAGTGTTTCCAATATTTCCTATACAGATTGAACCCCTGTAATCACTTAGTCCATGTTACATAGTTGATAGCACTCCATGTATATAATTTATAAGATTATACTTGGAACTTTCTCTTTTAGCCATCTAAAAAGTTTGGAGATCATTACTGTAGAGAATGTATTTTGGTTGCCTGGAGCCAACAAAGTGATGACCTAAGTTGTTTGTTGAAATAGCTAATTCCATAAACGTACAGATTTTGCTCCAAGATCAGGCAACCCAATTTTTACCTTTCCAGGCCTTTAAAACATTTTGTGGACAATAGATCGCGTATCAGTACCTCATTTCCTCTAACGTGAATATTCTGCCTGGCCTCTGATCGTCTTGCTCTGGCCTCTGACCTCTCTCATTCATCCTTTGGTTGCTTTCGTCACCCTGTGTCTCACCTTCGCAGACAGTGGGAAACTTCCCTTCATGGCCATGCTTCGGAACCTACGCAACCTGCTGCGGGCTGGAATCAGCGCCCATCACCACGAGCTTGTGCTCCAGAGACTCCAGCATGCTGTACGTGTGAGGGGCGGGGAGCCAGGCTTCTCTGAGTGGCTGGGGAAGGTCATAGCCACTATGCTGTTTGAGAACTTTCCTTTTTATTTTCTGAGATGATTTCTGTGATTTAACTCACTTAAGGAGGGAGTCTGATATAAAAGAAACAGGGAACCTTCTGTTACTTCCTATCCGTTTTTCTTTCCTCATAGTCTCTCAGGACATCTATTCTTTCCTACCTTTGTCTAATACCAGTCCATTCTAAAGGAGATCAATCCTGGGTGTTCATTGGAAGGACTGATGCTAAAGCTGAAACTCCAATACTTTGGCCACCTCATGCTACGAGTTGACTCACTGGAAAAGACTCTGATGCTCGGAGGGATTGGGGGTGGGAGGAGACGGGGACGACAGAGAATGAGATGGCTGGATGGCATCACTGACTCGATGGACATGAGTTTGAGTGAACTCCAGGAGTTGGTGATGAACAGGGAGGCCTGGCGTGCTGTGATTCATTGGGTCGCAAAGAATCAGACACGACTGAGCGACTGAACTGAACTGAACTGAATATCTATTTTGTCCCTTCCCACCTTTCCAAAGAACTAATAGAGGGGTTATCTCATCTTCCTGGTCCCTGAAGCCTCTGATGCACCCCATCCCTCTTGGGATGTCCTCTGCTCACGACCCCTCTTTTGCTTTGCAGAAGACGGTGATCCACAGTCGGCAGTTACCGTTCAGATTCCTTAACGCTCATGATTCCATCAATGACTTTGAGGCTCAACTTGAAAAAAAAGGTAATATGTCTCTTCTTCCAACTCCTGTTTATCTCTCATGTATGAGAACAGATGAGGTAGCAGCACTGGTATTTTCAGCCTCTTACTTTCCACTCTCAGTGTATGGGGTGGGCAGAGGTCAGACCTCAAGAGTCAGGACTCAAGACAGCATTGATGGGAAGATAAGAGGAGGGAATAGAAGCTGCCTAACTCAGATACCTACTGTTGCTACCCAGAGTTGCCATTTCCTTCCAACACACAACTGATAAAGCAGATAATAATTAAAAACACAAAATTTGGCAAGAAGCATGCCTATTCCTGGCAGTATCGCCAACCAAGCCGTCGTGAACTTCGGACAGCAATGATGATCCCTGTGATATATGAACAGCTCAAGCGGAAGAAGCTGAAAATGCACAAGGCCAGGTGTGTGCTTGAGTATGTGCTATCTGGGAGCAAAGGGTGGGCATGAGAGGCACCCTAAAGGGCTTGGAAGTCATTTGGAAACCCCAATTTTTATTCTGTGAAAACATGCTTGTCAATCATCCCAATGGCTGAAACTTGACTGTTTTCAATTGTCTTTTGCGTAGAAAACTTAGTCTTTAACTTTGTCCTGCAGCGAGATCGTGAAACAAAATCAGTGTTTGGCCTCCACTCTATTATCTTTTAACTTCCCTGGTGGCTCAGACGGTAAAGCGTCTGCCTGCAATGCAGGAGACCTGGGTTTGATCCCTGGGTCGGGAAGATCCCCTGGAGAAGGAAATGGCAACCCACTCCAGTATTCTTGCTTGGAGAATTCCACGGACAGAGGAGCCTGGTAGGCCACAGTCCATGGGATCGCAAAGGGTGGGACACGACTGAGCGATTTCACTTCACTTCTGTTATCTGTGGTTGCCTTATTGGTTTCTGTGGACTCTGTCAGCCTATGTAGCATTTCCCTTCCTCTTTGTACACGATCGTGCCTCTCTACCTGTGCTCTGGTTCATACTTTTCTTTCTTTTTCTTTTCTGTCTTATCTGTTTCTTTTTCTTTTTGTTTCTCTCTTCTGTGTATTTTCTGACCCATTCACTTTCCTTTCTCTTTTGATACATGTAAAGATCGTTATCCTCAAGCAGGCTCAAAGATAGGTATAAAATCGGTTCTGCAAGTTTGATGAATTCCCAGTATTTTGTCCTTTTAGATACTTCTTCATTCATTTTCATTCAAGACAAATGCTGGGCTCATCTAACCTTCTATTAGGACTCAGTGGCCAGGACTCGCCTGAATTGGTGGTTCAGTGGCTGAACACAGGGCCATTAAAGAATTAAGCTGAGGGTGCAGTCCTAACAGTATGTCTTTGCTGGTCAGTTTGGTAGCCACCAGCCACATGTAGCTCTTGAGCACTTGAAATGTGACTAGTGGGAACTGAGATGTGCTAGATTTTGAGGGCAGTGTGAAGAAGGAAGCAAAATATCTCATTTTTAATTTTTGTATTAACATGTTGAAGTGAAAAATACATATATATACATATATATGTACATATATACATTAGACTGAATTAAATGTGATATTAATCTTTCCTGTTTCTTTTTACTTTTTAAAATGTGGCTGCTAGAAAACCTTACATTATATGTATAATTTCAATTTCATTTCATTAATTGTAATTTATTCCTACTGGATAGGCAATGGCTTCTCTAGATTAAAAAAATGATGAAAAAACTTAAACATGTACACAAATAATGAGAATAACATAATGGACTCTCATTCAGTGAAAAATAAGATTTTACCAGCCTTCCTTTCCTGATCCCTCTCTTTTCTTTTTTTTGAAGATGTTTTTAAAAACAAATGCCAAATAATATGATACATTTTCTATCATTCCCCATATTTACTAGCTGGAGCTCTAAAAAGAACCGCCCTTGTGAACTAAAGCTATTTAGTTACTTTGAAATAGAGATTGTCCTGGAAAGGTGGGATGAATGTCTCTTTTTCCTTTAATTGCCATTTTTCAGAGTAAGAAGTTAGTGTTTGTTCTTCAGATTACAATTTAAAAATAAGCAGCAGTTGGAAATTTCCTGGTACTCTGACTACTGGGGCCGGTTTTATCTCTGGTTCAGTTCAGATCAGTTCAGTTCAGTTCAGTCGCTCAGTCGTGTCCGACTCTCTGCGACCCCATGAATCACAGCACGCCAGGCCTCCCTGTCCATCACCAACTCCCGGAGTTCACAAAAACTCATGTCCACAGAGTCGGTGATGCTATCCAGCCATCTCATTCTCGGTCGTCCCCTTCTCCTCCCACCCCCAACCTTTCCCAGCATCAGAGTCTTTTCCAGTGAGTCAACTCGTCACATGAGGTGGCCAAAGTATTGCAGTTTCAGCTTTAGCATCAGTCCTTCCAATGAACACCCAGGATAGATCTCCCTTAGAATGGACTGGTTGGATCTCCTTGCAGTCCAAGGACTGTAAGACTCTCAAGAGTCTTCTCCAGCACCACATCCATTCTTCGGCGATCAGCTTTCTTCACAGTCCAACTCTCACATCCATACATGACCACGGGAAAAACCATAGCCTTGACTAGACGGACCTTGGTTGGCAAAGTAATGTCTCTGCTTTACCTCTGGTTAGGCAACTCATATATCCAAAGCTGCCCTGCACAGCTCCCACCCCCCAAAAAAGTAGCAGTTAAATCTTGCCTCTTGAAATAAATATGGATTGATGTGGTAAGCATGGCAAGCAGTGTCTGAGAGTGGGTCTACTCCATGGGATGGATTAGCCGAGTCCTGAAGAATGGGGCTGAGGGAAGTTCTGTCCCTGTTTTTTCTACTGACCCTGGAGACGGGCTGTGAATGGGTGGAGACTTAATACTTGAGTGGCAAGTTCTCATCTTCTCATCTGCCTCCAAGTGGCAAACAGAGAAGCTCCTGAGCCCTCCGTCTGTTTCTTTCCTGCCTGCAGACAGTGGAAATGTGACCGTGAGATGCTGGCTCGGTATCGACAGGCCCTGGAGACAGCTGTGAACCTCTCCGTCAAACACAGCCTGCCCCCACTGCCAGGCCGCACCCTCCTGGTCTATCTGACAGATGCCAGTGCAGACAGGATCCTTCCCAAGAGCAACCCACAAGGGGTAAGACACTCCTGCTCAGCAGGCGGATTCTTTACCACTGAGTCACCTGCGAATCCCTTCTATTTTTGTTGGGGGGAGTATTTATTTATTTACTTATGTGGCTGTGCCAGGCCTTAGTTGTGGCATGCAGGATCTTTAGCTGCAGCATGTGGGATCTAATTCCCTGACCAGGGATCAAACCCGGATCCTCTGAATTGGGAGTGTGGAGTCCGCCACTGGACCACCAGAGAAGTTCTTGAAACTATCTCAGCTGGGGACTTGGTCCACTTTTCCCTAACCAGTGGAGACATTTGCCCTCCAGATTTGGGTGGGCAAAGTGGATTCTAAAATAGGGGAGCCTATTTCACCCTGATGCTTGTCCAATCAGCCCCCTCTGAACTATGTGCTGCTGTTGATTGCGATGATGATGGTACGGACAGAGCAGGTGGAGCTTTTGCTGTGTGGAGGGGGCATTGTGAAGACTGCTGTGATTAAGGCAGAGGAAGGCATCCTGAAAACTGCCACCGAACTCCAAGCTCAAGTCCAGGTCAGACACTCAGCCCTACCTTGCAAAACTGCATAACTAGACAGAGGCCTGGGAACAGCTAACTTCAGGAAAGGCTCGGATCTACTCAGTTCTGAAGATTAGCAAACTACAGTATTTGTTGTTTACTGACATCTCCCGTGCAACTGCATGACATGAGTTTCTTTCCTTCAGGAGTCAGATGAAAACTGTGAACAGTCCCTGACTACTTTGGGGAAGCACTTGCTGTCTCTGGCTACCCAAAGGGTCTCTGTGAGTACTGCCCCTTCCCTGAGAAACCCTCCCTTCCTCCACATTTTCCTCCACACGGATGTATTTCATTTTTCAAAGCTTCTTTGCAACCTATGCACAATACCCTGCTGAAAGCAACCCCCTACTCAGTAGTATGCTGGTAAGTATTTTTTTTTTTTGTAATCCTGGTAGATATTTGCCTCAAACAGCAATCTAGAAAAATCAGTCTTGGTTAATAGCTTTTGCTAATTTCCATGGTGTAAATACTCCTTCCATGACTGATTTCAAACTACCAACATACTTCATTGACCACAGAGTTAGAGAGAGTTGCTCAGTAGGACACCTTTGTATAGTAATTCTATAATATATATAACGTGGATGAAAATAAGGTCAAGAGTATTTATTGGTGAAATGTGGTGAAATAATTAGGAAGTGATGATGTTTTAGTATTTATTACCTTTGTTTTTAATGTAATTTATTTGTGAGCTAATACAATTTAATATTTAATGGTGGCCATATTTAACAGCTGGCTCACAGAATTACTAGAAGTTTGACAGTCAGCTTTTGTGAGCCTAAATATGCCAGCTACACATTGCCCCTACTCCAAATTCCACTTTATTTTTTATTTTTGTTAAAAATTTAATATAATCTTTAAAGGTTACGTTCCAAGTACAGTTATTATAAAATATTGACTGTAGTCCCCATGTTGTACAATATGTCCTTGAGCCTACCTCACACCCAGTCGTTCCTGTCTCCCACCCCTACCCCCATTTTGCCCACCGCCGGAAACCATTAGTTTGTTCTCCATATGTATGAGTTTGCTTCTTTTTTGTTTTATTCTCTAGTTTGTTGTATTTTTCAGATTCCACACATAAGTGATACCGTATAGTATTTGTCTTTGTCCTGTCTGACTTATTTCATTTAGCACAATGCTCTCCAAGTCTACCCATGTTGCCGCAAATGGCAAATTTTCCTTCCTTTTTAATGGCTGAGTAGTATTCCATTGTGTGTGTGTGTGTGTGTGTGTGTGTGTGTGTGTGTATGTGTGTGTGTGTGACATCTTCTTTATCCATTCATCTGTTGATGGACACTTAGGTTGCTTTCATATCTTGGCAACCCCTAACTCCACTTTGATGCTCTTCAAGTCAGGGTGAAATGACTTTTTGCACCCTAAGTACTCTCCAGAAAGGCCATTTACACCCCCCTCAGGGTTCTCCTAGTTCCTCTGCCCTCAGAGATCCTGTCTCTTGATATCCTGAGCTCTTAGGCACCTCCCTGGTCTCAGCCCCTCCCCTTTCATCTTACAGGTGGACAGGGTCATTGTCTTCGGCCGACCTACAAATGAGAAGCTGATAAATGCAGCCAAACAGCTTTTCTGGCAACATGTGAATCCCAAGTGCCTCTTTGTTGGTGTTCTGCTAAGGGCAAGTTACCTGTAAGGGCACTCATGTTCCTTGCTCAGTGCCAGCGGATAGTGATCCATATTTCCTGTCCAGCCCTGCTAAAGCTTGGGATTCTCCCACTCGCCAGGCCTCTCCGCATTTCTGCCTCTTAGTTCTGTCGCACTTCTAGTGCTAGAACCTTCTCTGAAGTCTTCAGCCTGGCCCCGTACCCCTTCGTGACGGCCCACCCCAGTTCTAGCGTAGCACGGAACGCTATGAAAGATGCAGAGGTGGGGGTGGTGGTCCATCCTAGGGTGTTAGGGGGCAGTGACTCTGTGTTCTTGGCACTTTTTCTGACTGCTAGTGACTTCTTTCTTTGCCAGATGTACTGATTTGAATCCCAATGACGTGACACTCTCAGGCTGTACTGATGGGATACTGAAGTAAGTAAGGGTGGACATTGGAGAGGTTGGGGGCTATGTTAGGACATCTTTTAGAGATTATCTGTGGCTTCTGCTCTAACCACTTATATTTTTAAGCAAGATAAAAGATTATTCTGCTTTTACAGCTGTCTAGGCATGGCAGCAACATAATATTACAGGTACCTGGTCATTTTCTATCTGTTGCTCTACCATTTTCAAATACTCTGCTTCTACTTCATAGTTCAAGGTGGCTGCTCCAGCTCCAGCCATCATTTTGTATTAATCTAGAGGGAAAGGAGAAAAGGGAACATAGGAGATTATACTGTGTGCTTTTAAGGGCACCACTCAGGAGTTGGTCCCATCATTTCTGTTCATTCTCTGAGGCCTCTGTTCCATTCCATTTCAGAGGAAGTGCTGTGTTAACTTTGTTTATTTATGCCTGACCTACAGAAATCTTTTTTCTTTGTTTTTTCTCCACTATTAGGTTCCCCATTTATTTGTTTTCTCCTCTGCCGTTTCCTTTGGATGCCACCCATTGCCCCATGTTAGGAAGCCTCATGCTCCTCCCTCCCCAGGGAGCTTTCACGGCTGGTACAGAGCTAATCAAGCCCAGAGCTGATCACCCTCACTCTTCACATCTTCATTCAGCCCAGTTGCCCCTGGTCCAACAGAAAGCCTGTGATAGCCATGCACACAGAAGGGGCTGTATCTGGGTTTCTTCTCTGTTCCCTCATTCCTCTGGTTCTGCTTCCGTCCTTATTTATTTATTTATTTATTTTTTTGCTTCCGTCCTTATTTAAAATCTATGTTTACTCTTCATGGTGATCTTCCTAAGACGCTCCAGTTAACTAGTTGACCTAGTTTAGCCATATCTTTGTCCCTTCTGCCCTCGGAATTCCCTCTCATGCTGTTATTTGGTTCTCATTTATTTTGTCACTCTTTATTGCAGGTTCATTGCAGAGCGTGGGGCCTCCCGGCTTCTAGAACATGTAGGCCAAATGGACAAAATATTCAAGATTCCACCACCCCCAGGGAAGACAGGGGTCCAGTCTCTCCGGCCACTGGAAGAGAATACTTCAAGCCCCGTGGCTCCTGTTTCCCAGCTTGGGTCAGTCTGTTTTTTATGCCTTTGTGAACTGGGAGGGGCTTTAATAGAAACCTAGAGAAAGTCAAGTGACTGAAATTCTGGCTGTTGAGATGCTGCTTGCTCTATTTGCTGAGGAACATTTCCTCTTCCCAGGCAGGGGTTTGTCTAACACAGATGGTGAACATGCCCCTTACTGTACTAGGGAGAGGGGGTTAGAAGGTGAGGCGGAAAGTGGGCACCAGGGCTCAGACAGAGAGCTTCGAAGCACGGGCCGTGGCTTTCTCATCCTGGCTTTGCCAAATAGTGGCTGAAGTTTGGGCTAGGTGCTTGATGTCTTAAGCTGTAGTTTCTTTCATTTATTTATCTTTGGTTGCACTGGGTTTTTTCATTGCTGGATGTGGGCTTTCTCTAGTTGTGGCTAGTGGGGCTATTCTCTAGTGGCTGGCTGTGTGCAGGCTTCTCATTGTGTCGGCTTCTCTTGTGGAGCATGGACTCGAGGCACACATGCTTTAGTGGTTGTGGTGTGTGGGCTCGGTAGCTGCAGCTTACGGGCTCTAGAGCATGGGCTCAGTAGTTGCGGCACACAAGCTTAGTTGCCCCATGACATGTGGAATCATCCCGTACCAGAGACTGAACCTGTGTCCCCTGCACTGGCTGGCAGATTTTTAACCATTAGGCCACCACGGAAGTTCAAGCTGTAGTTTCTTGATCAGTAAAAAGGAAAGAATGATTGTGCTTACCTCACTGTGCAACTTGGGCCCATTTCATGGGCAGGATAGTAGATGCATAATAATCATTGCTGACACAGGAGGGGTACACGAGAAATAGCCAGTAGGGTTTAATTTCCAGGCTCTGCATTTGAGTTTACAAGCCTGTTATTCACTGGCAGCCAGTTGGATACCCCCTGCCTTCTGTTGTACCTGGCTCAGCAGGGTGAGGGGTGGTCACAGCCCTGTCTGTGGGCTGTGGGGCTGACCCCTGGTTTACCGGCAGATGGCGAAGCATCCGGCTTTTCATTTCCTCCACTTTCCGGGACATGCATGGGGAGCGGGACCTGCTGCTGAGGTCCCTGCTGCCAGCACTGCAGGCCCGAGCGGCCCCCTACTGCATCAGCCTTCATGCCATTGACCTGCGCTGGGGCATCACTGAGGAGGAGACCCGTCGGAACAGGTGTGGGGGCCGCTGAGAAGAGGCTCTGGGTTGGAGATGAGGGGTTTGAGTGGCAGCAGGGCTGGGGCTGCAAGGACAGCTGAGGGCTGCGTGCCAGAGGTGCTCTTTGGATGCTATGGGATGTGAGCCGGGCCCCGTCACCCTGACACGATGCTCCCATAACCTTCCTGCAGACAGCTGGAAGTGTGCCTCGGGGAGGTGGAGAACTCTCAGCTGTTTGTGGGGATCCTAGGATCGCGCTATGGCTATGTTCCCCCCAACTACAGCCTCCCTGACCATCCTCACTTCCGCTGGGTAAGACAGACACGGGTGGGGCAGGGGCGGGAGAAGTCACGGTGTGTCTGGAACCCCAGGACTCTGCACAGACAGATGAGACTTGAAGTGAAACACAGGCAGAAGGTTCTGTGAGTGACCAAGTCCTAGATGAGGGAATTCCTTTGGGAAATACCTCTGGGTTGGCCACAGGATACAAGAGGTAGGCGGTAGGTCTGGTTAGGCTTTGCCATTCGACAGAGTTGGGTTCTGATCTCTCTTCTGTCATTGTGAGGCTTAATGGAAAATGGTTTATACTGATTTAGCCTCAACTTCTTCCTATATTAAAGAGAAACAGTGATGTCTACATTGTGGGGTTATTATGAGAATCAGAAATCTATTTCAAGAATGCTCAAAATATGTTCAGTGTGTGAGAGGCATTCAATAAACATTGGCTATTAGCTCTATTTTACTGGCTAGTGTCTGGAGAGAGAGGGTAACATTACTGAGGTGAAGGGCCCCGGGGCCATGGCAGGTCTCACGGGAAGGGATAGTGTGACCAGGACTGAACCCACCTGCTTCCTGCCCTCTCCCTGCAGGCCCAGCAGTACCCTGCAGGTCGCTCTGTGACAGAGATGGAGGTGATGCAGTTCCTGAATCGGAGCCTCCGCCTGCAGCCTTCTGCTCAGCCTCTCCTCTACTTCCGGGATTCTAGCTTCCTCAGGTACCTCCATTGAAGGCCAGATAGGCTCAGTGGGCATGTCTTCTCTCCCTACCGTTCAGAATACAAGACGGGGTGCCTAGGATGGAGTAGCAGGAATCAGAGAGCTTGCTTGCAGCTGAGGGCAGGAGATCTCCATTGGAGCAGTTTCTTGAGGAGTTTCAGGGAACCACAGCAAGGTCTGGTGGCTGGGGATGGAGAGGTGCTTTGGTCTGAATCTAGTCCCACTTTTGGGGTGTCTTTGGTGGTCAGCTCTGTGCCAGATGCCTGGAAATTGGACTTTATTTCTGAGTCTGAGGAGGCTGCCCATCGGATCTCAGAACTGAAGAGCTATCTGAGCAGACAGGAAGGGATCACCTGTCGCAGGTGAGCTGGGAGAGGTAGGGGGCATCTGCCTGGAGAGACGCGATGAGGATGGGCCAGGCCTGCTCTGACCCTGCTCGTGCTCGCTCTGCCCACAGATACTGCTGTGAATGGGGTGGTGTGTCAGCTGGCCGGCCCTATGTCGGGGGGCTGGAGGAGTTTGGGCAGCTGGTTCTGCAGGATGTGTGGAATACGATCCAGAAGCTTTACCTCCAGGTCAGCAGGAGTGCTGGTAGCCAGGGCAGTGGAGAGGGGGTCCTGGGTGGGAAGTGGCTTGGTGGGGGTGCTGTAAGTTTTAGGCTGGGGTCCTGAGGAGTGTGGAAACAGAGACAGTCACTGCCCCATGTGCCCTCAGCCCGGGGCCCAGCCGGAGCAGCCAGTGCCCATCCCAGATGATGACTTGGTCCAGGCCACCTTTCAGCAGCTAAAGAAGCCGCCGAGTCCTGCGCGACCACGCCTCCTTCAGGACACAGTGCGGCAGCTCATGCAGCACCAGGGGAGGCTGAGCCTGGTGACCGGGCAGTCGGGACAGGGCAAGACTGCCTTCCTGGTACAGGGTCCCAGAGGCCTGGACAGGAGGGAGGGAGGGCTGTGTGTGCTCAGGAGGGGTACGGAGGTGGGGCACAGGAAGCTGGCATATGTGAAATGTGCCCATGTTTTTCTGTTCTCTTCCCCCTCAGGCATCCCTTGTGTCAGCCCTGCAGGCTCCGGATGGGGCCATGGTGGCCCCCTTAGTCTTCTTCCACTTTTCAGGGGCCCGCCCTGACCACAGTCTTGCCCTCACCCTGCTCAGACGCCTCTGTGCTTATCTGCATAGCCAACTGGAGGAGCCAGGTGCCCTCCCCAGCACCTACCGGTGTGTTCCTCTCCCACCTAGACCGGCCTGTCGATAGCCCCTAAGACCTACCCGCTGACGCTGGTCCTCCCACTCTATACACAGGGGCCTGGTGTGGGACCTGCAGCAGAGGCTACTGCCCAAGTCTGCTCAGTCCCTGAAAACTGGCCAGCCTCTGGTGCTGATCGTCGATGGGGCTGACAGGTTGGTGGACCAGCGTGGGCAGCTGATCTCAGACTGGATCCCAAAGACCCTTCCCCGGGTGAGTGTGAGGAGGCTGCGAGGTGGGATGAGGTAGGGAGAGGGGCTTCTCCAACAGTATTCTCCCTGCTTTCCTTCTTCATCGCTACCCTTTTGCCCAAATCCCACAGGGGGTGCACCTGGTGCTGAGTGTGTCCAGTGATTCTGGCCTGGGGGAGACCCTTGAGCAGAGTCCAGGTGCCCACGTGGTGGCCCTGGGGCCTCTGGAGCCATCTGCCCGGGCCCGGCTGGTGCGAGAAGAACTGGCCCTCTATGGGAAGCGGCTGGAGGAGTCACCATTTAACAACCAGGTTGGGTCTAGGCTGGCGCTGATCGATGTGAGGGGTGAATCTGGGAGCTGGGAGGATCTGAGTGCTGAAGCTACCAGCTGCCCCGCACAGACCAGCTCCTTCATTTTCTCAGGAAGTCTGTTTAGGGGAAGAGGACTGTGATTGCTGATATTACCTGGTCCTTTTCCCCTGATGAATGGCTGTGGTTATCTATCTGGGTGGGCTGAACCAGTGGGTGCGGGGGGAGAGCAGGGCGAGCTGGGCAGAGCAGTGCCGGGCAGAGATAGCTGTGTCCCGAGTGACACGGTGGGTCTCTCCCCTGTGGGGGCTCTCAGAGGAGAAGCTGTCCCGCACTGGGCTTGGTGCCCGAGTGGAGGGCGAGGGGCGGGGGCCGGCTCTCTGGTCCAGGGCTGAGTCCTCTGAGTCTCGTCAGATGCGGCTGCTGCTGGTGAAGCGGGGGTCAGTGCTGCCGCTCTACTTGCGCTTGGTCACCGATCACCTGAGGCTCTTCACGCTCTACGAGCAGGTCGGTTGAGGGTGTGAGCCCTCACTCCTCATCTTCTGTATCCTAACCCCATTTCCCATTCTCCATTCAACCTCTTCATCCCCATCCCTCACCCCTTCCCACCCTTCTCCTTTGCTACTCCTCATCCACACCCCAACCTGCTTCCCTCCCACCAGTGTTTCCTTTTCATCCCTTCCCACGCTTCTTCCTGTTGTCCCCTCTCCTACCCACAACCGAAGATGCCTCTCCCCTTCCCTGCACCGACGGAGGCCCCTCGCACTCCTCCCCCAGGTTTCTGAGAGGCTCCGGACGCTGCCGGCCACCGTCCCTCTGCTGCTGCAGCACGTCCTAGGCACCCTGGAGCAGGAGCATGGCCCCGACGTCTTTCCCCGAGCCTTGGCCACTCTTGAGGCCACTCGCAGTGGTCAGCGCTTGGAGTGGGCTCAGGGGTTGGACGACCTGGGTTCTGTTGGGGTCTCAGCAAACCGTGTAGGGAGTGATTAGGGATTAGGTGGGGATGGGTATGCTGCCTGGTTTGGGGCCTCAGTGAGCTTGGGTTTTCAGGTCTGACCGTGGACCAGTTGCATGGAGTGTTGAGTGCATGGAGGATCCTTCCCAGGGGAAGCAAGACCTGGGAAGAAGCAGTGGCTGCTGGTAACAGTGGGGACCCCTACCCCATGGGCCCATTTGCCTACCTCGTCCAGAGTCTGCGCAGGTACAAGTGCCCCCACTGAGCTCCCACTGACCTGTGCCTCCTGTCTTTGAGGCAGGGCCCCCTGTGACCCTCTCTCTTCATCCTCCTCCTCATTTGCTATAGCCCCTGACTCTTGTCTCCAGACCCTGCACAGCTGTCACTCAAGTCAGCACTGTTTGGGTGGGACTGGGAGCCCACCTCTGTGCCGTGCTGCTCACTGACAGGCCTTCTCCCTCTTCTCTTGCCTTCTCTCCCTCACACGGGGTCAGTTTGCTAGGGGAGGGTCCCCTGGAGCGCCCCGGCGCCCGGCTCTGCCTCCAGGATGGGCCCCTGAGAACGGCTGCCAGGTGTCGTTATGGGAAGAGGCCAGAGCTGGAGAAGACGGCACACCTTCTCACTGCAGGTGCCTGCAGCCCGGTTAACCCCCGGGGCACTGAGCGTGGGGCCTGGCGCTCCCCATCGGCTGGCCTCCTCACCTCCCACCCCAGTGAGGGGATGGTCCTCACTGTAGCCTGAGGGGTGTGATCTTTGGAGATGCTTCAGGGCCAAGCTCATCTCAGCGTCTCTTCCCGTGCCCCTCACCTGCAGCTCAGCTCTGGAAGACGTGTGACCCTGATGCCTCAGGTACCTTCCGAAGGTGCCCTCCGGAAGCCCTGGCAGACCTGCCTTACCACCTGGTTAGTCCCCAGATCCCATCGGCACCTTCTCCCAAGGAACTGCTTTGGCCGTTCTGAGCCCCCACTTCCCCCAACTGCCACCATCATCCCCACGGCTGTTACCTGCCTTCCACACTCTCTGTACCTCTCTTCTTTCCGTTTTCCTGCCCTCCTCCTTCAGGTCCTTTGTCCCAGCTCCTCAGTCCAAGTGTCAGCTGCACAGGCAGGGTCCAAGACTAGACTGTCCCTCCTCACCAGCCTTGTCGCATCCCTAGTGAACTGAGTCTGACTTTCCAGCTCCAGAGCGGGAACCGCGGCCTTCTTGCCAAGTTCCTCACCAGTCTCCACGTGGTGGCTGCACACCTGGAACTGGGTCTGACCTCTCGGCTCCTGGAGGCCCATGCTGTCTACGGTGAGATGGGTTACGGGGTGGAGTCTTCTCCAAGCTGTGGGGTCCTGGGTGTGTTCGTGGTCTCCTGCTCAGAGGGAGGTGTAATGGAAGGAGCAGTTGATTTCTATTCCAAGGTGAAAAATGCCACAAGGGTAAGCAAGTGATTCTTAGGAGACCTTTTACTCAGCTCTCTTAAATCTTAGTGGGCATAAAATTACTTGGGAAACTTGTTCAAATTGCTGATACCTGGGTCCTCAGATTTGGTTTCCTAGGTCTAGAGTAGGACCCAAAGCTTTGTACTTTTTTTAAAAAATAATTTTATTTACTTGTTTATTTTTGACCATGCTGGGTCTTCATTGCTGTTTGGGCTTTTCTCTAGTTGCCGTGAGTGGGGGCTACTCTCTAGTCGCTGCGGTGGCTTCTCCTGTTGCAGACCTCGGGCTCTAGGGCATGTGGCTTCAGTCGTTGTGGCTCCCAGGCTCTAAAGCACAGGCTCGGTAGTTGTGGCACACGGGCTTAGTTGCTCTGCGGCATGTGGGATCTTCCCAGATCAAGGATCGAACCTGTGTCTCCCGCCTTGGTGGGTGGATTCTTTACTACTGAGCCACCAGGGAAGCCCGGCTTTGTAGTTTTAACAGCTGTGCCTGATCTGGGACCAGAGGGCCACACTCTAAGACTTAGCGTTTTGGACACATCACATGACTGGCTTGGCGCTGGGGTTCATGGGGGTCAGGCTGTCTCTGCAGTGATGCTCTACATCTCTTCTCTAGCTTGCTCAGTCCCTGATGAGGAACAGAAGCTTCCTGAGGCTGATGTTGCTGCATTGCACACCTTCCTGAGGCAGCAGGCTCCCATCCTCAGCCGGTACCCACTGCTCCTGCAGCAGCAGGTAGCCAACCAGCCTCTGGACTCGCCTCTTTGCCGCCAGGCCGCCGGGCTCTCCCAGCGACAGCACCTCCAGTGCATGCTGCGTTGGCTTAATAAACCTCAGACCATGGGGCACCAGCAAAGGTAAAACCCTTGACCCCAGATGCTGACAAGCCCTGCCAGAGAGCGAGCTGCAGCCCTCTCTGAAACTAGAGAATAAAGAACAGATCAGAGTCACCAGTGAGAGGGGACTTCAGGCACAGAAATGCACATCCTTCCCCTGATCCCTCATTTCTACCTTTTCTTGCTATTTTTTCTTAGCTCCAGCCTGTCCCTGGCAGTTTCCTCCTCCCCTACAGCCGTGGCCTTCTCCCCTAACGGGCAAAGAGCAGCCGTGGGCACTGCCAGTGGGACGGTTTACCTTTTGGACCTAAGAACCTGGCAGGTATGACACTCAAGGAGGGGCAGAGTTTACCTTCAGAATACTTCCCAGCCTGACCCGAAGCCCAAGACAAGCCAAACCTACCTGTTATCACTCTGTTTGATTCAACAACTTTACTTTCACATTAGATCCCAAGGGCTTGGTCAAAAAATCAATTGTACAGCAAATTCTTGCTCTGTACTTTCCTTTGAAGGCAGTGTACTAAGCACTGCAAGAAACACAGGACTTAGGACATTGTCTTTGCCCACCAAGTAGTCAGTTTTGTTGAAATGTAAGACACAGAAGGTTCAAAAGGGAACTAGAACGTGGCCGTGTGACATAGGTAAGAGCTAAGTGAACTGTGCAGGTACTGGAGGCTATAGGATGAGAAGGGCAGGTGTTCCGGGTTGAGTGTGGAGCCTGGGCACAGACATCAGGGGAACGTTTCGTTAAACTGCTGGCTATGATTGCAGTGGAGCGTAGGTAAGGGAGGGTCCTAACAGATGAGGCTGGAGAGGAGGGCCCCCCAGCCACAGTCCCTCTCTCCTCTTCCACCCTTGTCAAGCCCCTCCCCCGTATATATGTGTATGTATAACGTCATTCCCAATTCAGACCAATCAGAATCTTCTGGGATGCTTATGGGGTTTGAAATGGGGGAGACGATGTGACCTCACTTGGATCATGAGGTCCCACTTGAACCTATTTGAGCTTGGCCTGGGTCTGGAATGGGGCCCAGAGCTTTGCCCTTTTCACAAGTGTCCCTGCTGTGGGGCCAGCGGGCCGTAATTTGAGACTCAGCAGGGACTGTAGAGAGCCAAGGGCTTCAGCCCTTCTAGCCATCGCCTCATTCCTGGTCAGGGCTTGGGGGAGCTGGACATGGGGTGGTCAAGGGAGTGCCCTGAGTGACTGACCCACTCGCTGTCACAGGAGGAGAGGTCGATGGTGAGTGGCGGTGCTGGGGTTTCCTCTTGTTCATTCCTCTCGGACCATGCCCTCTTTCTAACTGCCTTTGATGGGCTCCTGGAGCTCTGGGACCTGCAGCACGGTTGTCGGTAAGGGGCCCCTGTGCTCGGCGTGAGGGCCCTCCCTGTTTGTTGGAAGCCCAGGGGGAGGGGAATGAGAAGGGAGGCTGTGGCCAGGGGACCCTGACCTTATCTCCCTGGGGTAGGGTGCTCCAGATCCAAGCTCACCAGTACCAGATCACTGGCTGCTGCCTGAGCCCAGACCGCCGGCTGCTGGCCACCGTGTGCCTGGGCGGAGGCCTGAAGGTAACAACCAGGGGCCTGTGGTGGTGAAAAGGGCCCTAAACGTGGCATCAGCCCCATGAGGTGGCTCTCTCAGTGGGGCAGAGGCTCTGACTGCTCGGCCTGCTGAGGGCTGGGGAGTGGACGAGGTGGCCCCTGGAGCTCTGGGACCCAGCAGCTCAGGCATCTATTCAGCATCCCGTGTCCTCTTCCCCTTCTCTCTCCTCCAGCTGTGGGACACAGTCCGAGGGCAGCTGGCCTCCCAGCACACCTGTCCCAAGCCCCTGAACTGCGTTGCTTTCCACCCAGAAGGACAGGTGATAGCCATCGGCAGCTGGGCTGGCAGTTTCAGCTTTTTCCACGTGGATGGGCTCAGAGTCACCCAGGTGAGAGGAGCTGGGTGGCCCTGTGGTGGGAAGCACGGGAGAGTGGAGTGGAAGGTGGGGAATGGCAGACACTTGCATTCTGGCTCCCTCTGGGTCTGGGTTGAGAGCAGGCCCTGCCATTGCAGTTTCTTTCTCTTTGTGTAGGAACTGGGGGCCCCGGGAGCCTCTGTCCGTACCTTGGCCTTCGGTGTACCCGGGCGGGTTGTGGCTGTGGGCCGGCTGGACAGGATGGTGGAGCTGTGGGCCTGGCAGGACGGGGTACGGCTGGCTGCCTTCCCTGCCCACCAAGGCTTCGTTGCTGCCACCCTTTTCCTCCGAGCCGGGCGCCAGTTACTGACGGCTGGAGAGGACGGCAAGGTCAGGTTACTGAGCTGGCGGTGGGCTACGAGACGGGGCGGCCAAGGCGTGGAGATATTTGTGTGAGGGTGGGGCCTTTGTTGAGGAGTCTAGAGGGGCTTGGCTGGAGAGCTACAGGGAGAGGGCCGTGGGTGTGTGCACAGAAGCTCTCCAGACGAATTTCTGGAGGGAGGACTTTAATAGAGGCGGAGAAGAGGGTGGGTTGTCTTTAAGCCCGTTTCTCATCTGCAGGTTCAGGTGTGGTCCGGGTCTCTGGGGCGGCCCCGTGGCTGCCTTGGTTCCATCCACCTCTCTCCTGCCCTCTCTGTGGCTCTCAGCCCAGATGGTGATCAGGTGGCTGTTGGGTACCGAGCAGATGGCATTCGGATCTACAGAATTTCTTCAGGTACCGAAGGGAGAAGGGCTGGAGTCTTTGAGCCTGGAAAGAAACCTCCATCTCTGTCCCTGCCCAACTCTGGCCCCCTGTGCAAGCCGCTTAGTCTCTTGTCTCTTATTCTCTAGCTTCCCAGGGGGCTGAGGGTCAAGCACGTGATGTGGCAGTGTCTGCTGTGACCTGGCTCAGCCCTAAGGTGTTGGTGAGTGGTGCAGAAGATGGGGCCCTGCAGGGCTGGCTGCTTCAGGGGGGCTCCCTTCAGTCCCTCTGGCTCTTGTCCAGACATCGGAAGCCTGTGCTGGGACTGGCCACCTCCCAGGAACTCTTGGCCGTTGCCTCAGGTACAGAGGGCAGGGTTGTGAGTCACAGTTCCTTTAAAATATATGAACACATTTTTTCAATTCATATGTATATGTGTGTGTGAAAATACACCTGTGTAACTTTTTTTTACAACTTTCAAAGTGTTTTTATTTACTTATTCTTTAAACTTTATTTTTAATATGGTAAAAATCACATGACATAAAACATACCATTTCAACCATATTCCACTGTGTTCAGAGTGTTTTTAAATGCATTTATCTTGCGTAATCAGTCTAGGCTGTTTTCTTCTTGTTCCCTAACCCTGATTCTGGGATGCCTTTGTAACCCCTGTAACCCTGTGAGTTTCTGCCCGGTGGGGATTTTGCTGTGTGAAGGGTTTCCCTTAGGAGGAGAGAGGGAGATGTCGAGGTGAGAATGCAGGATGGCCTTAGTCCTTTCTAGGTAGGAGGCTTGGTCAGAGTGACACTGGGCACTTTAAGCAGAGGAGAGTGTGGAGGTGCAGTTAGAGAGAACTGCAGGGCTGGAGCTGGCTGTCCTGGCATTCCTGTCCTGTGACGTCCCATGGGACAGACCTGTGTCTCAGTGTGACTCACAGAGTCCCTCCCTTTTAGCTGTGCCTTCAGACATCACCCTCGGCCCCCAGGATTGCCTTTGTCTTTGGCTTTCCAGGCCTGTCTCACTTCCTCTTTTCAAGAAATCTTCCTCTCTCCCCATTTCCAATGCAGAGGACTTCACAGTGCGACTGTGGCCAAGGCAGTTGCTGATGCTGCCACAAAAGACAGACGACTTTCCTCGTAGCACTGAGCTCCGGGGACACGAGGGCCCTGTAAGCTGCTGCAGCTTCAGCACTGATGGATGCAGGCTGGCCACCGGGGGCAGGGATCGGGTGAGTCTCAGGAGGATGCACCCCTGGGCCCTCCCCTCCGTGGACTTCCAGCCCCTTAGGGGCCCACAGCCCCTCTGGTCCTGGATTCCCTAGCAGCTCACTTCCTACTGCTTCCGCTGGCTTTTTGCTTTCCTAAACCTCCTGTACTGGATCTGCCCACCCACCCTCCTTTGTTAGTCCCTCTTTCCTTGAAACTTCTTACCTGAGATGGCGCTGCTATTGCTACCTCTGTCCTGCTATCCTGACGACTTCCTCTCTTGGTGCCTGCATCCAGAGTCTGCTCTGCTGGGATGTGAGAACACCCACAGCCCCTGTTCTGATATGCTCCTTCTCTGCCTGTCACCGAGACTGGGTCACCGGCTGTGCCTGGACCAAAGACAGCCTCCTGGTGAGCGAAGGGGTTGGGATGGCATAGGGCTCAGCAGGGTTCCTGGGAGAGGGAGGTCAACACTTTCTACCTCATCCTATTCCTAATACTCATTTATAATAATATAGTATTAATATAGTTTTCTAACACCCAATATAACAGAGCATTTATTGAGCACTTAGTTGTGCCAGACATTGGACTAAGCCCTTAGCATGTGTTGCCTCGTATAGTCTTTATAATACCCTGTAAAGAAGTCACTGCTATTCTTTCTATTTCATAGACAAGGAAATTGAGCTCAGATAGATTAAAGAGCATTTCCAAGGTCATATATATCAAGAAGCTGAGCCAGTAAACTTTATGATAAGAAAGCCCATACTCTTAACAGGAACACAGAACCGTCTCTCTAAGGAGACGTGTATTGCTATGATTTCTTTGGTCTTAAGTGAAAAATCAGTCTCGATTTATGCACTCAGGGTTGGTAAAGCCTAGTTTCCCAACATAGAATCACTGTTGTTCTCGAAAAGAAGTGAGTAACAATTGAATAGACTTGTCATAGTCTGTCCTGCCCCTGCCTTCTAGGCATAGATCTCTCCTGAGTATTGCAGACTTCTCACCTTTGTCAGGGTGAGACAGAGTTGTTGACTGACATTATGCTAATAACAAGGACAGTTCCGTTCTTTCGCTCAGTCGTGTCCAACTCTTTGCTACCCCGTGGACTGTAGCCTACCAGGCTTCTCCGTCCATGGGATTCTCCAGGCAAGAATACTGGAGTGGATTACCGTTTCCTTCTCCAGGGGATCTTCCCGACCCAGGGATTGAACCCGGGTCTCCCGCATTGGAGGCAGACGCTTTAACCTCTGAGCCACCAGGGAAGCCCATAACAAGGACAGTAGCTACTATTTATTCAGTGCTCCCTATGTACCAGGCAGTGTATTAAGTCCTATATATAGATGCTTCAGCCCCATATAGGTACCCTGTCCTTATCCTGGTTGAATAGATGAGAAATCTGAGGCCTAGAGAGATGAATGAACTGGTCACCAAGTAATGAACGGTGGAACTAGGATTAGAACGCAGGACGACCGTTGCTCTTAATCACAAGGCTTACTGCCCAGCATCCTACGTTATAAGCACAGAGAGATGCCGGAGGGGTGCTGGTTAAGTCTGCTCCTCTG
This sequence comes from Moschus berezovskii, assembly GCF_049115385.1. Taxonomy (NCBI): domain Eukaryota; kingdom Metazoa; phylum Chordata; class Mammalia; order Artiodactyla; family Moschidae; genus Moschus; species Moschus berezovskii. Next base: position 99,868,195 of record NC_142468.1, read on the forward strand.
CCCTCTGGCTCTGCAGGTCTCCTGCTCCAGCGATGGTTCTGTGGCCCTGTGGGACCCAGAGTCGAGACAGCAGCTTGGTCACTTCCTGGGTCATCAGCATGCTGTGAGCGCCGTGGTGGCCGTGGTGAGAAGGCGGTGGAGAGCTCACTGGGGGTCCCTGGAAAGGTTAAGGGGACTTTGGGAGGCTGGATGCACTGGGTATCTAATCCTAAGGTCAGAAGTACCAAGAGTGAGATGCTTGGGCCTGAATTAGAGCAGGGTTAGGGTGCTGAGGCTGAGGCTCGGTGTGAGGGGAGGGAGAGCTTGAAGACACAGTATCCTAGTGTCACGGCCTTGCGGCGGGATGGCAGCCCTGAGCCCCCGGCCCCACTGCCGGGTTGTCCTCATTCTTTGACAACAACTTCTAGGCCCTTAATGCTTAGCCCGCACCTCTGTGATGAATATAATTCCCATGACCTGCTCAGTGTGACTCTTCTCTGATCCTGTTTCCTGGGGCAGGAGGAGCACGTGGTTTCCGTGGGCCGAGATGGGATCTTGAAAGTGTGGGACCATCAGGGCGTGGAGCTGACCAGCATCTCCGCTCACTCAGGACCCATCAGCCACTGTGTGGCTGCTCTGGAGCCCCATGCAGGTAACGGGATATCAGCCACTTTCCGGTCCCTATTGCCTCTTCCCTCCTCCCCTTCTTCTGACTCAGCCTCTGCATATTACCAGCCAGTCAGCCGGGGTCAGAGCTTCTGGTGGTGACTGTTGGATTGGATGGGGCCACACGGTTGTGGCATCCACTCTTGGTGAGTTCCCTGAAGGGACCGGGCTGGGGGCCGTGGGAGGGGGTAGTGGGACAGCCTCCTGATGTGTCAACTCTTCACTCTTCTATCTCCATTCTTTCCTTCCAGGTGTTTCAAACACACACTCTGCTGGGTCACAGTGGCCCAGTCGGCGCAGCTGCTGTTTCAGAGACCTCAGGCCTCCTGCTGACCACCTCAGAGGATGGCTCCCTACGGCTCTGGCAGGTGCCCGAAGAGGCAGGTGAGTGAGGTGTGGAGAGAGGCAAGGCGTGAAAGGTGGGTGGTACGTGAAAGTGGGACCAAGAAATTCAAGGGTAGCCTGCTCTCTCCTCGTGTACCCCAACAGTGGTCCAGCTCCTAATGAATCGCTTCCTTTCTTCTCCAGATGACACATATAGACCTAGGAGTCCAGCAGCCATCACTGCTGTGGCCTGGGCCCCAGGCGGTTCTGCAGCAGTGTCTGGGAATCAAGCTGGGGAACTGACCTTGTGGCAGGAAGCTAAGGCTGTGGTCACAGTACAGGTGAGTGGAGTAAACTTCAGTTTTATGTGAATTCTGCCCTGGTTGTGTATCTGGTGGCATGTGCTAGGGTCAGAGGTTGTGTAGAAGCCTGGGAGGGGGGGTGGGTGTGGACAGGTTAATCCTGGTTCCTCAGAAGGGTGTTCATTGGAAGGACTGGTGTTGAAGCTGAAACTCCAATATTCTGGCCACCTGATGCGAAGAGCTGACTTGTTTGAAAAGACCCGGATGCTGGGAAAGATTGAGGGCAGGAGGAGAAGGGGATGACAGGATGAGATGGTTGGATGGCATCACCGACTCAATGGACATGGGTTTGGGTGGACTCCGGGAGTTGGTGATGGACAGGGAGGCCTGGCGTGCTGCGGTTCATGGGGTTGCAAAGAGTCGGACAAGACTGAGCGACTGAACTGTATTCACTAGGCTCCAGGCTGCATCAGTGCTCTGCTCTGGTACTCAGCACACACCTTGATTGTTGTCAGTGCTAATGAAAAAGTCAGCGAGTGGCACGTGGAACTGCAGAAGGGTTCAGCACCCAGAAATGTCAGGTGAAATGAGGCGGCTGGGTTAAACCTGGGATTTTGCTTAAATTTCTCCCCTCTCTTTCTGTACTTGGTCAACAGGATATTAGTTAGTAAGCAGGGTAAAGGTCCCTGGGAAATTGTTTTCTGTGCCTCATTATGTCGATTAAAATAATAATTATCAAATTTTTACTGTATGCTAAGTTCTGGGCCAGGCAGCTTGAACCAGATTGAAATTAATTTTTATTTAAGGGAGCTCACAGTAGAGGAGTATGAACATAAATAAATGGCCAACAATATGTGGGGCGATCACTGCTATAATAAATTATATAAAATTCCTGGGGCTGCAGAGTTTAAGGAATTTACTGTTTACAAGAGTGGCTGTTTGAGATTGGGCTTAAAGTAAGGACAGGGAATGGTGTTTTAGGAAGAGGAGGTAGCATTAATAAAAGGCCCAGGGATGTGAGCATGCACGGTGTATTCTGAGTATAGCTAAGTCTTTGGGTTCTTGGTGTGAGTGGTGGTGGGGTATTGCGTTGAAATAATACACTGGGGCCAGGCTGTAGAGGGCACAGGGCTAAGAATTTTGAGCAGAATAATTATCTGAATTTTAGAAAGAGAACTCTAGTGGCCATGTGGAGGATGGATAGTAGTAGGGAGATACTGAAGGTAGGGCGGCCACATTTACAGATGATGCTATAGTCCCGGGAAGACATAACATGGGCCCTAATCTGGGCAACAGGGATGAGCCGAGAGAAAGATTTAGGCGTATGTTGAAAGTTGACTCTGCAGTGCTTATCGATCAGTTGCAGGTCAGGAGGGAAGGAAAGGACAGAAGTGTTAGAGATTCCTAGTTTGAGCGATTAAGGTGATAGTATGATAAATACTAACATTTTTTATTTCTGAGAGAATCAGAAAGAAGGCAGTTTTGTAGGGATGATGATACAGTTTGTTTTGTACTATACTCCTGAGGAATTCATGGGGAACTGAGGAGCCCGAGAGATGTGAACTGAAGTAGACTCTTGTCCATGTGCCTTGTTTGAACTTCAGTCTTTGCCTGAACCGAGTTCTTCAGGAGGACTTAGGTTTCCTGACAAATGTAGGCCTGGCCCCTGATGCTCACTCCCTCATCTTGGCCAGAGCGGATTTGCAGTTGTTGCACATGAAGCCAGGTGATGAGCCCTCTATAATCTGGTAAGACCCCAAGTGCTGTTTTCTCTTAGCCTAGAGAAAAAGGAAAAGTGGGTTAGTGGTTACCCTGAGGTTGGGTCTAACTAAAACAAACACTGGGGTCTTATTGGAGGGGTGTTCCTGGGCTTCGCCTCTTCCTTTCTTATAAACCAGGGGAAGTTATTCGGAAGATCCTATGATATTGTCCACCCACCAGGACTATGGTGCGTTTGTCCTGCAGTCAATGAAACTCCAAGTTCTTCCTTTCTCAGTAAGTTCTGTTTGGGCGTGTGTTAAAACAACCATTTGTTCAGGACTGCTATTTTAAAGTCTTGAGGCCATGGCTGAGTGAAAGAGGAAGGAAGTGAAAAGCAGTTGGTTCCAAATCCCCTTCTCTGCCTTTAATTGGAACTCTACTGAAGAGTGTTTTATATTGGATTTCCTTGTAAGATTTCACTGATACAAAAGAGGATTCTAGTGTTTAAAAGAATCGTGGGAAACCATAAACCTACGTGGGTGTTCAGTAGCTCAGCAGTGTCTGACTCTTTGAGACTCCATGGACTGTAGCTCACCAAGTTCCTCTGTCTATGGAATTTTTCTGGCAAGAATAATGGAGCTGATTGCTGTTTCCTCCTCCAGAGGATCTTCCTGACCCAGGGATCAACCCTGCATTGGCAGGTGGATTCTTTAGCACTGTGCGGCCTGGGAAGCCCCTATACTACGCTTCATCTTAGCCAAAAGGCTGAGAAGTGATCAACCTAGGCATTTTCTTAATTGCATTATCTTCATGTCTCTTGTCTTGTCACAATGGGTAGTAGTCCGGAACAATACAGACATATCTCTAGACATTATACCAGATGAAAGAAGCCAGACCCAAAAGAGTACATACTATATAATTTCACTTAAATGAAGTTCAAGAACAAGCGAAACTAATTTATAGTGACAGAAGTCAGAATATTGTTGACTCTGGGGGTGGTGATAGGGTAAGGGGCATGGAGGCAACTTTGCAGGGTGGTGGAATGTACTATGGCTTGATTTGGGCAGTAATTACATGGATGGATACATGTGTAAAATTTTATCAAGATGTCCATTTAAGATTTGTGTACTTTACTGGATCATGGATATAATTTTGAAAAGTCTTGACCAGCCCAGAGCAGAGAAGAGTTACTTTGTCTGGGAAGCAGTAAGCGATACAAGTAGGCTAAAGAAAATGCTCTGTCCTTTCACAGGGGCAAAAGGAATTAGGCGAGTTTGAAGAGTGCCTGGAATTTGATCTGAATTTAGAGAATCCCAGTAATACCCTCATATCAGTAACTCAGGCCAAACCTGGGTCTGGTGAGTGATGTTGGGCGGGCCCAAGGAATCCAGAGACGGCCTCGGGGAGGATGGTGGATTCTTCAAAGTCTAAGACCTGGCTCGGATTCTGCCCTTGAAATGGCAGAGTCCTCATTTTTGTGTGCCAGCTCTGATGGGATGCTGTGGAACCTAGCCAGATGCACCGATGAAGGAGAATGGATCACAGATAATATCTGGCAGAAAAAAGCAGAAATGCCTGCAACTCAAACTTCAGAGACAGAGTCATGTGTGTGTACTGACACCTATAACTGGTCAACAGTCACAGAGCTAAAGACGCAGCAGCGTAGAAAGGTGAGTTTGAGGGAAAGGTCACAAGATATTGGGGAGGAGGCTCTAGGTCCGACCCAGCAAACTTCTCTGCTCCCTTGACTGAGGCGGGTCCTTCTAGAACTCACCACACCTCTTCCTCTCTAAGATTCACTCAGGCCCTGTCACAGCCCTCCATGTACTGCCTGGGTTGCTGGTAACAGCTTCAAAGGACAGAGATGTTAAACTGTGGGAGAGACCCAGTATGCAGCTGGTAAGTGTGTGTGTGTGTGTGTGTGTGCGCGCGTATGCAGCTGGTAAGTGTGTGTGTGTGTGTGTGTGTGTGCGCGCGCGTGTGTGAGGAGGACAAAAAGGATGTCAGAGAGCAAACTTGGGGTAAGGAAAGACAGAAGATCAAAATTGTTTTCTCTCCTTCTTGCAATAATGTGTAACTAACTTGTTTCTAAATAAAAGTCATTGGTGTGGGAGACAAATAAGTTAGTAAGGAGGCCCTCGGCTTGCAGCCCTCATCTCCCGTTTTTGTTCCATTGTAGCTGGGCCTGTTCCAATGTGAAGGGGCAGTCAGCTGCCTGGAACCTTGGCTGGGTCCTGACTCTACCCTGCAACTCGCAGTGGGAGACACACAGGGCAATGTCTACTTTCTCTCCTGGGAATGAAGATCACTACTCAGGGCAAGGAGACTGCTTGTGCTAGAGAGCCAAAGCCTGAAGACACCAGTGGCTACTTTCCTGATACAATTGTATAAATAAAGGGCCAGAAAATCTCAGAGTGTAGTCCTGCCTGTGTTCTCATGTGGATTTGCACCAAGAGGGAAGAATATGGATATTCTTATGTTTCTTTTCTGAATAAACATTAATCCTTACTAGAACTGTGAGAAAGTGAAGCAGATCTTTGGTAGATATTCTTTGAAATTAGGCTTTAGAATTCTTGTGTGATGTGCTGGCCCCAGGATCCTAAGGGATGACTCCTCCCAGGAGGAGGTATGAAAGTGATGTTGATGAGCACTTAGTCTGAACAGATATCTGAAGACCTCTCACTTGTTCAAACAAGAGGAAGAGAAGGAAGAATGAATTAGTTGTCTCCTATCTAGGGCACTGGGAAAGAACCAGAAATTGAACCAGGACACTGCTAGGTTCCTCTCACAGAAACAGCCCGTCTAACTCAGAGCCAGCAGCCCAGGTGAAAGGTGAGAAGCCAGGATACCGAGAGCAGAGCGAGTCTTCTGGCTTTCACAGACACTAATGGACCAGCGGCAGCCACTTGACTTGCAAGCATTAGTCAGTATAGTAATTTGCCTTCTTGGAAGAGATCACAAACGGGTTATCTTTCAAATTGCAGGTCACAGATTAAAATGAGTTGAAGGGTGAAACAGTGCATACACATGGATTAGCTGTGAACTGTGACCCTCTGAAGTAAAAGTTCTCTGACCTTATACTCCTATCATCTGTTTATGGGAGAGGAAGATACCTGAGGCCCTTTCTTTCTGAGGGTTAAGGAAGGGTTTAGGGTCTTCTGTGTCCAAGAATTTGAGGACTTGTATATGATAAGCTAGAGCTATTACAGGATTTTATCCTGGGTTGGTAGGGTTCTTTCAGAGAAATACCACTGCACTCTGAAGTAGAGTTTTCCGGATTTAGGGAGTTGAGGGGTACTCAACAAAACAAGTTTTGTTCTTACTTGCTCCAAAATCACCTGAAGAATTTTATCTTATTTTTTATCAATGCCTCATGTTCTTCCTCAACCTGAGGATAAAGACATGAGGAATGCCAACAGCTGATGTCTTAATTATAGGTCACGCTTCTGTCATTTCTCATGTGCCTCATGCAAGGGCTCTAAATAGGCCTTCCAGACCAACTCTTCCATTGTACCTTGTGACTAGAAGTCCAAGTTAAGGTAATGTGAAACCTATGATTCGTAATACTACCCAGAAATGCTACAGAGAGCCATGACACAGCATCATCCAGAAAGTCGCTGGTTTCATTTGCCTTTTGTTCCCCTGAAAGTATGGGCCAAGGACAGAAGGAAGCCCTAGAGGTCTGTCTTCCAAGTTCTGAAAATTCTATCAAAGTGACCCAGCTGAATCTGTAGCTGTGGGGCTGGAGAAAGTAAAGTCTGCTTGTTCAGTTAAGACTCAGTCTTGTTGGCTAGGACCACATGAAGGGTGTGTCCTTTCTTAAAGATACACAGTGAGGCCAAAGTATAATTGCTATGAGTGAAGATAAGAACAGGCTCTAGGTAACAGTAAATATGTACCCAAGGGAGTTGAAAGGAAAATCAGCTTAGGTTTTACACTGAATATTTTTAAAATAATTATTTTAAATAAAGAGGACATTAAAAAATTATTATTATATATTTTGGCCCTGTGGGACCTTAGTTTCCTGACGAGGGATTGAACATGGGCTCCCTGCAGTGAAAGGCCAGAGTCTTAACCATTGGACCACCAGGGAAGTCCCCACATTAAATATTTTCTGAGTTTTTATCACTGAACAGAATTTCAGGATTGTGATGAGTTGCCCAATTACAGTCACTGGATTGTAGGATCGTAGCACATCGGAACAGTCTCTTCTTCTGCATGTGTGCTAAGTCGCTTCAGTCAGGTCTGACCCCATGGACTGTAGCCTGCCAGGTCCCTCTGTCCATGGGATTTCCCAGGCAAGATTATTGGTATGTATTTAATGTCAGATGAAACCTGGACTCCATTCTTCAGTTAAAAATAATATATATGGGGAACTGATAGCATTTTATTAAAAAAGGAAAAAACCACTTGTCGGTGCTAAATCTTCTACCTGGAAATGAAACATTGCTTCCACTCATATTTTATATATGTGAGCAAAGCAAGTCACATGGCTCTACCGGACATCAAAGGGGAGGGAAGTGTCATCCTACCATGTACCTGGGAGGAGAACTGGGAACCACATACAGTTATCCCCCAAAGAACCTGTGTTGATACTTTTTCCAGTAGAATGGCTTTAAGTCCTTAAAGATCATTTAAGATTTACAGAGAATCTTCTCACATACTCTTCTTCACTTGGCTTCCTCTGTTAGCATCTTACATAACCAAGAAATTAATGTTGATATAATATTATTAATTTGGATGCAGATTTGGATTTTTCCACTAATATCGTTATTTTGTTCCGGGGTCCAATTCAGAATACCACATTGTATTTAGTCATCAGGCTCCTTAGTCTAATCCTGCAACTGTGCCACTTTCTCAGACTTCCTATAGGCTTGACATTTTTGGAGAGTTCTGGTCAGGTGTTTTGTAGAATCTCTCAGTTTGGCTTTGCTGTTTTCTCATGAAAAGATTAAAATTATGAATTTAAGGGAAGAATACATATGATGGGCCCTTCTTGTTATAGCATATCAAAAGCAATCACATCAACATGACTTATTACTAGTGATGTTAACCTTGATCATTTTTAAAGCTGAGGTGCTATTTGCCAGGTTTTCCTTACTGTACCATTTTCATCTGTTTGTTAGAAGCAAGTCATTAAGTCTAGCTCACACTCAAGGGGAAGGGGACTAAACCACTAAGGGAGATATATCAGAGAATTTGTGATAATTGCCACAAAATCAATACATTTTGAGGTAAGTTTTTTTTAGACTATGCAAATATCCTGTTTCACTGACTTTTTAATATTCATCCATGAGCAATTATTACTGTGATTTTCTAGGGATGATTTTCTATTTCCTTCTGTATTAATTGAAATTCTTATGAAAGGAATATTTATCCCTTCTTCCCTATTTATTTATACATTGGTTGAGTCGTTCACATATCAGTATGGACTTGTGTCTAGGGGAGCCTGTTGTATTTTATTACTCAAACATCACAGTGTGTATATATCAGTGCAACTTTTTCTGGCCACTAAAGGAAAATATATATCACAGAAATTCAGCACAGCATTTTTGAGGTATAATTCATTTTCACCCCTTTAGAGTGTGCAATTCAATGTTTTTTAGTATATTCCAGCACTGCATGGCAAGCCACTCCAGTACTCTTGCCTAGGGAATCCCATGGACGGAGGAGCCCGGTAGGCTGCGGTCCATGGGGTCGCTACGAGTCGGACATGACTGAGCGACTTCACTTTCACTTTTCACTTTCACACATTGGAGAAGGAAATGGCAACCCACTCCAGTGTTCTTGCCTGGAGAATCCCAGGGAGGGGGGAGCCTGGTGGGCTGCCGTCTATGGGGTCACACAGAGTCGGACACGACTGAAGTGACTTAGCAGCAGCAGCAGCAGCAGCAGCAGCAGCAGCAGCAGCACTGCAACTATCACACTAATTCCAGAACATTTTCATCATCCCCCAAAAGAAACATTGTACCCATTATCAATCACTCTCCTTTCAGTCCTTCCTTCAGCTATCTACAATTGCTCATATACTTTTTATCTTATGGATTTGCCTATTCAAGACATTTTATATAAATGGAGTCATACAATGGCCTTTTATGTGGCTTCTTTCATTTAGCATGTTTTCAAGGTTCATCCATTTTGTAGCATATATCAATACTTTATTCCATTTTATAATAATATTAAAATATAACAAATAACACAATAATATTCCATTGTATAGATAAACCATATGATGTTCATCCATTCATTAATGGATAGACATTCTGGTTATTTCCACTTTTTGGCTATTACTATGTTGCTATCAACAGTCATGTGCAAGTTTCTGTATAAACGTTTCTAATTCTCTTTATATACTCAGGATTGGAATTGGTAGATCACATGGTAACTATATGTTTAACTGTTTGAAAAACTGCCAAACTATTCTCCAAAGAAGCTGTGCCGTTTTACATTCTCACCAGTAACATGTGAGGGCTCTAATTCGTTCACATCTTCACCACTACTTGTTATTGTTGGTCATTTTAATTGTAGCCCTTCCAGTGTTTGTCAGGTGGTATCTCATGGTTTTGTTTCCTTAATGTTTAATAATGTTGAGCGTCTTTTCATGTGTTTATTATTGGGCATTTGTTGTTTCTTCTTTGGAGAAATTTCTCTTCAAATTCTGATTTTTAACTGAGTTATTTACCTTTTTATTGCTGAATTGTAAGTGTTTTATATATTCTGGATACTAGATCCTCATCAGATTATGATTTGCCAATATTTTCTCCTATTTTAGGTTGTCGTTTCACTTTCTTGACACTGTCTTTTGATTAACAAAAGCTTCAACTTTTGGGGGAAAAAGTATGTCAGAATCAAGGGAACTATGAGAATATAAATCATAGAAGAGAAGTATAGTCCTAGAAATGACACTTGTTATTTGATAAAAGGTGTCAAATTTTGGTGAAGACTATTATTTTCTTTGGTTAATTGTGCTGTTGATGTCCTGTTTTCAGAAACTATTGCCTAATCCAAGGTCACAAGATTTCCACCTGTGTTTTCTTAAAGAGAGAATACATTTAACCAGTTCCTTTTTTATGGCTTTTTGTATATAACAGTTCTGCAGGAACATCATCTATGTAAACATGTGTATCTGTAATTTAGGTCAAAGGGTGTATATATTTAAAATTTTTGATAGATATTGGTAATCTGGTCTCTACAATGTTATAAACTATTGTTTTCGTTTAAATAACCTTCACTGTTACTAGAAGTATGTTATATGTGTGTGTTTATCGGTGTTGCATGTGTTTATAAATAGTCAATAAGCCTCTGGATTTGACTTTGGTACTTCTTAGATGGGGGGGTACATCAAAATCATTCTACTTCTCTCTCTCGCTCCCTGAGATGTATTCAGGCTTAGTGACAGTCCCCCAGGTGCTTCCCCAAATTGTGGACATCTGCTGAGATCTAGGATGCTAAGTGGTGGGAGACCGGGTCTGCAGATGGTAAACGGGGGAAAAAGGCAAGTGAGAAGGTTTGCATGGGAAGCAATTCAGTCTTTGCTGCCTCTACCCTTCCTATAATATTACCCAACAAACTCTGCTGCTGCTGCTGCTGCTAAGTCACTTCAGTCGTGTCCGACTCTGTGTGACCCCATAGACGGAAGCCCACCAGGCTCCCCCGTCCCTGGGATTCTCCAGGCAAGAACACTGGAGTGGGTCGCCATTTCCTTCTCCAATGTGTGAAAGTGAAAAGTGAAAGTGAAGTCGCTCAGTCGTGTCCGACCCTTAGCGACCCCACGGACTGCAGCCCACCAGGCTCCTCCATCCATGGGATTTTCTAGGCAAGAGTACTGGAGTGGCTTGCCATTGCCTTCTCACCCAACAAACTCTAGTTTGCAGAAAAACTGTGTTAAATGAGGAAAAGTTTTAATCTCCATTAGTCTCCCTCATTGCACAGAGGAGGCTATTGAAAGAACAGACTCCTGAGTAACCTGCAGCTAGCTGTGGGATATGTAGAGAAGCTGTACTTTCTGTCTACTAACATCAGAATAAACATGTGCTTGCAGAAGTAAAGTCCCAAAAAGCCAGTGATAGATTTGTACTACCTTTATTACAGAAAATATGAGAAAAATCAAAAGTACAACATTGCCTGTTTCTTGCTTGAAGGTCATATCTTCTCTGGGTTATCATCTCTTAAAATCAACTGTCACCACAGCTGCAGGAAATTAAACTGAACCTTTAGAAGGTATCGCATTCGGACCTGGTTGGGGTTATAGACGATAAATTCATTGTAGTTGAGGGTATAACCCTCCGGATTCAGAATTCCTGTGTCACTTGCTGGTCCTAATGGCACTGTACTCCCATTCCTGCCAAATGGAAGACAGTGTGTCAACATTTGCCTCTGGTCCAAAAGCTGGAATAGAGAAAGTAGAGTCTTATCTGGCCAAAAGGAGTTTTCTGGCCCTCCAGCCTCTGAGTACTTACAAGGTGATGGCGCACGCAGGACTGGGAGCCATCTTGCCCAGCCCCTTGGTGCTGTGTTTGCCTTGAAGTAATCCTTCTGCCTCTGGGTTGGCCCCGAGTAGCTCATTACACTGACCCAGAGCTACCTGCAAAGCGAAACATCTTTAAATGACCACATCCTCTAAAGCCAAACAGAAAACTCCATCAGTACTTTCTTCTATTCCAGCAGAACCGAATGCAATGGAAACTGTGTTGGGCTTCCCTCTCAAGTTCTCCCAGCTGAACCTCTTGGTTCTGTGGCCAGTCTTTTCTCTTTGGAAAAATAGGAACTAATAATAAACTAGAGATCATAGATGCGTTCCTGCCTTACCTCTGATAAGAGCAGCAGCCCAGTATCCTTTAGGCGAGTGGCAAAGCAGTAATTGGCACTCTTGGAAGACATGTCAGCAAAGTAGATTCCTTTTCCAAACTGAAATATATAAATAAACAACAAGGTCAACTGCCTAACCCAGTGTGCTATAAGAAAGACTCATAGCAGTACCCTGTGTTCTACTATCTTAAACACAATATAGACTCTTTTCCATTTCCTCTCACAATTCTGTTCCAAGAGGAGGCAGAAGCATGGATAAATCTCTGCTTTCTGGGGGAAAGGTGAGGTATCTTTAGGAATTTAAGAAAGGAGGATCACAGTAAATGCCAGGGTTATGAGTGAGCAGGTTTAATTCTTAGGAATGTCACCACTTAATCCTAATCTAGAAAAAAAAAAGGGTTCCAATTTCCACTCACCATGTAACCTGTGATGGGAGCCTCAGGTGGGGCGATTCGAAGCCCATGGCTCAGGATTCCCACCCAGTTACTCAGCCTGGAGCCATGCCAGAGTAGCATCCTAAGGAAAAGCCACTATTATTGTACTCTCTCTTTCTCTCCTACAAACACAGGCCATAAGCATCAAAAAGCCAACAGTTGTCTGGGCTATCCTTCTTTATGAGTTCCATAACTGCACTTCAGGCAAGGGACTATCTTCCCAAACCGAAAGTTAAATGGAGACCTGTTATGAAGGTCTTCTCTGAAGGCTTCTTTTTCACCCTCCTTCTCAACTTCAAAGACATCCAGCAAGGTCATGGTATAGTCACTGTGTGTGGGAGCATGGGTAGACTGTAGGTACTGGGAAATCACCTGTGAAAAAGAATGAAAGACAAGGTTGACCTGAACTCTATAAGAGACTAGGCTGAAATGAAGAATCTTGGGCTTCTTGTATAAGTTGGCCTAAATGGTCTCACAAGGGCAGCCAGAAAGAGTCTTACCTTCTCAATCCTTAGTAAATAGAAATTCCGCCCTAAAGTTTTCTCTTAACCAGATGCAGTCAGAGAACAGTGGCATGGGGAGGGTGGATCTTAATGGTGAAAATAAATGATCATTTTTCTTACTTTGAACTCATAACTCTCATGGTCTAAAGGGTGCAAGGCACACTGCAGTTTTCTATAATGTTGGTCCAATGGGTGTTCCGGGCTTTGCAGTTCTGTCTTCACCAGCTTAATTGCAATTTCAATGTCTCCCAAAGCCTGACAAGATGAGACAGAATCAATGTGGGAGAAACTTGGGACAAGGGATTTAATACTTCCCAATCCACACGTATCTCACCTCCAGTAGTTGTACTTTATCTGACAGTTCTTTCTCTGTCTGGATTAATGGAGGGGTACGGAGTCTAAGGGCAGAGATATAGTCAATAATTAATTCTCCGATGTTTGGCCAAAAGGCATATGACCAAAAACACAGATTAAAGATAGGTTCTTTAGGAAATAGGTATAAGAACAATGGTTTTCCATTTGAAAGAGATCTGTATGAGATTTTTAACTTTCAAATACATAAAGAGATATTATGTATATATTCTGAGTAGGATAAAACAAACTACACAGACTTTGACCTGTGAGACTATAGAGTTAAAATTCCTTTTTATGGGAGTTTTTAAAAAATAAGATGTACCAACATCTATAAGGAACAGTTTGGATGAAGTCCTATGTAGAAATACAAAGGCAGAAATGCACCTATTGACCACTCGGGGTTCTCTCTAGGTCACAGGCCTCTATAAAGCAGTAGAGGAATAAAAATAAAGTAAGCAACAGAATGCAGATCAATGAAGATAAAATGTATTTTATAAACCGAATATCATTTGAGTTCACAGAAATGGTGTTGGTGTGTTAGTCACCTTATAGAATTGGGTGAAATGCCTGAAGGTGTTTTACATGCTGGTTGCATGGCTAGACCCACTCTCCCTAGAGCTGGTAACTTCTGCTTGGTCAGAGAATATGGTTGTAGATCAAGGCAGGAGATTGCAGCCCCTACTCGTAAATTGATTAAATAGGTTATTTATAAATCATGTTGGCTCTGTATCTACTCAAGATGATCATTTCTTTCAAAAAGAAAATTTAAAAAGATGATAGTTCCTGCTGAGTGAAGTAGAGAATATTGCTGGGCAGAATACCAAAGTGAAGTAACAGCACAGGTCATACCCAAAGTCATGTGGGATTCTGGTGTAGAATTCATTGCATGCTTCCACGAGAGCTCGTCCATGCTGGCCAGCCCGAATACAGTCCTCAATCTTCTTAAGAGACTGGTAACCTGCCTTGATTTGTGCCACTGTCAGCTTCCCTGCAGACCCAGAAAGAGATCAGACTCCACAACTATAGGCCCATCCTGGAAACTGTATTTATGACCCTGCCCAACAAAGACTCTCACCTTTCAACTTTTAAAATTGTTCTTCCTCCCCGCTATACAATTTCTCACCCCAATTCTCTCTTCCTTTACTCAGTAATATCAGCAAGCTTTAAATCATGATGGTGATAAAATATCCTGTTACATGAACTAGGAACATGAAGTGAGCATGCAGGATAGAATCTGAAGTCCTACCAAGTGGTGCTTTCTTGGTATCGTATTTCATTTCTACCATCATCTCTTCCATGGCCTGGACATTACAGATCAACTTTATCAGCTCCTGCACACGAAGATCTAGCTGTGACTCTAGTTTCAAGGGGGATTTAAGAGATTCCTCTTTCTTTGTTTCCTCTTCATTCTGTAGCTCAAAAAAAAAAAAGGAAAAAAATCACACAATTGGAAAAGATTTATTATATGTTCCTTGCAAGGACTGGCTATACAATATCCCTGGCAGATGAACACCAGCTTTTGATTGAAAGGAGGCCCATCCCATTATAAACCTAGTTAGAGTACTCAGTGTGACTTCAGATTCTAGTCTTACTTCTATCTCCCGTGGTTAAACACTCAGAATAAGTCTATAAGGTCCTCCTAATATGATGTCATTAAGTTTGTAAAGGCAGCTATTGTATCTCAAATCTTCTCACCTTAAAAAGACTGGTTTTTCCATTTTTCAAATATGAAAAATTTGTGACAGTTTTCAGGAAAGATCCTTTCAGTAAAGCATCTTGGTTGTACCTCAGCATTCAAAATTAAATTAAACAAAAAATAAAACTTTTTTTTTTTAGGACCTAAGGATTTTAGTAAATAATAGAGACTAGGACCTCATCCAAGTCACTCTACTAGACTTCACTCTGAGAGGAAAGAGTTTTTCCCTAAACATAGAGTTTACCTGTGTATTGCTGGCATAGTCCATTTGTAGCATATCATATTTTCCAGGCACCTTCTCAAACTTCTCACGATCCTCCCAATTATTTTTTGTTTTGTCAAGGAATCTGTAGAGTTCAAGTTGATGAGAAAATCTTACAAATAAGGGTCTACTACTAGGGATGGGCTTTTTCCTAAGAATATCTCTAAAACTTTTTATTTCTTACACCATCAATATTCCATAAATCTGGATTCTAAATTAGGGCCCTGCATGGACAGAAAAGCTCTAGAGAAAAAGGAAGCAAAAAGTGGTTAAAAACCCAAAGGCTCCAATCATCACTAAAGTCATTGAGATTTAAGACAAAAGATTACTATCCAATCTTTTTCTCTGAAAGAAACATTCCCAGGGACTCCAGACAGTTTTTCATAGCATAGTAAAACAATTTTTAAAAAAATTTTATTTATTTATTTGGCTATGCCGGGTTGCTGCATGCCGGGACCTTTAGTTATGGCACGCGAACTCTTCGTCATGGAATGTGGGATCTAGTTCCCTGACCAGGGATCAAACAAGGGCGCCCTGCAGTGGGAGCATGGAGTCGTAGCCACTGGACCACCAAGGAAGGCCCATACTTTTTAAAATTGTAGCTGAATAGTCTCATCTCATTCTCCCCAAATTTCCTAAATTGTTGGTCATGTGCTGAATATGTTAGCTTCATTTGATTTTAGTCAATTTCTGGTTCCAAGTGATTTAATCACTATCTAAGGACCAGTTTGGTGTTCCAGTCACACGATGTCACAGTGGAAAGACATTATCTTTTAGGCCAACTCACACTTATTATGAAATTCCTAAAGAAGATATATCCAAGAAGATGAAAGATATTATTTTGTACTCATTTCTTAGCACTCACTTCTTTTGAAAGATTTCCTTGGCCTTGCTGAGGTCCCTGGAACAAGCCACCAAGCTGTGCTGCCCTGTCTTCCCAACTGCAAGGTAAATGCCATAAGTAAGATAGTTCCCTGCCCACTCAACCCAAGAAGAGTTCTCTGATAGTAACAAGCCAGATCTCTAAGGTCTCTCCACTTAGCATCTGACAAACAGGCAGGAAGGAAAGAAGGAAAAGATGAAAGGGCTTAGGGAACCGACCCTGTTGCCTCTGAGCAGCACTTGCAGCCCAATCGCAGTAGAGTTCTCAGCCTTAACAAGCTACTTAGTTTTTCCAGTGCTAATGAGGATGCCTGCCATGCCCCAATTTCAAGCAGCACAATTTGATTCCTAAGCCTCTCTCAGGTTATATAAACTCCACTACACCAACTGAAACCCAGAGAATTCTTCGGCTATTCACTAAACTGCTTCTGGC
This sequence comes from Moschus berezovskii, assembly GCF_049115385.1. Classification (NCBI taxonomy): domain Eukaryota; kingdom Metazoa; phylum Chordata; class Mammalia; order Artiodactyla; family Moschidae; genus Moschus; species Moschus berezovskii. Next base: position 99,884,539 of record NC_142468.1, read on the forward strand.
TTTCTAAATAACAACCCACAAAATCTACAATAAAAGCAATTACCTCGGCCCCATCTCATCCAAACACTGAAGTTTCTCTGGTCATCATCTTCTAACAGCTGAATCAGATAATACTTGTTGTTGTTGAACTGGAGATTGGTCTATGAAAAGAGAAATATGAACATAAAAGGACAGAGGTTTGCAAATAGAAGCCACATAAACCAATGACTCTTGGTCAAAGGTTACAGTAATTGCCATGAGGAAAGGACAAAAAGGGATAAGAAAATCAGGTTCAGTTAAGAGTAAGGATATAATAAAGGAAGAAAAGGGTTTCTATACTATACTTTGAATTTCTAGGAATTAAAGCCTGGAAGCTTCCTAAAACCTCCACCCAACCTCAAATGTCCTATATTGATTGGCTCCTTCTGTTTCTTCCTGCCTCACCTCCCTCCATAGATATTACTGAGGCCATATGTGTTTTCCTGCTCCCAATCCATTTACAGTCATTATTTTCCAAATGAAAACAATTTTGATGCCCCTAAGATCTGTAACCATTATGCTTCTTCGTTTAGACAACTTATTCTTTAACAGTACTGTTTACAATTTTGGCTTGTCATCTGCAACAATTTGACCATGAGTTGAGAGTAGGACAGTGTTAGGAGGGGAAAAAGGATAGACAGAAACCACTGCCACACCTACCCCATACCTAACATGACCTAGAGACATTTGGAGACAATGTGACCAGTATCTAAAAAGGTATCCTGTGAGTAACCTACTCCAGTGAAGAGAGGAAGCAGTCCATGATAGGGAACAGTAGCTTGCGCTGTAAAGCCGAGCCCTGGTCACCCAGTCAATCTTCTTTAGTTAAGCATGTTACCTGTTCTACCTCTTGCCTGCTCATATTATAAATTCGCTGAATGGTAGAACAAAAAGGGGCCTTAAGACCTTTTCTATCTGCTTATGATATTTTACGGAAAAAAATGGTAACAGAGGAATTCTACGTAGCTCTTAGAAGTATATATGATAGATCAATAAATTAAAATATGAAGACATATTCAGGAAATACCAAGCATGAGCAGTATCTATCCAAAACAACAAAAATAAGCAAGAGGAAAAGATAGAAAAGGAAAAAACTGGAGGTTAGTGGCATGATGGAGAAAAAAACGCTCCCTTCATCTCCCTCTTCAGTCTATGAAAGCAAAAAATCCACAGCTCCGCAAAGGGGCCCACACACCAGGATGCCAGAAAATTCCACACATCTGTACAGCTAAAGGTGGGTGGCCTGGAACAGAGGAGCGGAACCAGGGCAGGAGTGGAGGCGCTGCCTGCAATCCCGTCCTGCCGGAGAACCCGGCAGCAGCAGGTGATGCTGGAGTCTTGGTGGCAGTGGCAGCAATGATGGGAGCCATGGAGGGCCCATGACCGGCTCCTGCACCTTCACCCTCACTGGCGGCTCCTGGCTGAAAGCAACAATACCAGAGATCTCAGAGGCACTGGTGAGGCCACCTGGCTTCTTGCTCTGCTTCCTCCTGAGGTGGAGCCTATGACTTAGGAGATTCCAGATGCATGGAAGCTCCTACCACCCTGGTGCTCCAGGCGGTGATGCCAGTGACAGTAGCAGCAGCAAAGCACCAACAGCCTTGGAGGCACAACTGTGATAAGGTGGGCACCAGGTGATCCCTCTGACAGAGGTGGCAGAGGGTGGAAAGTGCTCTCAAATGGAACTATGGGCAGATCAGATAAGAGAAGCCAAAACCTTGTGCTAGAGCGCCACCTACTGGAAAACAAAGGAAAGCCTTCTAATTTCTAACCTATTGAATCCTTAAAAATCAAGATTTTAAAAAAACCTTTACCTAAAGAAGAAAGGTTTCACTACTTCAAATGTCCTGGCAGAAGAACACCTCAAACACTAGGAATAACCATAGTTACAGTGTATCGCGAAAATAAAATGACAATTTTCCAGAAAAGAAACAAAGTCACGGAACATTGTGATCTAACTGATAGAGAATACAAATAGCTGTCATGAAGAAACTCAATGAGCTACAAGAAAACTCAGAAAGGCAGTTTAGTAAGTTCAGGAATAAAATTAATGACCAGAAGGAATACTTTACTGAAGAGATTAAAACTCTATAAAAATCCAAGCAGAAATTCTGGAGCTGAAGAACTCGATAAACAAGATAATGTTTAGAAAGCATTGGAAATAGGGAAGACCATATGAAAGACAGAATAAGTGAGCCCAAATACAGAAATCTAGAAAAGACACAGGTAAGATTAGGAAAGAGAATTAAGATGTAAAAAAAGGAGGAGGAAATTTTATAAGAACTATCTGACTCTTTTAGGAAGGGCAACATTAGGTAATGGTATTTCAGAAGAAGAAGAGAGGGAGAAGGCAGAAGAGAATTTATCTAAAGAAATAATAGCTGAGAACTTCCCAAACCTAGAGAAGAAAATCGGTGTACCACTCTATGAAGCTAAGAGAACACCTAATTGCCTCAATACAAAAAGATCTTTTCTAGGACACATTATATTAAAACTGTCAAAAGTCAATTATAAAGTAGGAATTTTAAAGACTGACAGGGAAAAAAAGGATGCTCACCTACAAAGAAATCCCCCTTAGGCTACATGCAGATTTCTCAGAAGAAACTCTACAGGTCAAGAACCACTGGAATGACACTCAAAATACTGAAAGATAAAAGCTATCAGCCAAGAATATCCAGCAAAGTCATCATTCAGAGATGAAGGAGAAAAAAAGCTTTCCCAGACAAAAGCTGAGAGTTCATTACCACTACACCTGCCTTAAAGAAATGCTGAAAGGAGTTCTATCTGTAACAAAAAAGCAAAAGTACACAAACCTTTGAGTAAGGTGATAAACAGAATCAGAAAACTGCAACCCTATCAGAAAAGATTTTAAACAGTTTATTATAGCATAAAGGTTAAAGGGGGAAAAAAACAGAAAAAACAACTATACTTCAATTTGGTAAGAAACTCACAACATAATGATGTCTGGCAGAAACAAACAAAATTCTGTAAAGCAATTCAGTTCAGTTCAGTCGCTCAGTCGTGTCCGACTCTCTGCGACCCCATGAATCACAGCACGCCAGGCCTCCCTGTCTATCACCAACTCCCGGAGTTCACTCAAACTCATGTCCACAGAGTCGGTGATGCCATCCAGCCATCTCATTCTCCGTCGTCCCCTTCTCCTCCTGCCCCCAACCTTTCCCAACATCAGAGTCTTTTCCAGTGAGTCAACTCGTCCTTCACTTAAAAAATAATTAAAAAAAAGAAACTCACAACATAAAAAGGAATAATTTGAGACAACAAAAACATAAATGGGGAAGAGGCTGGGACATGTATACTCAAAAGAAGGTAAGATGGTATCAGCAGAAAAAGGACTATTTTATCCAAGAGATGTTTACACAAACCTCATGGTAACCACAAAATATAAATCTGCTGCTGCTAAGTCGCTTTAGTCGTGTCCAACTCTGTGCGACCCCATAGACAGCAGCCCACCAGGCTCCCCCGTCCCTGGTATTCTCCAGGCAAGAACACTGGAGTGGGTTGCCATTTCCTTCTCCAATGTGTGAAAGTGAAAAGTGAAAGTGAAGTCACTCAGTCTTGTCCGACTAGTAGCGACCCCATGGACTGTAGCCCACCAGGCTCCTCTGTCCATGGGATTTTCTAGGCAAGAGTACTGGAGTGGCTTGCCATTGCCTTCTCCGAAATATAAATCTAGAGCATACTAAAACAATAAAAAAAAAAAAAAGGAAACTGAGAAAAATGTCACAGATAACCACCAAACCAAAGTGGAAAACAGAAACACAAGGAAAAAGAAACAATGGCGATATCAAACAACCAGAAAACAAAAGATGAAATGGCAACAATAAGTCTTCATCTATCAATAATCATCCCAAATGTAAATGGTTCACCAATCAAAAGATATAGAGTGGTTGGACGGATTAAAAACAGGATCTAACTATATGCTGCCTCCAGGAGACTTACCTCAGCTCTAAAGGAAAACATAGGCTCACAGTGAAGGGCTGAAAGATGATACTCCGAGCAAATGGCAGCCAAAAGAAACTGAGTGTAATCAACATTCATATCAGACAAAGCGAAAACAAAAGGCACTCAGTTGCGTCCAACTCTCTGCGACTCCATAGACTATACAGTCCATGGAATTCTCCAGGCCAGAATATTAGAGTGGGTAGTCCTTTCCTTCTTCGGGGGATCTTCCCAACCCAGGGATTGAAGCCAGGTCTCCCACATTGCATGCAGATTCTTTACCAGCTGAGCCACAAAGGAAGCCCAAGAATACTGGAGTGTGTAGCTTATCCTTTCTCCAGTGGATCGTCCGGATCCAGGAATCAAACCGTGGTCTCCTGCATTGCAGGAGGATTCTTTATCAACTGAGCTATCAGGGAAGCCCTAAAAGGCCTATTTTATCTAGCAGACAAAATAGATATCAAGAAAAAAAGGTAACAGTGGGACTTTTCTGGTGGTCCAGTGGCTAAGACTCTGAGATCTCAATGCAGGAGGCTTGGGTTTGATCACTTGTCAGGGAACCAGATCCCACATGTCACAACTAAAGAGCCCACGTGCTGCAATGAAGATGGAAGTGCTGCAACGAAGACCTGGTGCAGCCAAATAAATAAATTTTAAAAAAAGAAAAACAAAGGTAACAAGAGACAAAGATGGACATTATATAATGATAAAAGGAACAATTCATCAAGAAGACATTTTTCAATGTATGCACATGTAACTTTGGAGCACCAAAATATGTAAAACAATTATTAACAGACCTAAAGGAAAAAACTGACAGCAACACAATAATAGTTGGGGACTTGTAACACCCAAATTACATCAATGGATAGATCATTCAGATAGAAAGTCAGCAAGGAAACAGCAGCCTTAAATGAAACATTAGATCAGATGTTTCATAGATTTGTACAGAACATCCCATCCAAGTGCATATGGAACTTTCTCAAAAAATATGTTGAGATACAAAGCAAGTCTCAATACATTTAAGAAGACTGAAATCTTATCAAAAGTCTTTTTTGATAACATGGCATGAAATTTCTACAATGATGTAGAAATCAACAAGAAGAAAGCTGGAAAAATCACAAATGTGTGGAAACTGAACAATGTGCTACTAAACAATATGCAACTGAATAACTATGAGGTCAACAAAGAAATCAAAAGAGAAATTAAAAATACTGAAGATGAAAATACGACAAGCCAAAATCTATGGGATGCAGCAAAAGAGGCACTAAGAGGAAAGTTTAAAGCAACACAGGCCTACCTCAAGAAACAACAAAAATCGCAAATAAATAATCCAACCTCACACCTAAAGGAACCAGGAAAGAATAAATACAGCCCAAAGTCAGTAAAAGGAAGGAAATAACAAAGATCAGAGTAGAAATAAATGAAATAGACTAAAAAGATAACAGTAAAGATCAATGAAACTAAGAGCTGGCTGTTTGAAAAGATAAATAAAATTGAAAAACTTTTAGCTAGCCTCAGAATAAAAGAGGTAAGACTTTGATAAAGGCAGAGATGAAAGAGGAGAAATAAGAATGGGTACCACAGAAACACAAAGAACTATAAAAGAATATTATAATGATCTATATTCCAACAACTGAACAACCTAGAAGAAATGGACAAATCTTAGAATCATACAATGTTCCAAAACTAAATCATGAAGAAACAGAAAATGTGAATAGACCAAACTCTAGTAAAAGAGATTGAAACAGTAATAAAAACACCTCCCTCAAACAAAAGTCCAGGGTAAGACAGCTTCCCAGGTGAATTCTATTAAGCATTCAAAGAGGATTCAATACTTCTCCTCAAAGTCTTCCAAAACATTGAAGAGGAGGGAATACTTCCTAACTCATTTTACAAGGCCCACATTATCCTGATACCACAACCAGACAAGGACAACACAAAAAAAGGAAAGTAGAGGCCCATATCTCTGATGAGCATGGAGAACTGTATGATGATGGATGGGAGCTAAAGTTTCGGTGGTGAGCATCCTATAGTACGTATATACCTACAGAGTAGAAATCTAATGTTGTACATGTGAAACTTAGAGACTGTAATAAACCAATGTTACCTCAATAAAAATAAATTTAAAAAAGAAAAAAATAAATTTAGCTACATAAAAATTTAAAACTTCAATATGGGCAAAAAGTATACTATGAAGAAAATCAAAAGGAAAGTGAAAAATTTAGAAGATATATAAGCAATTTATATGATAGATGAAGGACTATCCTCCACATTATATAAAGTTCCTCAAAGCCCATAAGAAAAAAAGACCAACAACTTACCAGGAAATGTGCAAAATCATATGAACAGTGGGTTCATAGGTTCAATAAATACATAAAATCTGCTAAAGGATCTGCTTCTTATGGAGACTCCACTATTAGGCAAAGTGCACTAGAGTTGAGTATTTGGGATTATGGGGCTTAATATAAGGGACTTCAGAATTAAAGATCTGGGCTTTGGGACACTGTCATCAATAATTATCAAGAAGAAATTCTCATAGTTCCTTCCCTTACCTGATTTAGCATGACATCATAGACATCATTTCCTTCACAGAACACATGGGCCTAGAGAGAAAGAAAAAACTGGCATTTGTGCATTCCCAGTCCTGATGAGGTCAGAAGTGAGGGTCTAAACTTTTTATGCCCCAAACTATCACTCTCCCACATTACCAACATGCATCTTCCAGGGAAAGAAATGCAAAAGTATGTTCTAAACATAACTTGTCAATCCTATAATGAAAACATGTTGCCTTTATGTAATTACAGAAACAAAAATGAGTCTCAGTAAAGGCAACCTGCTCCAGAGGAAGCCTTTCTTCTGTATTCTTCAAATCCTTTTCCCAATCATGGGTAACTCATGCCACACATACCAATGCACAACTTCTCGTAGAACACTGATAATGACACAATTTTCTAATTGAGAAAGAGGTGTGGAAAGCTGATGACAACCATGCTAGAAACACCATGATTAGTACTCCCAAACCCCATGCTGTCCATCCCTTAGCCTTGGAGAAAATTCTGGAGAGGATTCCTAAAACAGATAATAGCAATGTTCCAGACAAGAATCCCAGTGAGAACAATGGTTCTTTGAGAAATTAGTGGGAGTCCTCTTACCTTCCCCACCTTGGCTGTGCACTCTGGGTCCACTGGAGCTTTGCCCTTTAACAGCAAGGTCTTCACAGACTCTGAGGGAAGACAGATAAGTACTACATCTACTTGTATGGGAAACAAAAATAGCTGCCGTGGTTAGATAGAAACCTGTCATAATTCACTCTGCCCTTCCCAAGCAAACTCGATCTGCTCAAGTCTCAGTTTATTATAATAAAATAAATAAAGCTTTTTATCTTCAAGGATAGAAAAAATGAGCGTTGAAAGAACAAAATACTCTCCCACCCTCAGCCCTCCCAGGGACCCTCTTGCTGGTCCACGTCCTCCTTGGTATATGTCTCGGGCTGACCTTGCTTGTCTTCAGTCCCGTCGTTGTCTGCCTTTCCTTCAGCCACAGGCTCCTTTTTCACTTTGTAACATCTTCGAAGTTTCTTTGCAGGAGGAGGGTCTTCTGCAACTGTTTTGCCATTATTAACTCCTGCCGCTTCATTCAGAATAGGCAAGAAGAATGGGCAAAGAAGCAAAAGAATGAGTACACACTGAATATGATGCTACAGTGCAAAAACATCTTTTTAAAGAAATAGACTGAGATGGTTTTGTAAATTTACAAAGGAATAATAACTGCCATACCACTCAGAAAACAGTCTGAGTTCCTGAACTGCTGTTCTAGCCAACAAAACAAAACAACTCACAGACCATGTGAGTTCATGGCCTCAGGCATCAGTCTCAAACTGCTTATCTTTTCTGTTTGCTTGTGCCCCATACCCTCCAAATACCTATCCTCAAACTACTAAAGGTGGTATGAAATAGATTAATAGAGTGCTCTGGAGACTGTGCCCTGTCTCTTCTAACTGGGGAATCAGTGTAGAAGTTATTTCATTTCTTTGTACATCAGTTGCCCTAACTGAAAAATCTAGAGGAAGACAACACATTTAAGAACACAATAAACAGAGTATGATATGCCATAAATCAATTTTAAGAGCTGAATTTTATAATCTCTGAAACTGGGATGACTTATAAGTTGCGATTCACGTTTTAACTGAAAGCGTTTTTCCTTGCTTCAGTTCAGTTCAGCCGCTCAGTCCTGTCCAATTCTTTGCGACCCCATGAATCACAGTACGCCAGGCCTCCCTGTCCATCACCAACTCCCGGAGTTCACTCAAACTCATGTCCATCGAGTCGGTGATGCCATCCAGCCATTTCATCCTCTGTCGTCCCCTTCTCCTCCAGCCCCCAATCCCTCCCAGCATCAGAGTTTTTTCCAGGGAGTCAACTCTTCGCATGAGGTGGCCAAAGTAAAGGAGCTTCAGCTTTAGCATCAGTCCTTCCAATGAACACCCAGGATTGATCTCCTTCAGGATGGACTGGTTGGATCTCCTTGCAGTCCAAGGGACTCTCAAGAGTCTTCTCCAACACCACAGTTCAAAAGCATCCATTCTTCGGTGATCAGCTTTCTTCACAGTCCAACTCTCACATCCATACATGACCAGGGGAAAAACCATAGCCTTGACTAGACGGACCTTGGTTGGCAAAGTAATGTCTCTGCTTTTTAATATGCTATCTAGGTTGGTCATAACTTTCCTTCCAAGGAGTAAGCATCTTTTAATTTCATGGCTGCAATCAGCATCCGCAGTGATTTTGGAGCCCCCCAAAATAATGTCCGACACTGTTTCCACTGTTTCTCCATCTATCTCCCATGAAGTGATGGGCCCAGATGCCATGATTTTTGTTTTCTGAACGTTGAGCTTTAAGCCAACTTTTTCACTCTCCTCTTTCACTTTCATCAAGAGGCTTTTTTAGTTCCTCTTCACTTTCTGCCATAAGGGTGATGTCATGGTACATAAAACAATGGTGCACCTTACACTTAATTTTTTAAACTGTTTTGTATTAGGTATTTAAACCGTGTTGGCACTAAGTTGTAACAGGTCAACAGGCTGTCAGACACAATTTTGTAACCCCCAAATGTATGACAACCGAAATTTTCAAAGTTCGACGTCAAAACAAGTGCTGATTCAGGGGGCGATGGACATAGGAAGGGCTAGTACTCTTGCCTGGAAAGTCCCATGGATGGAGGAGCCTGATGGGCTGCAGTCCGTGGGGTCGCGAAGAGTCAGACATGACTGAGCGACTTCACTGTCACTTTTCACTTTCACACATTGGAGAAGGAAATGGCAACCCACTCCAGTGTTCTTGCCTGGAGAATCCCAGGGATGGGGGAGCCTGGTGGGCTTCCGTCTGTGGGGTCGCACAGAGTCGGACACGACTGAAGTGACTTAGCAGCAGCAGCAGCAGCATACTAGAGGGTACAATTCCTTTTCTGAATTCCCGCCCCCAGTATTCTGACCCCGACAGTTCACTCCGAACCTCGCGCTCTGCCGCCGGCAGTCCCGCGCCGCCGAGCTGCCATGGAGCCCGAACGCTGACGTCATCAGCCCGCTCCCAGGAATCGCCTGCGCAGTCTAAAGGCGGGAACTGAAGTGCGTGTGCGTCCTAGCGTGGAACGACCAGGGGGCGGGACGCACTGTAATATTTGCATATCGCAATGTCTTGTGGGAAGTCACCATAACCGTCTAGTGGCTTTCACTATGAGCACGTTATAAACACTCTTTGCGCGCGGCCCTTACCATAGGGCGGAGGGAAGCTCATCAGTGGGGCTACGAGCTGAGTGCGGTTAGTCACTCTATGCAATGTCCCTTGGGAAGGTCTGAGACTAGGGCCATAGAGCGGCCCTAACAGGGCCCTCCCTGAGCTTCGGGGAGGTGAGTTCCCAGAGAACGGGGCTCCGCGCGAGGGCAGACTGGGCAGGAGATGCTATGGACCCCGCCCTTGCGGAGGGGCCTGGCGGATGCCTCCTTAGCCGGAGCTTGGAACAGACTCACGGCCGGCGGAGTGAGTTCAATGGCTGAGGTGAGGTACCCCGCGTGGGGGGACCTCATAACCCAATTCAGACTACTCTCCCGCCCGTCCTATTTTAATGAAATGATGCTTTCAGGCCTGAAGCTATGAGAATGGTAATGAACTCAAGGAGGCCAAGAGAATTTTAGAACGGGTGGGTGCCACCGTGGGGGATGAGTGGGGGCGCGGGATATCTCAGAGGCTCCATTTCAGGCCCTCTGAATTAAAACTTAGATTCTGCGTTTTAAACAACAACCAAGTATTGGTGACTTTCATATAGATTTTTATCCTCCTTTTTTTAATTCACACATTTATTGTACATCTTGGCGAGTTTTCAGCCAAAATAGACATGGTTCATGTCTTGGGGACAGACATTAATCAAGTAATTACACAAGCAAAAGCAGCAACAGTGCTATAAGAAGTACACAGTACTTTCGGAAGTTGTGTAAACTGTTAGTCGCTCAGTCCTGTCTGACTCTTTGCTATCCCATGGACTATAGCCCTCCAGGCTCCTCTGTCCATGGGAGTTTTCCAGGCAAGAATACTGGACTGGGTTGCAATTCCCTTCTCCAAGGAATCTTCCGCACCCAGCGGTTGAACCCATGGGAAAGTAGTACTTCAGGGCTGTATATTGTCACCTTGCTTATTTAACTTATATGTAGAGTACATCATGGGAAATGTCGCGCTGGATGATTCACAACCTGGAATCAAAATTGCTGGAAGAAATATCAACAGCCTCAGACATGCAGATGATAGCACTCTAATGGCAGAAAGCCAAGAGGAGCCTGGTAGGCTACAATCCTTGGGGGGAGGGGGGAGGTCACAAAAGAGTCGGACACTAGTTAGCGACCAAACAACATCAACAAGGCTATGAGCTTTACACATATTTAATTCTCACAACAACCCTGTTGTTAGGTATTATTGTCTGTATTTTACAGTTGAGAAAACTGAACTCTAAAAAAATGTGAGTAATTTATTCAAAGTCGCAGTGTATTGGTTTGCTAGGGCTACAATTACTAAAAACTACAGACTGGATTGCTCAAACAAAAAAAAAAATTATTTTCTCGAAATTTTGACGCCTAGAAGCCCAAGATAAAGGTGATGGCAGCATTGATTTCTCTAATGCCTTTCTTCTTGGATTGCAGCTGACCGTCTTTTTCCGGTATCTTTCTTACTAAGCTTGTTAACTTGAATATTTCCCTGACGATAAGTTCTAACTTAAGTAGATCTAGACTACTAACCCATAAAAATGGAAAATTGCAGTAGGTATATCTAGGAAAATTGCAGTAGGTATATCTAGGAAAAATTGCAGTAGGTATATCTAGGAAAATTGCAGTAGGTAAACTAGAATGTGTGTAAATACCTTGAATTAGTCCGTGCTAAGTATATTAACTCAAAAGGAAGCTTGGTTTAAAAAGTTTAAGAACGGTGCAAGTAGCATCTTTGGTCCTTGAAGAGACAGGTGCCTGAAGGGGGTGGGGTGGGGCAGGTTGCGTCTTTCCAGCACTTTTAAGGTAAAGGAGGGAGGGAATCATCATTAGCCAATCAGGCTCTGAGGTCACTTCTCAAAGTCACTTCCTGTCTCTCCACTTTCTCTCTTTTCACTTTGGTGGTGGGCTGGTGAGTGTGCATTTAATTTTGATTCCTAATTGTTTTGAATTTCTCCCCAGTTTGAGCCACTATATCCTTGTGGCAGCCTTAATTTCCAGCTAGCCTTGGAATGTATGTGAGCTACTAAGCGATTAATTTCGGCTGTGTGGAAATTGGAGGAAGGCAGTGAAATGATCTGCCTGGCTTGTTTCCACGTGGGCCTCTTCAGAACCAGGTCTGCCTTCCTTTTCTGAGACAGGGTGACCGAGGAACAATAGACTCTGCTTCATGTATATAGTGTTTCTGCAAAATGCCTGGATTCATTTTGCTTGGGGGAAAAGGTACTGTTATTTTCTCAATGCTGTTTTGACTTCTGTCTTTCAGTGCGAGGGTAGATCTTGGAAGAGGAGTTTAGACCAGTCAGCTTTAATTCTCCTGTGTCTGGAGGGCTCAGGTTTTTACTGGGTTTGTGGGTGCTGCATTGGATGTTGTTTTTGCCCTGGTCTTTGCTCAGAGCAGTTCATCTTTCTTGTTGGGAGGACGCTGCAAACTCTGAAGTCAGATGATTTTAACAAGCTTCAGGAGGAGCTCCCAGTTTTTATGTCAGCATTGTGGTGATGGTGCCCATAAAAGCTTAGGATGTCCTGAAAAAGATGAGGGCTTTAGCTTAATGTAAGCCTAAATGAAATTCCAACACCACAGTTTAGTCCTCCAATGATCTTAGGTGAGTCAGTGAGCCATTCTGTGGCTTAGCTTTTGAAGATCAAAGTATATGAAGTCCAAGCACTAGTGGATGTAAAATAAATGTTATGTACCTTCTAGAAATAAGCAATAAATATATTTTGGGTATTATTTTTCTCCTAAAAAGTTTTGCCCAGTGACCTTGAGTGATATACATTAGTATAATATATGAGTTACCTTACAGGTAGAGGGTGTTGAGCGAGTAAACTCGTATTTTAGCATTGTTAGGAAAAATGGAAATGTATTGGGACTGTAAACATGCAAAATAAAAGAGGAAGACTGTGAATTCCTCCAAAGCTATTTATTTTAAAAAGTCTTAAAAATCCCAGATCATGTCTTGTGAAACAGCTAGTTTTTCAGTTAGAGGTTTTGATGAGTGGGAGAAAAATTAGTTTTCAATGGAGATATGCTTAATCTTATATCTATTTTGCATAATTTAATCTTCACAGCAGTTCTAAGAGGTAGGTGGTGTTTGTCCTCATTTTAAGGAAAGGAAATCTGAGCCTTAGAGAAGTTGCATAACTTGTCCCAGGTCACAACAAATGGATCTAGGAGTCAAATCTAGCTCTGTCCAACTTCATTATCTTAACCATTAAGCTAAGTTGCCTGCCACTTATTTAAACCTTGCTTGTATACATATAAAATGGAAAAGATAACATAGTACTTGCAAAATGAGTTACTATAAGGACAGTGCTTTATAAATTCTAAGGCAGAGTTATTATGAAATAGATAAAATATGAAGTTATTCCTTACTGCTGTTTTGACCCAAAACCCTCAGGTACTATATTTTTTATTTTCATTTTTATTTTGCTCCACCAGCAATGGGACTAGGATTGGGTGAAACAGTTTTCTCTTGGGATGAACTGCATGATTGGTCAGTGTTTCTGATCTTCTGACTTTTATTTCACATATGGTCTGAGTGGATTCCTCCTGGAGTTCAGTTCAGTCACTCAGCTGTGTCTGACTCTTTGTGACCCCCTGGATTGCAGCATGCCAGGTTTCCTTGTCCATCACCAACTCCCAGAGCTTGCTCAAACTCTTGTCCATTAAATTGGTGATGCCATCGAACCATATCATCCTCTGTTGTCCCCTTTTCCTCCTGCCTTCCATCTTTCCCAGCATCAGGGTCTTTTCTAATGAGTCAGTCCTTTGCATCAGGTGGCCAAAGTATTGGAGCTTCAGCTTCAGCATCAGCCCTTTTAGTGAATATTCAAAACTGATTTCCTTTAGGATGGACTGGTTGGATCTCCATGAAGTTCAAGGGACTCTCAAGAGTCTCCTCCAACACCACAGTTTAAAAGCATCAATTCTTCGGTACTCAGCTTTCTTTCTAGTCCAACTCCCACATCCATACATGACACTGGAAAAAACCATAGCTTTGACTAGGTGGACCTTTGTCAGCAAAGTAATGTCTCTGCTTTTTAATATGCTGTCTAGATTGGTCATAGCTTTTCTTCCAAGGAGCAAGCATCTTTTAATTTCATGGCTGCAGTCACCATCTGCAGTGATTTTGGAGTTCCCAAAAATAAAGTCTCTAACCATTTCCATTGTTTCCCCATCTGTTTGCCATAAAGTGATGGGACCAGATGCCAGGATCTTCGTTTTCTGAATGTTGAGTTTTAAGCCAACTTTTTCATTCACCTCTTTCACTTTCATCAAGAGGCTTTTTAGTTCTTCGTTTTCTGCCATAAGGTGTCATCTGTGTATCTGAGGCTATTGATATTTCTCCTGGCAATCTTGATTCCAGCTTGTGCTTCATCTGGCCCGGCATTTCACATGTTATACTCTGCATATAAGTTAAATAAGCAGGGTGACAATATACAGCCTTGACGTACTCCTTTCCTGATTTGGAACCAGTTTGTTCCATGTCCAGTTCTAACTGTTGCTTCTTGACCTGCATACAGATTTGTCAGGAGGCATGTCAGGTGGTCTGGTATTCCCATCTCTTTCAGAATTTCCCCTAGTTTGTTGTGATCCACACAGTCAAAGGCTTTGGCATAGTCAATAAAGCAGAAGTAGATGTTTTTCTGGAACTCTCTTGCTTTTTTGATGATCCAACGGATGTTGGCAATTTGATCTCTGGTTCCTCTGCCTTTCCAGCTTGAACTTCTGTAGGATCACAGTTCACATACTATTGAAGCCTGTTTTGGAGAATTTTGAGCATTACTTTGCTAGTGTGTGAGATGAGTGCAATTGTACAATAGTTTGAGCATTCTTTGGCATTGCCTATCTTAGGGATTTGAATGAAAACTGACCTTTTCCAATCCTGTGGCCACTGCTGAGTTTTCCAAATTTGCTAGCATATGGAGTGGAGCACTTTAACAGCATCACCTTTCAGTTCAGTTCAGTTCAGTCGCTCAGTCGTGTCCGACTCTTTGAGACCCAATGAATCACGGCACGCCAGGCCTCCCTGTCCATCACCAATACCCGGAGTTCACTCAAACTCATGTCCATCGAGTTGGTGATGCCATCCAGCCACCTTTAGGTTTTGAAATAGCTCAAAGGCAAAGGAGAAAAGGAAAGATATAAGCATCTGAATGCAGATAGAAAGGAGAGATAAGAAAGCCTTCCTCAGTGATGAATGCAAAGAAATACAGGAAAACAATAGAATGGGAAAGACTAGAGGTCTCTTAAAGAAAATTAGAGAGTCCTCCTGCACTGAGAGGTTAAAACAATTGGGATTTTTAGCTAAAATAACTGACAGTAAGTGGGAAATAAAACTTGAGAGTCTGTACTGATAGGACAGCCTTAGAGAGCTGTCGCTAAAAGATGACTCTGAAAGCAGTTAGTTTAGCATTTACTTCAAATACAAAGTTTTTTTATTGTTTTCCTTTTGCTTCAGGTTGAAGATGGAATCCACTGAGGAAGGAAAGCCTAGGTCTTTAGCACCACGTGTGCCAGCCCAGAAGCAGCAGTGTGAAAACTTCTATAACATCTGGAGACCCCTAAAAATTAGACTTTCATCTGGACATTCTCAGTAGGAATGGTTAAAGGCTAATGGGACCATAGAGGCAAGTACTTGAACTTTGACTAAGATATGACGCCTTAAAGTGTTCTCTGGTTTACATGTGTTTTTTTTCTATCTAAAAAGACAGGAGGTTCTTTGAATTACCATAGTGAGGGATACACAGAAGGCACTGAGTAAATTGGAATGGAACTGAGCAAAACTGAGTGAGTATAATATTAAAATGGAAGCATCAGCTCAGTATTATCAATTTGTGTTTTGTATCAAGCCTCACAAATCATCTGTTCATATGTAAAATGTACCTTTTGTCCTTTGAAGAATTTATTTCCACAGGAAACAAAATGAGTGGGTCATTGATTGCCTATGGGATATGTTTACTTTAACTCCCTAAGTAACTCAGTAAATGTACAATGGTCTTCATGTGGTGGAATGACACTTTATGAAGGATAACTAAAATCCTGCACGGAGCATCACACATTGGGAAAGGCATCATGTGCTACCAGGCAGGCTTTGTGCTATGTGCCACGGAAACAAAGACCAGGCCCTTTGCAATCTGGGTTTTGTTTTTGTGAGATGAGACGAATAGGCAAGGTATGCCTTTAAATCTATAATTATTTTTCCCATAAGAAGTACTTGGATGTGGACTTTTAAGGTGGACAATGTTAAAACTCTTACAATAAGAAATGGTGAAATTTTGCAGTGTCTGAATGCTTCCTATGTTCCCTTAGTTAATCTCAAATGTTGCTGATATCCAAAACATTTGGAATAATTAAAGCACTATTCAAATATAGGACAAGAACAAGTAAAATAACACTTTGATTATATCTCTGAGTTACTTAAAAATTTATGGTTTATATCAAGCCTTATGAATCATCTGTTCACATATAAAATGTACCTTTTGTCCTTTGAAGAAGCTATTGCCACAGGAAACAAAATGAGTGGGTCTGTTTCTTTCTGACCTACTGAGCCAGTATGCCATTCTTTTTTTTTTCCCCCAGTATGCCATTCTTAATACATTTTAAAGCAAATTGTCATTTGCAGTTCTGCTTCTTAGTTCAGCTAGTAAGGGGCATATTGAAGTGAAAATATGGAATTTTGACGAATTGGGCTCATATCCCAGGTCTTAATAGCTAAGTGGACTTAGGAAATTTATTTAACTTCTCTGAGCCACAAAATTTCCTTATAAATATGGGAAAAAACTTCTGTTGTAAAGTTTGAAATGATTTCAGTAGTTCTTGACGGATTATAGGTAGGACTTTAAGAATGATAACTACTACTTCCTTTTTTGTCAGCTTACTTTTAGTCATACCCACTGTTTAAGGCACTGCTCTTCAAAAGAACTTGAATGTTCTATATTTGTACTGTCCAGTTCGATTGCTATCAGCCATATGAGGTTACTGAGCAATTAAAATGTAACTGAGGAATTTAACTTTTAGTTTAGTTTAATTTAAATTTAGGCTGTAATAGGTGTTAACTATTGGACAGTGCAGTTATTCTTTTAGAGATATATTCATGTGTTGCATTATATTAGTTTCAGGTGTACAACATAATGATTCAGTATTTGTATGTATTGATATTAGGACATGATTACTACAATACATCTAGTTAAGATCCAACATCTGCTGCTGCTAAGTCACTTGAGTCGTGTCCGACTCTGTGTGACCCCACTGACGGCAGCCCACCAGGCTCCCTTGTCCCTGGGATTCTCCAGGCAAGAACACTGGAGTGGGTTGCATTTCCTTCTCCAATGTGTGAAAGTGAAGTCGCTCAGTTGTATCCGACCCTTAGTGACCCCACGGACTGCAGCCTACCAGGCTCCTCCATCCATGGGATTTTCTAGGCAAGAGTACTGGAGTGGCTTGCCATTGCCTTCTCCAAGATCCGACATCACATCTAGTTAAAATTTTTTTCTTCTTGTGATGAGAACTTTCAAGATTACTCTCTTAGCAACTTCCAGATACATAGCAAATACTCTTCTAAGTGCAATTTTGATACTCATTCAAGACCTATTTTTTTTTCATGAAGCCTTCCTTGACCAATGATTCTTCTAAATATAACTTGGCTCTTGCTCCGACTTGTTTGGTCCTTACCATGGACATTAATTTTCTTGTGTGTCATCTTTCTAGCTATGTTGTATTTGAGATTATGGAGTTTTAAATTTCCCCATTGCTGCATGAAAAGGAACATGAAAAAAATATAATTGTAATATTGTAGTGAATAATTTTATATGATCATTAAATATAATAGAAATAAATTTTACTTACTAATTAAGTGAAGAGTAGGGAATAATATAAAGGTTGCTTGCCGGATGAGCTTTGTGTCTAGTCTGTTTCACCTAAAAATTCAGATTACACTCAACCTCTGGAAGAACAAATTGAAGCTTCTTTCTTATACTGCCATCTCTTGGCCAACTTGTGCTCCAAATGATGCTAATTCAATTTTGCTACGTCAAGGGAAGGTTTTCTTTAGTTTATTGTGATAAATACTTAACAGAAATAGAGGTTAAATATAACTGACCTGACTCAAATGAAATTGAAACGTACTATTTTAGATTGCCTTCTCATTTATCTGACACTTACCAGTTCTTGAAAGTGAAGGTCGGTCAGTTGTGTCTGACTCTTTGCGACCCCATGGACTATACAGTCCATGGAATTTTCCAGGCCATAATCTTCCCAACCCAGGGATCAAACCCAGGTCTCCTGCATTGCAGGCGGATTCTTCACCAGCTGAGCCACAAGGGAAGTGCAAGAATGGGTAACCTATCCCTTCTCCAGCAGATTTTCCCAAACCAGGAACTAAACTGGGATCTCCTGCATTGCAGGTGGATTCTTTACGAACTGAGCTATCAGGGAAGCCCTACCAGTTCTTAGCTTCTTCCATTTATTTATTTATTTTCTTAATGGATTTTGTGAACTTAATGATTGGGGTCACCCTGTGGTTACAAGTGTTTTCTGTAATCACATACCCTGTGAACTTGGAGAGACTGGCAGTAACTCATACCATTTATGCCCCATCTCCCTGAATTTGTTCCCATGGCTGCCATACTTTGGTTGCAGCCATCACGGTGCTTCTTCTATTTGCATACCTATTCTCTTTATAGACTGTTGACTTTTATTAATGTAACCTTTCAGAGATTGGTTAGACTTACTGTGTAGTTTTACCCAAACTTTTAAATTTATACAAATAGCGGAGCTTGTACAGAAGTCTTGCCCTAGTCTGATAATGAGTTTGGGCATTTGACAACGTTCTCCAAAAAAGATGGGTCCATTTATATTGCTGAGTGGAGATTCAAATAAAGAATGAATAGTTTTCTTTGAGTTAATTTTCCTTGAGGCTTTATGGGTGTGACTTGGTGTGGAGTAGGTTGGTGTGCATTCAAGTCTTGTAATCACAACCTTTGTATATTTGTTTATTATTTGATTTTTTCTTCTCTAGAGATGCCAGATACTTGATAGATCCTGTAGTTCAACTTGATTTCTAGAGAGAAGCTGTTCATATGATACCAGAAGTAAGTGTAAAGAAAACCTTCATTTATACCTCATTTGAATTTCACCACCTCGCAAATTTGGAGATTGAGTTTTCTTAGTGGTTGAAATTTGGTAGTTGAAGGGGCTTAGTGCTAACCTTGAGAGAGTTTCCCTGGTTTGGGGATGAGGACCTGGTGGTGGTTTGTTCTTCAGCAGTCAGTCATTTGCAGTTTGCTATGATGAAATACACACTAAGCCTATGTTTCAGCTGATTGCCCTGCTATTTTATTTATTTTTTTTTTATTTGACTGCACGTGTGGCATGTGGGATCTTAGTTCCCAGACCAGGGGTTGAACACGTGCTGCCCGCATGCTAGAGTGGAGTCTTAACCATTGGACTGCCAGCGAAATCCTAATTGCCCTGATTGAACACATACTCTAAGCAGACTATAGCTAGCGCAAACACTTGGAATTGAATTCTATTTCTTGAAATTCTTACTGGGATCTAGCCCATGATGTTAGGTAATTCTTAAATCTTTGAACTATGAGTTTGCTACTACAATACTTGGTTGAGCTTTGATCTTTTGTTGTATCTCTTTGAGATAGAACTTGGGTCAAGAATCCTTAGTCTAAAAATTCAAACACTACAGAAAAAACACTGATAACTGGTATAATTCTGTTAACCACTTAACTTGACAGTATTAAACGAGTCACTATTTTGTTAGTTTATACATAAGATTAAGAGAACCCCAGAGTTGGTTAAATCAATTTTGAAATCAAAGATAATAAAATACAATATTATATAATCACTAAAAATTGTGATACCAGTTTATCTTTCTTGAAATGGAAGAGTATTCATGATATATTAATTTAAAAACAAGTTACAGAGCAATATGTATAATCCTTTTTCTGCTTAAACATTTTTATGTGCTTATGTTTACTTAAGAAATCATTTGAAAGGATATATTCCAATACTAGGGATTATCGTCTTTAGAATTGGGTTCTATGGGTAATCTTGTTAACCAGTCTTTTCTGACTTTGTTACATTCATCTATAATTTAAAGTTATTTAAAGCAGCCTAGATAGGACAGGCTTGTATTCTTGTACTTGCAAGTTTCAGCAGAGAATGGGGATATAGGAAATACAAGTATTTAAAAGCAATGTTCAGAGTAACATCAGCACTTGAAATAATTTTTTAGCTCTCAGTTGTGTCTTTTGCAGAAGTGAAATTTCAGGAAACTAGACTGGAATCTCACTTCTTTCCCAGCCCAGAACTCTTGGGAGCTGTAATACTGGATATACAGTAGATAATAATAGCGTTTTTGTTTTATGGTAAGGCTTATGTTGAAATTGAGAAGCTTTGACATACATATGAATCTGTGAAAACTCAGCTTAGTGACTTCATGGCTAGCTTTTAAGGTGCTACAAATTTTATTTTTTAATAAGTCAACTGAAGATGTTGAAAGGTGGCATGGCATAGTAACTATACATGGCTTCTGAAGTCAGACTTGGTTCAAAACCACTCTCTATCACTTAAGCAGCTATGTAACCCTGGCAAGTTTCTTAATATCTCAATGTCTTAGGGTCTTTATATCTTAGAAGGTGATAATAATAATACCAGACTCAAAGGAATAATACTTGACTTAGAAGATTAAATTAGATAATAAATGTGTGGGGCTTAGAACATTATTAACATATGGTAAGTGCTCAATAGATGTTAGCTATTTTATCACTGGGGTCCATGTGTATATTTATCTTAGACTTTGTACTACCTAGCAATTTCTGACATGCATCATTGTTATGAGAAATTCCTTGTTTTTATTGCTTATGTGCATCTTTCTGGCAGTTGGGCCATGCCTCATTATCTTTACCCTTAGCTCACAGAGTCTAATTTAGTTCTAGAGTTAGGCAAAGTACGGTAATAAGGCCTATAGTGTATATCCCAATATCAGTTTCAATAACATTTTCTTAATTAATCTTTTTGACACTAATTTATTTATCATCTAATTCCTCTTTTTGTCTGGCTGCTAGCTGGACAAGTTGATACTTGATGGTTCTTCTAGTTCTCGACTGACTCTTTAAAAATTTAGAAGTGATAGTGATGTTTCTTAAAACATTTACTGAAGTGATTGGAGATAATCTTTGATGGCTGTTCCTCTCACTGCTTGGAGCCTTAAGTAGTGGGATTTTAGTCCATCATATATCTAAACTGACTTGTCTTCACTCAGGGCACCATGGGGATGGGTTGGCTGTCCGTTAGTGCCTTCTGATTTTTGCGGAGTCAAACAATTGTGAAGCAGGTGGTGATTCTAGATTAAGAATTATACATGGGATTAAAAAACTCCATTAATTCTAAAACATGAGGATCTAATATATAGAGAACTCCCTGATTGCAACAGATTTGAATAGTACTGATCTAGGACAATGAAAGGAAGCACTCTAGTCAGTTGATTCTAGGAGTTATTGAAACATACTCTGAAGTCATTCATGTTTAAATTTTAAATGGTTTACTCAGTTTTCTATTGAGTATTTATTCACCTTTCAGGGAAGTATTAAAAATATATTTTTCTCTGCAGCATGGAGGTGGATGATTCTTCAAATTAAAGATGGACACTGACTTTTCTCACCAGAAATGGTTTATAAGAATCAACTTGCAAAAATTTAAGAGGCAGTAAAAAAAAGAGGAAAATATTTTCTTCTATCATTGTTTGATTCTTTGCTAGATTGTAAACTCCATGAAAGCAGGATAACTTGCTTATCTGCAATGCCTGACCCAGAATAGACACTCAAGAAATACTTGAAGTTAATTAAAATCTCCATAGAATTTTGTGTTTTTTTTTTTGAACCTCTGGAAATGACAACCATCTTAATGGCATTTCAACAAGATTACATGGAATACTTGGGACTTAAAGTTTGACTTGATAAACTACCTGGATAGCAATGAGTCTTAATAATAACTTCTGTTATAATATGAAACCTATTCTTTAGA
This sequence comes from Moschus berezovskii, assembly GCF_049115385.1. Taxonomy (NCBI): domain Eukaryota; kingdom Metazoa; phylum Chordata; class Mammalia; order Artiodactyla; family Moschidae; genus Moschus; species Moschus berezovskii. Next base: position 99,906,309 of record NC_142468.1, read on the forward strand.
AACCTATAATATGAAACCTATTCTCTGTTAAAGCAAATATAAATATCAAATTAGATTTAGAGTAGATGATGCTGACTATCTCAGATTCAAACATAATAGGAAGATTATTATTTCTGAAGCTCTTAGAGAAAACTGGTACATAATATAACCAGTAAGTACTTATAATATCTAAACAAGATCAAAATCAAACTTCATGGTAAAATACCAGTTAAATGGTATATGATAATGAATACACAAATTGTGCTGTCAGAGTTTATCCAGACTTTTTATGTTAGGAAGAATGGAATAAAGATCTGTAAATTGAAAGCAAAACTTCAAGCCTATATAAAATCAAAGAATATGGCACTGTGACATTGGATTAGCCATAAGGCAAAAGAAAAGACTGATAAATTTGTATACACTAAAATTCAAACTTAAGTTTGCATGTCATGTAACTGACAAAGGCTCTAGTTAAATCAAGAAAATGATCAAAGGATATGAATGGGCAATTCATAGATGAGGACCCTGAGTAGTCATTCACATGAAAAGATGCTTAATCTAACTACTAATAAAATAACTTTACATTAAAACAACACTGAGATTCCATTTCACTGCCATCAGATGGGCAAAAATTGAAACAGAACAAACGAACTCTGACACTTAAACATGTTGCCAAGGCTGGAGTTGCTGGTAGCAGTGAAATTAATTTATTACTTTGGCAACATCATTTTTTTCGAAGATGATTATATCCAATCTTTGGGTATTCTTAAGGAGTTCTTGACATGTGTACTCAAGGAAATGGGCACAGAAAGTTTATATGCATTAAAATATTTTTAGTTGTAAAAGCCTGGAACCAATGTCCATTAGAAGAATGAATAAATAAATTGTGGTTTGTAGAATTTGGCTGTTAAAATGAACTAATATAACTTTATTATATTTCTGTATTAACTTTACACCTCAAAAAAAAAAAGATTTAAAAATGGCCAACTGATATGTATTGTGTGAGATTTAGTAGTTTGAGAACATGGAAACAAAGTTTGATATATATACATATTGAAAACCTAAATGAGTATGATAAACCCCCAAATCTGGCTTGTTTACCTCTGGAGAGGTAAGAGGAAAATGGATTGAGTATCTGTAACTTGTTACCTCATTAAAAAACATCAAACTTGAGAGAAATTTGGGTTTATTAGATTGAGTGATGGTCATTCTCCACACACTTTTTATATGCTTAATATTTAATAATAAAAACCTGTCTATTTTTTTAGCATTTTATTTATTTATTCACTTAACATCAAAAACATTTTGTATTGGGGTATAGCTGATTAACAATGTTGTGGTAGTTTCAGGTGAACAGCGAAGGGACTCAGCCAAACATATATATGCATCCATTCTCCCCCAAACTCCCATATAGACTGGCATATAACATTGAACAGAGTTCCATGCGCTATACAATAGGTCTTTGTTGGTTATCCATTTAAAATGTAGCACTGTGTACATGACCTTCCTAAAGTCTATAACTATCCCTTCCTCCCAGGAAACATAAGTTTGAAAAACCAATATTTTAAAATGCTCTTTTTGGTGGTTAGGTCTCTGTATCCCAGCCTTGATTGATTTCACTGGTTTCATCCTCAGGAGCACCTTAGAAATGAGCCACGGAAGGGTTTTTCTATGCCATGAGAGAATAGGACACATGCCACCAAGAAACAGGTTAAGTCAATTCCTGGTATTCCAGACTAGTGGGATATTATATTAAGACTTTGTAGCTCCCCCCAACTTTTTCCTATGTGCAAAACATGTCCCTGTAATCCGCCCCCCCCCCACCAAATGTGTGTGTGTGTGTGTGTATACAGATAGATATACCTACACACACACACACACACATATATATGCATACACAATTTATATAGGCTTTTAGCCAAATGGGTTGGAAACTGACTTTAAAAATGGTGTGGGTTACACCAAGCTTTGGGGAATCAATGAAATTGAAGAAGCAGGAAGGGATCATATTATAGCACAAAGGTAACTTGGCTAGAATCACAAAGTTAGGTACTGGTCAAATGTGAATGCTTTGTGTTTTATAACTTGACATGAGAGTGTACCTTTTTTTTGTACTTTAATATTTCTACATTTGGCATAGTGAAAACCAGAAAATGCACAGAAGGCTATGATAACTAAAACATGTTAGGGATTACATGGTTTACATATGAACCCCTGGTTTTCTTCAAACCTATTTTGTAACTCTAGATTGAATTTCTATTTTGAACTCTCAGAAGACATTTTACAAAGGCCAAAATGACCTTGATTACTGTGAACCAGTTCAGTTCAGTCGCTCAGTCGTGTCCGACTCTTTGTGACCCCATGAATCACAGCACGCCAGGCCTCCCTGTCCATCACCAACTCCCGGAGTTCACTCAAACTCATGTCCACAGAGTCGGTGATGCCATCCAGCCATCTCATTCTCTGTCATCCCCGTCTCCTCCCACCCCCAATCCCTCCCAGCATCAGAGTCTTTTCCAGTGAGTCAACTTGTCCCATGAGGTGGCCAAAGTATTGGAGTTTCAGCTTCAGCATCAGTCCTTCCAATGAACACCCAGGATTGATCTCCTTAAGGATAGACTGGTTGGATCTCCTTGCAGTCCAAGGGACTCTCAAGAGTCTTCTCCAGCACCACAGTTCAAAAGCATCAATTCTTCGGTGATCAGCCTTCTTCACAGTCCAACTCTCACATCCATACATGACCACGGGAAAAACCATGGCCTTGACTAGACAGACCTTGGTTGGCAAAGTAATGTCTCTGCTTTTTAATATGCTATCCACGTTGGTCATAACTTTCCTTCCAAGGAGTAAGCGTCTTTTAATTTCATGGCTGCAATCAGCATCTGCAGTGATTTTGGAGCCCCCAAAAATAAAGTCTGACACTGTTAACTGGGCATGGAACAACAGACTGGTTCCAAATAGGAAAAGGAGTACGTCAAGGTTGTATATTGTCACCCTGCTTATTTAACTTATATGCAGAGTGCATCATGAGAAACGCTGGGCTGGAAGAAACACAAGCTGGAATCAAGATTGCTGGGAGAAATATCAATAACCTCAGATATGCAGATGACACCACCCTTTGGCAGAAAGTGAAGAGGAACTAAAAAGCCTCTTGATCAAAGTGAAAGAGGAGAGTGAAAAGGTTGGCTTGAAGCTCAACATTCAGAAAACAAAGATCATGGCATCTGGCCCCATCACTTCATGGGAAATAGGTGGGGAAACAGTGAACCAGTTACAGACAGACAAAAAACTAGAGAAAGTTGTTTAATCAGGGTAGGTTTTTGTCTGAAAGAGAAAGGTTTAGTATATAGATTCACAATCTATAAGGGCGTTTGCAGGGCTTAGTGTCCCCGTTGTGTTGCTGATTTATTGGATGGTTTCTGTTACTAATTCATACTAGTGTCACATCTTCAGGAAAGGTGGCTACAAAAGTCAGCATTAGACATATTCTGAGGACTCCTGGAACTCTCAGCTTAATTTCTAATATGAATTCATAGATTGAGCAGAAAGTCATACAGTAAGTACAGAAAAGAAAATGTAACAGGTAGAAGTATTAGGATAAAATGGATGCAAACATTTAAACAATTATTAATCCAAGCAGGCCCAGGAATGTACACAGGCAGATGATCTCAGAAAAGCTGTGACACCTAACCCTATCGCTTAAGAGCTGTAATGAACGTTCATATGCAGATTCTAAATCAAGTTCTTTATATAGAGGATGTGAAAAACTGGAAAGATGTCTATCTCAAGGTGGATTAAAAAACGGCAGAAAATACAACAGAGGTGGTAGGTGTCAAATTATAGGTATCACACAATTTGGGGGACTTTGCTGAAATACAAAGCCTTGTTGCCCAGCCTGTACTCCCTAAAATTTCCCAGGACAAACACCTGCGTGTACTCACTCCGTCCCCACTCTGTTCTGACCTCAAATGTTAGGCTGAGGACAGCTAGGAGAGAGGGGCTTGGGGGTCTACAGTCCACGCGGGTCACAAAGAGACACGACTAGCGACCAAATAACAGCTTGTGCCAGGCGAGGGCTGAAAACGGCACACAATGACAGTATCTGCGAGGCTCCCAAGTGGGACACCTAGACCAGGCTCAGTCAGATTCGCTCAAAGATACGCGCGCCTGGGGGTGCAACGCCCATAGTCCAGGGGCCAGAGGCCTCGTGTCCCAGGATCCTGAGCCGCGTGGACTCGGCGCCCACCACCCAGCAGGCTCTGGGGCGACCCCGCGCATGCGCCCTAAGACGTAGTGGCGACGCCAGCGCGAGTCCTCGCTTGTCGTCGTCTTCGTGGACTTAGGGCAGCAACAGTGTTTTCCCGCGCTTTTCTTGGGCGTCTCAGGTTAGATTTTATTTTATTTTTTTAATTTTGTGTTAATCTTGTTAGTATTTTCTTTTGAGAGCGCTGCGAGCTTGAAGTTTCCGTCTTCAAAAGTTGGTCCTCGCTAAGTTGGACGGCTCGCTAAATTGACTCTCCCCGACCTTGAGGAAAAATTTGAACTAGCTACACCTCTCGCTCTGCCTGGCGCAGATCCCCTAGAGAAGGGAATGGCCACCCACTCCAGTATTCTTGTCTGGGAGATCCCATGGACAGAAGAGTTTGGCGGTTGCCAAGAGTCGGACAAGACTGAGCAACTAACACTGGCTCTGCCTGGTAAGGGACTCAGGTTCCAAACTGTTCCCAGCTCTTCTGTTTCCCGTCTGCACTCTACCCTGCTGGAGGGACAAAGGCCTTGTAACTGCGGCCGCCGGGTACCTGTGGACACTCCTTCAGCGGGGACTTTTGGGGTAAGAAGAGTCGGAGCGTCCTTGTCCCACCCCTGTGACCCAGGCAACTGTCTTGACAGAATTTATCCGTTTCTAAATGTGACCATCTTCCCCTGGTGTGTAATTGGTGTCACTATTATTTTATGCAAAGTGTTAGCCGCTCAGTCGTGTCTGACTCTGCAACCCTTTGGACAATGGCCTACCAGGCTCCTGTGTCCGTGGAATTCCCCAGGCAAGAATACTGGAGAGGGTAGCCATTCCCTTCTCCAGGGAATCTTCCCGACCCAGGGATCAAACGCGGGTCTCCTGCATTGCAGGCAGATTCTTTACTGTCTGAGCCACAAGAGAAGACCTATTTTATACAATAATGGCTAATTTTGATATGTTCAGGCTATTGCTGCCTAGTTTGGATTAGTTGAACTCCAGTGACAGTAGACACTATAGAAAAATAATGGGATAGAAGCATAGTATTTACATTAATAGGTGAGTTGTTTAATTGGTGATAAACTTTGCTTTTATATAGGTATTCAGGCTTCATCATGTCAACTACTTGAATGAATTAGGTTAGTTTCTATTTAATAGTATAGGTTACTAGTCTTTTTTAGTCAAGGCAACACAGGTAAAGAATCTGGGGAATCAGCATATATGAAGACCTAAAAATGTAACTTAAAATACTTTGCATTAAAGAATGGCTAAAATTAGTGCCTGGACTTTTTATATCTGCCAAATGTGAGAAGTGATACTAAAATATTTTAGCAATCTATGAATGGGTAATACATTTGGATTTTTGTTTAGGTATTGAGAAATGGCAAAAAGCACTAATTTAATTTTTATCTGTACTTTGTAAATGTTCCTAAATCTTTTTTTATATGAACATATTATTTTTAACTTATAAGTGAGATTTGGAACTACCTGTGTCTTTAACTTTTTCTTTAAAAAATTTTTTTCATGGCCTTAGCAGTGGTTTACACAAAGAAGGAGCACAATATTGTTGGGTGGCTGAAATCAATATTATATATTGATTGTAATACAAAAGCATAATAAAAGGTATATTATTTTGTCTTAGTAAAATAAAAACATGTTTCATTTATTTTTATTTATATATTTAATTTTACTGCAAATTGACTTTTTCATTTATCCCTTTTTAGGATTCTTTTCAGCATCTGGAGACTTTATTATCTATTATGTCTTTGTGTGAAGACATGCTGCTTTGTAATTATCGCAAGTGTCGTGTCAAACTCTCTGGTTATGCATGGGTCACTGCCTGCTCTCATATATTCTGTGATCAGCATGGTAGTGGTGAGTTTAGTCGTTCACCAGCTATCTGCCCTGCCTGCAACAGTACTCTTTCTGGAAAGCTAGATATTGTCCGCACAGAACTCAGTCCATCAGAGGAATATAAAGCCATGGTATTGGCAGGACTTCGACCAGAGATTGTATTGGACATCAGCTCCCGAGCGCTGGCCTTCTGGACATACCAGGTTAGTGCTTACGCTAGTTTCTCTGGAGAGTATGCTTTGAGGCATATATAAATTCTTCTAAAGTTTTTCCTTCACTGTGTTTGTATTTGTTTTTTAAGAAATGTATGGAAAAATGTTCTTTTTAATTTTCTTTTTTGCAAAAGTAATATGTTTAGTGTTAAAAATCCAAAAGGAAGAAAATAAAAATAATCCATAATTCCATCACTCAGAGATAAACAGTCTTGATACTTATGTTTGTATATTACTAGATTTTCCTGTGTATAAATATATATTTATATATATATGTTGTCTATACAAAAATAGGGTAATACCACAGATACCATTTTTGTGGCCAGGTAAATTGACAATAGATTATGCCTGTTATGAGTATTTTATTAAATATTTAAAAGTTAGCCATTCTATAATCATAATTTTAATGGTTATAATGTATCATAATTTATTTCCAAGTTATTAAAATGCTAGGATGAGTACTGTTATCATTAAATTCTTATCCTTAATTTTTTGCTAATTTTAATCACCTGAAAGTGGAACATTTCAAAGTTTTAAAAATTGTAGTATTAAAAGTTGCCCTCCAGTTAGATCATGTCAGTTTGTGTTCCTGTAAGAAATATAGGAGGGTGCTTATTCACCATACTTTCTGCTCACCAATTAGGTATGGTTACAGTAGAATCTCATTACTCTAAATATGTATTTGTTGGATGACCTTTAGATGAATACATTTTCCTGTATTTTAAGTATATTTTTCTTTTATTAATTGTTTTATTTTATTTCAGTTGCTGTAGTTTTTCTCCTACTGATTTGTAAGAATTCTCTCTATACATATACTTAACTCAGATGTTGCAAGAAATTTTTTCACTTTTGTTAGTCTTCATTGAATTTTTTGACCTACAGAAGTTTAAAACTTGTGTGTGTTTGATGAAATCATAATTTTAATGATTGAATTGTATCATAAATTGTAAGTTATTTAAAAAATGCTATAATGAGCATTCTTATCTTCAAATTCATATCCTTATTTTCTTTTTTTATTTCTGCCTTTGGCTTCTTTTTAGAAAGACTTATCTGTGGAGAACTTTAATCAGGTCCTTAAGTATAATAGTGTTATATCTTATATATGCAATTATAATAATGCTTCTGAAAGGTCTGTTTGTCCTCTGTCATGTAAATATTTTCATTATATTTTTATAGGTAAAATGGACATCTTATATGCTCCTATATCTTCTTATCCTTACCTTTGTTGTCTTTTTTATACTATATTGTAATTAGTTATATATTTGCTTATCTTTTCTAGTTAGGAGAGTTCTTTAGGTCATGTGTTGATTCCTGGTATCTTTGGGTCCTCAGTGACCATCATAGTTACTGGTCTTAAGTCTCAGTAAATACTTATTGACTGAAATGAATAGACACTTTATCTTAAAGTAGATCCCAGTTTGGGGGGTAGTATTGATTGAACATGAACATGTGGTATTGTTGTTAAGTCTGTCCTTAAAGTCATTGTGACCCTAGTGTTTTGCTGGCTATTGCCCAGAGACTGCTGTTAGTTACTTGCCTTTTGGCCTTTCCAACTTGGCCTCTTGCTTCCACACATCCAGCAAGAGAGAGAGTACGCTAGTAAGAGAAACTCTATATTCTTATGTAATGTACTGATGAAGAGATATCCTGTCCTTTTTCCTGTCATCTAGTCACAGGTCCTGTCTAGATCAAGGGGAGGATATAAGTGTCAGAAGGCAGGGATAATTGGGGACTGTTTTATAATATGTTCTCCACACTATGGATTACTCGAAATATAGTGTTAGATTTCTTGGAAACCTTTGGTCTACATGTCACTTGTTGAGGTTAAACAAATATTCACATTTTTTGTTGGTGTAATGGTCATGCTTTGAGAGTATTCCTCAATTTTTTTCCTATGCACTTAGTGACATAGTGTATTATTTTCTATAATAATTATTCTTTTGTGCATCCTAATTTCTTCTTAATCTGGTTCTAAAATTTAAAGTAATAACATTCCGGTATGTGTGTCTTTCTTTTCTTTCTGTGTTTGTATAAAGTTGAAATAAACAACTTTGCATTTATTACCTTTAATCTTTTCTCTCTTGGGACAGGTACACCAGGAGCGTCTCTATCAAGAATACAATTTCAGCAAGGCAGAGGGCCATCTGAAACAGATGGAGAAGATATATACTCAGCAAATACAGAGCAAGGATGTAGAATTGACCTCTATGAAAGGGGAGGTCACCTCCATGAAGAAAGTGCTAGAAGAATATAAGAAAAAGTTCAGTGACATTTCTGAAAAACTTATGGAGCGAAATCGCCAGTATCAAAAGCTCCAAGGCCTCTATGATAGCCTTAGGCTACGAAATATCACTATTGCTAACCAAGATAGTACTCTTGAACCATCTATGATTGCACAGTCTGGTGTTTTTGGCTTCCCATTAGGTAAGAAAGGACATGTAATATCCAGTATCAGTTCTTTAAATTAAATTAGTGATGTTTCACACTCTGCCCTAGTTCCATGCAGTTAGTGGAGACTCCAGAGGCCTAGAGTGGTAGTAGTAGTGGTCGGCTCTAGGTTCTTCATCTGTGTCTCGATCAGCACATCCTTACTTTTATCTGTTTTATTTGCTTACATTTTTAATTACATCTTTAATTTATTTGAACAGAGAGTAAATAATTCCAAAATTAAAGCTGGCAAATTTCCACTTCAAATAAAAAGCTATTTAGTTGCAATAATAATAATATTAGCTGCCATTTATTAATTCCTTACTAAGTATTAGAAACTATTATAATTTCACATGTATTTGTGTCATTTATAAAACTTTATGAGGTAGGTGTTTATTATCATGCCTATATTACAGATGAGAAAGCTGAGGAACAGAGAGGTTAAGTAAATTGGTCAAGATCACAGAGCTATCTTCAGAGCCCATACTCTTTTAACTATTTGCTATCCTGTGAGAAGACCATGTGTGGACAATACTGATTGCACAGTTCTTAAGTTATTATTGGTTGTTCTTCTGTTTATTCATTCATAAATTTATCAAATATTTATCAAGCATGTTTCCTGCGCCAGACTACTGGAAAAAATTTTGGGCAATGGGGATGTAAGGATTATCCAGATAGGATTTCTGCCTCCTGGAAATATAGTCTTGCTTTTTTCTACTTGTCAGATGGCAGTGAATCTTTTCCTGAGTTCTCTCATTTACACCACTCTTGATATAACAGAGTCTAATAGTTTTTACTATGCTATTAATGTACTTTTTTGACACACAAAAAAGTGAAAATTCTTGAGATGAACTTTTGTTTGAGCTGGATTTTTATAAAACCTCTTTTTTTGAATTTTAGTGTTGAGGAGAAGATGATATCCTAGAAAAGGCATGAAGTAATGAGAAGAAGAATATCAGATAGGAGGATTCAAACGAAAATAAGTTTCAATGTAGCTTTCAGTTAATCATATGATTTAGTCAATCAAAGTATTATTGTGTATGGGGATTATAAGTATTCTTATTTTTTCCTTGTGACTATCCACATTTATTTCAATTTCTTCCATTTTTACCAGTTCCTTTTTTTTTCGCACACTTATCTTTTTCCTTTCACCTCTTGCCACCATTGTTGGCTTGAAGTAGATATAGTCAGCTTTCTCCTTTAGTTATATAACTAAAGCCAAGGATGGGTTCAGTGAAAGTGAAAGTTGCTCAGTCGTGTCTGACTTTGGCAACTCCATGGACTATACAGTTCATGGAATTATCCAGGCTAAAATATTGTAGTGGGTAGCCTTTCCCTTCTCCAGGGGATCTTCCCAACCCAGGGATCGAACCCAGGTCTCCCGCATTGCAGGCGGATTCTTTACCAGCTAAGCCTCAAGGGAAGCCCCAGTGGAGGCTGTTAAATGTTTATTTTATCAGATCTATTGTATAATTTTTCTTAAGGGTGTGCTAATTGATCTTGGGACGTGAATATATGCCAGGTTTTCATGGTAGTGATATATTTTCCAGAGCGCTTATGGAACTTGTAAAAAATAAATTTGTTCTTAAAGAACCTGGGACAAAAGTCACACACACACACACACACACACACGAATATATATGATATTCCTTGGATGTAGATTAATAGATAATGAATAAAGTTATGATACTGTAAATTCTAGCTCTACAAAAGTATTTCATGGTGTTAAATTACTTTTGGTGATGAGGTAATGGCTTTCACTGGAAACTGCACAGGAGGTAAGATGCATACACTGTGGTAAGGGGAGGAGGCCATCTTTTCTTTATTCGAGGTTTATGTTGTATGCATGTCATAAGTGTTGAGTTCTGTTAAAATATTGTTGAATGACTTTGTTTATGTGATCCAAAAGTTCTGTAAGGAAATAGATACTTAAGTTCTTCCCTTATTTTTCTCCTAGGGAACAACTCCAAGTTTCCTTTGGACAGTACACCAGTTCGAAATCGGGGTGGTGGAGATGGAGATTTTCAGTTCAGACCATTTTTTGTGGGTTCTCCCACAGCACCTGAACCTGCCAACAGCTTTTTTAGTTTTGCCTCCCCAAATAATGAATTAGAGCAGCAGCCAGTCTCTAACAGGGCCTTTAAAGTAAAAAGAATTTAGTTGACCTCACAGAATTTTCTCTGTTCTCTTTCAGTGATTTCATTTAATAAATAATCTTTGTTTCATATAGGAGTCACCAGCCTTTTGTGTTTATACTCAGTCTTCAAAATTGTCTTCACATTTCCAACTTATAAGAGATTAAGTGGGTGGGGGGTGGCTTCAGGTTTCCTTTCAGTTTCTTTTATTTGAGGCATAAGCATTTTAAACTCAATTTTAGGATGAACTGTTGAGTTTTCACTGGTAGCAAAAAGCTTACAATATTTTTGGGTGTTTGTAGATCACCATTTGTTTATGTTTGAGCTATTTCTGGCCGAGCCATATGTTTAAGGATACTGTATAAGCACCTGTTTTATGTCTACATGTCTGTTTGGGTTCTGGTGTATATATGTTCCTTTACATTTTTTTTTTGTTGCTGTTGTTGCATTTGATAGTATGTTTATGTGAAAATTTTGGTTTCAGGAACTACTGAGTGAGACTGTAGCTAGTTATTTGGAAACATACATTTATTTGTATATACTTAATGTATTTGCCCATATGTGAATTTGTTTGGAGGTGTCATCTCAGTGAATGAAGGTACAGTTTGATGCATGTATATTTAGTTCCTGTTTCTGTTTAAGAGTAATTCACATTGATAAAGTTATGTTGAAAGTTGACTTTTTGGCATTTAAGATAAAATCACTTCTTTTTTGCTACCTGTTGCCCTGGATCTATTTAAAAGGAATGCACTTCTACTGCAGAAAACTTGCCAATATGTTGTTGATCTCAAGATTATAGTAATTAAATATTTTTAACGACTTATTCCTTGTTTTTCTTTACTAAATAGTGGTCATTTCTGACTACTATCACAGTAAAATATAGAACCAATAAAGACATTTGAAGGATACTTTCAGTAATTACATCCTATTAGAGGCAAGACTTGAAATCATACTGGTTGAGGAGCCAGAACGTCAAGGTTCTAGTTATTTTTTCCCCTATATATTAATTGTACAAGTTTAAGTTTAAACTTTTGGGGCCTTTGTTTCTATGTCTGTGATGTAAGGGGTTGAATTAAATTATCCTTACAATCTTTTGTGATTTATTGTTACTGGCTTGGGAAGAACTGCCATGGAATTACCTCCATTCCAAGTTCCATTGTTTTTAGGTAATAAAAGTCATACTGAAATCATTTGAGTGTATTTTATGTTTAGTCATTGTAGAAAGGCAAGTAAATACCCTTGCTTTACCTAATTTAATAGCAATCAAGTAACATTTTCTTCTTTAAGGGTACAGAATATCAAATTTCTTAAAAAATAATTTTTATAGTACCCCAAAGTTAAAATGGTATCTGAGAAAGAGGATGAAACAGTCTTTACTTTTAAAAACACCCCTTTCTATTTCATTGCTAATTACACAGATTTTATAGGTTGCAGAATTTTTTCTTATCTATGAAGTTTTAAAATTTGTTGAAAAGTGATTTGAATAAATAATTTTTGTACATTCATGATTTCTGTCCTGAACCTTTGCTTCCTTTGTTTGGTTCACAGAATCAATTTGAAATATAAGTAAGCTATAATTAAAACTGTCTTTTGATACTGTTCATGGGGTTCTCAAGGCAAGTATACTGAAGTGGTTTGCCATTCCCTTCTCCAGTGGACCACATACTGTCAGACCTTTCCACCATGACCCATCCGTCTTGGGTGGCCCCACACAGCATGGCTTAGCTTCATTGAGTTAGACAGGGCTGTGGTCCATATGATCAGATCAACTAGTTTTTTGTGATTATGATTTCAATGTGTCTGCCCTCTAATGCCCCCTCCCAATACCTACCCTCTGTGGAAAATTCTGAAAGAGATGGGAATCCCAGACCACCTGACCTGCCTCTTGAGAAACCTGTATGCAGGTCAGGAAGCAACAGTTAGAACTGGACATGGAACAACAGACTGGTTCCAAATAGGAAAAGGAGTACGTCAAGGTTGTATATTGTCACCCTGCTTATTTAACTTATATGCAGAGTACATCATGAGGAACGCTGGGCTGGAAGAAGCACAAGCTGGAATCAAGATTGCCGGGAGAAATATCAATAACCTCAGATATGCAGATAACACCACCCTTATGGCAGAAAGTGAAGAGGAACTCAAAGGCCTCTTGATGAAAGTAAAAGAGGAGAGTGAAAAGGTTGGCTTGAAGCTCAACATTCAGAAAACGAAGATCATGGCATCTGGTCCCATTGCTTCTTGAGAAATAGATGGGGAAACAGTGGAAACCGTGTCAGACTTTATATTTTGGGCTCCAAAATCACTGCAGATGCTGATTGCAGCCATGAAATTAAAAGACGCTTACTTCTTGGAAGGAAAGTTATGACCAACCTAGATAGTATATTAAAAACCAGAGACATTACTTTGCCAACCAAGGTCCGTCTAGTCAAGGCTATGGTTTTTCCCGTGGTCATGTATGGATGTGAGAGTTGGACTGTGAAGAAAGCTGATCACCGAAGAATGGATGCTTTTGAACTGTGGTGCTGGAGAAGACTCTTGAGAGTCCCTTGGACTGCAAGGAGATCCAACCAGTCCATTCTAGAGGAGATAAGTCCTGGGTGTTCATTGGAAGGACTGATGCTAAAGCTGAAACTCCAATACTTTGGCCACCTCATGCGAGGAGTTGACTCACTGGAAAAGACTCTGATGCTGGGAGGGATTGGGGGTGGGAGGAGACGGGGACAACAGAGAATGAGGTGGCTGGATGGCATCACCGACTCCATGGACATAAGTTTGAGTGAACTCCGGGAGTTGGTGATGGACAGGGAGGCCTTTCATGTTGTGGTTCATGGGGTCGCAAAGAGTCGGACACGACTGAGCGACTGAACTGAACTGAACTGATAATTAAAACTAAAGAAAAAACTCTGATGGACTATTACATGCTACTTTTTAAAAATTGCATTCTACTTTAAAAATTTTAATACGTTCACATGATACAAATTCCAAAGCTACAAAAAATTAGAGTGAAAACTTGCCTTTCACTCCTATTCCTGAACTACCCATTTTTCCTTTCTGGAAGCAGTTAGTCTTGTAGTGTCTTGTGTCTCGTGCAGAAATAGCCTCAGTTCAGTTCAGTTGCTCAGTCATGACTGTTTGGGACCCCATATCACAGCACGCCAGGCCTCCCTGTCCATCACCAACTCCTGGAGTTCCCTCAAACTCACCTCCATCTAGTCTGCTGCTGCTGCTGCTGCTAAGTCACTTCAGTTGTGTCCGACTCTGTGTGACCCCATAGACGGAAGCCCACCAGGCTCTCCTGTCCCTGGGATTCTCCAGGCAAGAATACTGGAGTGAGTTGCCATTTCCTTCTCCAGGGAAATCTTCCCGACCCAGGGATCTAACCCAGGTCTCCCGCATTGCGGGCAGACGCTTTAACCTCTGAACTAACAGGGAAGCCCATATTTACATGACAAACATTCAAAAGTGTACACAATGAGAAGAATGTTCTTTTCCTAGACAGCTTTTAGTCCCCTTATTTCCCTCTTCAGTTCAGTTCAGTCGCTCAGTCGTGTCCGACTCTTTGTGACCCCATGAATCAGAGCACGCCAGGCCTCCCTGTCCATCACCAACTCCCGGAGTTCACTCAAACTCATGTCCACAGAGTTGGTGATGCCATCCAGCCATCTCATTCTCTGTCGTCCCCTTCTCCTCCTGCCCCCAATCCCTCCCAGCATCAGAGTCTTTTCCAGTGAGTCAACTCGTCGCATGAGGTGGCCAAAGTATTGGAGTTTCAGCTTCAGCATCAGTCCTTCCAATGAACACCCAGGACTGATCTCCTTTAGAATGGACTGGTTGGATCTCCTTGCAGTCCAAGGGACTCTCAAGAGTCTTCTCCAGCACCACAGTTCAAAAGCATCAATTCTTCGGCAATCAGCTTTCTTCACAGTCCAACTCTCACATCCATACATGACCACGGGAAAAACCATAGCCTTGACTAGACGGACCTTGGTTGGCAAAGTAATGTCTCTGCTTTTCAATATACTATCTAGGTTGGTCATAACTTTCCTTCCAAGGAGTAAGCGTCTTTTAATTTCATGGCTGCAATCAGCATCCGCAGTGATTTTGGAGCCCAAAAAAATAAAGTCTGACACAGTTTCCACTGTTTTCCCTCTTCAGACACAGTCAATTGTTTCTTAAATACCCTTTGGGATGTCATTTCAGTTCAGTCTCTCAGTCGTGTCCGACTCTTTGCGACCCCATGAATCACAGCACGCCAGGCCTCCCTGTCCATCACCAACTCCCAGAATTCACCCAAACTCATATGCTTCGAGTCGGTGATGCCATCCAGCCATCTCATTCTCTGTCACCCCCTTCTCCTCCTGCCCCCAATCCCTCCCAGCATCAGAGTCTTTTCCAGTGAGTCATCTCTTCGCATGAGGTGGCCAAAGTATTGGAGCTTCAGCTTTAGCATCAGTCCTTCCAATGAACACCCAGGACTGCTTTCCTTTAGGATGGACTGGTTGGACCCCTTGCCGTCCAAGGGACTCTCAAGAGTCTTCTCCAACACCACAGTTCAAAAGCATCAACTCTGTGACCCCATTGACTAGACTACCAGGCTCTTCACGCACATGCACACACACACACGCACACACACCCACACACACACACACACGCACACACACGCACACACAACCCAGGGATCCAGCACATGCACACACGAACTACCCACTACCCAGGGATCCAGCGCGCGCGCGCGCGCACACACACACACACACACACACACACACACACACTACCCAGGGATCCAGCGCGCGCATACACACATACACACACACATCATACGCACACACTATCCAGGGATCCAGCGTGCCTGCACATACCACACACACTATTAGTGTATTAGTGATGGCTTTCTTAATACCATTCCAAATGTAGTCGATTTATTAGGATAGTGTTTTCAAAATTATAAAATTCCTCCTATATAGAAAATCACTGTAAAGTTTGGAAAACATTCAGGCAAATTACTTTACCACTTTAAACTTATAACACGGGCACCCACTGTCTTAGCCTGTTTTTTTTCCTGGGGTATTATAATCTTGGTAATAAACACATAGGAATATACGAAACAATAATACACAGGTACTTAATCTGAGAACATTTTGTTTGCAGGATTTGGAAAAGACAAATTTATGAATTTGGAAGTGATTGCAGACCACTTCCTCTGGGCTGTAGGCATTGCAGGAGGTTTTTTTTTTTTACCGTCTGAGCCACCAGGGATATCCACTTGGTACGTTTAAGTTTGGAGCGGCGCTCTTCCTTGAAAACCAGCTCTTTCACTCAGGTGCCGAAAGCCTCCAGAACTCTAGATGTCGCTGTGGCTCTATCGTGGGGACGGGTATGCGTCTCTGTGGTTTTAAGTCGGGGCCGGAGAAGCTGGGAAATGATGGCTGTCGAAGAGGAAGAAGTCAAGGAGGTCTTGCAGAAATTGCAGGTGGGGCCATAGATTAAAATACATATCTGCTTTTGTTACTTGGGAAGGAGTAGAGAGCCCAGTTTATGCACTGCCTGCGAATTTCTTGACACATACCCGACGCTACTTGTGTCCCCGTGGTTACTATAACAACACCCGAAGGTGCAGCCGCATCGGGCTAGGGGACCCCCGGGCCAAGTGACAGGCGCAGCCAGTTTGTTGGGATCCCGTGGTGCTGACCCGACTGCAGTCAATTTCAGTCCTGTAGGGAAGAGGATTTATTGCTCCTAACTTACATTGTTGGGAGGTTGTATTCCCCCCTCCCCCCATTCACCATAACAAATAGCATACACGTGTGTTTGGCAGATCTTTAGGCGCTATTACCTATTGCTTGTAGTTTTGATAAGACCATTTCTTCAGTACTTTCATGCTTTCAAATTGGCAACAGTCACAGTAATGGCTTGCACCGCGTGCATTCTGGTTACTCTCCTTAGAATTTAACAGTTTTTGATTTTTTTGTGTGTACTCCCAATTCCAGTTTGGGTCTAATGCAGACGGCTCCAGACTCCACTCAGTTCACAATTGACTGTGGTAACTGGGACAATCTTGTAGTTGGTAGATAGGAGCTAACTAGTTGCTTGACTCTTCTTTTAATAACCCAAGATTTTTCTTAAATCTCAGCAACTGAGTTTTTTGTATTCTAAGGCAGCCTGAAATTTACTCAGAAACTGAGTTTTTTTGTATTCTAAGGTATCCTGAAATGTACTCAGAAACTGAGTTTTTTTGTATTCTAAGGCAGCCTGAAATGTAAATGTTAGACTTATGACAGGTTTGTACCTTTCTTAAAGGCGTCTACAGCAAAAGTTTAAACGTTGATGAGATTTCTTTGTTTCTTTAGTAGATTAGACTAATAACAATTATTAGAGTGTGAGCTTTACCTCTCATCCGGTTGACTTGGATGTAATTCTTTTACCTAGTGTGACTGTCTGAAATCAGAGATTCTCAAATCTAGCACTGTATTACAAACATTGTGTATGTGTTTGTATATGTATAGAAAAACCTGAAAAGGTAAACTAAGCCATGGTTATCTCTGAGGTTATTGTGATAATCATGAGGAGTTTTTTACCCTGCATATTTTACTTGTACCTATTTGAATTTTAACAATGTATATATATTGATTTTTACCAGGACAAAGTTACTAAAAATGTTCACTGTAGCAAAACAAACCAACAAAGCCAAGCAATTTCTTGTACATTTTCTATTACAAATAGAAACGAACAATAAGACCTTCTCTGCTGCTGCTAAGTCACTTCAGTTGTGTCCGACTCTGTGCGACCCCATAGACGGCAGCCCACCAGGCTCCTCCGTCCATGGGATTTTCCAGGCAAGAGTACTGGAGTCGGGTGCCATTGCCTTCTCCAAGACCTTCTCTGTAATTCTTAATTTGTAGCTATGCTGACTTCATGACGAAAGGAAATGGGTTGTAATATTTGCTGAGAGCTGTCTTTTCCTGCTCTTATTTGTGGTAAATGCCCTAAGCAGCTAGGTCGAGGATACCTGGGGTATCTTGGGGGTGGGTGGGGAAGACGCAAGGATGGAATGGGGGAATGGCATAGAGAGAGGAAAAGGATGGTGATGTTGCTGTTCATGGGAATGGTGGTAAACTTTATTTCATTGTTATAGACACTTTAGGTTAGAAGGAATATATTAAAGGATTTTTCTCAAAGTGTATTTTACAGGTTATTTCTATTAAAGTCATGCAGGGTGCTTGTTAAAATGCAGAATTTTGAGTTCTGCTAAAACCACTAACATCAGAATCTCTGTAGGCCGGGTCCTGGAAATAATACAATAAAACTTGAAAAGCACTGTTACAGAAGGAGATAATCTAATTTCATCATTCTGGGTAGAATTTTAATTTCAAATAAGTACTGTGAAGAAAAGTAGGAGTGTGATTTAACAGTGGGGTGGAGGAGGAAGGAGTTACTTTAGTTTGGGCAGTCAGGGAAAACCTCTCTGAGAAATTGGTGTTTGAACTGAGACCTAAATAATGAAGAGGAATGAGCCATGCAATGGTCTGGAGAAAGAATGTCCAGGCAGAGGGGCCAGCATGTGTGTAGGCAGGATTGAGAGTGGATTTGAGGACCTGGATGAAAGCCAGTCTGGCTTGAGTAGTGTAGGAGAGTGATAAGAAGTGAAGTTTGTGGCAGGATGAATGGTGGGAGGTCAGATCTTACAGTCTTCTAGGTCATAATAAGCAGTTGGATTTTATTCTGTCTGCAGTGGAAAATTATCTGAGGGTTTGTGACATGACCTACATTTCTGTAAGGCCACTCCAGCTATAGTGAGGAGAATGGGAAAGAGTAGAAGCAGAACGATCAGGTAAGAAGCTATTGAAATAGTTCAGGCAAGTAATGATGCTGATTTAGTTGAGGATACTGATAGGGACATGGAGACTGGTGGATGGATTTGGGATGTGATGCAGAGGTAGTTGGTAAGACTTGGTGGGTTTGGGTTCTACCTTTCTACTGCTGTTTTGTTTTAGGAAAGAATAGATAATGGAAAAGCTTTGATTGATGTCCCAGAAAGACTCAAGCAGAGATATTTAAAGAGGAAGGAGAACGTTTACTTGGAAAGAATGCAAATGAGCCAGAGAATGACTTGACGAAAACTAAACAAAAAACACAAATATCTAAAGAAACAAAACTGCAAAAATACAAAATTTATCAAGCTTAAATTGGCCTGTTTGTCATGGAGAACAGCTCTCACATGTTTGTCTTATTCACAAATGTCACAGATGTTTAGATATCAGCATAGGAAAAATCAGGGGTAAGGGATTATTATTGTTAGAAGTCCAGTTTTAAGGGTAAATTTCAAAATTTTATACTTTAGGGACCAGTACTAGATAGGATGATTTTATTAACTTTGGTTTATGTCAAGGTGCAAAGCATTTCCTCTCTCCTGACTAAGGTATGTGAAGTGCTTAATCACATCGGAAGCTCTGCCGGGTCTAAGAGAAGTGACTGACATCATGGTACAGATTGACGTGGGGCAGTGTGGGAGTGGGCTAGACAACTTTCCTTCCCTATCTGCAGCCTGCCTCTCATATCATTCCTAGGTAAGGTAGGGGATCAGCATTTCTAGGCCAAAAGTTGGTATTGGTATCCAATCTCAAAGTTTACTTGTCTGGTATCCTCTCCACTTAATGGTACCATTCTTATATTCCTAGGAACTGGTGGACCAGCTGTATTCATTTCGAGAGTGCTATTTCGAGACACATAGTGTTGAGCATGCTGGGAGGAAGCAACAAGATGTGCGGGAAGAGATGGAGAAGACCCTGCAGCAGATGGAGGAAGTAGTGGGTATGAGTCCCAAAAGAACACACAACCCCCTGTTCCTCATTGAAATGTGATGGAGCTTTGCTCTCTCTGTAGACTCTTTGGTATCCTGTTTGTGGCTGCTTCAAGTTAGTGCAACAGAATATTTCTTCTAAGGGTACCTGTGCAGGATGGCAGCCTTTCCGTTCCCTAAACTCCATTTCCAAATGCTATGAAAAGAAAAAGAGCATACTAATTGCTTGATTACTGTTGTAGTAATCTTCTTAACTGACCTTTCTGCCTCTTAATTTCTTTTACTTCCAAATCTACTTAAATAATGACCATGGCCATAATCTTTCTAAATAATTGCTTCATGAATTTAATCTCATCTCTTGTCTGCCTCTTTGCTCAAGTATCTTCAAAAATTCCTACTCTTGACTGGTTGAGGTCTAAACCAGTCCTTTGTTATTCAACTCTTCATTGTCTGACTCTTTTCCCCCTACCCTTATCTCCGACTACCTACTTACAGAGGAGCCTTTTGTTTCATTCACGTTGAACCATCCATCCTCCCATGAACATGCCACGCGTATTTCTCCTTTCTGCTTCTTTATCTTTGTTTACATCGTTTTTCCCCCTGGAGTGTCTTGTCTTCTCTCCTTTTCACTTTGTAAAGTCCATTCATTGGGTGTATGTCGTATGCTCTTTTTCATTGTGTTTTAATTTTCCATGGATAGACATTGTCCTCTCCACTAGATTGTAAGCCCCTCAGAGGCAGGGATAATGCTTTCTTTGTTACCTTGTTTTCTAACATAATAGTCTGCATGTGGTATGTTTTCAATGAATTGTTTGTTCATGAAGATTTTCCTTAATTATTTGATTGCTAGAACTGGCATAGGGTGATTCCTTGAAAGTACCCTGGTCTCACCTGTAAAATTATCTGGGTTTCCTTTATCTTTTCCCTTCCTCCTAGGTTCTGTCCAGGGCAATGCACAGGTTCTGATGCTGACTGGGAAGGCACTGAATGTGACTCCCGACTATAGCCCCAAGGCTGAGGAGCTTCTGTCAAAGGCTGTGAAGCTGGAGCCTGAGCTGGTAGAAGCCTGGAACCAGCTGGGTGAGGTGTACTGGAAGAAAGGGGATGTTGCAGCTGCCCACACCTGCTTCTCAGGAGCCCTCACCCATGTGAGCTGCCCACTATGCCCTCAGAAAACACAGATGGAGAGGATGGGATTTCTCTGGTTTTGTGAGTTTCCCTAGGCCATGAATACCAGAGTAGAACTGCATGGGAACTAGGAGGACAGAATCAGAAGACGGGAGAAAGCAGACTTGGATGAGGAAGATGATGATGGGACCAGGTTCAGAGGTAGATGAGAAGTGAAGAAAAGTAACCAAGTTGATCCTTGTAGATGGGAGTCTTAGATACAGATGGCAGTAAGAATTAAGAGGAAAAGTTAGAAGCCTGAAATAAAATAGATCTGGAAAGGAGAAATAGAACCATGAAGGTTAAGTATATGGCTTCTCCATTTGCAGTGCAAGAACAAAGTCTCCCTTCAAAACCTGTCAATGGTGCTTCGCCAGCTGCGGACTGACTCTGGAGATGAACATTCTCGCCATGTCATGGACAGTGTGCGACAGGCTAAGTTGGCTGTGCAGATGGACATCCTTGATGGCCGCTCCTGGTGTGAGTGCTTTCAAAAGATCTCCAGCAGGTTTCTAGAGCAGTGGTTCTCAACCGTGGCTGCACACCAGGATCATCTGGAGCCCATCTGTTGAGTCTGACTCTTAAATGTGAAGCCAGGGCATCTTTGCTTTGAAGGAGCCCAAAAGGTATTTTGATGAACCACTATTCTAGTACCTCTTGGACCTTTTCATTGAAGAGAGGAGGCTTATGTTTCCCTATCAGCAAAGCGGAGCTTTTGTGCAGTCTTCTGTTGTTTCCTTTGGGTTCCTGTTTGCCTCTTTATCCCAGAGGAATTTTGGGTATACCCTGAGTATAGATAGTATCATCACTAGTTTGTTTCAGATGTGGGGCCTTTCATACAGACTTTTGAGGGTGACCAAAATAGTTATACATAGAACTTGGGCTCTGAGATGATCCATCACTGTGTTTCTCAGTTTTCTCTCTGCCCTTCCATCCCCACTTAGGAGGCACGGGATGGCTAGAGTTGGTTGGAGTTGGATATTTCCCTTCTTCCATGTGGAAGACTGGAGCTAGCTGGAGTTGGTTATTTCCCTTCATTAGGTCAGTTACCTTCTGATAATACCTTAGCAGGTTAGGCTCTGGATAACTAGTTTCTCCTGAGGGCACTTGTTAAGAATGGAGTGTTCAGGAGTTCCCTGGTGGCCTAGTGGTTAGGATCCCAGGCTTTTACTGCTGTGGCCCAGGTTCAGTCCCTAGTTGGGGAACTGAGCT
Organism: Moschus berezovskii; assembly: GCF_049115385.1. Classification (NCBI taxonomy): domain Eukaryota; kingdom Metazoa; phylum Chordata; class Mammalia; order Artiodactyla; family Moschidae; genus Moschus; species Moschus berezovskii. The sequence continues at coordinate 99,928,326 of NC_142468.1, forward strand.
CCCTCAAGCCACATAGTGTGGCCAAAATAACCCACACAAACAACAACAAAAAGAATGGCATGCTTTGGCATATTTCAAAAAAGTTTCTTTGTCCCCTCCCTCTGCTAGAAGTATGAGGGTATTCTTCGATATTTGCTATGGGAATCTGGTTAAGTTCTTGAAGGTAAACCTTACAATATTGGTGAGGGTCCCTTATGACTGGTACCCCTGGAGTTTTCAACTCCCAGGCTTGTCTACAGTGAGGCTCCAGAATTCATCAATTTCAGTTTAGGTTTTCCTACCCCGGCGCTGTTGCTGTGGTAGCTCCTGAGTTTCTGCTGAGCAGTAACTCCCTGTATTCAGCTCTGTCTGTCTAATTTTGGAGCAGTGGTTTGCCCGTATTGTCCCCTTTATTATGCATCCAAGAGGAGCTGTGGATTTTTTATAGTCTGTTCAGCTTTTTACTTGTTAGGATAGAGTGGTGACTTTAAGCTCCTTACGTGCAGAACCAGAAATCTGTGTTTCTCTTTCAGATATTCTGGGGAATGCCTACCTTTCTCTTTACTTCAATACTGGCCAGAACCCTAAGATCTCCCAGCAAGCCCTCAGTGCTTATGCCCAAGCAGTAAGTATTTATGGTCACCCAGGCTGGATATGTAGAGGCAGCAACAGAAGCAAAAATGTTGTTCAGTCTTCTTTGTCACATTTTAGCAAGCAGCATGGGGAGTGTTTGCTGGCATCTGATGAGTGTGGTTTTGCGAAGCCAGTCCTGCAGAGGTGAGGTATTTCTTCCTACAACTTGAGTATTAGCAATCGCTTGCAGTGTGTGCCTCAGTGCGAGGTAGCTATTTGAGCTGCCTAGATTTCTTATATAGGCATGTGTAACCAAATCACAGAGCCAATCCCAATATGCATCTTTTTGAATGGGGAAAAAAGTATATGTTAAAAATAATGTTTATTAATATATATACACATTTTTTAAAAACATTAAAATTCTGCTACTTAAGTATAAATTAAGCAGTATCCCCAGGTTAACCATTAAATAGTATGAATCTGGGTTTCCTACAGGCTAAAACAGAAAATAGCGTGTAGTCCATTCTACATTATATCCTAGGGATTAATTCACTGGAGCTTATGCTTTGCCTCAGGTTTTCAGGCTGTTTATATTAATATCCACTTGTAGGGGAGGAGTTTCCTTCAGGCTTTGAGTGCATGACTGCTCATTGTTAGCAAGGTTTACATTGGCCTCCTGAGTGCTTTTTATTTAGACTTCGTGTTCACCTTCTTTTGTTTTCTCTTGACATAGAGACGCTTTTTTCACTTATTGTTATTTATTTTGCTCTGAGTGGCAGAATAAGGAATATAGCTACCTTATATTCATGTTTGCAGTTTAGGGACTGTTCTTTTTTCTTTCTTTTTTTACCATCCCACAGAAACTATTTTTCACAAAACTGAATTCTGAAACATAGATAACCATTTTTAATAAGCACAGTCAAATTTTGAATCACAGAATGTCTCCAAGAATTATAGCTTTAAAATATACAACCAATTTTTGTATTTCAAAAATATCTTAAGTTAGTTTCTTAAAAAGTACATTTCTCATGCTAGTTGTTTGGCTTCGCCCTGGTGTACACTGGTGCAGCCCTACCCCGAAGCTGTGGGGACAGATGTGCACACCATGCACTTTATCCTGCCTTTGTGCAGATGACCGCAGCTCACCTGTAGGACTCACACTCAGGAGAGAGGAACATGCAGTGATAAGATGGCTTTTTTAAAAATGACAGACACGACTTCCTCATGCACTGTGCTTCTCACTGTAGCCTTAGCAGTGGCGTTTAACTCAGCCCAATCTGTGTAGTCAGCAGGTTTGGTTTTTATTCAATCAGGGAACTTTTTAGGCAGAAGTATTTTGTTTTACTCTGATTTCTTAATCTGGTAACTACTTATATTTTAAGGTGTAATATGATGTACTCCTTTAAAATTTTATATTTGGCTTCTGCTAAATAATTGCTTTTAATTATTAATTTCTTCATCAGACCTGCATTTTTAAACATATTTGAACCAGTCATTTAAATAATTTGAATTCATGTTGTTTGCACTTTTGCAGTGTGCCAGGCAGTGAATAGAATTTAAAAAAAAAAAATGATCATTGCCATGAAGATAGCTGCAGATACATTTGTCTTTACTGTCATGGTTTCTGGCCATCTGTTTAAATTAGCGAATCAGAATTTGGCTTTCTCTGTGAGTTTTAAGGGGGCTTAGATGTAGTAACATGATTCTGTTTGTGTCTGAAGCTGGACTCATGGGCAGAGGAAAAGTGTTAAATCAGCATCATTTGTTTTCTAGATTTTCTTCATTTATATTAGCATCTCATTAATTAAAATTTTTTATCAGATATTAGTCATGTATTACTTCTATATTTATACTATTACATGGGTAAATTATAATCATATTTTAAAGTTCCATGCACACACAAAGCCCTTACATCCTTGAGATTTCAGGGACTGTGTAATATGTTCCACACAAGCATTTACTGTATAATAGTGTGGGTATAGAAAACACTTTGACAAGCAAAAACTTAAATTTTTCCAAGGAGAGGAGGTTTAGGACATGTTGTGTATGGCCATCCTTAAGACTGAGACAAGCGCCACTGATGGTCTTCTTATTCCACTATAGGAGAAGGTTGACAGGACAGCTTCCAGCAATCCTGATCTTCATCTGAACAGGGCAACGGTAAAAACAAAAAGAAATTATCATTTATATTGGGGAGTGGTCATCTGAAAGTCAAATACATAAGCTATCTAGGTCTTAGCCTGTGAGGATAACAGTATTCATAGGGACAAAGTTGGATACTAACTGCTAGAGGAAAGCTAAGTTATTTCTGGGAAAAGCTTGCTTAGTTTGACTAAAGTATCCGGAGGGAAAGGAAAGGGGGCTGAGTTGGCGGGAGGGTGAATAGAGGATGGGGTCACAGTCTATAAGACTTTCCTAAAATGGTCATTATAAACATAAAAATAGGATCACCCAATATATGCAGCTTAACTGTTTTAGAGTTTGGAAGTTAGCTTCTTTGACATGATTTCACCTTTGAGGTTGTGATCACCTTGGCCAGGAAAAAGGATATAAGGTATTACCAGCTCTTCATGCAGTTCATTTGTAGAACAGGAAAAAAACTGGGAATGTTTGTAGAATAGGAAAACAATTGGGAACAGGAAAACAGTTTATTTCTCAAGATTCCTAGCCCACTGTGCTAGCCCACTTCTGCATAGTTTGTGTTAAACATACTTATAATTGGGAGGGTTTTTGTTACTTCTTGTGCAGTTACATAAATATGAGGAGAATTATGGTGAGGCCCTGGAGGGCTTCTCTCAGGCTGCAGCACTGGACCCTGCCTGGCCAGAGCCCTGGCAACGAGAGCAACAGCTCCTGGATTTCCTGACTAGATTAACCAGCCTCCTTGAGAGCAAGGTAAAGATGTCTGAAGAATGAATCCTACTTTTTTTATTCTGCCGTAGGTTAATCAAATAGTAGGCCTCAGTAGTAGTGACCCTATAGAAGTGGGTAGGTGGTGGGGAGGACTAGACTCTCAAGGAGAGTGCTTCATTTCCAGCTTCTTACCTGTTTCCTTTTCCTTTGCAGGGAAAGGTGAAGACCAAAAAGTTACAGAGCATGCTGGGAAACTTGCGCCCAGCCCACCTGGGCCCTTGTGGTGATGGGCGCTATCAGTCAGCCTCGGGGCAGAAGGTGACTCTGGAGCGCAAGCCCCTGAGTGCTCTGCAGCCTGGTGTAAATAGTGGAGCTGTGGTCCTGGGAAAGGTGGTGTTCAGCCTTACCACGGAGGAGAAAGTCCCCTTGTGAGTTTCTGTTACCTTTTCTCTTTTTCATCCTTTTAAACTAGTTGCTTTCATTTCCTGGCCTTTCTCTGAAACTTGAAGATAATTGTTAGTGGTCAGAGATCAGTGAGTTCTCTTTCCCTTCTGGGACTGTCCCAAGGGACACTGTATTGTCTTAAGTGATGTCTGACAGTCTCTCTGTAGATCCCGTTACCACCCAGTTTTTCCCTGAGTTTGGGGTTCTGTCGACTCTTACATCTGAAGCTGAAATTTGACAGCTACATTTTTTTTATAAGATAGGAAATCTTTTTATAAGATGGAAACCTTAAAATTCTCCTACCTCTTTGTGTTTTCATGATCATAGAAGTAGAAGGAGAAAGAATTCTAAATCCTGTTTGGACTTAGGTATGCCTAAGCAGTTCTGGAAGTTCAGCTTTGAGTTTGAATTTAAGGCCTGTTGGAGAGATTCTCTCAGCTGTTATTCAACAAATATTCATTGAGCATCTGCTGTATGTGTTGTAGGGAGTTAAAAAAAATGTGCCACACCCAAGTGAAGGGTTCTTATAGTTGAGCAGAGGAAATGAGTTAAGAATATTCATTTAGAAAATTTTAACTTTTGAAAAATGAGGATTCAGTCAGTGCCATCATTCCTTGGTCCTTTGCTCACTTCCCAATCCCTGCTTGACTGGTTTCCTTTTTCTGTTTTCTGCTGAAGCTTTTTTGTTTCTGGGATCACCAGTGTTTGATCCAGTAGCTTCTATTACATTGCTCCACAGCAGTCTGACTTCTCTGTCACTATTGCCTTTCAAATTCCTTCTGCTTCATTCAAACTAAAATACAGCTCCTACTGTATACCTGATTTTCCTCCACGGCATTTTCGTGGTGTATGTGTTTGAAGAACAGGAAGATAGTTGAGAAAAGTTTAGTTACTCGAGCAGACGTTAGAGTTAAGAGGAATGAGGAAGAAGTATAAACAAAGGTAGTTTTAGGGGCCCTGGAACAAATATTTTGCTACTCTTTGGTTTCTCTTTTTCTGCCTGATTTCTAAATGTTAAGTTCGAGGTAGACTCTGTTTTTGTTTCTTTCCTTTTTCTACCAGGGTGGCAAATAGATGCCCACTTTGATCACTTGGCAGTGGTTGCATGTTTAGAAGGATTCTGAGGCTTTTCATCAGGAGAGGTTGATGTGCTTGACTGCAGTGTTTGCTGTGAATTCGAGTGTGCCAAGTGAGCATGAGCACTGATTCCTCACCATCTCATTTATAGGTCATCTCATTTGGTGATGTCATATAAACCCAAGGCTTTGGCTGCCTCCTCTATGCTCACAGATCTAGCTCCAGCCAAAGCCTCAATTCCAAGTTTTGGATTCCTGTATTCAGCTGCCTCTGGGCTTTGATAAAATCTCTAACTCATTATGTTCAAAATTACTTACGTCATCTTTCTCTGTCAGTTTGCTTCACCTCCCTGAATTCTTTGTCAATCAATGGTATTACCTCTAGTCAGTCACTTAATTAAGACTTCTAAGTTCTAACTTCTCCATTCTCTTGCCTTGAAGCATTTGCCAAGACCAATAGATATACCTTTTAGTCCCTACTTCTTTGTGTCTACTAATTTAATTCAGCCTCAGCACTTCTCCAGACAAGTCTCCTTATTCCCTGTTTTTCCTCCAGTGTTCTACAGTGCAAATAAATATGCCCCAGATACAGATTTGACCATTGCTGTTTCTTATTTAAAATCTCTTACTGGTATTGTGTAACTTTGGGGATGAAGTTTTAACTCCTTAGTTTAATACACAAAGCCCTTTATGATTTTTTCCCTGCCTACTGTCTTCTGTCATTTTTCCTCTTGTGCACTTTATTCCAACCTTAGCATTATTTTGTAGGTTTCAGAACAGCTATTTTCATGCCTCTGTGTCTTTACACACAGTTACTGTACCTGGATAATCTTTTTGCTGCTTCTTGATATAGATTACATTTTCCCCCCCAACATTCTATTATAAAATTTTTCAAACATACAGCAAAATTGAAAGAATTTTACAGTGAACATTTGTGTACTTATATTCTATTAATATTTTATTATACTTAGTTTATCATATATCTGTCTATTCCCTTATATATCTGTTGATCTCTTATTTTTGGTGCATTTCAAAGTAATTGCAGACATTAGTATGCATTCAGCGTGCAATCATTAACTAGAGTTCAGTACTTGTTTATAGTTTTCTTCTTTTTTATGTAAAATTTACATCCAATGAAATGTGAAAATCTTAGTGTACATTCCTAAGTTTTGACAAATGGATATTCTCATATAACCCAGACGCCAGTAGAGAACAATACCACCACCTCAGGAAGTTTTCTCATGTTCCTTTCTTGTCAAGCCCTATTCCCTTCCCTGTAGAGGTTTTTTATTTCCACTGAGGATTAATTTCCCTGTTTTAACCCAAATAGTTTTTCATTCCTTAAGATTCAGTTTGAGGGTCTGGTCTAAATGGAGGCCTTCCTGGCTTTCCATTGATTTAGACATTTCTCCTCTGGGCCCCCACAGCCCAACCTTTGGCTTCACTGAATTCAGCACAAGGAAAGAGCTATTCTGGAACCTTTTGCAGTTGTATTGTAAGTGATGGTTTAATTGTCTGATATCCACTAGACTAATAAAGTCACTCAGAGTTGGATTGATGTCTTACTGCTAAGCACAGTGGCTGACACCTGATAGGTATTCAGTGAAAGTTTGTGGAATTAAGTAAATTGACAGTGATGGTTAGAGAGAGTGATACTGTGATAGTTAAACTGGTAGAGCAGGAATACTGTTCTGCTGTAACATTTTGAGCTAATTCATTATTAATATTCGTTGAAGGCTTCAGTGTGCATGTTTCCCAGGTTCTTGGGAAAGTGACAGATTGATGAGTCTTACGGATGTTTTTTAAAGACACATATCTAAGACAAATGAGCCCGCAGGTGTACATAGTGAATGATGGTACCTGCCATAGGATTTCTAAGGAAGTAACTATGAAAGCATTTGTTTATTTTGCTGGTATTATTAAAATCACTGTTTCTGCTTTTCTTTGCTGCTCACTTCTTTTTTTTTCCCCCATGTCCCTCTTAACCCATCTTAACCTGGCAGTACATTTGGCCTGGTAGATTCAGATGGACCTTGCTATGCAGTTATGGTGTATAATATGGTGCAGAGCTGGGGAGTACTCATTGGGGACTCTGTAGCCATCCCTGAGCCTAACCTTCGTCTTCACCGAATTCAGCACAAGGGAAAGGTGAGTGATGGCTAGGATTCTTTCTTAGCTCTTAGGCTCTCAAAGTGGGACCAAGTTTACCTCTATAAAAAATATATATGTAAGGTAATGCATATATATGTGTGTATGTGTTGTATGATATCCTATATCTACATATATATATAAAATTATTTTTTACTAAAAGCTAGATTATTTATTTATTTTGATTTTTTTTTTTTTTTTACTAAAAAACTACTGTCTGACTGAAACAAAGAAAATTTAAAAAATGAACTGAACAGAGAAAGAAAAATACATGTGTTATCACATGTGGAATCTAAAAAAACTAAACTTGTGAAAACAGTAGATGGTGGAATTGGGGAGGTTTTGTTTAAGGATACAAACTTGCAACCAGTAGATAAACAAGTCCTGGAGATCTAATGCACAGCATAGTGATTATAGACAACAATATGGCATTATAAACTTCAAAGTTGCCAAGCGACTAGGTCTTAATTGTTCCCACCATAAAAAAGAAATGGTAATTATATGACGTGATAGAAGTGTTAGCTAATATAGTGGTGGTAATCACATTGCAATATATAAATATATCAAATTAACACATTGCATTGTATACCTTCAACTTACATAATATTATATGCCAATTATTTCAGTAAAAATAAATTTTTAAAAATAGACTGACATATTCTCATTCACATGCTATTGCTGTTAACAGTTTGGTATGTAAACCTGTAGTCTCTTTTTCATAAAAATATACACACATTTGTATGTATATTTTAAATCATGAGTGGAATATTATATGCAGATGTTTGTGAACATTTCCTTTGGCTTTCCATATTCTACAACTTTGTTTTGAGTTAAGACAGAGGAGCTGATGATGATGAGGATAGTAAAAATTTACTGAACACTTAACTGACTCTAGACACTGTGTTTAGTGTTTTACTGCCTGCACTGGGCTCATTTAACCCTCATAAAACTCTACAAGAGCAGGTGTTCATGGGTCAGCAAATTATGGCTGATTGACCAAATCTGTCTCATTGCCTGTTTCTATATGACTTGTGAGCCCAAAATGGTTTCTATATGTTTAAATGAAAACAATGGAAAGAATAATAATTTATGGTACGTGAAAATTACAGGAAATTAAAATTTCTGTGTTTTTGTAATTAAATTTTTTTGAAACAAAGTATGCTCATTTGTTTATTGTTATCTGTGGCTACTTTGGGGGTTTCCCAAGTGGCTCAGTGGTAAAGAACCTGCCTGCCAATGCAGGAGATGGAGGAGTTTCAGTTTGATCCCTGAGTTTGGAAGATTCCCTTGAGGAGGGCATGGCAACCCACGCCAGTATTCTTGCCAGGGAAATCCCACGGACAGAGGAGCCTGGCAGGCTACAGTCCGTGGGGTCAGAGTCAGACGCAACTGAGCGTGCATGTGGCTGCTTTTACACTATAGCGTCAGTGCTGAACAGTTTTAGGACAGAGACCATATGACCCACAAAGCCTAAAATATTTACTATTTATTTGACTTTCTACAAAAAAATTTGCTGATCCCTGATCTAGATTATTTACAATTTTTCTTTATTCTAAAAGTACCGTAGTAAATATTTTTATCTGCCCATATCCATGATTATTACATAAGTTTAATTAATTGACTAAAGAAATAAAGTGAGTTTCTAAGGTAAAATCTTAGATTAAAAGCTTATGCAGTCTATGACTTTTGATATATACTGCCAAACTAGTTTTTGGAAGGTTCTACCAGTTAATACCAACAGTGAATGTAGTTGTTGTATTTCTTTGCAATTCTATGTAGAAATTTTTCAACTATTTGCTGATTTTTCATGAAAAGGATAGCATCAGTATTCTTTGCCTTTGATTTCTTGATTATTGGTGAGGTTGAAAATTATATTATGTTTATTGACTATTTATAATCCTTTTTAAATTTTTTTTTTTGGGGGGTCACATACTTATGTTCCTGTTAGGATGTTTCAAAAAATTGCTTTATGAGAATCTCTTTACTTTGACTTAAAAAGAACCTCCTTTACACTCCATGTGAAATAGTATATTTTGGATAAAGATCTTTTAGCAACACGTTTTACAACTTAAAAGTACATTTGAACTGATAAAGTGAGCTGATATCTTCTGTTACTAGAAGAATGTTTAAAACCTACCTTCTGTTAATTCCTCCTTATATAAAAGGAAAAGTCAGTCTATATTTGCCAGATTAATTTATAGCCTAACAAACACTTGATCTAAGAATTCCTCAGACTTTCCATTGGCCCTGGATTGCCCACTCTGTGTATTTAGTTATAATTGTTGATAAACACTGTGGGAAGGGCAGATTTTGTAGAGCCAGTGGGACTCTCTTTGTTGGGCATTGCCAGGATACTGTCCTTTTTGAATTAGAGAATTGTCCCTTTTTTTTTTTTTATTGGAGTATAGTTGATTTGCAATGTTGTGTTAGTTTTGGGTGTATAGCAAAGTGTTATCAGTTATATATGTACATATATCCACTCATCCCCTTCTTGTAATAGCAGTACTGGCAATCTACCTGCCCCAGATACTCTTTTTGAAGATTGAAAACTTTGGGAAAATTGCATTCCCTATGTAAGCTTAGGTTTGTTTAATGTGAGATGGAGGTAAGGGGTGTATCTACTGGAGAAGGTAGAAAGGAGGGGAAGAAAGTCAATATGATATATCCCTGTGCAGGAGTTTCTTGCATCCTTGGATATGTAATTAGTTTCTATATATTTGTCTTTTCCAGGACTATTCCTTTTCCAGTGTTCGTGTGGAGACGCCCCTCCTGCTGGTGGTGAATGGGAAGCCTCAGGGCTCCAGCAGCCAGGCTGCTGCCACGGTGGCATCGAGGCCACAGTGTGAATGACCCTCCTTGGATTGCATGCTGAAGAGAGAGTGGAGGCAAGGAAATAAGCTCAAGGGCACTCGGCAGCTCCATCAGCCACTTCTAGTAATGCAGCTGGAATTGGGGGGATGTTTTAGATGACAGCTTTCCTTCCTCTGCCCTGTAAGACACTTGTGTCTTATATTACATTTCAGCTGTCTCTGGGGCCACACATGTTTGTGGTGTATCTCTCCTGCCTCTTTCCTTGCTCTTCTATGTTTTGGTAAAGAGCGTGGAATTGGTAGAAGGGTTGGGACCTTGCCATGGGATAGAGTCCCCAAGGTTCCCCTTCTTGCCTCCTTCCTGAGCCTCATGTGTATATATCATTTCAGTATTTATTGCTAGGGGAGGGGGCTTAATTTTTTAATGACTTAGTTTTTAAGCAATTTTTATTTTATTTTTACTCTAAAATTTAGGTTCTTCCCGTTCTTTGGGGCTGGAACAGAATTAAATTTGTTTGGAAAAAAATTACTGTGTAGTTTGGCTTATTTCATTCTCTCCAGGCTTGAATTCTTGGTTTTAGGATCACTTTAATCCACTGAAGCAATACCCCTCCCCCACTTTTTTCTTTATTCAAAATAGTTTATTTTTCCTTCAGTTAAAAGAAATCTGGCAATAGGCAGCTCGGAGCAGGAATGGCCGTTCCATGAAGTCATTGTGAGCCAACTTTCTTCCATTACCCTCTCTGTCATCCTCAGGAGTGGTCCTTATCATGTCCAACACGACAGCAGTACTGTTCTAACAGTATTAGGCTGAAAGGCAAGAGAGTTAGATATTCAGTTCCTTTAGGTTCTAGTGATATATTTTATAATAGTTTTTCTTAATATCCTTGTGGGAAAATAGGCAAATACGAGGGAGGGTTATTAACCAGCTGAATGGTTACATCCAGAGAGTTCATTAATGGATGCAGATTAATTTGGAAGACTTCTAGTGGTGTGCCCCAGGTCTTTGTCCCTGCTCCTTGAATATCATTGATGAGTCACTCAGTTTATGAAGAATGTAAAATATGGAGAGGTCCGTAGAGGATGGATGATAGAATAAACGTCAGTCTACTTTAAGAAGTTATAAGGGCTGAATCTAAAATAAAAATTTGAAGTCCATTCTTTTGGTCCAAAAAGGGCAATTTTTTAAGGTGTATCTTCGACATCATGTGTGAAAAATTACTCAGAATTTTAGTAGATAAAGTCAGTAGGAGTAACTAGTATGATATAGTTGCAAAACACTTTTTTTAAGACTATTCCAATGAGAATATACTATACTTTCTCTACTAGCCTGAGAGAGTTTTTAATACATTGTCTGGCAGACCACATGTGGAGCCTTGTATCCAGTTCTGATTGTTGATTGTGAAGTGTATAGTCATGAAACAGTGATCAGGAACTTGAGGGAATGTAAAATACCTTGAGAAATGGTTGAATGATTGGGAAGGAGGAGGGTGGTAAGATGTGTATGTTAAAGTCAGTAGAGGAGATCCAATTGTTTGGTTTAGTTGCTAAGTTGTGACTCTTCTGTGATCCCATGGACTGTAGCCACTCTGCTCCTCTGTCTATGGTATCTTCCAGGCAAGAATACTGGAGTGGGTCGCTATTTCCTTCTCCAGGGGATCTTCCCGACCCAAGGATCAAACCTGTGTCTCCTGCCTCTCATGCATTGCAGGTGTATTCTTTACCTGGTGAGCCATCTGGGAAGAGAGGAGATCCAATAACTACCCCTTTTATTCAAGTTCTGAGACAAGGTGACATATCTGTCTTGGGCCAGACAATTGAAAGATGGCCAGTAGGTGATAGAAGTGGAACTTAAAAGATTTAATGACAAAATATATGTACAGTTGAGTATACAGAATATACATGTACAGTTTAAAGAGTAATTAGAAATGTCCACTCATGATCTCATCTTGTTTTTACAGATAAATATCTCATTGATTATGCTACAATGTATTCGTTCTATTGTTAAAGGATATTGGATTTCTTTTTTTTTTTTCGCTATTAAGGCAGTACATTATTAGTATTTATGTGTCCTGATGAGTGAGTACAAGAATTTCTTTTATAGCTACGGTTCTCAAAGAGTTCCAATGCATACCAATGTGTGAGAACCATTGTTTCAGAGTACTGGCACAAGGGTAGAATTGCTGGGTCATGGAGCTACATATACTCAACTTTTTTTGAGAAATATAAAATGTTTTCAAAGTGGTTATACCAGTTTATATCTCTGCTGTCAGTGGATGAATCTTGCTAATTAGTCTTCTGCATCCCCATTTCTGTTTGGTTCCCTCATTATGTTTTAGGGTTCACAAGTATAGGAAATTAGAATATTTCCCTGTGGCCTTAATGTGCATTCTCTCACTATTAATGGCTTTGAGCATCCTTTCATATACTTTTTCATGGTAAAATGCCTATTTGTGTTTTTGCCCACTTGTGCATTGAATTTCAAATTGATTTGTAGGATTTACTTATCTCCTGTACTGATCTTTTGTCATTTTATGTGCTGCAAACATCTTAAAGAGTTTTTAGCTTTTTTTTTTAAACTCTATTGAATCTTTTGTTGAACAGAATTCTAAATTTCAACATTATTGAATTTATCAATATTTTCTTTTATGATTAGTGCTATTTGTGTTTTAATAAGTCCTTCCCTATCCTGAAGTCATCAAAACATTTCCTCTCTATTGTTTTTATGAATTTTTATCATTTTGCCCCTTTCTTTTATTATGACCTTTCCTTAAGTTGTGATCTAAGTATGTAATTTTTTTCCCAATGAGTAATTGATTGGTCCAACACCTTTTATTAAAGATCCATCCTTTACCCGCTGATCTTTAAAGCCCAGCCTGTCTTAAATTTTCATATATAGGATGTAGGTTTGTTTCTGGGTTTTCTCTTTCTGATCTTTTCTGATCTATTTCTTTATTTCTGTACCGGTACCATATTATGTTAAGGTTTTATGAAAAGTCAGTATCCAATCAGAGTAACAGTGAGCCATGTTGTCCTTAACCAAAGAGCCCATTTATATTTTCAGTTCAGTTCGGTTCAGTTCAGTCGCTCAGTCGTGTCCGACTCTTTGCGACCCCATGAATCACAGCACGCCAGGCCTCCCTGTCCATCACCAACTCCCAGAGTTCACTCAAACTCATGTCCATCAAGTCGGTAATGCCATCCAGCCATCTCATTCTCTGTCGTCCCTGCCTCCTCCTGCCCCCAATCCCTCCCAGCATCAGAGTCTTTTCCAGTGAGTCAACTCATCACATGAGGTGGCCAAAGTATTTGAGTTTCAGCTTTAGCATCAGTCCTTTCAATGAACACCCAGGATTGATCTCCTTTAGAATGGACTGGTTGGATCTCCTTGCAGTCCAAGGGACTCTCAAGAGTCTTCTCCAGCACCGCAGTTCAAAAGCATCCATTCTTCGGCGATCAGCTTTCTTCACAGTCCAACTCTCACATCCATACATGACCACAGGAAAAACCATAGCCTTGACTAGACGGACCTTTGTTGGCAAAGTAATGTCTCTGTTTTTTAATATGCTATCTAGGTTGGTCATAACTTTCCTTCCAAGGAGTAAGTGTCTTTTAATTTCATGGCTGCAGTCAGCATCTGCAGTGATTTTGGAGCCCAAAAAAATAAAGTCTGACACTGTATCCACTGTTTCCCCATCTATTTCCCATGAAGTGATGAGAACAGATGCCATGATCTTTGTGTTCTGAATGTTGAGCTTCAAGCCAGCCTTTTCACTCTCCTCTTTCACTTTCATCAAGAGACTTTTGAGTTCCTCTTCACTTTCTGCCATAAGGGTGGTGTCATCTGCTTATCTGAGGTTGTTGATATTTCTCCTGGCAATCTTGATTCCAGCCCGTGCTTCTTCCAGCCCGGCGTTCTTCATGATGTACTCTGCATACAAGTTAAATAAGCAGGGTGACAATATACAACCTTGACGTACTCCTTTTCCTATTTGGAACCAGTCTGTTTTTCCATGTCCAGTTCTAACTGTTGCTTCCTGACCTGCATACAAGTTTCTCAAGAGGCAGGTCAGGTGGTCTGGTATTCCCATCTCTTTCAGAATTTTCCAGTTTATTGTGATCCACACAGTCAAAGGCTTTGGCATAGTCGAAGAAGCAGAAACAGATGTTTTTCTGGAATTCTCTTGCTTTCTCCATGATCCAGTGGATGTTTGCAATTTGATCTCTGGTTCCTCTGCCTTTTCTAAAACCTGCTTGAAATCTGGAAGTTCACGGTTCACATATTGCTGAAGCCTGGCTTGGAGAATTTTGAGCATGACTTTACTCACATGTGAGATGAGTGCAATTGTGCGGTAGTTTGAGCATTCTTTGGCATTGCCTTTCTTCGGGATTGGAATGAAGACCTTTTCCAGTCCTGTGGCCACTGCTGACTTTTCCCAATTTGCTGGCATATTGAGTGCAACACTTTCACAGCATCATCTTTCAGGATTTGAAATAGCTCAATTGGAATTCCATCACCTCCACTAGCTTTGTTCATAGTGATGCTCTCTAAGGCCCACTTGACTGCACATTCCAAGATGTCTGGCTCCAGGTGAGTGATCACACCATCCTGATTATCTTGGTCATGAAGATCTTTTTTGTACAGTTCTGTGTATTCTTGCCACCTCTTCTTAATATCTTCTGCTTCTGTAAGGTCCATACCATTTCTGTCCTTTATCGAGCCCATCTTTGCATGAAATGTTCCCTTGATATCTCGAATTTTCTTGAAGAGATCTCTTGTTTTTCCTATTCTGTTGTTTTCCTCTATTTCTTTGCATTGATCACTGAGGAAGGCTTTCTTATCTCTCCTTGCTATTCTTTGGAACTCTGCATTCAGATGCTTATATCTTTCCTTTTCTCCTTTGCTTTTTGCTTCTCTTCTTTTCACAGATATTTGTAAGGACTCCTCAGACAGCAATTTTCTTTTTTTTTTCATTTATTATTTATTGGAGGCAAATTACCTTACATTAATATATTGGTTGGTTTTGCCATACATTGACACGAATTTGCACTGGGTGTACGTGTGTTCCCTTTCTTGAACCCCCCTTCCACCTCCCTCTTCCCCATATCCTCCCTCCAGGTCATCCCCGTGCACCAGCCCCAAGCATCCTGTATCATGTGTCGAACCTGGACTGGTGATTTATTTCACATATGATAATATACATGCTACAGTGCCATTCTCCCAAATCATCCCACCTTCACCTTCTCCTACAGAGTCCCAAAGACTGTTCTATATACCTATGTCTCTTTTGCAGTCTCATATACAGGGTTAAGATTACCATCTTTCTAAATTCCATATATATGTGTTAGTATACTGTATTGATGTTTTTCTTTCTGGCTTACTTCACTCTGTATAATAGGCTCCAATTTCATCCACCTCATTAGAACTGATTCAAATGCATTCTTTTTGATGGCTGAAAAATACTCCATTGTGTATATGTACCAAAGCTTTCTTATCCATTCGTCTGCAGATGGACGTCTACGTTGCTTCCATGTCCTGGCTATTATAAACAGGGCTGCAGTGAACATTGGAGTACATGTGTTTCTTTCAGTTCTGGTTTCCTCGGTGTGTATGCCCAGGAGTGCGATTGCTGGATCATATGGCAGTTCTATTTCCAGTTTTTTGAGGAACCTCCACACTGTTCTCCATAGTGGCTGTACTAGTTTGCATTCCCACCAACAGTGTAAGAGGGTTCCCTTCTCTCCACACTCTCTCCAGCATTTATTGCATGTAGACTTTTGGATAGCAGCCATTCTGACTGGTGTGAAATGGTATCTCATTGTAGTTTTGATTTGCATTTCTCTGATTATGAGGGATATTGAGCATTTTTTCATGTGTTTGTTAGCCATTTTATGTCTTCTTTGGAGAAATGTCTGTTTAGTTCTTTGGCCCATTTTTTGATTGGGTCATTTATTTTTCTGGAATTGAGCTTCAGGAGCTGCTTGTATATTTTTGAGATTAATTCTTTGTCAGTTGCTTCATTTGCTATTATTTTCTCCCATTCTGAAGGCTGTCTTTTCACCTTGCTTATAGTTTCCTTTGCTGTGCAGAAGCTTTTGATTTTAATTAGGTCCCATTTGTTTATTTTTGTTTTTATTTCCAGTATTCTGGGAAGTGGGTCTTGGAGGATCCTGCTGTGATTTATGTTGGAGAGTGTTTTGCCTATGTTCTCCTCTAGGAGTTTTATAGAATCTGGTCTTACATTTAGCTCTCTAATCCATTTTGAGTTTATTTTGGTGTGTGGTGTTAGGAAGTGTTCTAGTTTCATTCTTTTACAAGTGGCTGACCAGTTTTCCCAGCACCACTTGTTAAAGAGACTGTCTTTTCTCCATTTTATATTCTTGCCTCCTTTGTCAACGATAAGGTGTCCATAGGTGCGTGGATTTATCTCTGGGCTTTCTATTTTGTTCCATTGATCTATATTTCTGTCTTTATGTCAGTACCATACTCTCTTGATGACTGTGGCTTTGTAGTAGAGCCTGAAGTCCGGCAGGTTAATTCCTCCAGTTCCATTCTTCTTCAAGATTGCTTTGGCTATTTGAGGTTTTTTGTATTTCCATACAAATTGTGAGAATATTTGTTCTAGTTCTGTGAAAAATATTGTTGGTAGCTTGATAGGGATTGCATTGAATGTATAAATTACTTTGGGTAGTATACTCATTTTTACAATATTTATTCTTCCAATCCACGAACATGGTATATTTCTCCATCTATTAGTGTCCTCTTTGATTACTTTCACTAGTGTTTTATAGTTTTCTATGTAAAAGTCTTTTGTTTCCTTAGGTAGATATATTCCTAAGTATTTAATTCTTTTCGTTGCAACAGTGAATGGAATAGTTTCCTTAATTTCTCTTCCTATTTTCTCATTATTAGTGTATAGGAATGCAAGGGATTTCTGTGTGTTGATTTTATATCCTGCAACTTTACTGTATTCATTGATTAGCTCTAGCAGTTTTCTGGTAGAGTCTTTAGGGTTTTCTGTGTAGAGGATCATGTCATCAGCGAACAGTGAAAGTTTTACTTCTTCTTTTCCAATTTGTATTCCTTTTATGTCTTTTTCTGCTGTGATTGCTGTAGCCCAAACTTCCAGAACTATGTTGAATAGTAGTGGTGAGAGTGGGCACCCTTGTCTTGTTCCTGACTTTAGGGGAAATGCTTTCAGTTTTTCACCATTAAGGATAATGTTTGCTGTGGGTTTGTCATATATAGCTTTTATTATGTTGAGGTATGTCCCTTCTATTCCCACTTTCTGGAGGGTTTTTATCATAAATGGATGTTGAATTTTGTCGAAGGCTTTCTCTGCATCTATTGAAATAATCATATGATTTTTGTTTTTCAGTTTGTTAATGTGGTGTATTACATTGATTGATTTGCGGATATTGAAGAATCCTTGCATTCCTGGGATAAAGCCCACTTGGTCATGATGTATGATCTTCTTAATGTGTTGTTGGATTCTGATTGCTAGAATTTTGTTAAGGATTTTTGCATCTATGTTCATCAGTGATATTAGCCTGTAGTTTTCTTTTTTTGTGGGATCTTTACCAGGTTTTGAGATTAGGGTGATGGTGGCCTCATAGAATGAGTTTGGAAGTTTCCCTTCCTCAGCAATTTTCTGGAAGAGTTTGAGTAGAATAGGTGTTAGCTCTTCTCTAAATTTTTGGTAGAATTCAGCTGTGAAGCCATCTGGACCTGGGCTTTTGTTTGCTGGAAGATTTCTGATTACATCCTCTAGTTCCGTGCTTGTGATGGGTCTGTTCAGATTTTCTATTTCTTCCCGGTTCAGTTTTGGCAAGGTGTACTTTTCTAGGAATTTGTCCATTTCTTCCAGGTTATTCATTTTATTGCCATATAATTGCTGATAGTATTCTCTAATAATCCTGTGTATTTCTGTGTTGTCAGTTGTGATCTCTCCATTTTCATTTCTAATTTTATTGATTTTGTTCTTCTCCCTTTGTTTCTTGATGAGTCTGGCTAGTGGCTTGTCAATTTAATTTACCTTCTCAAAGAACCAGCTTTTGGCTTTGTTGATTTTTGCTCTCTTTTGTTTGATTGTTGATTTGGTCTCTTTTGTATTTATCTCTGCCCTAATTTTTGCGATTTCTTTCCTTCTACTAACCCTGGAGTTCTTCGTTTCTTCCTTTTCTAGTTTCTTTAGATGTAGAGTTAGGTTATTTAGTTGGCTTTTTTCTTGTTTCTTGAGGTGTGCCTGTATTGCTATGAACTTCCCCCTTAGCACTGCTTTTACAGTGTCCCAGAGGTTTTGGGTTGTTGTGTTTTCATTTTCATTCATTTCTATGCATATTTTGATTTCTCTTTTGATTTCTTCTATGATTTGTTCATTATTGAGCAGCGTGTTGTTCAGCCTCCATATGTTCGCATTTTTAATAGTTTTTCTCCCATAATTGAGATCTAATCTTACTGCATTGTGGTCAGAAAAGATGCTTGGAATGATTTCAATTTTTTTTAATTTTCCAAGGCTAGATTTATGGCCCAGGATGTGATCTATCCTGGAAAAGATTCCGTGTGCACTTGAGAAAAAGGTGAAATTCATTGTTTTGGGGTGAAATGTCCTATAGATATCTATTAGGTCTAAGTGGTCTATTGTATCATTTAAGGTTTGTGTTTCCTTGTTAATTTTCTGTTTAGTTGATCTATCCATAGGTGTGAGTGGGGTATTAAAATCTCCCACTATTATTGTGTTATTGTTAATTTCCCCTTTCATACTTGTTAGTAATTGTCTTACATATTGCGGTGCTCCTATGTTGGGTGCATAAATATTTATAATTGCTATATCTTCATCTTGGATTGATCCTTTGATCATTATGTAGTTTCCTTCTTTGTCTCTTTTCACAGTCTTTGTTTTAAAGTCTATTTTATCTGATATGAGTATTGCTACTCCTGCTTTCTTTTGGTCTCTATTTGCGTGGAATATCTTTTTCCAGCCCTTCACTTTCAGTCTGTGTGTGTCCCTCGTTTTGAGGTGGGTCTCTTGTAGACAACATATATGGGGGTCTTGTTTTTTTATCCATTCAGCCAGCCTTTGTCTTTTGGTTGGGGCATTCAACCCATTTATGTTTAAGGTGATTATTAATAAGTATGATCCCATTGCCATTTTCTTTATTGTTTTGGGTTCAAGTTTATATACCCTTTCTGTGTTTCCTGTCTAGAGAAGATTCTTTAGTATTTGTTGGAGAGCTGGTTTGGTGATGATGAATTCTCTCAGCTTTTGCTTGTCTGTAAAGCTTTTGATTTCTCCTTCATATTTGAATGAGATCCTTGCTGGGTATAGTAATCTGGGCTGTAGGTTACTTTCTTTCATCACTTTAAGTATGTCTTGCCATTCCCTCCTGGCCTGAAGAGCTTCTGTTGAAAGATCAGCTGTTATCCTTATGTGGATCCCCTTGTGTGTTATTTGCTGCTTTTCCCTTGCTGCTTTTAATATTTGTTCTTTGTGTTTGATCTTTGTTAATTTGATTAATATGTGTCTTGGAGTATTTCGCCTTGGGTTTATCCTGTTAGGGACTCTCTGTGTTTCTTGGACTTGGGTGATTATTTCCTTCCCCATTTTAGGGAAATTTTCAACTATTATCTCCTCAAGTATTCTCTCATGGTCTTTCTTTTTGTCTTCTTCTTCTGGGACTCCTATGATTCGAATGTTGGGGCGTTTAATATTGTCCCATATGTCTCTAATATTGTCCTCATTTCTTTTAATTCATTTTTCTTTTTCCGTCTGTTTCATTTATTTCTACAATTCTATCTTCTAGCTCGCTTATCCTGTCTTCTTCCTCCGTTATTCTATTGTTTGTTCCCTCGAGAGTGTTTCTGATCTCATCTATTGCATTATTCGTTATATATTGACTCTTATTTCCTCTAATTCCTTATTAAACATTTCTTGCATCTTCTCAATCCTTTTCTCCAGTTTATTTATCTGTAACTCCATTTTGCTTTCCAGATTTTGAATCATTTTCACAATTAAAATTCCAAATTCTTTATCGGGCAGGTTCCCTATATCTTCCTCTTTTGTTTGTGTTTATGGGCATTTATCCTGTTCCTTTACTTGCTGAGTATTTCTCTGCCTCTTCATCTTGCTTATATTGCTGTGTTCAGGGTGGCCTTTCTGTCTTCTGGCAGTTTGTGGAGTTCTCTTTATTATGTAGTTACCTTGTTGTGTGTGGGGTTGGATGGGTGACTTGTCACGGTTCCCTGGTTAGGGAAGCTTGTGTTGATGTTCTGGTTGGTGGAGCTAGATTTCTTCTCTCTGGAGTGCAATGAAGTGTCCAGTAATGAGTTTGAGATGTCAGTGGGTTTGGAGTGGCTTTGGGCAGCCTGTATATTAAAGCTCAGTGCTATTCTCCTGTGTTGCTGGATAGTTTGCGTAGTATGTCTTTCACTGAAACTTGTTGACCCTTGGGTGGTGCCTGGTTTCAGTGTATGGAGGCATTTGATGAGTACCTATCAATTAATATTCTCTGGAATAGGAGATCTCTGGTGTTCTCAGGATTTGGACTTAAGCCTCTGCCTCTGGTTTTCAGTCTTATTCTTGCAGTAGGCTCAAGGCTTCTCCCTCTGTTACTTCCAAGGCAGTTCCTTCTGTTCAAAAAGCTCTTCTGTTTTCTGGTCTCCTCAGTGTCTAATTCCCGTCCTGACACCAGGATGCGGTGGTGGACACTTTTTTTTTTTTCCGGGCTCACCTTTTCAGTCCTGCTGTGGGGAGGGAGGAACGCAGCTAACAAATATTCCTGGCGTCTGTGGGGATGCTCGCGGTGTCTCGGCTACACTGGGAATGCTCCCGCTCGAGGCGTGTGTGCCTTCCCTGTTTATGCTGCTTAGGCTCTAGGTTGCTCTGCCAGGAGCTGTCTGCAGCCAGTGCTGGGTTGCATGCACTTCCCAGGTCTGAGCGGCTCAGGTTCAGGTCCTCGGGTACTCCACAAAAGCACAGACTTGGCTGGGCCTGCGTTTTGTGTCTTCCCCGGTCCAAGCAGCTCAGGTGACCAGGCATTTGGCGAGCGTGGTCGATGCGACTTATCGCCTTCCCGGTCCCTGCTGCTCGGTTTTCTGGCTGTACAACTGGCACACTTTCTCAGGTGGATATCGACCAGCTTGAACCCAAGAAGTCTTGGTTAGCAAGGAAGCCTGCCTGCAGCTTGGTATGGGAAGCCTCTCTGGGGCCGCGGCTGCCCCTTCTGGCGCTGGCTGCCCTCCCTGCCTGTGTCAGTGGGGGCTGGGGGCTGGGCCACCCGCTGCCAGCTCGCTCTGCTCAGTGCTTTGTTCTGTGAGAGGGGCTGGTGGAGTCTTGGGTTGGGGCTTTTTGCAAGCTTTTCCTAGCCTTTTAGCTGCAGCGTCTGCTTCGCTATCTTAAGTTCGCGCCCTCAATTTGCCCTGGGGCGTTCAAGCCCGGTTCTCCCTCTAAGCATTCCAGAGTTCCTCCCTAAACATTCCAGGTTCCTATGCAATATTGCTCTTTACAGCATCAGACCTTGCTTCTATCACCAGTCACATCCACAACTGGGTATTTGTTTTTCTTTGGCTCCATCCCTTCATTCTTTCTGGAGTTATTTTTCCACTGATCTCTAGTAGCATACTGGGCACCTACCGACCTGGGGAATTCCTCATTCAGTATCCTATCATTTTGCCTTTTGATACTGTTCATGGGGTTCTCAAGGCAACTATACTGAAGTGGTTTGCCATTTATATTTTAGGATCTAAATTTTCATGAAAAATTCCTCTGGGATTTTACTTGGGATTGCATTGAATTTATAGATCAATTTAGGAAGAATAGACATGTTTATAACACTGAATCTTCTTTTCCATGATTTTCTTCATTTATTTAAGTCTTCTTCAGTGTCTTTCAATATAATTGTATACTTTCTCTGGGAAACCCCTATATATCTTTTATTAGATTTTTTTTCCCTAGATACTTCATAGTTTTTTATGCTATTATAAATGGTATAATGACATTTTCTAACTGTACTTGAGAAGAGATATACAGTTGACTATTATATATATATTTATATATATATATATTTGTGGCTGTGAATTTTTAGAACTCTCTCATTCTAATAATTTGTTGATTCCTTTGGTTTTCCTATAAATAACAACTGTTTTGTGTCTTCCTTTTCAGTCCCTTTACCTTTTATTTTGTTCCGTTTTCTGCAGTAGTTAGGATCTCTAGTATGTTGAATACAAGTAATGATTGCAAGCAGTCTTATACTTAACAGGAATATTTTCAAAATTTCAATGTTAAGTGTTATATGGTTTTTACATATACTTGATCTTAGATTTCGAGCCAATTTGAGTTTTTATCATGAAAAGGTATTATATTTTTATTACTGTTTTTTGGTTGCTAAGTTGTGTCTGACTGCAACCCCGTGGACTGCAGCATGCCAGATTATATTTTATCTAATGCTTTTTCTGCATTTATTGAGATAGCAGATGATTTTTTTTTCTTTTAATCCCTTAGTGTGGTGGATTAGCATTCTCTGCCTTTGATTAATAAACCAAACTTGCCTTCTTGGTACAAACCTTAGTTGGTAAGGAGATATACATATATATATATATTTATCATTGCTGGATTCACATGGGTAATATTTAGGGTCACAAGTGCTATTAGTTTATAAGTACACTATTTCTTAATATGTTCTAGTCTAGTTTTGGTATGAAAGTTATGGTAGCCTCATGTAATGAGTAAAGAGTATTTCTCCTGTATGTGACAAGTTTATATAAAATCAGTTTGTCTTTTTCTTTGTAGAACTTGCCTGTAAAGACATCAGCACCTGGCATTTTCTTTATGGAAAGATTAACTTCTGATTTAAATTCTTTAATGTTTTTTGAATTATTCAAACTTTCTCTTGATTTAGTCTTGATAGTTCATATTTTTTAGCAGTTTATTTTATTTAAGTTTCCAAATCTACTCTTCTAAATATTTGTAGTATGTTCCTTAGTTGTTTATTCTCCATGGTATCTGTCATTTTGTTTCCTTTTTCTCTACTGGTATTGTTTATTTGTAACTTATTTCTCCTTCAGCCTTTTGTCTCTTACAGGTCTTCAGAGAACTTGACTTTGTTTATTGTCATTTTTTGTATATTTTTTCTGTTTTGTTAGTTTTTATTTTTATTTTCATAATATCCTTTTTTCTCCTGTTATACCTATTCATGAGCCAGGATATAGTTTTTATATTCAGTAGGCAACATGACATTTCATTGTTTTAAATTTGCATTCCTTTATTTGTGATGTTGAGCATCTTTTAATAAAATACTTGTTAGCTACTTATAAATTCGATGTAAAATGTAAAAGAGAGCATCCAAGACTGAAGAAAATGTATTAAAATTTTTTTAGGGAGATATGTTTAGGAAATGATATAGCACTTTGTACAATCTATAATTATATGGCACATATTTTATTGTATTATGATTTCTTGATTATATGCTTTGAACTTTTAAAAGGAAAGCCACTAACTTACACTTACCTTTAAGTTCTAGACATTACTATATACATCTCTGAGGGTTAGACATTGCCTGACTCATTAACAAATGGCTGGCTGACTGGACAGATGGTGGGTTACGCAAATAGGATTAATATAGAGGGTGTTAACACCAGAGATCAAATTACCAACATCCGTTGGATCATGGAGAAAGCAAGAGAATTCCAGAAAAACATCTATTTCTGCTTCATTGACTATGGCAAAGCCTTTGACTGTGTGGATCACAATAAACTGTGGAAAATTCTAAAAGAGATGGGAATCCCAGCCCACCTGACCTGGCTCTTGAGAAACCTGTATGCAGATCAGGAAGCAACAGTTAGAACTGTACATGGAACAACAGACTGGTTCCAAGTAGGAAAAGGAGTGCGTCAAGGTTGTATATTGTCACCCTGCTTATTTAACTTGTATGCAGAGTACATCATGAGGAACGCCGGGCTGGAAGAAGCACAGGCTGGAATCAAGATTGCCAGGAGAAATATCAATAACCTCAGATATGCAGATGACACCACCCTTATGGCAGAAAGTGAAGAGGAACTCAAAAGTCTCTTGATGAAAGTGAAAGAGGAGAGTGAAAAGGTTGGCTTGAAGCTCAACATTCAGAACACAAAGATCATGGCATCTGGTCCCATCACTTCATGGGAAATAGATGGGGAAAAAATGGAAACAGTGTCAGACTTTATTTTTTTGGGCTCCAAAATCACTGCGGATGCTGATTGCAGCCATGAAATTAAAAGATGCTTACTCCTTGGAAGGAAAGTTATGACCAACCTAGATAGCATGTTAAAAAGCAGAGACATTACTTTGCCAACCAAGGTCCGTCTAGTCAAGGCTATGGTTTTTCCCGTGGTCATGTATGGATGTGAGAGTTGGACTGTGAAGAAAGCTGATTGCTGAAGAATTGATGCTTTTGAACTGTGGTGCTGGAGAAGACTCTTGAGAGTCCCTTGGACTGCAAGGAGATCCAACCAGTCCATTCTAAAGGAGATCAATCCTGGGTGTTCATTGGAAGGACTGATGCTAAAGCTGAAACTGCAATACTTTGGCCACCTCATGTGACAAGTTGACTCAACTGGAAAAGACTCTGATGCTGGGAGGGATTGGGGGTGGGAGGAGACAGGGACGACCGAGAATGAGATGGCTGGATGGCATCATCGACTCGATGGATGTGAGTTTGAGTGAACTCTGGGAGTTGGTGATGGACAGGGAGGCCTGGAGTGCTGCAGTCCACGGGGTCGCAAAGAGTTGGACATTACTGGGCAACTGAACAACAAATGTAATAGTATGTTCATTATATAAAAAAGACCTTGTGCCGTTCCAGCTTAGCAGGTTGGCAAAGTACAAACTAGCATGTAGAACTTCTAGAAGGATACTCCAAGAGTAGAGCAGAAGTTGAAGATGAATAACTAGTTTCTATGGGGGAGGAAAAGAGGCCTAATTACCGTGATTAGGGGAAGAACTGGAGGGAAAAAAAACCCAGAGTGTTGAATCTGAGAAGGTAACCGTTAACATAGTGAATCCAGGTAAGTGCCAAAGCACAAACTGTTTCTATCTGTGGATATGATGAGCATAGCCCTCGTGAAGTCAAAATCTTATTGAGATCTAGTAGGGACACTTCTTCCTCATCTTCTCTTTAATGATGGTGGCCTTAAGAGTTCTACTACGGCCTGCTGCTTTCCTCCCTCAAAACATTTTCATTGAACCATTTCACTCATACCCATGTATTGTTCAATTACCAAACTACTAATTTTTCTAAATCTGTATTTCCAGATGTCTTTACTTAGAACTAGTGATCAATTTACATCAGAATACCAGGCAATATGTGTCACAGACATTTAAAATCAAAGCAGTCACCTGTTGTCTCTATATGAGCAGCGGACATCGACATGTATTCAATTATCCAGGCCAGAAACTTGGGAAGTCACTTCTGATTCTTTGTTTCTAATTTCTAGTCTGTCATATGGCTATTGTGTTGATCATAACTCTTAAACATGTCTTTATTTTCTTTCTATTCATATTGTCTTAGTTCAGTAATTCTGCATTTCTTGCTTGACTGTGGCAGTAGTTTTTTCACTATAGTTGAAATCTTGCTTTCTCTAATTTTTTTCACATTTAAAAAATCAATTCAGTCACTCAGTTGTTTCCAAGTCTGTGACCTCATGGACTGCAGCACACCAGGCTTCTCTGTCCATCACCAACTCCCGGAACCTTACTCAAACTCATGTCCATCGAATTGGTGATGCCATCCAACCATCTCATCCTCTGTCATCCCCTTTTCAGCCTTCAGTCTTTCCCAGCATCAGGGTCTTTTCCAGTGAGTCAGTTCTTCGCATTAGGTGGCCAGATATTGGAGTTTCAGCTTCAAAATCAGTCCTTCCAATGAATATTCAGGACTTTCCTTTAGGATGGACTGGTTGGATCTCCTTGCAGTCCAAATGACTCTCAAGATTCTTCTCCAACACCACAGTTCAAAAGCATCAATTCTTTAGCACTCAGCTTTCATTAGAGGAAAATTATGACCAACCTAGATAGCATATTAAAAAGCAGAGATATTACTTTGCCAACAAAGGTCCGTCTAGTCAAGGCTGTGGTTTTTCCAGTGGCCATGTATGGATGTGAGAGTTGGATTGTGAAGAAAGCTGAGTGCTGAAGAATTGATGCTTTTGAACTGTGGTGTTGGAGAAGACTCTTGAGAGTCCCTTGGACTGCAAGGAGATCCAACCAGTCCATCCTAAAGGAGACCAGTCCTGGGTGTTCATTGGAAGGACTGATGCTGAGGCTGAAACTCCAATACTTTGGCCACCTCATGCTACGAGTTGACTCACTGGAAAAGACTCTGATGCTGGGAGGGATTGGGGGCAGGAGGAGAAGGGGACGACAGAGGATGAGATGGTTGGATGGCATCACCGACTTGATGCACGTGAGTTTGGGTGAACTCCGGGAGTTGGTGGTGGACAGGGAGGCCTGGCATGCTTCGATTCATGGGATCGCAGAGTCGGACACAACTGAGCGACTGAACTGAACTGAACTGAACTGAACAACTTTCTTTATAGTCCAATTCTCACATCCATATATGACTACTGGAAAAACCATAGCTTTGAATAGACGGACCTTTGTCGGCAAAGTAATGTCTCTGCTTTTTAATGTGCTGTCTAGGTTGCTCATAGCTTTTCTTCCAAGGAGCAAGTGTCATTTAATTGCAAGGCTGCAGTCCCCATCTGCAGTGATTTTCAGTTCAGTTCAGTTCAGTCGCTCAGTCCTGTCCGACTCTCCTCGACCCCATGAATCACAGCACGCCAGGCCTCCCTGTCCATCACCAACTCCCGGAGTTCACTCAAACTCATGTCCATCGAGTCGGTGATGCCATCCAGCCATCTCATTCTCTGTCGTCCCCTTCTCCTCCTGCCCCCCAATCCCTCCCAGCATCAGAGTCTTTTCCAGTGATTTTGGAACCCCCCAAAATAAAGTCTGTCACTCTTTTCACTGTTTCCCCATCTATTTGCCATGAAGGTATGGGACCAGATGTCATGATCTTCGTTTTCTGAATGTTGAGTTTTAAGTCAACTTTCTCACTGTCCTCTTTCACTTTCATCAAGAGGCTCTTTAGTTCTTCGCTTTCTGCCATAAGGGTTGTGTTATCTGCATATGTGACGTTATTGATATTTCTCCTGGCAATCTTGATTCCAGCTTCTGCTTCATATAGCCCGGCATTTTGCATGATGTACTCTGCATGTAAGTTAAATAAGCAGGGTGACAATATACAGCCTTGACGTACTCCTTTTCCTATTTGGAACCAGTCTGTTGTTCCATGTCCAGTACTAACTTGCTTCTTGACCTGCATACAGATTTCTCGGGATGCAGGTCAGGTATGGTATTCCCATCTCTTTAAGACTTTTCCAATTTGTTTTGATCCACACAGTCAAAGGCTTTGGTGTAGTCAATAAAGCAGAAGTAGATGTGTCTCTGGAACTCTCTTGCTTTTTCGATGATCCAGTGAATGTTGGCAATTTGATCTCTGGTTCCTCTGCCTTTTCTAAATCCAGCTTGAACGTCTGGAAGTTGACGTACTGTTGAAGCCTGTCTTAGAGAGTTTTGAGCATTACTTTGCTAGCGTGTGAGATGAGTGCAATTGTGTTGCAGTCTGAGCATTCTTTGGGATTGCAATGAAAACTGACATTTTCTAGTCCTATGGCCACTGCTGAGTCTTCCAAATTTGCTGGCATTTTGAGTGCAGCGCTTTCATAGCATCATCTTTTAGGATTTGAAGTAACTCAACTGGAATTCCATCACCTCCGCCACCTTTGTTCATAGTGATGCTTCCTAAAGCCTACTTGACTTCTCATTCCAGGATGTCTGGCTCTAGGTGAGTTATCACACCATCGTGGTTATCTGGTTCATGAAGATCTTTTTTTGTTTTTCTGTGTTTTCTTCCCACCTCTTCCTAATTTCTCCTTCTGTTAGGTCCATACCATTTCTGTCCTTTATTGTGCCCATGTTTGCATGAAATATTCCCTTGGTATCTCTAATTTTCTTGAAGGGATCTCTAGTCTTTCCCATTCTATTGTTTCACTCTATTTCTTTGCATTGATCACTGAGGAAGGCTTTCTTATCTCTCCTTGTTATTTTTGGAACTCTACATTCAAATGGGCATATCTTTCCTTTTCTCCTTTGCCTTTAGCATCTTTTCTTTCCTCAGCTATTTGTAAGGCCTCAGACAATCGTTTTGCCTTTTTGCATTTCTTTTTCTTGGGGATGGTCTTGATCCCTGCCTCCTGTACAATGTCATGAACCTCCATCCATAGTTCTTCAGGCACTCTGTCAGATATAATCCCTTAAATCTATTTGTCACTTCCATTGTATCATCATAAGGAATTTGATTTAGGTCGTACCTGAATGGTCTAGTGGTTTTCCCTACTTTCTTCCATTTAAATCTGAATTCGGCAATAAGGAGTTCATGATCTGAGCCACAGTCAGCTCCCGGTCTTGTTTTTGCTGACTGTATAGAGCTTCTTCATCTCTGGGTGCAAAGAATATAATCAGCCTGATTTTGGTATTGACCATCTGGTGATGTCCATGTATAGAGTCTTCTCTTGTGTTGTTGGAAGAGGGTGTTTGCTATGACCAGTGTGTACTCTTGGCAAAACTCTATTAGCCTTTGCCGTGTTTTGTTTTGTACTCAAAGGCCGAATTTTCCTGTGCCTTGACTTCCCACTTTTGCATTCCAATCCCCCATAATGAAAAGTACATCTTTTTGGGTGTTAGTTCTAGGTCTTGTAGGTCTTCATAGAATCAATCAACTTCAGCTTCTTCAGCATTACTGATTGGAGCATAGACTTGGATTACTGTGGTATTGAATGGTTTGCCTTGGAAACAAACGGAGATCATTCTGTCGTTTTTGAGATTGCATCCAAGTACTGCATTTTGGACTCTTTTGTTGACTATGATGGCTACTCCATTTCTCCTAAGGGATTCCTGCCCACAGTAGTAGATATAATGGTCATCTGTGTAAAATTCACCCATACCAGTCCATTTTAGTTCACTCATCCCTAAAGTGTCAATGTTCACTCTTGCCATCTCCTGTTTGACTACTTCCAATTTGCCTTGATTCATGGACCTAATGTTCCAGGTTCCTATGCAATTGCTCTTTACAGCTTTGGAGTTTACTTCCATAACCAGTCACATCCACAACTGGGTGTTGTTTTTGCTTTGGCTCTGTCTCTTTATTCTTTCTGTTGTTATTTCTCCACTGTTCTCCAGTATCATATTGGTCACCTACTGACCTGGGGAGTTCATCTTTCAGTGTCCCATCTTTTTGCCTTTTCATGCTGTTCATGGGGTTCTCAAGGCAAGAATACTGAAGTGGTTTGCCATTCCCTTCTCCAGTGGACCACATTTTGTCAGAACTCTGCACCATGACCCATCCGTCTTGGGTGGCCCTACATGGCATGGCTCATAGTTTCATTGAGTTAGACAAGGCTGTGGTCCATGTGATCAGATTGGTTAGTTTTCTGGTGATTGTGGTTTTTGTTCTGTCTGCCCTCTGATGGAGAAGGATAAGAGGTTTATGGAAGCTTCTTGATGGCAGAGACTGACTGTGGGGGAAACTAGGTCTGTCCCGATGGGCGGGGCATGCTCAGGAAATCTTTAATATCCGGTTTTCTGTTGATGGAGGAGGCTGTGTTCCCTCCCTGTTGTTTGACCTCGGCCAAACTATGGTGGAAGTAATGAAGATACTGGCAACCTCCTTCAAGAGGTCCCATGCATTCACTGCTGCCCTCAGTGCCCCCAACCCTCTATCAGGTCACTGCCGACCCACTCCTCCCCCGGAGACTCCTGGACACTCACGGGCAACTTGGGGTCCGTCTCTTGTGGGGTCACTGCTCCTTTCTCCTGGGTGTGTGCACAAGCTTTTGTTTGTGCCCTCCAAGATTCTGTTTTCCCTTTCCTGAGTAAGTTCTGGTGGCTTACCTCCTCCAAGAGGGCTTATGCCACACCCAGGTCTACTGCACCCAGAGCCCCTGCCCCTGCCACAGTCCACTGCTGACCTGTGTCTCCGCAGGAGAGACTCAAACACAGTCTGGCTCAGTCTCTGTGGGGTCTCTGAGTCCTGGTGCACACAGGTATGTTTGAGCCCTCCAGGCATCTCTGGCGGATATGGGGTTTGATTCTAAATGCAGTCGCCCCTCCTACCTTCTTGCTGGGGCTTCTCCTTTGCCCTTGGATGTGGGGTATCTTTTTTTTTGTGGGATCCAGCATCCTCCTGTCCATGGTTGTTCAGCAGCAAGTTGTAATTTTGGAGTTCTCGCAGGAGAAGGTGAGTGCAAGTCCTTCTACTCTGCCATCTTGGAGTCAAGAATAGATAAGTTATTTTTGCTTATCTATTATTATTTTATTATTATTTTATTCTTGCCTAGAGAATCCCTTGGACAGAGGAGCCTGGTGGGCTGCTGTCCATGGGGTCGCACAGAGTCGGACACGACTGAAGCGACTCAGCATGCATGCATTATTATTTTAATGATAATGATCATAACAGTAGTATTCTCCCAAGTTTATGAGCTTGTAACTAACAGAGCTACTGTTTGAAATTTTAACTGTTATTCTGCTCTAAGGCTGTGGGAAACTTTCTTAGCTCTCTGAGATTTGGTGTCTCTATCTGTAAAATGGAGGTAAT
Source organism: Moschus berezovskii (assembly GCF_049115385.1). Classification (NCBI taxonomy): domain Eukaryota; kingdom Metazoa; phylum Chordata; class Mammalia; order Artiodactyla; family Moschidae; genus Moschus; species Moschus berezovskii. The sequence goes on from NC_142468.1 coordinate 99,958,897, forward strand.
ATTACTACCTAGCCTTTAGGATTATTATGAGGATTAATGAACTAACACATGTCCTACACATGGTACAGAGACAAGCAGGGCTCAATTATGCTAGAATTCCAGCTGTATTAGAACTGGGGTTTTAACCCAGTTCTCCCAACTCTAAAATGTGTACTCTACCCTTATGCTGACATGCTCTTCTGCTATTTCTGAAGTGGGAAGTGTTGCCAACAGTTTCATCTTCCTCAAGACAAACCTGATCATTTAATTTCCTTGTTTAAAAACTCTCAGCAAAGGACTTTCCTGGCAGTTGAGTGGTTAAGATTTCCCCTTCCAATGCAGGGGATGCAGGTTCAATCTGGGGATCTAAGATCCCACATGCCTGGTGACCAAAAAGCATAAAACTGAAGCAATATTGTAACAAACTCAATAAAGACTTTTAAAATGGTCCACACAAACACACACAAAATCTCAAGAAAGCCGTCAGCAATTCTTTAATTCCAATACGATACTCCCTTCACATGGGCCACAGCCACATGTTTCAGTGTGCTTATCTATCATATGGGGTCGCACAGAGTCAGACATGACTGATGCGACTTAGCAGCAGCAGCAGCAGCAGCCCTCTTATAATTCTACTGCATGGCAACCCCAGCATATGTTTAGTATCTGTTCATTTCCATGCTCTTTCACACCTCAGAACTTTTGCACGTGTGATTCTGTCATCGCTTCTGGAGAGGTCCTAATTGTCCTCTGAAATTCAGCTCAAACATTACCTCTTCTGTAAAGTCTTCCTGAGCATATTCAATTTTGATGTGTTTATTGCTATACTCTCAGAGCACTTTTGTGTTTTAATTATTTGCCGGTTTCCTACAGGCCGTGAGCTTTCTGAAGGTACTCATCTTAGCAGTCGTAAATCCTGGCTCAGTACCTGACACAAGTGCTTGATAAATTTACATGAAATCAATTAATAAGAGAGCGTTTATGCTGTTTCCTTGATAGTCTCCTATTTTAGTCTGTGGTAATGACTGCCCCTTGGTGTCAGGATTCTGTTAACATTTTCCTTTTCTATTTGCTGATCTATGTACCTCTGTGATTTGTAGAGTCAGTGTTTCATTGTTGAAAGTGACCTGAGAGGCAATTTCTTCCAATACGCTGTCAATATATATATTATCTTTAAATGTGTGTAGCTGCATTTCCCATTGTGTCATATCTCTTGATATTCAGGAAAGGAAGTTCCCCCCCTTTTTGTCAGTGACTTGCCAGGCTATTGAGTATTAGGGAATTGTATTCCCCAAACTGGCAGATGATATGGCCTTCATTCTTTCTAAAACTGATCCTTCATACTGAAGTGGTAGCTTATTTTTCTATTCTCTCAAAATATTTGAACAGAAATGCTATTTTTTCCCCCAGATAAAATGTATTGTTAGAATCACTCTAAGCAAGATCACTCAAGTGTGCTGGAATTCAATTTCTTTATCACTTGGTTGGTTTTCAGCATACTCTCAGCTCTGGGCAGATTTGCACAGAAGAGGCAATCATGGGAAAATTCTCATAGAAAGTTATCTTATGTATATGTGCATCTACATGTGGATGGTGATGATGGAATGGGGAATAAGTGGGAAGATATAAAGGAAAGAGAACTGTCTCTCTCGTTACCCAGTGTGGGGGACAGCACTATACAGTGGGAAACAGAATTGGATTGTGGTTTTATGCTCCCTAATTGTAACTTTATTTTCTTTTAATTTTAGGAAATTGTATATACAATAGTGTAAAATTACCAAAAAAATAGTAAGAGAAAAGAAAGCTTCATTTCCACTCCTGACCCCTTACTTCCTCTGCTGTAGTAACCACTTAATTTTCTTACATTTTTTTCTGGGGATAGTCTATGTATATACAAACTTAGTGGCTATCATTTAAAAGTATAAAAATAATACTGCCTCTATGCTCTTAGGCAGATCTCTTGAATTTTAGCATCAACTTTTAAAAATTCTTAGATGGAGATACTAATACATAGCCAACAGAATCCACAGGGATTTTGTGACTGTCAATGAAGTAGTATTTGTGAACATACTTGAAAATCATCATGTATTTTACAAGTACAGGATGGAGGGGAGAGTAGTGATGGAAGTAGTATTGGTCTATACAAGGATGATGCATCACATGTGATCTGATTTAACAGGAGCAATTCTGAATTGGTAGCAGGTCTTTTGTGTCAGCAGCATCCTGCTGAACTTTTTTGGGCATGTTTCCCTGCCTACAGGTCCTGTCCCTCTTACGGCACGGTATTGGGATTTTCTGCATGGCTAATCAAGAGATTCTACCTGCACCTTAATTGTCAGGTGTGTATTCACTTGAGATGAGAAGTGGAAGCTTGCCAAAGTGTGGGACACCCCTGCTTCCCTCCCTTACCCCTCCTCTTTGCTCTCTCTTCATGTTCAGGGAGTTGGTGCTGGAACTTGGATGATGCAACAGTTTGAATCATGGTCCCTTGGTACTGTGGGATCCATTCACTTTTAATTGGTAGTTGCTGGAATCATTTCTTCCTCCCTCACCCTAACTTCCTTTTCTAATTGGCTCTCAGGGGCCTCCAACTCCTGCCTTAATCAACCAAAGCATAGCTTCTGCAGAGAGTCTAAAACTGGGACGTTGGGGACTCTAGGTTTTTCTGTTGTAACTCGCCAAGTTTCTTTTCTAATCTATTAAAATAACTTTGGATTAGGCCTGGGGGTATAGGGATCCTTAGGGGAGTCCTTTCACCAAGGCAGCTTCAACAGTGCCAAACTCTTCTAGATTTTGCCAACTACTGTGTTTGACTTGAAGTTTTTTGTTCTTGCTGGCAGAGAGGGAGAAGATTTCTAGTTGAGGTATCTAAGTCTGGGGAATGATGGGAGTAGATGAAAAAATTGATCATTTGAGGAGTTTGAGTCCATTTTGGTTCACAGATTACTTCTCTATAACAAAAAGCCTTGTGGAAAACTTACTTTGTCTGCTTCTGTTTGTCACTGCCTAAACAAACAGTAGTTGCACAGTTTTTGACAATAATCATTATTGGGTTACATTTTTAATAAGTATTTTCAAAATAGACTTTATTTTTTTAGAGCAATTTAGGTTCTCAGCAAAACTGAGTGGAGAGTACGGAAAGTTCCCATATTCCTCTTGCCCTCACTCAGGCACAGACACACACACACACACGTGCTTCCCTGCCATCAGCATTCTGCATCACAAGGGTGTATTTGTTACAGTCCGTGGACTCACACTGATGTTATCATTATCACCCAAAGTCCACAGATTACATTAGGGTTCATTATTGATGTTGTGCATTCTATGGGTTTTGACAAATGTCTAGTGACTTGTATCTACCATTATAGTATCATACAGAATACTTTTACTGCCCTAAAAATCCTGTGTTCTCCACCTGTTCATCCTTCCCTTCTTGCCTAGCCCCTGATGACCACTGATCTTTTTTACTGTCCCCATAGTTTTGCCTTTTCTAGAAAGTCATATACTTGGAGTCATAAGAATATGTAGCCTTTTCAGGTTGGCTTCATGCATTATGGTTTTAAATGACATCTAAAAACTATTTTTAGTATGGTTTTAAAGCTATGATGGAGAATACATATATCTCTGCAAACATAAGCACATTTGTGTGACTTCTTTTTGGACAAATGGATACTGCTAAAGGAAACTGTCCTTGTACCAACTCACCTCTGGAGAAACAATGCAATAGTAGTAGACTTGACTTTGAGTGCTTTATTGCCAACATGCTTTGGCCAGGCCACAGTCATCATCCAGGATAGAAAACACTTCGTTGAGGGCTGAATTGTGACTTTGTTACTGAATAAGGGGGTAGCTGTTATCCTACAGATAAACTTGCTTACAAGGCTACATCTTAAGACAAGACCAAGAAAGACACAGAAATCTGTCTATAGTTTCATCAGTGTTCATTGAGAACTGCATTCTAGATAAAGCAAACATATGTATATAATTATATCACTATGTAATATATGTGATGTGTAAGTTATTATATATACATCTCCCAAGAGATTGTGATCTCTTCTAGAGAGATCTCTTCTAGTGTCTTTCTAGAATGTGTCTGTAACCCTACCATGGTGTTTATTTATAGTACACATTCAATAAATGTTGAATAAGAAAACATTATTCTGTTGTTGATTACAATTCTCTGAACACTTTTATTATTGTTTATATTTGGAAATCAGTTTGTCACATGTTTTTCCATGTATTTACATGTTTATGTGGGTAGAGAAAGTAAATAAAATGGCTACACAGTCAGGGCAGGACGGCTGTAGAGGGTCCCATCAGATGGATGCAGAAGTAGATCCAGAGTGCTGGAATCTGAGGGTGTGGCCCCACTAGATGGCAGAGTACCTGGTTTACCAGTGTGGTCAGGAAAAACCATGCTTCCCATGAGATAAGGAATCTCAGTCAGGGTGTCAGCCTACCAGTCTTTTCGCCCTGTCCAGCATTGCTTCTCTTTGGGCTCCTTTCTTGGTGCAGGCCATTTCCTACGCTCCGCCAGGTGGTTGAACAGTTAGGAGGGAGCACTATAATTTTTCTTTTATTTACTTGCCTACTGCTGTAGCCCAATTCATAAGTTGGCAAGCAAAGAGGAGATCTCTTTTACTGGTTCCTCCTAGACACAGTTTCTGATTAAATTCATAACTGTTGACTGAATACCCACTCTCGCATTGGATATAGCAATATGAGAGATTACAAAATACATAATAAGTCATACATAATAGGTGGTAAACCCAAGCTTAATCTGGGTCTACTCCCAGGTGGCACTAGTGGTAAAGAATCCACCCACGAAGGCAGGTGATGCAGGTTCGATCCCTAGGTCAGGAAGATACCTCTCAGGAGGAAATGGCAACCCACTCCAGTATTTTGCCTGGAAAATTCCATGGACAGAGGAGCCTGGTGTGCTGCAGTCCATGGGGCCACAAAGAGTCAGATATGACTGAGCGCACCCTGATGCTTTTGACACTAAACCAGGCTGTTTTGTGGGGTTCTTATGTCCAACTAAGAAAGCGAAAGGAATTATGTGTTTTTAATTAAACCCATGAAGAGAATGCAGGAAAGACTAAAATTCTAATAGTTAAGGTTAGTTTGTACAGTGCCCATTCTCCTTAGGCATTTAGATTTAATTTTTAATTGTAGTTTTTCACATACTTAATGTTTGTACTTGCCTGTTCTATAGAAAAATGTATAATTAAGGATAAAACTGTATTACTCCATTAAGCCAAATAAAGCACTACTGAAGGATGTCTAATTGCTCAGATACAAGGACATAATCTGTGATAGTTTCTGTTGTTTTCTTGTTGTGAACCATACTTTGAGAAGCTGTCCTAGATCAGGTCATCATAATATCTTCTCTGGATTATTGCAGTACCCTTATAACCAGTTCCCTCTCTTCAATTTTTATTTTCCTGCCACCTCCCATATACCCTTAGACCCAGTGCTCCTCCCATATGCTCTGATAGCGCCCTGTGTTTACTCCAGGATAGTGCTTCACACACACACTAAATTAAAGCAAACTGTTCATGCATCTGTGTTTTTCTACAGAGTAAGTACTATGAGACTTATCATATATCAAGAGAAAAATCAGTGTAGGCCACCTTAGCTTTCTTATAGATAGAGGAGCTGAGGCCAGAGAGCTGAAGTGATTTACCTAAGAACACATAGCTAGTTGGTGATAGAATGGAGTTGGATTGCCTATGGTCTGTCTGTTCACTGCCTGTCCCAACATGTTACACTTGCTGTGTTCTTGTATGGTGAAAAAGTAAATAATTTTTAACATCCCAAGGTTTAAGAATGGGCAAACACATTTTATAAAGATTTTAATACTCAATATCAAAAGGATTTTTCTGATTAGAAGATTCAGTTAACCATTATCCTCCTTCACATATAATACTTGGGTGGGTTGAAGTTTTTTGTTTTACACTTAGGCATACAATGGAAGTACACTGACCCCCAGAGGGTAGCAAAACACAAATGGCTATGGAAAAGAAGTAATAAAAAAACCATGGAAAAAGGAAATTTTATAGGGCTAAGGTTTTAGAGAATTTAGAAAACTAAAGTGGAGAAATGACAAAGGGGGAATAGTGAAAGTTGCTCAGTCGTGTCCGACTCTTTGCGACCCCATGGAGTCCATGGAATTCTCCAGGTCAGAATACTGGAGTGGGTAGCCTTTCCCTTCTCTAGGGGATCTTCCCAACCCAGGGATCGAACCCAGGTCTCCCACATTGCAGGCAGATTCTTTACCAGCTGAGCCACAAAGGAGGAATAAGTCAATGAGAATTCTCACTGTGACAGGTTTTATCTTTTTCCACAATTTTCCATCCTCAAAAATTGTGCATCCAGAATCTAAGAAGTATCTCCAAGACAACACAAAAGTAAGGGTGAAAAATATTAATGTTCCATAAATTCATCCTTCAAAAGTTTCAACAGTAATTTTACATCAGTTACTCCTTTTCTTGGGAACAATTGAGAGGTGGTGTGGAGATGGAGGTGTTGAGATTTGTTGAAATAGAGGAGGGGGCAGATTTGGATGGCATGGATACCTAGGTCATAAAGGATATCTAGGGTTCTGATTTCCTCTTCGTTTCTATCAGCCTTTTTCTCTGCTCCTCAATGTCTACATATCTTTCTTCTCTGGTATTCAACACCCTTCATAAGATGACCCCAAAATGAACCCTCAACTTTCATCAGGCTAGTCACTTAACTACTCCACCCTCTATCAACTCCACACATTTGCTTAGGCTTCTCTTTAAATTCAGAGGCTCACCTCACCTTCAGCTCTGAAGGTTTAGAAAGATACTTAACACAGATCCTGTGGGTCTTATTTTGTAAAATGGGTATAACTTGTATCTTATAACAATATCACAGGGATTAAATGAGACAGTTTATGTAGGGACCACAGCACAGTAAAAGATGCCTGGAAGATTCTCAGCACATGTTTGTCCCTTCTGCTTCCTATCTTCAAACCACTAGTCAACTGCAACTTCCTTTTTGAATGAATTTCTGGGTACAGCATATACTGATATTTATATACTTATTTTCTTAAGCTCTTGTGGCACTAAATGTAAAATTCAAGGAAGGAAAATGAACACAATACTAATTTCACCTCTCATATTGGTAAACAAATGAGAAACCAAGATAAAAACCAGTGTTGGGGAGGCTGTGGGAAAATGAGCACTCTCAAACAAATGTTTCAGCAAGACATAATTCACACAGCATGAAATTCATCCTTTAAAGTGTAAGTAATTTTTAATATTCCACAATGTTGTGCAACCACCACCACTATCTGATTATAGTACCTCTTCATCAGCCCCAAAGAAACTGAGTATCCATTAGCAGTCATTTCTCGTTCTTCCCTCTGCCTAGTCTTTAGAAGCTACTAATCTACTTTCTGTCTTTATAAATTTGCCATTCTGGATATTTTATATAAATTGAATCCTATAACATATGGCCTTCTGTGTTTGGATTATTTTACTTAGTATGATATTTTCAAAGTTCATGTAACAATGGCTGAATAATATTCCATTGTATGTATATACCACATTTTGTTGTCCATTCATTGGATGATGGTGGTTTAGATTGTTTTACTTCTTGGCTATTATGAATAATACTACCGTGAACATTCATATACATGTTTTCTATGAATATGTTTTTATTTCTCTTGGGTTTATACTTATGAATGAACTTGTTGCATCATATGGCCACTCTATGTTTAACTATTTGAGAAACTGCCAGTGGTTTTCTAGAGCAGCTGCACCATTTTACATTTCTGCTAGCAACTCGTAAGTGTTCAAATGTTTCCAAATCCTGGTCAGCACTTGGCATTGTCTGTCTTTTTGATTTTAGTCATGCTAGTACTCTTGCCTGGAAAATCCCATGGACGGAGGAGCCTGGTAGGCTGCAGTCCATGGGGTCGCGAAGAGTGGGACACGACTGAGCGACTTCACTTTCACTTTTCACTTTCATGCATTGGAGAAGGAAATGGCAACCCACTCCAGTGTTCTTGCCTGGAGAATCCCAGGAATGGCGGAGCCTGCTGGACTGCCGTCTCTGGGGTTGCACAGAGTCAGACATGACTGAAGCGACTTAGCAGCAGCAGCAGCAGCAGTGGGTATGAAGAGGTACCTTATTGTGATTTTAATATATCTTTCCCTAGAGATTAACAGAGTGTCTTTTCACTTGCTTACAAGCGATTTGTGTATCCTTTTCTAAGAAATGCCTACTCAAATATTTTGCATATTTAAAAAATTGAGTTATTTGTGTTCTTATTGTTGACTTGTAAGAGTGTATTTAAAAATATATATATATTCTGGATACTGGACTCTTGTTAGGTTTTTTTTTCCCATTCTGTAACATTACTCTCTTGAATGATAGTATCCTTGTAGCATAAAATTTTAAAACTTTGATGAAGTTCAATTTATCTATTTTTAATTTTATTGCTTGTATTTTTGGTATTATACCTTCAAATATATAATTCTGTATAATTTAAGGACACTAAGGTTTAAGTCTATGTTTTATTCTAAGAGTTTTGTAGTTTTATCATTTACATTTAGATCTTTGATCCATTTTGAGTTAATTTTTGTTGGTGGTATGAGGTAGGTGTCCAACCTCATTCTTTTCCATGTGTATATCAACTTGTCCCAGAACCATTTGTTGAAAAGTAATACACTATTTAAAGTATCTAGAGTTTAACAGTATTTTATGTAATTAAAAAATTAAATAATTTATATCCCAGAAATCCTTCTTCTAATTTATGGAATACTTATGTGATTGTATAGAGACTTTTATTCAAGAACATTTATCGCAGCATTGTTTTAGTTGTAAAATATTGGCTATAATAAAGTATCTTGAGTAATGGGTAAATAAATTGTGATATGTTTGTATAATGGGACACAATATTCCTGTTAAATAGAATGAGATAAATATTTGAGCTCTTCTTCTATGCTAAGTATTATACTACTGTTGATTCCCGATAATAATGGCCCTCATGAACACAACTGTAGTTGAACAAAATGGGTTTATTGTTTTCTTGCAAAGAGAGAGAACACATGCCATGAGGAAAATGGAGGGAGCATCTCTGTAGAAAGACATTAGAAAGGATTTATTATATGATTTGAGCTTTTGTTATTGACTTTGGGGAGAACTGAAGGGAATAGAGATTTTTTTCTGGGTACTGTCAGAAAGTGGAAGAAAATTCTACGATTGAATATCTTAAGGGCTATCTAGAATGCACTTGGGCTAAAGCTTTACCTGGTAAAGAGACAGTAGCCATTCACGTTAGCCTGAAGAAAAGGATATTGGGCCACATTTTGTGGTTGTGACTATTCTTGATTTTGTCTGTGCTCCAACATGATTCTAGAGTGGTCTGGGAACTTGTTTATGTTCAACAGGATTACACTATGGTCCAGTTGAGAGAGCTAGGCCAGCTCCTGCAGCACCCAGCCCTGCTGATAGCTCCAGGCCAGCTCCCAAATTCCAGGGGCTTTTTTTTTTTGGCTCTGACACTGTGTGTTGAAAGAGGCATTTCCTGTTCTCAAGGAGCTCCCTCAAGGGGAAGTGTGTGCAAATAAATTATACCACAGTGTAGAACATGTAATAACAGAAGTGTTAAAAGCAAATTCAACAAATTGTTATTTAGCAGATATTCAAATTTTATTTCAAACTTACCACAAAGGAACTATATCTCTAAGAAAGAGTTTCTTCTGGTTGAGAGAATTTTTTTTCTTTCTTTCAATAGAGAGAAAGCGTGTTTAGATAAGATTGTTAGACTAGGTATAAGAAAGAACAGTCTCTTAAAGATTACAGAAAGATTTTTTGTTGAAAGTCACTGTCCCTTGATACAAACTACTATATATAAAATACACAAATAATAAAGTTCTGCTGACTAGTACAGGAACTCTAGCAATTCTGTAATAAGCCATATGGAAAAGAATGTGAAAACTGAATCACTGTGCTGTACACCAGAAAATAACACAACATTGTAAATCCACTATATTTCAAAAGGATTAAGTTAAAAAAGAATTAATTAAAAAAAGGATACTCTTTCCAAAAGGAAAAAAATTCACAGCACCTTTAAAATATATTATGTGCAGTCTTTTTGTATATCAACTATAGCTAAATAAAAATGTTAAAAAAAGTCACTGTACTTTTAACCATTTGGTAAAGGTCATTAGACTTGTCCTAAAACTTATGATAAATCTTTCAGCAGTGTCTACTTTCCCTCATATAACAATCCCATTTTAAAAATTCCAATAAGGACAGTCTTTAAAAATTTTTTACTGCATGTCGAAGTCCAGTGAATTATAAAGTTTTAGTAGTCAGCATAGATATTTAAGCTAGGCACATCTCTAGGAAAAAAAAAATGGCCTCTAACTACTCAGAGTAAAGCCTATAAGACCACTGAAAGAACTTACACATTTCCACCTTATTCTTCATTAGAACTTGGAAGTATGACACTTTATTGGCTTATGAATTTTGACTAATTCTCCTTCCAAACAGGACATTTCTCAGGGCAAGTTTCATGTCCTTATTGCGAAGACTATAGATCAGGGGATTAAGGAAAGGAGTCATTATTGAATATACCAATGTGAGGATTTTCTGCATCAAAGCTGAGATGCCATACGTAGGACTCACATACATTACCATGACTGTCCCATAGAAGAGAGACACCACAGTTAAATGAGAACCACAGGTTGAAAAGGCCTTTCTCCGGCCACCTGTAGAAGGGATCTGAAAAACCGCTCTGAGCAGCAGGGTGTAGGATCGAAGAATATACATAATAGTGAAAAAGAGGACAAGGGAGCTCTGAGTATAGAAAATAAATTCAGTAATGGGGGCTGGCGCGCAGGACAGAGCCATCAGTGGATCCATATCACACAGGAAGTGATCAATGATATTGGGTCCACAGAAGGGAAGTTGGGAGATGAAAAAAATGGGGATTGGATAGCCAAGGAATCCAGTGAGCCAGCAGAGAGATACCAGTGTTCCACAGAGCCTCCGAGTCATGATGATGGGGTAGTGCAGTGGGTGACAGATGGCCTGGTACCGATCATAAGCCATTACTGCTAAGAAGAGACATTCAGCTGTACCCAGAGAAAAGAAGAAATAGAACTGGAGGAAGCAGCCAGAAAATGAGATGGCCTTCGTTTTGGAGAGAATGTTGACTAGCATGTTAGGAACAGTGGAGGAAACATACCAGATTTCAAGGAAGGCAAAGTTTCCCAACAGAAAGTACATGGGGGTGTACAGTCGTTGGTCCCATTTCACTGCACAGATAATGGCTCCATTCCCTGCCAAAGTCAAGGCATAAACCACCAAAAATAATGAGAAGAGAAAAATCTGTATCTCCCAGCAACCAGCGAATCCCAGGAGAATAAACTCTGTCACAATGTGTGTTGCTGACCTGTTCATGGATCTTAAATCTACAAAGAAGAAAGACGTGAGAGAACCCAAGTTACTTTGCTTCCTTCATATCTTAAGGATTTTATTGAAGGGAACCTAAACCCTACCCTAAAATATATGAGGTATTTTAAAATGAAGTGGGAATAAATCTCACCTTATTTTGAATTGACTATGGATCTAAATCTCAGTATTATTTTGTTAGAATCCAATGCAGAAAGATCCACATCAGTTTGTACAACCAGTGGTGAAAATTTCTTTCTTTTATATTTTGATCCTTAAGAAGATGCTTTCTGATTTTGGTTTTTTTCTAAAGTTGACTATAGATTTTCATGCACAAACTCTTCCACTTTCTCTTATTTAGCATACCTTGTTATAAAACAACAATGTCATATTTTGAGGACAGCTAGCATGAGGTTGATCTAAGCCTTTGGCAACACACCAGAATTAGCTGATTTACACATGGAGATAAAAATTACTCCAGAACACTATCTTTTCAGAATAACCTAATCAACTGAATTATTTGTGACAGATATCATGACACTCAAGACTCGAGGCTATTCCTAAATTCCTTTAAAATTTTCTTTTAAAATATCACTCTAACCACTTGCTGCTGCTGCTAAGTCGCTTCAGTTGTGTCTGACTCTGTGCGACCCCATAGATGGCAGACCACCAGGATCCCCCATCCCTGGGATTCTCCAGGCAAGAACTCTGGAGTGGGTTGCCATTTCCTTCTCCAATGCATGAAAGTGAAAAGTGAAAATGAAGTCGTTCAGTCGTGTCTGACTCTTAGCAACCCCATGAACTGTAGCCCACCAGGCTCCTCCATCCATGGGATTTTCCAGGCAAGAGTACTGGAGTGGGGTGCCATTGCCTTCTCCACTTGAGTGATGCCTAAAAAAATTACAAGAGACCTAGTATATCATAAATATTTGCTATTATTTTTAAAATATCCCTATTTATGTGTTTAATTTCACATTTTTTACACATACTATAAAAAATAAACTATCTTGCTTTTTATATTCAGATCCTACCTAGATAAAGAAAATGGTGTTTTCAATATAAAAGTTTAGTTCATTTAGTTAGTATTTTTGGATGATAAAAACAACTAAAGGAATCTACAGTCAAACAGGGTTTTATCTGCAATTTTATCTGGTAGAATTAACTTTGTTCTCTGAAAAGAAAGTGAGGACATTTTCAAATATCTGGACAGGCATGTACTTTTCAGTACATGCATTTAAAATTTGTATATTTAAAAATTGTACAAAATGTATAAATCTTTATGTATTTCACACAACAGAGTAATCTTGTAATTGATTAATATTAAGAAAACACTAAGAGGCCTAAGGGCGACAGAGGATGAGATGGTTGGATGGCCTCACCAATGCAATGGACATGAACTTGGGCAAACTTTGGGAGATGGTGAGGGACAAGAAAGCCTGGCATGCTGCAGTCCATGGGGTTGTGAAGAGTCTGACATGACTTGGTGACTGAATAGCTGAACAACAGCAACAACAACTTGGCAACTGAACAACAAGAGACCTAAAAATAATAGTTTCAACCTTCAGTTATCTTATTAAATTCAGATCTCCTGCCTTGTGTATTAGAAGTCACCAGTCTTAACTTTGCTAGGAAGAGGAGATAAAGAAATTTAAAAGGCATAAAAGAACAGAGAAATTGAAAGGAGGATCATGTATGATACTTATGAATCAAGATTTGGAATACTCCCATTGGTGGTTTTTAAGGAAGCATAAAAAGGAAGCTTGAGCATTCAAGTCTAAAGCTGTCCAGTTTTCCAATCAATGTTGAATCCAAAAGATATTTGTTTACCATCTTCACTGAATAAGGTGCTTGATAGAAGATTCCCAGACTGTTATTTACAAAGAATAAATAAATCACTTTCTCTGTAATAGGTCAGAAATAAATCCAAGTTCATAGATTTAAACCAGAATCATGAGATCTGTGCTTCCTGTTTTTCTTTCCGAAAAAATGAACTATGTCTGCTTAATGTGAACAACAGTTTGGAACCCTCTAGGTTTGACAGCTTCACATCTCACTTCATCTTTTCTGCCAGTGTCCTATAAGATTTATTAGCAGTGACATTATTTTTCCTGCAGCTTTTGGTGAAAATGTAGATAAGCAGTGGGATGGTCAAAAAGTGGGAAGTTTAATAGAAAAGTCTAGAGCTGTCAATTTTTATTTTGTCATTGATGGAATAAACTGACTCAATTAAATTCTTCATAACTCCACCCTCCAAAGTCTCCAGAATTACTTGCTGGGAATAGTTAGGGTATTAGAATGGAATATCACAAGTTTATGCCATACACACACTGTTTCTTATGCTTTGGGGATTCATAAATCATTACATGAGGACAAACTTAGGGGCCAGTTTTTTCATACTCTTCTTTCCAATACAAGAAACCGACTGGCCAGCCAACCAGTCAACTCACCAGTCCACCCACTTCAAGAACAGTAGCTTGATTAAACAGTTTCCTTCCGTATGCTCTTCACTTGGTGTTCTGTCTTCTCCGGCAGTCTGAAGGACGAGTATACTACCTGGAAAGAGATTGCTTTCAGAAAGATATTCTCTAATAATCATCAAAATCATACAATAGGAAAAAATGGCACACATGATCTATGCTAACTGTTCATTTCACAAATAGGCTTCATAAAGGGTCCATGGCTTTTTATCCAATGAACAAAAATGTTCTGTGTTCACATATGGAATGTTTACACTATACTTATACAGAGGAATAATGACTAACCAGATTTATAAAGTAAAAGGCACTCTGTAGTATATCACATTAGTGATTGTAACATGAATAGTTAGTCCTTTTTTTTTCTTACATACACTGTTGGATTTCCTGGCTCAGTTTGAAGAGATATACGGGTATGGTAGAGTTGAACATAAAAGCATGTCCTCATCATTAACTCTGATGAGGAAAACTCCAGGTGAGGGCATTTTATGTGGTTGACTGGGCTTACTTCCCTCCTGGAGCCTCCAGAGTTTTATTTTCTAAGTTTGCTGAGACATTTAACGTATGAAACAGTGTTTAATCCATGTTTCCTCTCAGGGGTTACTCTAAAACTCTATGTCTCTCCCCAAGTGGTCTCAATTGGCTTCCTTGCTTCCCCTGGAGTGCCTCCTCTTTTCATCAAGGAAACAGAGAATCCAGGGGAAATATTGAGTAAATTTCAGGAGGCTTTTCACTGCAGGGATTGCATTCCATTGAGGAATCACCTTCTGTGGGGGTCAGTGCAATAAATGGAAGTTTTCTTTCCCATGATTCTAATTCTGAAACTGAGACATGCTTGTGAACAAATATTTTCCCTCTAGCTTGAATGAGGATAAGGAAATGGCAATCCACTCTGGTGTTCTTGCCTGGAGAATCCCAGGGACGGGGGAGCCTGGTGGGCTTCCCTCTATGGGGTCACACAGAGTTGGACACGACTGAAGTGACCTAGCAGCTTGAATGAAGCACTACAACATAGAGATATAGGAAGCTGAATTCTGTTGGCCACTTTATAATTAAATCCACTAAAATATCCTGGAGTCTTTCACTGAAATAATCAGGTGATTGGTACTAGATAGGAACTTCCCTGAATGACCTAATCATGATGTGGAATGACCTTACTTGCTGTGGAGGGAAATCCAAGATGGCAGAAGCCATTTACTTGACTTATCTAGTCAAACTGTCCATTTCTACTCTGATTTCACTTTTTATGAATGGGGAATATGAAACCAGTGTAAATGTGATGAGATTTTTAATCACTGGTCTTTCGTTTTTCTTCTAAAAGAACTGAGGCTTCTTTCTAGGATCCTCTTAAACCACTTCTGTAAATATTACTCCTAGGGAAAGGTGAATGATAGTCAATGAGAAAATCTTCACTGCTGGTTACCAGGGCAGCTTATAAGTGAATTTGACACTTCATTGGCACTCAATGCCATTTCTCCATAGAGTATTCTTGACTTCCTTGTCAAATATTAGTTGTACTTATATATATGAGGGTTTATTTTTAGGCTGTCAATTTTGTCCCATTGGTCTATGTGTCTATTTTTATACCAATACCATGCTGTTTTGATTCCTATAGCTTTGTAGTATAGTTTGAAATCAAGAATTGTGATGCCTCCAGCTTTTTTCTTCTTTCTGAGGACTGCTTTGGCAATTTGGGGTTTTCTGTGGTTCCAGACAAATACTAGGGTTGTTTTTTCTATTTCTGTGAACAATCCATTGAAGTTTGATAGGACTTGTATTGAATCTACCTGATGGCTTTGGATGTGTATGTTAGTTGCTCAGTTGTGCCTGACTCTGTGACCCCAAGGACTGTGGTCCACCAGGCTCCTCTGTCCCTGGAATTCTCCAGCAAGAATACTGGAGTGGGTAGCCATATCCTTCTCCAGGGGATCTTCCCAATCCAGGGATCAACCCTGGGTCTCCTGCATTGCAGACAGATTCTTCACTGTTTGAGCCACCGTGGGAGCCATTTTAACAGTATTAATTTTTCCCAATCCATGAAAGGCTAGTTTTCTGTTTATTTGGGTCTTTGTCAATTACTTTCATCAATGTCCTTCTGTTTTCAGTGTATGTATCTTTAATCTTCTTGGTTAAATTTATTCTTATTAATTCATTGTTTTTGATGTTATTGTGAATGGGATTGTTTTATTTCCTTTTTAGATATTTCATAGTTGGTGTATATGAATGAAACTGATTTCTATATGCTGATTTTTCATCCTGCAACTTTACTGAATTTATCGATAATTCTAACAATTCTTTTTTTATTTTTGCTGGAGTCTTTAGGATTTCCTATATATAAGATTATGTCATCTGCAAACAAAGAAAATTTACCTTCTTTTCTGATTTGGAGGACTTTTATTTCTTTTTCTTGACTGGTTGCTCTGACTAGGACTTCCAGTACACGTTAAATAGAAATGGTGAGTGTGGACACCTTTATTTTGTTTCTGAGCTTAAAAGAAAAGCTTTTAAGCTTTTACATTTGAGTATGATGTTAGCTGTTTACTTGTCATAATATGGCCTTTATTGTGTTGAGGTATATTCCTTCCATACTCAATTTGTTAACAGTTTTTTCATTTTTAATCATGAAAGGATGTTGTATTTTGTCAAATGCATTTTCTGTATCTATTGAGATGGTCATTGATTTTTGTTCTTCTATTTGTTAATGTGGTATATCACATTATTATTTTGCTTATGTTCACCCATCCTTGCATCCCAGAAATAAATTCCACTTGGTCATGATGTATGATCCTTTCAATGTGTTGTTGAATTTGGTTTGCTAATATTTTGCTGAGAATTTTCCCATGCATATCCATCAGGGATACTGGCAGTACTTTTCTTTTCCTGTGGTATCCTTGTCTGGCTTTCATATCAGGATAGTGCTGGCCTTATATTCCCCCATCAACAATAATAATTTGGCAGCAATACAAGGACAAAAGTGCCTCTGTGGAAATTTTGGGATCCAGATAAGATATTATGAATCCCCAGGGAAGTCCATGACCAAAGAATGCCATTTTAAGAAGGCAAACTGACACACAGATGTAGACTCACTGACTTAGGTCTTGGGTGCAGATTCACAAATAATCTCATCTTCCTGTCGGCTCAGCTCAATCATTTTTGTCCTTGGTCTCCACCAGTGCCATTCCTCAAAGAAACCCAGCAGGAGTCATGCTCACCTCTGCCCAGGTAACAGTCCCACCAAGCTGTTTGCCTGTGAATCCTGAAGTAATCTGTGACCCAGTTCCGGCTGCTTTTAGCCTCCAGTTGTGCCTGTCCAAGGACTGAGTGGCAGAAAAGACTATGTTTCTGAGGCAGGCCCTCTAACCTTGGTCCAACTATAAATCCTGAAACAGCCTTTTAACTCAACTCTAGTACTCTTGCCTGGAAAATCCTTTGGACGGAGGAGCCTGGTGGGCTTCAGTCCATGGGGTTGGAAGAGTCATACACGACTGAACGACTTCACTTTCACTTTTCACTTTCATACATTGGAGCAGGAAATGTCAACCCACTCCAGTATTCTTGCCTGGAGAATCCCAGGGAGGGGAAGCCTGGTGGGCTGCCGTCTATGGGTTCGCACAGAGTCGGACACGACTGAAGTGACAGCAGCGATAGCAGCAACCAAACATTTTCCCCAGGAGAAATGATTTAGAGGAAATTAGAGCACAAGACCGGAGAAGGCAGTGGCACCCCACTCTAGTACTCTTGCCTGGAAAATCCCATGGATGGAGGAGCCTGGTGAGCTGCCGTCTATGGGGTCGCACAGAGTCAGACACGACTGAAGCGACTTAGCAGCAGCAGCAGCCTCTCTTAGCCATAGGTGAGAAATACTCCTGCCACCAGGCATCAAAAAATAAAAATACTTAAGTTAAATAAATTTAACCAAGGAGTGAAAGATCTGTACATTGAAAACTATAAGACACTGATGAAAGAAATTGAAGAAGACACAAATAAATGGCAGTCTAGCTTGTGTCCACAGAATAAAAAAATTCAGTTCAGTTCAGTCGCTCAGTCGTGTCTGACTCTCCGCGACCCCATGAATCACAGCACGCCAGGCCTCCCTGTCCATCACCAACTCCCGGAGTACACCCAAACTCATGTCCACAGAGTCGGTGATGCCATCCAGCCATCTCATTCTCCGTCGTCCCCTTCTCCTCCCGCCCCCAACCTTTCCCAGCATCAGAGTCTTTTCCAGTGAGTCAACTCGTCGCATGAGGTGGCCAAAGTATTGGAGTTTCAGCTTTAGCATCAGTCCCTCCAATGAACATCCAGGATTGATCTCCTTTAGAATGGACTGGTTGGATCTCCTTGCAGTATAAGGGACTCTCAAGAGTCTTCTCCAGCACCACAGTTCAAAAGCATCGATTCTTCGGCGATCAGCCTTCTTCACAGTCCAACTCTCACATCCATACATGACCACGGGAAAAACCATTGCCTTGACTAGACGGACCTTGGTTGGCAAAGTAATGTCTGCTTTTTAATATACTATCAAGGTTGGTCATAACTTTCCTTCCAAGGAGCAAGCGTCTTTTAATTTCATGGCTGCAATCAGCATCTGCAGTGATTTTGGAGCCCAAAAAAATAAAGTCTGACACTATTTCCACTGTTTTTCCATCTATTTCCCATGAAGTGAAAATTAATATTGTTAAAAAGTGCATACTGCTGCAAAGCATCTACAGATTCAGTGCAAACCCCACCAATATTCCAAGAACACTTTTCACAGAAATAAAACAATGCTAAATTTTTATGAAACCACAAAAGACTCAAATATCCAAAGCTACACAATATTGTTCAGCCACACAAAAAAGAAGGAAATTCTGCCAATTGCAACAACATGGATGTTTGTGCTAAGTGAAATCCAAAAAGATAAATACTGTATAATTTTATTTACATATGAAATCTAAAATAGTGAACTCACCAAACCAGCTCTCTGAATAGTGAATACCAGAGGCTAGGGAGTGGGAGAGTTCAGAAGATGTTGGTCATGTTGGTCAAAGGATATAAACTGTCAGTTGTAAAATAAATAAGTTCCAGGGATCTAAAGTATAGCATGGTGACTATAATTAATAATATTGTATTATACTTGAAATTTGTTAAGAGAAAGCTTAAGAGTTCTCACCACACAAAAAAGGTAACTATCTGAGGGAATAAATGTGTTAACTAATTTGAGGTGGTAATCATTTCATAATATATGCATATATTATTAATAAATCACCATGTTGTATATCCCAAAGTACAATTTATATTTATCACCTTACCTCAATAAAGTTAGAAAAAAATGAAGAAGTTTATACTTTCTTATACACACTAGAGAATTTATTGCCAGTAGACCTGTACTAGGAATAATGTTTAATTTTTTCAGGCAGAAGGAATTTGTTATCAGACAGATACATGGTTTCACCAAGGAAATGAAAAGTACTGGAAATGAAATAAAAAAAATACAGATAGTACCAATATTTTGTGTGTTTTTTATAGGATAAAAGTAAAATCCATGACAAAAAAATAGCCCGAAGGGTGAGAGTGAGGAATTGGGAAATTGGATGAATCCTTTATACAACATATGAAGTAGTGTAATATTATTTGAAGTTGACTCTGATTAAGTATGCATATTGTAGACTATAGGACAGCCATTTAAAAACTTAAAAAAGAGATACAAGTCTTTAGGCAATAATGGAGTTAAACGGATTCATAAAAAATAAGCCAAAGACTGTAAAAAAAGAGGAAAAAAAGAACTGAATAGTTAAATGTAGAATACAGTTAGCAAAATGGTAGATTTTATTTAAAGATTTCTTTTTTGACGTGGACCATTTTTAAAGTCTTTACTGAAATTTTTACAACTGCTTCTGTTTCATGTTTTGTTTTTTTGGCCACGAGGTATGTGGGATCTTAACTCCTCAACTAGTGACTGGACCACTGGGCCACCAGGGATGTCCCCAAATGGTAGATTTTAATCTAACCATTTCAGGTATTGGATTAAACTGTTGTTCTTATTGTTTAGTTGCTTGTCAGGAAGCTTCTAACAGGAGGCTTCCTGTATGCTGTTTTGGATCTGTCAGGAATTCTCTGTTCCTTATTAATTCCTGAATATTCAGTAATTAAGAGGAGAAGCAAACCTCTCCAGGGGGCTGAGGAATCCAGGCATTTCCTTCGATAGTTTTTCTATACGGTGATAAGTACCCTCTTCCTTTTTATGAACCATATGGTAAAAGTGATTATTTACAACTCTCTTTCTTTAATACGGATCCCCTATGTTTTGTAAGTCTGGAATTTTAATCTTTATCTTTGCCGAG
Source organism: Moschus berezovskii (assembly GCF_049115385.1). Classification (NCBI taxonomy): domain Eukaryota; kingdom Metazoa; phylum Chordata; class Mammalia; order Artiodactyla; family Moschidae; genus Moschus; species Moschus berezovskii. The sequence continues at coordinate 99,979,109 of NC_142468.1, forward strand.
AATAACTACAGTGTATATGCCCACACCATGTTGATTAAAACGCCTTTCTTCCATCAGAGCTTTCGTCCCCGTGTCTTGCTTTCTCTCTCTCTCTCTCTCCCTCTCTTTCTTTTTCAGGTTAATTCCTGGAGCGTAGAGGCTCTCTGTGTTCACTTTCCGCCCGGGCTTCTAAGAACCTCTTGAGAAGGCGCTCTGTGCCTTCACCCCATCGAGAGGGTGCCTGAGGCCTTTGTGAACAGAGCAAGCCCCGTGCAGGGGCTTTATTGGCTTTCTGGGTAAACCAAGGAAGATCAGCCTCTTTCTATCTCCTTTACTTTCTCGTCGGTCGACTCTGGACCACCAGGTTCTGGTCCATTAAAGGACCAACAGTTGCTAAGTCCTGTCCAACTCTTTTGGGACCCCGTGGACTGTAGACTGTCAGATTTCTCTGTCCATGGGATTTCTCAACAAGAATACTGGAATGTTGCCATTTCCATCTCCAGAGGATCTTCCTGACCAAGGGATTGAAACTGTGTCTCTTGCATTGCAGGTGGATTCATTACCGCTGAGTCACCAGTGAAGCCCATTAGACTAAATACAAATGACCTAAAGAAACCAGTTAAGAGTGATAATGTAATTTGGGGGAAAAAAGCAAGATAATATGTTTTCTACAAGAAATCCACTTTAAATTAAAAAAACAAATTAAAAGTAAAATATTAGAAAAAGTATACCAAATGGACATTAGTCAAAAGAAAGGTGGAGTAGCTGTATTAATATCAAAGTAGACTTCAGAATGAGGAACATTACCAAGAGTAAAGTAGGATACCTGTGCATGCTCAGTCGCTCAGTTGTGTGCAACCCTATGGACTAGCCCATCAGTCTCCTGTCTATGGGATTAGGATACAGCATGATTCAAAAGGGGTCACTTCTCCAGGAAGGTATAACAATCCCAAATGTATGACATACCTGACAACAGATTTCCAAAATCCATCAGCAAAAACTGATCAAAGTGAAATCAATTTAAGGAGTGAATTTTACTGTATATAAAACATTTAAAATAGCCTACGTTAAGTGAAAGATTCCCTTTAAGTGATATTTTTAAACAAGTATATCTAAACTATTTTTAGTAGATAAATTGTTGTAGCCTCGCGTTTCGGGAAACAAACTCACTCAGAAGGACAATGCAGATAGTGGAGTGCAGTTTATTACACCAGCGGGCCCAAGGCAGAGTCTCCTCTTAGCCAAGGATCCTGACAATCGTTTGTGAAAATCTTTTATACCCTATGTGTATGTCAAACCCATCAACCCAATTTCCTTGAGATTACATAAAACAAGGGAAGGGTAAATACAATCACAATAACCCCATCATTCATGTGTTAGGTGTTCAAACAGTTAATAATCAATAAGTCTGTGATTACATTCCGATAGACATGGAAAGAATTTAAGACCTGTCCGGAGGCTGGGGTGATTAGAGTACGTTTTCTCTTTGGTGATGAGTAACCTGGATGTGTTCTTCAGGATTCCCCTATCTAGAGGGGGTCTTATCTTTCTATTGTAGTTTCCATAGGCACTAAGCACAGAGTTCAGAGTCCACTGGAGAGGTGGCCAAGCATGATCAGCATGAACAGGCCTAAGATGGAGTCCAGGTCTTATGAATTCCTTCTTCAAAATAAAAATTATAAAGCAAAGAAATTTATAATAGAAATTAGTGGGAGAAAAAAGTATGACAATAAACAAGACTTCCAGAGTTCTTGCAATGCCCTCTTTCTTGACTTTTGTAGTGGCTATGGGATATTTGTCTTTTAATTATTCTTTATAGTCATTGTATTTAGCATAAATGTTTTATGTATTTTCTGTCATGTATTGTATTTTACAAGAAAACTGTAAAAAGATAGTTTTTTAGATAAAACCATGGGGAACTTAATTGAATAAGTTCTTTTTGAAGTATCATGCTATGTAAAATTCTGCTTTTTTGACTTACTGGAATGGGTTGCTGTCCCCTCCTCCAAGGGATCTTCCTGACCCAGGGATTGAATCCAGGCCTCTTACATCTCCTGCAATGGCAGGTAGGTTCTTTAACACTAGAGCCACCCAGAAAACCCATATTCCCTGTACTGCACAATATATCTTGTGACATATTTATTTTATATGTAGAGATTATACTTGTGTCTTTTTGAATCAGTGTTTTCATTTTCTTTGTATATTTATTTGGGAGTGGAAATACTAGATCATAGGATAGTTTTATTTTTAGTTTTTTGAGAAACCGCCATACTGTTTTTCATATGGCAATACCAATTTACATTTCCACCAAAAGTGTACAAGTTTCCCTGTGCTCCACATCCTTGAAAACTTTTGTTGTGTTCATTTGATAATAGCCATCTGACAGGTGTGAGGTGATATCTTATTTTGTTTTTAATTTGCATTTCTCTGATAATTAGTTGAAATCACTTCTTGATGTCAAGCTATATTACATAGCTATAGTAATGAAAACAGTATGGTTTTGGTATAAAAACAGACACATAGATCAGTGGAACACAACACAGAGCCCAGAAACAAATCCACAAATATATGATCAATTAATTTATGGGAAAGGAGGCAAGAGTATACAATAGGGAAAGCATAGTCTCTTCCATAAATAGTGTTGAAACACTGGATAGCCACATGCAATAGAATGAAACTGGTCCACCGTCTTATACTATAAGCAAAAATTAATTAAACATGGATTAAAGACTTGAATGTAAGACCAGAAATCATAAAACCTGTAGAAGAAAACATAGGCAATAGGCCTCTTGACATCAGTCTTCATAATGATTTTTGGCTGTGAAGCCAAAAGCAAAGGCAATAAAATCTCAAACTGAAAAGCTTCTGCCCAGTGAAGGAGCCATCAGCAAAATAAAAGGCAACATATACTGAATGGGAGAAAGTATTTGCATATATCTGATAAGGGGCTAATAATCCAAAGTAGATAAAGAACCCATGTAACTGAACAGCAAAAAAAACAAGGAAAGAAAAAAGAGAAAAGTAATTCCATTAAAAAAGGGCATAAGATCTAAATCTAAATATACTTTTTTTTGGGGGGTTGCTTGAATCATTTTTATTAAGATAGAAATGAGATAGGGATGCCCATGATCTTCAAAGTGTTGTTATTATTATTATTTAACATGAAAATTCTAAAACATTTGCAGTAACACAAGTAAATAAACAATATTGATGAAAGACATGATATAGTAAATAGACATTTTTCCAAAGAATACATATGAACGACCGACAGGTACATGAAAAGATGCTCAACATCACTAATCATTAGGGAAGTTAAAATAATAACCACAATAAGATAACTCACATTTGTTAGAATGGCTATTATAAAAAGGACAAGAAATAACAAGTGTTGACAAGGATGGGAAAAAAATGGAATCTTTGCATACCTATTGGGTATGCAAATTGGTTCAGCCACCACAGAAAATAGTGTGAAATTCCTCAAAAAACTAAAAAAGCATTACTACATGATCCAGAAATTTCACTTCTGGGAATATATCCAAAGGAAATGAAAGCACTAATTAGAAAAGATATACACCCACATGTCGTTGGAGCATTATTTACAATAGCCAACTTATAGAAACAATTCAAGTGTTTATCAACATATGAATGGATAAAGAAGATGTTTATATATATGTATATATAATGGAATATTACTCAGCCGTAGAAAGAATGAAGTTTTGTTGTTTTCAACAACATGGACTGACCTTGAGGGCACTATGCTGAATGAAATAAGTCAGACAGAGAAAGACAAATATTACCTCATTTATACGTGGAACCTAAAAACTCCCAAAATATCTACCCCCTGTCCCAAACCAAGCTCATATATACAGAGAACAGATCGGTGGTTGTCAGAGGTTTGAGGTGGAGTGGTGAGAAGGGTAAAGAGAGTCAAAAGGTACAAACTTGCAGTTATAAAATAAGTCCTGGGCATGTAATATATAGCATGGTGACTTAGTTAAGAATACTTATTGCATATCTGAAAATTTTCTAAGAGAATAGATCTTAAAAAATTCTCATGACAAAAGAAAACATTTTATGAAAAGGAATGCGTTTGAATCAGTTCTAGTGAGGTGGATGAACCTAGAGCCTTTTATACAGAGTGAAGTAAGAAAGAGAAAGATAAATATTGTACACTAATGCATATACATGCAATCTAGAAAGATGACACTGACATTTATTTACAAGGCAGCAATGGAGAAACATAGAGAACAGACTTTTGGACACAGGGAGAGGGGAGGAGAGGGTGAGATGTGTGGATAGAGTAACACGGAAAATTACTCTCAGTTCAGTTCAGTTGCTCAGTCCTGTCCGACTCTTTGCGACCCCATGAATCACAGCACGCCAGGCCTCCCTGTCCATCACCAACTCCCAGAGTTCACTCAAACTCATGTCCATCTAGTCGGTGATGCCATCCAGCCATCTCACGCTCTGTCGTCCCCTTCTCCTCCTGCCCCCCAATCCCTCCCAGCATCAGAGTCTTTTCCAGTGAGTCAACTCTTCGCATGAGGTGGCCAAAGTATTGGAGTTTCAGCTTTAGCATCATCCAACGAACACCCAGGATTGATCTCCTTAAAATAGATAAACAATGGGAATTTGCTGTATGTCTCAGGGAACTCAAACAGGGGCTCTGTATCAACCTAGAGGGTGGGGTGGGGAGGGAGATGGGAGGGAGGTTCAAGAGGGAGGGGACATATGTATACCTATGGCTGATTCATGTTGAGGTTTGACAGAAAACAGAATTCTATAAAGCAATTACCCTTCAATTAAAAAATAAATAAATTAAAAAAACATTTTTATAACTATATACAGTGATGGATGTTAAGTAGACATTGTGGCGATTATTTTGTAATACATACAACTATTAAACATTATAGTGTACACCTGAAATTAATATAGTATTATATGTCAATTATACTTCATTGAAAAAGAAAAGAACAGGGTCCAAAAGTTTGAGTCATTTCTCTCCGGAATGCTTTATCTAAAAGAAGCAAGAACATCTCACAAATTAGGCCAGGTTTTAGGGACACCTGTCGAGCACAGCTTGAAATACTATAAAGGGCTAGATGGGGAGGAATCTTCCAGAAATTCGGCGTCTCACCACTTGCACCACAGTCTCTGTTTCTGGGTCCTGTTCAACAGGAAATATTTACTTTCCAGTATCATGCTAGATGCACAAAGGTGGCCCAGGAGAGAACCTTTTACCAAAAAAAGGGAATAATCCTTTTCAAATTATTGAGTGAGTCAACAGGAAAGAGAATGAGAACTCGGATGACATAACTCTGATGTTGACAAATAAGAATTCCAAACTCTCAAACAGCCTCAAAAATGAATTAAAAAAATGTAAAGGAATAAGACAAACACTTGTTGAAGTGTTTGCACCATCATGAGAGTAACCTGTCCTTAGGACAAAATAAACATCTGCTCTAAAAATAGCATGAGATGATCCCTCACCCCTGGAGAAACTGGGTTTCAAAGGCCCCAATTAATGGACTCCTGAGGGAAGGGAGTATTTAGAATGTTATTGACAATCCTGCCTCATAAATTAGCACTTTTCGAATTCATAGAAGACTATAACCCTTTGGAGGAATATAATAGGTTTCAGAGCAACATAGAGAAGTCTTTCTTGTGAAGCAAATATGCCAATTTCTCTCCAAACCAGCATCAGTGTCCAGCAAGGTTAACTCCCTCTCTGGGCTGTTGGCTCCCAAGCATGGCATGCCCTTCGTCTTGGCTGCCTTTTGCTGCAGCAAAAACAGAAGATGAGAAGTCCAACTCGTGAATTCTGTAAGGAAATGGGTTCAGAAGAGGTACAAGTATAAGACAATTCTAAGTGTGCCTTTTAGCTTGCCTTCTTTTGTGTGACCGTAAAAATAGTGACACCTCAAGATATATGAATTAATGTAAAGACACTCATCCTTGCAACTAAGAGGGCTGGGAAAAAGGGAAATGAGAGAGCTGAAGATGAGGAAGGAACCTCAACCATATGTAAATTTTGTCCTTATTAATCAAGTAGTTGTACCCAGTCAGAACCTTTGCGGGGAAAAAAGTTGTTAGCAAAGTGACATCTGGAAATAACTGGCAAAACAGTTAGGAGAAGCCCTCCATTTAAGCCCTCCCTGATTTTAGCTATGTTTGGCTCTGCCACAGATCCTGTGATCTCTGCTGTAAGGAGGGAGAGCAAGGTGATGATTGAGCAACCCAGATTGGTGAGTTCACTCCCACATGGTTTCTAAAGCCATTGGAATCCTCCTGCATGTTAGCACCAAATACTTCTTGCTATTTTCACCCTTTTCTCAAGGTTACTTTGGCTTCTAACTCTCAATTCCTGCTTCAGGGAATTCTTCACAGCATTGCTCTGCCATATATGATCTATTCACAGACTGAAGAGAAGCCTTGCAGTGTGATATGAAAAATTGTGAATTTCTCTCATGCATTGTGTCACTAATCGCAATCATCAAGATTATTCTTAAAGCTCTAACTTTATGTGATCTGGAAAGTGATCAGTGTTATAACTAAAACACTAATAAACATTCTTAGATGGAAAATTTTATTAAGTGTCTGGGTCTGTATTTTGTGTGTCTATTTTCCTAAATAAGCATCATGACTCAGTCATGTCACGTCTGGTCACTTTGGCGCAACTAATAACTGACCCTCACTAACAGAGGGGATTCAGAAAACAAATGAATATGACCAAACTACTGATAATAGCATTGTGAGTATTTGTTATTTTCTGAAACTGTCCCTAACCCAGAATAGGGGACTTTCTAGGAATTCTGACACCTCAGGCAAAAACCTCAAAAATCCTTAAGTGATACACCAGATACATTGCTCACGTTAAAAAAAAAAAAAATTGTAAATAAAGTTTTAACTTAGACCAAAGTTTTAAAGAAATATTTTAATTCAATAAGTAAAAGATGAGACCAGATGGAAGTCTTTATGTAGGTATCTGGACTTCAAACTTTTCTTGAACTACAAACAATGATGAATACTGAAGAAAGGATAGCACACTGACATTTTTTGTCTTGGTTATCAGATTGTGTTAAGATGTCAACACTTACGGTAGCAACACTGATCCAAAATAAATATGAAATGCATAAAGTTTTCAGTGTCTTATGTTACCTTTTATTCTCTCTTCCAATTTCTATCATTTGTGTCTGTAATTCCAAAAATCTGAGAAATTGAAATTCTGTGTCCAATATTAAGAATCTTTTATATTTTATTCTATAGATAAAAATACATGATTATCATACTTACTTTCATTTGTAAGTATTGTCACTAACCTGCAAGCTGCTTATTGAATAAGATCCTGTCATCGCTGTATCTGAGAAAATACTGAAAGAAGAATGAGAAAGTCTGAAATTCAAAGTCAGATCATATCAAGCATTCTTAAAGTTTGACAGTCTTCAGTAGTATAGTTAGCTTATTATTTATTTAATAAAATAATAGGATCTTGAGGGCTTTAGACCCTACTGAAGGGGAAATATTCCTGAGGATTGAAGAATAAAGTCATCTCTGTGGCTCATTTTTTCCTCTCCACCTCTTAGGAAGCCATGAATGTGTCAGGAGTCAGCACAGTGACTGAATTCATACTCCTGAGCTTTCCCTGCTCTAGAGGCTCGAGTCCTCCTCTCTGTGCTCTTCTCTGCGTCCTACATCCTGACACTGATGGGGAATGGGGCCATTGTCTTTGCAGTGAAGCTGGATCACAGACTCCACACTCCCATGTACACTCTGTTGGCCAACTTCTCGTTCCTGGAGATGTGTTACATCAACACCACTGTTCCCAATATGTTAAGGAACTTCCTGTCTGAGACCAAAACCATCTCTTTCACTGCCTGCTTCCTCCAGTTCTACTTCTTCTTCTTCATGGGCACCACCGAGACCTTCTTACTGCCCCTCATGGCTTTTGATCGATACTTGGCCATCTGCCGACCTCTCCACTATCCTACCATCATGAGCAGCCGTCTCTGCATGAACTTGGTGGGCCTCTGCTGGGTAACAGCCTTCCTCTGCTATCCAGTCCCTATCTATTTCATCACCCAACTCCCCTTTTGTGGCCCCAATACCATTGACCATTTTGTCTGTGACCCTGGTCCCCTTCTGGCCCTGTCCTGCATCCCTGCCCCTGGAATTGAGCTTTCCTGTTCTATATTGAGCTCTCTTATAATCTTTATCACCTTCTTTTTCATTCTTGGGTCTTATACCCTGGTTCTCAGAGCAGTGTTGCGTGTCCCTTCAGCTGCTGGCAAACGTAAATCCTTCTCCACCTGTGGTTCCCACTTGGTAGTCGTGTCATTGTTTTATGGAACCCTCATGGTCATGTACATCAGCCCAACTTCTGGAAATCCAGCTGGGATACAGAAGATTGTAACCTTGTTCTACTCCTCCTTTACTCCACTTGTAAATCCACTGATCTATAGTCTCCGGAACAAGGACATGAAGGCTGCATTGAGAAAAATTCAGAAGTGCACAAAAATTAGTCAAAGGGAGTTAGAGACCATGAGTGGATCAAGATCAGAATGATTATTTTTACTCACTTCTATTCTCCATTTAAAAATAGGTCTTTATTCATTTGTACCTAGAGATGTAGACTCAAAATGATATATTGCTGCCTATTCAATAATAAAATTAGTACACTAAACTAAATCAGACCTTGTTGCTAAGTCAGAGTTAGTGGATGGTAATTTGAATTAAATGTCCTGGATATGTGGACAGTAGACTCTTCTAACCTGGTCTCCAGGAAGCACTTGCACTTTTATTGGTGATGACCTACCTGGTTCCTGACCTCCCTGGTTCCTGACCTCATGCATTTTTGACCTCTATTAAGTGCATCCATTCTTACACTTGAGTTTTCTGACCTAAAGATGTCTGTTCTCTCTGTTCTACTCCTGCAGAAGAGTAGAGCATTCACACCTTTTTACCCAGAAAAGTGCAAATTAGAAAAATCGAGCCAAAATTTTTACTTAATTGACATCCAAAAGATTAATAATGGTGAGAATTGGACTGTGAAGAAAGCTGATCACCGAAGAATGGATGCTTTTGAACTGTGGTGTTGGAGAAGACTCTTGAGAGTCCCTTGGACTGCAAGGAGATCCAACCAGTCCATTCTAAAGGAGATCAGTCCTGGGTGTTCATTGGAAGGACTGATGCTAAAGCTGAAACTCCAATACTTTGGCCACCTCATACGACGAGTTGACTCACTGGAAAAGACTCTGATGCTGGGAGGGATTGGCAGCGGGAGGAGAAGGGGATGACAGAGAATGAGATGGCTGGATGGCATCACCGACTCGATGGACATGAGTTTGAGTGAACTCCGGGAGTTGGTGATGGACAGGGAGGCCCGGCGTGCTGTGATTCATGGGGTCGCAAAGAGTCGGACATGACTGAGTGACTGAACTGAACTGAAAGCACTATCTCCTAAATATGTTTCATTATTACTTTGGGAGCATTTTTTTTTTTTAATATATAGATTTGCAAGCCTTTTGCCAAATTTCTTAAGTAAGAATCTTTAAAGTGGACCCTGGATATCCTTATTTTAATGTTACTCAAGAAATTCTGGTACACCTAAATTATCACCAGTTCACAGATGAATCTTATAGAGTCACTATTTAAAATAAATACATGACAGGGAAATAAAATCTTATGTTGGTTGGGAAAAGTGTAAAAAGTTACGGTGCATACTACAGATGACTCAAACACTCATGCAGTAGCAGTAGAAGTTTCTTTTCCTGCCTCTATTTTTAAACCCTCAATTTAAAAATAAGAAATAGAGTACATTTTCTTACCTTTTCTAACTGTGCAAGATAATTAATATACCTGGAAGTAGGCTTACATTTAAAAAAGATCAGCATATAGTGACTATATAAATTGGGTTAGTTTCACATGAAGGAAGGTGTTGAGTGCACCACCCAGAAAAGGTAAAAGCAGACAGAGAGCAAAAGACAGTGATATTCAAGATGCTGAAACAAGACAAATGAAGAGGAAATTGATGACAGGTCCAGGTAATTTGACCTGACCATTTGGTCAAAAATAATGACTTGAGTGGCTGAGAAGGCGGTGCGGCGGCCCGCGGCCGGAGAGGAGCGCAGGTATTGCCGCCGCCGCAGCTTGCGGAGCGAGCTGGAGATGTGAGACATGCGGATTTGGGATGTGAATTCACTTGAACAGCTACTTCGGGGTTATGAAAGTGATTCCTGATGAAACTGAATTGGAATAATTTTCATGATCTTTGTATATTTATATATATATTTTAAAATTTTGCCTTTGACTTAAAGTGCCATGAGAAAATTTGCATACTAAAAGATGGTCCTAGCAACCTTCTGGATTTGGGTACTCTTGGATATGTTCCTGCTGCTTTACATCAGTGAATGCAACAAATGTGATGAAAAAAAAAGAGGGAGAACTTCCTGTTGGGGTTGTTTTAGATCCAGTACAAAAGCCTCATGAATATCCTGGAGAAATGGGGAAATCAGTCGTCATTCCTAAAGAGGATCAAGAAAAGATGAAAGAGATGTTTAAAATCAATCAGTTCAATTTAATGGCAAGTGAGATGATTGCACTCAACAGATCTTTACCAGATGTTAGGTTGCTGCTGTTAAGTTGCGTCAGTCGTGTCCGACTCTGTGACCCCATAGATGGCAGCCCACCAGGCTCCCCCATCCCTGGGATTCTCCAGGTAAGAACACTGGAGTGGGTTGCCATTTCCTTCTCCAATGCATGAAAGTGAAAAGTGAAAGTGAAGTTGCTCAGTCGTGTCCGACTCTTCCTGACCCCATGGACTGCAGCCCACCAGGCTCCCCTGTCCATGGGATTTTCCAGGCAAGAGTACTGGAGTGGGGTGCCATTGCCCTCTCGAGGTGTTAGGTTAGAAGGATGTAAAACAAAGGTGTATCCAGATAGCCTTCCTACAACCAACTGTTTTCCCCAAATGAGGCTTGGAGAACACTTCTGCAAACTGTTCATAGCATCATTAATCGCTTACCAAGACACATGCTAGAAGATATTGTTCTAGTAGATGATGCCAGTGAAAGAGACTTTTTGAAAAGACCTCCAGAGAGTTATGTGGAAAAAAAAAATTAAAAGTACCTGTTCACGTCATTCAACTGGAGCAACGTGCTGGATTGATCAGAGCTAGGTTAAGAGGCACTGCTGTGTCTTAAGGCAAAGTGAATACCTTTTTAGATGTGCACTGCAGGGTGGCTGGAGCCTCTCTTAGTTCAGTTCAGTTCAGTCGCTCAGTCGTGTCCGACTCTCCGCGACCCCATGAATCACAGCACGCCAGGCCTCCCTGTCCATCACCAACTCCCGGAGTTCACTCAAACTCATGTCCACAGAGTCGGTGATGCCATCCAGCCATCTCATTCTCTGTCGTCCCCTTCTCCTCCCGCCCCCAACCTTTCCCAGCATCAGAGTCTTTTCCAGTGAGTCAACTCGTCGCATGAGGTGGCCAAAGTATTGCAGTTTCAGCTTTAGCATCAGTCCCTCCAATGAACATCCAGGATTGATCTCCTTTAGAATGGACTGGTTGGATCTCCTTGCAGTATAAGGGACTCTCAAGAGTCTTCTCCAGCACCACAGTTCAAAAGCATCGATTCTTCGGCGATCAGCCCTCTTCACAGTCCAACTCTCACATCCATACATGACCACGGGAAAAACCATTGCCTTGACTAGACGGACCTTGGTTGGCAAAGTAATGTCTCTGGTTTTTAACATACTATCAAGGTTGGTCATAACTTTCCTTCCAAGGAGCAAGCGTCTTTTAATTTCATGGCTGCAATCAGCATCTGCAGTGATTTTGGAGCCCTAAAAAATAAAGTCTGACACTGTTTCCACTGTTTTTCCATCTATTTCCCATGAAGTGATGGGACCAGATGCCATGAGCTTTGTGTTCTGAATGTTGAGCTTCAAGCCAACCCTTTCACTCTCCTCTTTCACTTTCATCAAGAGGCTTTTAAGTTCCTCTTCACTTTCTGCCATCATGGTAGTTTCATCTGCATATCTGAGGTTATTGATATTTCTCCCAGCAATCTTGATTCCAGCTTGTGCTTCTTCCAGCCCAGCGTTCCTCATGATGTACTCTGCATATAAGTTAAATAAGCAAGGTGACAATATACAACCTTAACGTACACCTTTTCCTATTTGGAACCAGTCTGTTGTTCCATGTCCAGTTCTAAGTGTTGCTTCCTAACCTGCATACAGGTTTCTCAAGAGGCAGGTCAGGTGGTCTGGGATTCCCATCTCTTTCAGAATGTTCCACAGTTTATTGTGATCGACACAGTCAAAGGCTTTGGTATAGTCAATGAAGCAGAAATAGATGTTTTTCTGGAACTCTCTTGCTTTCTCCATGATCCAGCGGATGTTGGCAATTTGATCTCTGGCGCCTCTGCCTTTTCTAAAACCTGCTTGAACATCTGGGAGTTCACGGTTTACATACTGCTGAAGCCTGGCTTGGAGACTTTTGAGCATGACTTTACTAGCGTGTGAGATGAGTGCAACTGTGCAGTAGTTTGAGCATTCTTTGGCATTGCCTTTCTTTGGGATTGGAATGAAGACTGACCTCTTCCAGTCCTGTGGCCACTGCTGAGTTTTCCAAATCTGCTGGCATATTGAGTGCAGCACTTTCACAGCATCATCTTTCAAGACTTGAAATAGCTCAACTGGAATTCCATCACCTCCACTAGCTTTGTTAGTAGTGATGCTTTCTAAGGCCCACTTGACTTCACATTCCAAGATGTCTGGCTCTAGGTCAGTGATCACGTTATCGTGACTATCTTGGTCGTGAAGATCTTTTTTGTACAGTTCTTCTGTGTATTCCTGCCACCTCTTCTTAATATCTTCTGCTTCTGTTAGGTCCATGAACAGTAACAAAGGCCAAAATGATAGGATACTGAATGAGGAATTCCCCAGGTCGGTAGGTGCCCAGTATGCTACTGGAGATCAGTGGAGAAATAACTCTAGAAGGAATAAAGGGATGGAGCAAAAGCAAAACCAATACCCAGCTGTGGATGTGACCAGTGATAGAAGCAAGGTCCGGTGCTGTAAAGAGCAATATTGCATAGGAACCTGGAATGTTAGGTCCATGAATCAACGCAAATTGGAAGTGGTCAAACAGGAGATGGCAAGAGTGAACGTCGACATTCTAGGAATCAGTGAATTAAAATGGACTGGAATGGGTGAATTTAACTCAGATGACCATTATATCTACTACTGTGGGCAGGAATCCCTTAGAAGAAATGGAGTAGCCATCATGGTCAACAAAAGAGTCCGAAATGCAGTACTTGGATGCAATCTTAAAAATGACAGAATGATTTCTGTTCGTTTCCAAGGCAAACCATTCAATATTACAGTAATCCAGGCCTATGCCCCAACCAGTAATGCTGAAGAAGCCGAAGTTAATCGGTTCTATGAAGATCTACAAGACCTTTTAGAACTAACACCCAAAAAAGATGTCCTTTTCATTATAGGGGACTGGAATGCAAAAGTAGGAAGTGAAGAAACACCTGGAGTAACTGGCAAATTTGGCCTTGGAGCACGGAATGAAGCAGGGCAAAGGCTAATAGAGTTTTGTCAAGAGAATGCACTGGTCATAGCAAACACCCTCTTCCAACAACACAAGAGAAGACTCTACACATGGACATCACCAGATGGTCAACACCGAAATCAGATTGATTCTATTCTTTGCAACCAAAGATGGAGAAGCTGTATACAGTTAGCGAAAACAAGACCAGGAGCTGACTGTGGCTCAGATCATGAACTCCTTATTGCGAAATTCAGACTTAAATTGAAGAAAGTAGGGAAAACCACTAGACCATTCAGATATGACCTCAATCAAATCCCTTATGATTATACAGTGGAAGTGAGAAATAGATTTAAGGGACTAGATCTGATTGATAGAGTGCCTGATGAACTCTGGATGGAGGTTCGTGACATTGTACAGGAGACAGGGACCAAGACCATCCCCATGGAAAAGAAATGCAAAAGAGCGAAATGGCTGTCTGAGGAGGTCTTACAAATAGCTGTGAAAAGAAGAGAGGCGAAAAGCAAAGGAGAAAAGGAAAGATATAAGCATCTGAATGCAGAGTTCCAAAGAATAGCAAGGAGAGATAAGAAAGACTTCCTCAGTGATTAATGCAAAGAAATAGAGAAAAACAACAGAATAGGAAAAACAAGAGATCTCTTCAAGAAAATTAGAGATTCCAAGGGGACATTTCATGCAAAGATGGGCTCGATAAAGGAGCCTCTCTTAGGCAGGATCAAACATGACAGGAAGACAGTGGTCTGTTCTATCATAGATGTGATCAGGGATGGTGCTTTTCAGTACATGGCAGGTTCTGACATGACCTATGGTGGATTCAACTGGAAGCTCCACTTTCGCTGGTATCCCGTCCCCCAAAGAGAAATGGACAGAGGGAAAGGTGATCAGACTTCCTGTGAGAACATGTACAATGGCAGGAGGCCTTTTCTCTATAGACAGAGGTTAGTTTCAGGAAATTGGAACATATGGTGCTGGAATGGATATTTGGGGAGGAGAAAACCTAGAAATTTCCTTTAGGATTTGGCAGTGTGGAAGAACTTTGGTGACTGTTACTTGCTCACATGTTGGACATGTGTTTCGGAAAGCTACACCCTACATGTTTCCAGGAGGCAGAGTATCAATAAAAATAACAGATGACTTGCAGACGTGTGGATGGATGCATTCAAGAATTTCTTCTATATAATTTCCCCAGGTGTTACAAAGGTAGATTATGGACCTATATCATCAAGACTTGGTCTAAGGTACAAACTCGAATGCAGACCATTCTCTTTGTACCTAGAGAATATTTATCCTGATTCTCAGATTTCCCATCACTATTTCTCTTTGAGAGAGATACAGAATGTGGAAACAAATCAGAGCCTAGATAACATGGCTAAAGAGATTGAAAAAGCTGGGATTTAACTGTCATGGTATGGGAGGTAATCAGCTTTTCTCTTACACTGCCAACAAAGAAATTAGAACAGATGACCTTTGCTTGGATGTCTCCAAACTTAATGACCCAGTCACAATGCTCAAATGCCACCATCTAAAAGGCAACCAGCTTTGGGAGTATGACCCAGTGAAATTGACCCTGTGGCATGTGAAATAGTAACCAGTGCTTGGCCTCAGACGGGGACAGCCATGTACCCAGCATCAAAGACTGCAATGGAAGCCGGTTCCAGCAGCGGCTTCTTTGGAATGTCACCCTTCCAGAAATATTCTGAGACCAAATGTGCAAAAAAAAGGAAAACATAAGGATTGACTGGGATACCTCAGCATACATTTCTGCCACATTCTTAAGTAGCAAAAAAAGGAGAAGTGCTTTCTTCCTGCAGGATGTAAGATTTCAGTTCAGTTCAGTTCAGTCTCTCAGTCGTGTCCGACTCTTTGCGACCCCATGAATCATAGCACCCAGGCCTCCCTGTCCATCACCAACTCCCAGAGTTCACTCAAACTCATGTCCATCGAGTCGGTGATGCCATCCAGCCATCTCATTCTCTGTCGTCCCCTTCTCCTCCCGCCCCCAATCCCTCCCAGCATCAGAGTCTTTTCCAGTGAGTCAACTCATCGCATGAGGTGGCCAAAGTATTGGAGTTTCAGCTTTAGCATCAGTCCTTCCAATGAACACCCAGGACTGATCTCCTTTAGAATGGACTGGTTGGATCTCCTTGCAGTCCAAGGACTGCAAGACTCTCAAGAGTCTTCTCCAGCACCACATCCATTCTTCGGTGATCAGCTTTCTTCACAGTCCGACTCTCACATCCATACATGACCACTGGAAAAACCATATCAGCCATTAAAACTTTAGACTGCCCTCACTTTTACTAGATGTGGACCAGCCTTCCTGTCCAAGGACATGCAGCTACATAGTAGCGAGACTGTGCACACTGATGTTTACAAGATTGAAAGAGTGGTTCAAGGATCATCATAAAGAATACTCAGACTGAAACAATCTATGAACTGTGCTTTCCAGAGAGCTGCACTTTTATGGTTTGCTTGCGCATCAGTGATTCTTGCTGAATGTGCTGTCATAATGAAGAGATGTCTAAGAATTTTTTCTGATTAGAACTAGTAGACAGTATATTAAATACTGATATAAATATAAATGAAAAACTACTGGAACCAGATTCAGAAGCATGAAAACATTTTCACAATTTAAAAAACAAACTATACTAAATAAGATTTAAAGGAAGTTAAAACAGAATTATGAGAAGTACAATTTGTTATAATATAGTATCAAATTTCTCTGTAGATTTTATACCTCAGTGGGGAAAAATAACTGATTCCAACAACATTCCTTCTGTTTTCATCTATGATAGTCATGGATTTTTTTTCCTTTGGAGTGCTGAAATTTAGCTGAAAAAAGTGGCTCTTTGAATGTAGTTTTAATTGCTTTCTACAGTTTTTTTTGTTTTTTTTGTTTGTGGGCTGTTGGAATTGTAATTTTTAATTGCCTTCAAAAAATGGGGATTTAAAGTGGTGTCTGGTCTTACTGAACAAATTAGATATCTCAGCTGTTCGTGGGTCAACTGGCTTACAGGCTTTCCTCACACACATACATTTCTAATTAGAGTTTCAACTTCCTAACTTGATTCAACTGATTATGCTTTACACACCCAAGATTCATACTATTGTACTACAGATTTGTTTTCACAGCAATAAATCTTCTGTTCTTTGTTTATGATTCCACTCAACAAAAGGCCTGCAGAAGTGATTTATAATTTGGGTATTTGGAGATGGTATGTTTGATGGGTTTTTGGAAAACTTTTTTCACTCCATGTGCAGATGTGCTTCATTGTCAAGTGCATATTTAGATTAGGTTCTTGAATCATAATGTTGATCTGCTGCTTTTTTTTTCTTTTTAACAAAATCCGACTGAAAATGTTAAAAAAAAAATCACTTGGCATCTGGCATCTGGGGTTGATACATTTCATTCATTCATTTAAAGACAATTATTTACCGCCTTATGTGCACTGGGCTTGTATCGGTGTAGAAGATCAGGTCCCTGCCTTTGTCTTTCTTGTCAGAGAGTCAGATAATAAGCAATTAAAGCTTAATAAGCACACTTGGATAGGCAGAAACTTCTTTGACCTGCAAAGAGCATTTTCAAAAACCTAATAGCTAACATTATATTAATACTTAATGGTGAAATTGAAAGCTTGTCCCATAAACTCAGAAATAAGGCAAAATGTCTGTTTTTATCACTTCTATTCAACAATGTATTGGGAGTGTTAGTGCAATCACACAAAGAAATGAAATAAATGGCACCTACATTGATAGAAGTATATTGTTTTTCATTGGCTATGAAATGACAATCTATATAGAAAATTCAATGAAATCTACAAAAAAGGTTACTAGAATTAATAAGTGAGTGTAAACTATTAATGAACATAAACTCCAATGAAACAGAGTTAGGCAACCAGAAAGGAAACTTTCTTGCCCTGCCACAGTAGTAGAGCCCAGCAACAAGATAAGCTCCTCTTCTATCCTGGCAAGCACTCAGCCCATGAAAAATCATGGACTCTGTTTTCTGTAGCCTTCTCCTTCCCTTGACCATGTCGGCAGCTGATGTGGGTCATCATGATTGCAGACACTGAATCGCAATTCTAGGCTGATTCTGAATAAACTTTTTTTTTTCGTGGAGAAATATCTGGCAGTCTATTTGTTTCAAGTCAACAAGAATTTTGCAGGATTTTAAGATCAAAGAATCTTATACAAAAATATCTTATATTCTATATACAGGTACTAGTGACAAACAGAATTGTTATATTAAAATGCCATTTACAGTGGCTTCACAAATATTAAAGAGATAACCTTGATAAAAGATATGAAAAAATAATAGTTATGAGAAATTAAGAATTTTGGAGTAGGAAATTGCAACCCACCTGAGTATTCTTACCTGGAAAATTCCATTGACAAAGGTAAACCTGATAAAAGATATGAAAGACCTATACAATGGAAACCAAAAACATTGCTGTGGGACATGAAAGATAAATCAATGTAAAAATATAACTTGTTCATGGGTTGGAAACCAGTATTGATGTGGAGAAAAAGGAACCTTCTTACACTGTTTGTGGGAATGTAAATTGGTACAACCACTATGGAGAACAGTATGGAGGTTCCTTAAAAAAAAACTAAAAATAGTACTACTATATGATTCAGCTTCCTTGGTGGCTCAGTCAGTAAAGAATCTGCCTGCAATGCAGGAGATTGGAGTTTGATCCTTGGATTGCAAAGATCCTCTGGCAACTCACTCCAGTTTTCTTGCCTGGGAAATCCCATGGAGAGAGGAGCCTGGTAGGCTACAGTCCATGGGTTTGCAAGAGTCAGACACAACTTAGAGATTAAACCACTACCACCACCGCCATACGATTCAGCAGTCTCACTCCTGGGAATATATCCAGAGAAAACCATAAATCAGAAAGATACATGTAACCAATGCTCTATGCAGCACTATTTACAATAACCAGGACATGGAAGTAACATAAATGTCCATCAAGAGAGGAATGGATGAAGAAGATGTGGTACATGTAAACAATAGAATGTTACTCAGCCATAAATAAGAACAAAATAATGCCATTTACAGCAGCACGGATAGATGTAGAGATTATTATACTAAGTGAAGTAAGTCAGATAGAGACATATCATATGACACCACTTTTATATGGAATTTAAAAAATGATACAAATGAACTTATTTACAAAACAGTAACAGACTTACAGACTTTGAAAACTTATTGTTGTCAAAGGAGAAACGGGGGGGAGGGGAAGGGATAAATTAGGAATTTTGGATTAGTGTGTACACACTGCTACTGCTGCTGCTAAGTCGCTTCAGTCGTGTCCGACTCTGTGCGACCCCAGAGACGGCAGCCCACCAGGCTCCGCCATCCCTGGGATTCTCCAGGCAAGAACACTGGAGTGGGTTGCCATTTACTATATATAAAATAGGTGATCAACAAGGACCTACTGTGTAGCACAGGGACCTCTACTCAATGTTCTATAATAACCTATATGGAAAGCGAATCTGAAAAAGAATGGATATATGTATATGCATAACTGAATCACTTTGCTGTATATCTGAAACTAACAGCACTGTAAATCAACTATGCTGCTGCTGCTGCTGCTAAGTCACTTCAGTCGTGTCCAACTCTGTGTGACCCCATAGACGGAAGCCCACCAGGCTCCCCCATCCCTGGGATTCTCCAGGCAAGAACGCTGGAGTGGGTTGCCATTTCCTTCTCCAATGTGTGAAAGTGAAAAGTGAAAGTGAAGTCGCTCAGTCGTGTCCGACCCTTAGCGACCCCACAGACTACAGCCAACCAGGCTCCTCCATCCATGGGATTTTCTAGGCAATAGTACTGGAGTGGCTTGCCATTGCCTTCTCCGGTAAATCAACTATACTCCAATATAAAATAAAAAATTAAAAAACTGAGGTTTAGAAATTATTCACAAAATTATGTTTCAGGTGTAAAAGAGATTATCCCTCATTTAAAGTTATTATAAAATGTTGGCTATAATTCCTGTGCTGCACAATATATCCTTGTAGCTTATTTATCTCATACACAGAAGTTTGTGCCCTGCCTCTATCTGGCCCCTCCCCTCTTCCCTCTCCCACTGACAACCACTACTGTAGTTTGTTCTATGTGTTTATGAGTCTGCTTCTGTTGTGTTCTTCATTTTTCTTTTATTTTTAGGCTTCACATATAAATGATAACATATAGTATTTGTCTTTCTCTGTCTTGACTTGTTTCACTAAGCCTAATATCCTCCAGATCCATACACGATGTTGAACATGGCAAAATTTCATTTTCTTTGTGGCTCGGTGGTATTTCATTGTGCATGTGTGCATGTGTGTGTGTATCACATCTTCTTTATTCATTCATCTGTTGATGGGTGCTCATGTCTGCTTCCACATGTTGGTTATTGTAAATAATGCTGCTCTGATTGGGGTACATGAGTCTTTTATTTTTTATTTTGATTTGATTTGATTTTTTTTTAACTTTACAATATGGTATTGGTTTTGCCATACATTAACATGAATCTGCCCCGGGTGTACATGTGTTTCCCATCTTGAACTCCCCTCCCACCTCCCTCCCCATATCATCCCTCTGGGTCATCCCAGTGCACCAGCCCTGAGCATCCTGTATCATGCATCAAACCTGGACTGGCGATTCGTTTCACATTTGATGATATACATGTTTCAATGCCATTCTCCCAAATCATCCCACCCTCGCCCTCTCCCACAGAGTCCAAAAGACTGTTCAATACATCTGTGTCTCTTTTGCTGTCTCGTATACAGGGTTATCATTACCAATTGCCTTCTCCCTTATATACGTTAGTATACTGTATTGGTGTTTTTCTTTCTGGCTTACTTCACTCTGTATAATAGGCTCCAGTTTCATCCACCTCATTAGAACTGATTCAAATGTATTCTTTTTAATGGCTGGGTAATACTCCATTGTGTATATGCACCAAAGCTTTCTTATTCATTCGTCTGCAGATGGACATCTAGGTTGCTTCCATGTCCTGGCTATTATAAACAGTGCTGCAGTGAACATTGGAGTACATGTGTCTCTTTCAATTCTGGTTTCCTTGGTGTGTATGCCCATCAGTGGGATTGCTGGGTCGTATGGCCGTTCTATTTCCAGTTTTTGAAGGAATCTCCACACTGTTCTCCATAGTGGCTGTACGAGTTTGCATTCCCACCAACAGTGTAAGAGGGTTCTCTTTTCTCCACACCCTCTCCAGCATTTATTTCTTGTAGACTTTTGGATGGCAGCCATTCTGACTGGTGTGAAATGGTACCTCATTGTGGTTTTGATTTGCATTTCACTGATTATGAGTGATGTTGAGCATCTTTTCATGTGTTTGTTAGCCATCTGTATGTCTTCTTTGGAGAAATGTCTGTTTAGTTCTCTGGCCTATTTTTTGACTGGGTCGTTTATTTTTCTGGAATTGAGCTGCAGGAGCTGCTTGTATATGTTTGAGATTAATTCTTTGTCAGTTGCTTCATTTGCTATTATTTTCTCATATTCTGAAGGCTGTCTTTTCACCTTGCTTATAGTTTCCTTTGCTATGCAGAAGCTTTTAACTTTAATTAGGTCCCATTTGTTTATTTTTGCTTTTATTTCCAATATTCTGGGAGGTGGGTCATGGAGGATCCTGCTGTGATTTATGTTGGAGAGTGTTTTGCCTATGTTCTTCTCTAGGATTTTTATAGTTTCTGGTCTTACATTTAGATCTTTTATCCATTTTGAGTATATTTTTGTGTATGGTTTTAGGGAGTGTTCTAGTTTCATTCTTTTACAAGTGGTTGACCAGTTTTCTCAGCACCACTTGTTAAAGAGATTGTCTTTTCTCCATTTAATATTCTTGCCTCCTTTGTATGTAAATCTTTTAGAATTAGTGTTTTGCTTTCTTTAGATATAAAGGAAATTTCTGGATCAGTTTGACAGCTTCTTACAAAGTTAAGCATGCATGTCCCATTTCGTAAAGCAATTTCACCCTTAGTTTTTTACCCAAAAGAAAAGATGGATATCCCCCCAAAAGACTTGTACACAGTTTACTTCTAATGACCAATAATTGGAAACAACCCAATGTCCATCAATAGGTGAATGGATAAATTCCTCTCTGAGTTGAATCTGTTGGGACCTATTGGTTTCATGTACCTGGATGACTAGATCTTTCCTAGGTTGGGAAGTTTTCAGCTATTATTTTTTTAAATAACATTCATTTATTTTATTTTTGGTTGTGCTGAGTCTTCATTACTTTGCCAACAAAGGTCCGTCTAGTCAAGGCTATGGTTTTTCCCGTGGTCATGTATGGATGTGAGTTGGACTCTGAAGAAAGCTGATCGCTGAAGAATTGATGCTTTTGAACTGTGGTGTTGGAGAAGACTCTTGAGAGTCCCTTGTACCGCAAGGAGATCCAACCAGTCCATTCTAAGGGAGATCGATCCTGGGTGTTCATTGGAAGGACTGATGCTAAAGCTGAAACTGCAATACTTTGGCCACCTCATGCGACGAGTTGACTCACTGGAAAAGACTCTGATCCTGGGAAAGGTTGGGGGCGGGAGGAGAAGGGGACGACGGAGAATGAGACGGCTGGATGGCATCACCGACTCTGTGGACATGAGTTTGAGTGAACTCCGGGAGTTGGTGATGGACAGGGAGGCCTGGCGTGCTGTGATTCATGGGGTCGCGGAGAGTCGGACACAACTGAGCGACTGAACTGAACTGAGTCTTCATTGCTGTGCATGGGCTTTCTCTAGTTGTGGTAAGCGGGGGCTACTCTTAGTGATGCCTGGGCTTCTCATTGTGATGGCCTCTCTTGTTGCTGAGCGTGGCCTTAGTTGCTCCGCGGCATTTGAAATCTTCCCTACTAGGGGTCAAACAGGTGTCCCCTGCACTGCAAGGTGACTTCTTAACCACTAGACCACCATGAAAGCCCTAGTATGTCTAATATTTGTCTCAACTGATATCCTTTGCCCTAGGTGGCAGTGGTTGGTTAATTTGCTTTTTTGTGTTTTTGAGGAATATCCTCTATGTGGTTGCTTCTCTGCAAGAATTCTAAGTTAGGTGAAGTGAAGGCAAACCCACTGTTGAAATGTTTTAGGGAACCCCTAGATAGGTCAAAACAAACAGGAAACTTTTGAGAATGAGGTCCATTCTGTTTCCTCTGGAACCAGGAATCCCTTCTAGGAATATGGCCTGCTATCTTTAAAATGCTTCTGAACTGAGACGATCTGGGCAAAGGGGAAGTGCTGAAGGTAAGCTAAAATGTCACAAGGTTCTCCTACTATGTTTTGTTTGCCTTTTTTTTTTTTTGATGAGTATTCATTTGGCTGCTGCAAATTTTTGAATATCTTCTGAATTTTAATAAAGCTGATTCTGATAATTTTTTGCCTGTATTTTTAGTTTCTCTGTAGAGGAATATTTCTTTGGAGTTTCCTACTCTATCATTTTTATTGAGAGATGAGTGGTAAAGCTAAAGAAAACCAAGAGAATTAACACAAAAATTCTCTTTCCCCCTTTGTTGCATAGGGAGATTGATTTTGGTGACAGGCTCATAGGATGCCAATAAAATGTTGATAATATTCCATGTTTTTCTACTGTGAATAAAGAAATTCACAGATATTTCTGAATTTCATATTTAAACTTATAAAATTCTTTATACATTACATAGATGTTTATGTATGCATGGCATATCATATAATTTAAAAATGGATTGTGATAGATTTATTATCTCTAACAAGATCCTTTCTAGAAGGAAGGATCCTTCCTTGTTTTTATTTTTTGTCTCATTTTTTATTCATCATTTTTTAAATTATTTATTTTTAATTAATTAATTTTACTTTACAATATTGTATTGGTTTATCTTGAACCTATATGAGAAAAAGGCAGTTTAAAAATGAATCTAGCAATAGGGGAAAAATTAATGTAACTGTAGCCCACCAGATTCTTCTGTCCATGGAATTCTCCAGGCAAGAATACTGGAGTGGGTTGCCATTTCCTTCTCCAGAGGATCTTCCCGACCCAGGGATTGAACCTGGGTCTCCCACATTGCACAGATTCTTTACCATCTGAGTTACCAGGAAAGCCCTACTGTTTATTCACAAAGAAGACAATATTAAGTTATGAGGCATATATGCTTGTATTCATTTGATTAGAAAGTTATAAAATTTTAAGAGAATTAAAAATATTTATGTAATATAATTAAAGAAATTAAAACCATTATATGTGTATGCATTTGCATGCTTATGTATGTTAGAAACTGACCAGTATTAAACTTGTTATTTGTAGGAAATGGGATTGTGAGAAAAAAGGAGGGAACACTTACCCTTAATTTTACACTCGTATGTATTATTTGAAAAATTTATGACAAGTGTGCATTATTTTGTAATAAAAGCACAAATCAAAATGTAGTTTTAAAAACAGTTTCTTAAATATTAAAAATGTAAATAACCAGTTAGCTTTGTGACTAAAACATTTAAATCTAGTGAGGACTGATCAAGAACTAGTTCACTCATCCATTTCCAGAAACTGCTGCTTTCACTACCTGCTTACTAGTTAGTTAACATGCTGATGCTCGGGATAAAAATGAGAAATAGTGTCCTTATCTTCAAAGGGTTTGTAGTCTAAGGAAAGAGACGCAAACACATAATAAGACTTACCTCAAAGCATCTGCAACTACAATGAAGGAATGTGACCTGGTGTATTCTAGATGCATTACAGAGGGACACATAGTTGAACCTGGGATATCAGAAAGGTTTTTCTGGTGGAAGTGATGTGTGAGTTGAATCTTAATGAAAGATATAAATACACATTCAACATCTAGTAAGTTGCAACAGTAGGATATTTGTGACATGTTGAGTTTTATACAAAATATTTCTGTTCCTTTTTCAGCTAATAAGTTCAGCTGAGTCATTAAAATATTGGGGCTCAATTAAGGCAGAACTGTGATGGATATTCCAAGCTGTCTTTAGTAGCTTTCCAAGCACATTTTCTGATTCCTTTTCCTACCTTTTTTTAGATCCCTCTACCCACCCTTGAAGCATAGTACTCTCCAGTTGCCCAGGAGGACTTTCAAAGAGATAACTTTTGGTCTTAAGGTGAGAGTTTTATTCCGTTTTTAAACTACAGCAATGTTTAAACATTTGTACTTGTAACTATTTAATGGGACGATTTGGACATTGGAGGGTATAAACATAAAGAAACGTTAGTTTTTCTGACCATATCTACTGCAAATACTTTTTTTGTTTCCACCTGTGGGTATTATCTTGGACAAATATGATAGTTTTTCTGATTACTTTTAGTATTAATACATGGATTTTTAAAATCCAGGTAGAATCTGATACCACATTTTAATTTTTTGTACAAATTAAAACTTATTCCTCAAGACAGCCTGACTCAGGCTTCTACTTCTTTTGATCTGCTTCTTTCCGCTCTGCTCTTTCATTTCTCCCTTCCCACAAGTCTATACTGCCTCTGGTTACTTTAGATTTGAGAGGGGAGAGAAGTAATGGTAGGAAGGCTTCTCCTTTACTGGTATTGTCGTATAACAGGCTTGACAGAAGCTTGTATGTTAATTTTCATTTCATGGATTTATTTAGTTTTTTGGTGAGGAGGGGAGCATCCTAAACTTCAGTTCCCCAATGTGGGCAATATTTCATTGACTGGCTACTTATGATTTCTTTCATTTCTGGATTCTAGTGACCCATTCCATATAGACTAACTTTGGGGATTGCCTTACTTCTCCAGCTATTACTTTTGGGAGGGATCTCTTTCAAGATGTTTCAAATTTGTTACCTTCTATGAGTTTCAACTAGGCCAAAAAATTCTATATTTGTGATATTATTGGTGAGAATTCAGTTTCCTCCAGTTATAACCCAGTTCTTTCTACTCTGCTCTCATAGCCAGCTCTTCTATAGTCTTAAAAATTTTTTTTCCAGTTGTGAACTAGAGGCAGAACATGTGTCTCTTAAACTCCAGGGGACAAGGGCAAGCCCTCTGAATGGATCTCTTAATGTAATCTTAATTTTCCTATGAGGATTGCATACTGACATCTCACCAACAATATTCTTACTTATAGTTTCTAACAAATTTCTAGTTCTCCCCTTGTATGCTATTGATGAAGACAATGAACTAAAAATTGTAACACTGGCTTAATAATCTCTTAGTGTATCCGACAGTGATGTGTGGAGTTTTATCAAAAATTCAGGACAATGGACATCTTATGAATTATGTGTCTTTTAAAAAATTTATATGGGTGTGCCAGGTCTTAGTTGTGGCATGTGGGAGCTTTGTTTCCCTGTGCTGGATCTTTAGTTGCAGTATGCAGGATCTAGTTCCCTGACCAGGGATCTAACCTGGTTCCCTTGCATTGGGAGCACAGAGTCTTAACCACTGGACCACCAGAGAAGTCACTGTGTTACGTGTCCTTTAAACAAAGTGTTAGACAGCCATGCAAGCAAATAACCAATTTGATTTGTATTTCTTAAAATTGTGTGGCCAGAGATTTCAAAATGAAAAAGTTGAAATCTTCCTGGAAGCAAATATTAAGAATTTTTAAGAGTTATTTTTACCATATGGTCAGGTGGCAGTCTCTTCCTATGGAACCACGTTTATGAAACTAAAAGTGCATCGGAATATAATCAAATATGTGATAAATCTTGCTGTTCACAAAAGTACCATGATGATTATGAATAGAACCAAGTCAGTTTGGATTGGAAGAAAATGTTTTTTTTTTTACCACTTGCAGGAAGAGAGTCACCGAGTTTCACAAAACCTTTTCATGAAGTTTTCATAATTCTCATTGCACAGAGGACCTGATGGAGGGCAAATTTCATGTCCCTGTTGCGTAGGCTGTAGATGAGGGGATTTAAGACTGGTGTCACTACAGAGTATATCAGTGTGATGATTTTATGCATAGCAACTGAGTTGCCAGATGTGGGGCTCACATACATCACCATAATGGTTCCATAGAAGAGAGATACAACAACTAAGTGGGATCCACAGGTAGAAAAGGCCTTTTGCCACCCAGCTGAAGAAGGAACCTCAAGCACAGCTCTGAGCACCAAGGTATAGGATCCAAGGATGTACAAAATGGTCAGAATGATGATAAGAGAGCTCACAGAATGGAATACATGCTCTATAGTGGGTGATCTAGCACAGGACAGTGCCATCAGTGGGTCCACATCACACAGAAAGTGATCAATGATGTTGGGACCACAATAGGGTAGTTGAGAAATGAAGAGAATAGGAACTGAATGTCCTAAGAAACCAGTGAGCCAACAAAGGGATACTAGAATGGCACAGAGTTTCCCAGTCATGATGGTGGGATAGTGCAGTGGATGACAGATGGCAAGGTAGCGATCATAAGCCATGACACAGAGGAAGAAGCATTCAGTTGTGCCCAGGGAAAAGAAGAAGTAGAATAGTGTGAAGCAACCAGAGAAGGATATGGTTTTGGTTTTGGAAAGAAAGTTGACCAGCATATTGGGGACTGTGCAGGTCACATACCAGATCTCTAGGAAGGAGAAGTTGGCCAGGAACACGTACATAGGGGTATGGAGTCGGTGGTCCCACCTCACAGCACAAATGATGGCTATGTTCCCAGTTAGAGTTAAGATGTAGATCAACAGAATCATTGAGAAGAAGATGATCTGCATTTTCCAGGGACCAGGAAAGCCCAACAAGACAAACTGTGTCACAGTAGATATTCCTGACTTATTCATGGTCCCCAGACTGTGGAGAGAAGACAGATAGACAACTCACTTTACTAAGGCATTTGAAATTTTTCTTAGGGCAGGCAGTTTGATTCATTCAGGAAAATGTATCAAATATTCTAAAACATGTTTTGGGTAAATCTTGTCAAGTGGGTCTTAGAAAGCATCACTACTAACAAAGCTAGTGGTGGTGATGGAATTCCAGTTGAGCTATTTCAAGTCTTGAAAGATGATGCTGTGAAAGTGCTGCACTCAATATGCCAGCAGATTTGGAAAACTCAGCAGTGGCCACAGGACTGGAAGAGGTCAGTCTTCATTCCAATCCCAAAGAAAGGCAATGACAAAGAATGCTCAAACTACTGCACAATTGCACTCATCTCATACGCTAGCAAAGTCATGCTCAAAATTCTCCAAGCCAGGCTTCAGCAGTATGTAAACCGTGAACTCCCAGATGTTCAAGCAGGTTTTATTTCTGCTTCATTGACTATGCCAAAGCCTTTGACTGTGTTGATCACAAAAAACTGTGGAACATTCTGAAAGAGATGGGAATCCCAGACCACCTGACCTGCCTCTTGAGAAACCTGTATGCAGGTCAGGAAGCAACAGTCAGAACTGGACATGGAACAACAGACTGGTTCCAAATAGGAAAAGGTGTACGTCAAGGTTGTATATTGTCACCCTGCTTATTTAACTTATATGCAGAGTACATCATGAGGAACGCTGGGCTGGAAGAAGCACAAGCTGGAATCAAGATTGCTGGGAGAAATATCAATAACCTCAGATATGCAGATGACACTACCCTGATGGCAGAAAGTGAAGAGGAACTAAAAAGCCTCTTGATGAAAGTGAAAGAGGAGAGTGAAAAGGTTGGCTTGAAGCTCAACATTCAGAAAACAAAGATCATGGCATCTGGTCCCATTACTTCATGGGAAATAGATGGAGAAACAGTGGAAACAGTGTCAGACTTTATTTTTTTGGGCTCCAAAATCACTGCAGATGCTGATTGCAGCCATGAAATTAAAAGACGCTTGCTCCTTGGAAGGAACGTTATGACCAACCTTGATAGTATATTAAAAAGCAGAGACATTACTTTGCCAACCAAGGTCCGTCTAGTCAAGGCAATGGTTTTTCCCATGGTCATGTATGGATGTGAGAATTGGACTGTGAAGAAAGTTGATCGCCGAAGAATCGATGCTTTTGAACTGTGGTGTTGGAGAAGACTCTTGAGAGTCCCTTATACTGCAAGGAGATCCAACCAGTCCATTCTAGAGGAGATCAATCCTGGATGTTCATTGGAGGGACTGATGCTAAAGCTGAAGCTGCAATACTTTGGCCACCTCATGTGACGAGTTGACTCACTGGAAAAGACTCTGATGCTGGGAAAGGTTGGGGGCAGGAGGAGAAGGGGACGACAGAGAATGAGATGGCTGGATGGCATCACCGACTCTGTGGACATGAGTTTGAGTGTACTCCGGGAGTTGGTGATGGACAGGGAGGCCTGGCGTGCTGTGATTCATGGGGTCGCGGAGAGTTGGACACGACTGAGTGACTGAACTGAACTGAACTGAACTGTCCTATTCCAAATAAGCCCTTTGGCCCTGACTCTTTGTAAAAGTATAACTCTAGGCTGCTTGAACTTTCTTTACCAGTGGACCAAATCTGTTAAATTTCATCTCTTTTTCAAATAAAGAAATCTTGAAATAGAGATAAAAATTATTTGTCTCATGTCTTATGTCTTTTTTTCTTTTTTAGTAAAAACTTCATATATAAGGGCAATTAATGCCATTCAGTTCAAAATGAGAGGACACATAGGCTATCATTAAAAAATAGATTGAATCTGACACTTCCTACAGATTTAAGTGATTTTAGCTCTGGCATTATTATTTCAGATTCTCTCTTTTTTTTGAACTATTTTCATTAGGAGATTTTCTATCATTTTTCCCCTATGATACCAGAAGAAAATAAAAAAGAATATTCAGATAATAAATTATTTAATATATTTTGAAAATCTCTTATTTAAAGACAGTTATATCGCACCATGGCTCATTTACAACTTGGTATTTAATCCTTTATTTTTTGCAGTGAAAGCCATTATTGTTCACCTCATTATGATTAATTTCACATAATTTATCACAGGGCTTCCTTGGATGCTCAGACAGTAAAAAGTCTGCCTGCAATGCAGGAGACCCAGGTTTGTTTCCTGGGTTGGGAAGATCCCCTGGAGAAAGGTATGGTAACCCACTCCAGTATTCTTGCCTGGAAAATCCCATGGACCAAAGAGCTTGGGTGGGACACAGTCTATGGGGTTGCAAAGAGTCAGACATGACTGAATGACTAACGCTTAATTTGTCTGGTTCCATATACACTTAAAATATATGTCATTAAGGATGAATATTCTTTGGAAGAACTGATACTGGAGCTGAAACTCCAATACTCTGGCCAACTGATGCGAAGAACTGACTCATTTGAAAAAACCCTCATGCTGGGAAAGATTAAAGGCAGGAGGAGAAGGGGACGACAGAGAATGAGATGGTTGGATGGCATCCCTGACTCAATGGACATGAGTTTGAGTAAACTCCAGGAGATGGTGATGGACAGGGAGGCCTGGCATGCTGCAGTCCACAGGATCACAAAGAGTTGGACGTACTGAGTGACTGAACTGAAGGATGAATATAACATATGAGATGTAGTGCAAAAAAAAAAAAAAAAAACACTAAAATAACCAAGAGAGTTTCTTCTAAAGCTCTTCTTACTGCTGTCACAAGTTCCCTTAAAATGCACTGTTTGAAAGACTGTATTTTTGTCTGTTTATTTATGTAAAGATACTTATTCATTTGGCTGCACTGGGTCTTAGTTGTGGCACGCAGGGTCTCTAGTTGCAGCTTGAGGACTCTTAGTTGTGTCATGTGGGGTCTAGTTCCCTGGCCAGTGATTGAACCCAGGCCCCCTGGATTGGTAGCTCAGAATCTCAGCTACTGGGCCACCATGAAAGTCCCACTTTATTTAAACAATATCTTTCAATTTTCAAAATAGCAGAAAACAATTGAATTGAAGATGTTTTAAAAATAATTATTTACCAACATTCCAAAATTTGCCCTTATTTCCTTTAGAATATCATCACCAAAGAAGATATCCTCTTAAGAAGCAAACACAACTCAGAATAAAGATCATAATGATGGCATTAACATAATGAAATCTCTAGACATCATTTAACAAGATATCTTTAGTTTTTTTGACTAATAAGAAGAAATTTTCCTTAAAAATAATTTTGGTAAAGTGATATATGAAAGTGAAGTGGTATATACAGAATATTTATAGTATTCATTTAACATAATCAAATAGAAAAAATTCCTTCTATTCAGTGAGGCTGTATATTTAATATATATGTCTTATTTAAAGATAAGCATATTTACAATGATATAGATGTTGCAGCCTCATTAAATTAGTAATGCATAAAATGAACTATAGTCCTCATCTAGAAGCAAATGTAAGTTTCCCATTGAGATGGTTGTGTCAGAGCAGTTTGTAGTCCTGTGAACAAGAAACCAGGAAGAGAAGGAAATTCAAAGATGGAGATAAATTCTTTTTAATTTTTTAAACTGGGATGATTATGAAGAACTAAACTAATTTGCATTGATCCCCATTTTGGTGAGACATTTGAAAGGATGGCTCCCTCTATTGGAACCTGGTGCTTTTTAAGCTAGTGTCCACTCTTCTTAACAAAACAAGAAAGTGGTGAAACAAAGAGTAGCCACTTACCTCTGGAACAGCAGCAACAGATGACTTGAATTCACAGTCTGAGTCACAGACTATGACTCAAAAACTTCAAAGTATTTGAGCTACAGACCACTTTTTTTGACATAAAATAAAAATAAAAAAGACCTCACAGAAAAGCTATCACCCAACTGTAGTGAAAACATTGTAAATTAATTTCACAGATAATTTCCAACATAATTATGAGAAGCAATACTTAATATATTCACCATTAAACCCTATGTGAATCTCAGTCTTCACGTACACTAATTTGATTTTATTATTAGAAGAATTTCTTAATGCTACTTTTCCTGAAGTTGCAGATGGGTGGACAAAGGTGGAGAAGCTAAGAGAGGATTCCAAGAAAAGCCCTCCACTTCTATTTTCTCTTGGGTTCAGCCCCAATGGATGGAGCCAGTTTCATACTATTTTGTTCAAAGTATCTATTAAAGTCATACCATTGTTGATGACCCAGCCACTTCCTAAAAAGGGAAAGACAGGTGGATGACTTTGGTACCATTTAGTGTGCTTATTTTGGAGAATGTGAGTTCCATGGTGATCTAAATTCTCTGAGGTTTTTTTTTTTGTTTTTTGTTTTTGGTTCTAAAGCTGAAAGAGAGACCAATATTCTTTGATACTCAGTCTCTTGAGTATATCATATGTGCAGATGTATAGGAAAATAGGCCTACCTGTGGTGTATAATAGGAGCAGTACCCAGCAGGGAAGATGTCTCCTAAATAGAATGATGCTTTCCTAGATCATCCTGGGGAGTCCATAGGTTGTCCTTCACTGGTCTTAATGTGGACGCCCTGGGTGAGAACTTCATGCATATCTTCTTTCACTTCTCTTGCACCACAGATTCTGGTGATCTGCTTCCTACAGAGTATGTTGTAACTATGTGCTGGTCTTCATGTATGCATCATTTTGGCCACTGTTGGGAATTCTGTTATTTCTTTCTTAAGTGTGATCCTCTAAGTTTTCATGTTTCCCCTAAGGACCTTCCTTCTTCTTGCTTGGAGGTTTCATTAATATGTCTGATAGGTTGGCTCATAGGGATTATTAGAAATAACGTGCTACTCTGGGGAGACACTGTGGTCTTCTTAAGTCTGTGTTTTTCAAGCAAGTATATGTGATTTTGTGCTGTGGGATACAAAAAGTGCCTAATTAATATCTTCTGAGGAAGGGACAGTTTTCCTCAGAGGAGTTAGTTTTGTATTATGCCAAATAGGTGTATATGCCATGAAACAAAAAGTATAATTTTTAAGATAAATTTTTTAATTAAAAAAAATATTGTCTCTACATGCCCCATGTTTTCTGACCACTGGTGCCAACCATGCTTTGGTGGTGGAAAGGTTTGAGAAACACTGTACTAGAGTATTTCATCACCGAGCACCAAAGGCCTATCTCCCTGTTCTCCCTATGAACACCTAATTTCACTCCCAGGATGGCTGTAACTAAGGTGTTCTCTCATTTTAAGTAGATTGGCCTCTTAGTTTCTGACTTTCCTGTCACAGCATGGGGTTTGGGCAAAAAAATGGAATTTGTTATTGGTATAATTTCCTCTAGATATTTTTCTTAGACTTTGTCTGATAGCCTTCTGAGAAGCACAAAAATATGTTTAAGGCATTGTTACTCCATACCACAAGTGGTAATGGGGTTGTCACAGTTGATTTAGGAGGAAGCACTGTGAGTAAAAATGCACAACTGGGGGAAAGATTATTCAAGGTGAAATAAGAAGATTGATCATTGTGAAGTGCAGGGCCTTAGTGGATAAGCAAGAGAGAAGACTGAATGGAATATCTATTGAGTGAGCACTTGGAAGGCAGGAAGAAGAGTCTGCACTTTATCTGTAAGTGATAGAGGCATAAAGTATACTCTGTTTTTGGTGTGAAGACAACCTCAAACAATGGATAATCTCCATCACTGTGTATTTTACTTGGTGGCCTGTTGACCCCTTTTCTTGAATAATACTTATTTTCTGAATTTAGAGGATTGCACCCATTCTTGAAAGGCTCCCAGTACACATTCATTTGATTCTTTCACCAGATAAGATTAAACCAGCAAAGATACATCACACTTACATAAAAAATCTATCTATCTATATATAATAACACCATATAATTCCTCAGTGATGTTGTACATGTTTAAAATGTTTATTCAGCATTTATCATTGAAGAGCTGAACTTGAACTGCTACGGAACTGTGAAAAACAAGGTTTTACCTTTATTGTGAGCCAAAATATGACTTATTGTAGCCATTCTCTATCATTGTTACTATAAATAGTTAAGGTCAGAAATGATGAATTCTGCTTCTCTTTTAAAGATGTCTCAGTTTTGATTAATTCTTAATCCCAGGATTTTCTTTAGGGCATCTTTCATGTCTTTGTTTCTGAGACTGTAGATAAGTGGATTTAAGAGCGGAGTCACTGCTGAGTATACCAAAGTGATGATGTTTTGCATTCCTGCTGGGTTTCCTGATGTTGGGCTCACATACATCACCATAAGCGTTCCGTAGAACAAAGACACCACCATTAGGTGGGACCCACATGTGAAGAAAGCTTTAGTTCTACCCTCATGAGAGGGAAAACGAAGCACAGCTCTGAGTACCAGGGTATAAGATCCTGAGATGGAAAGGAAAGGGCCAAAAATAATCACTGAGTTGAAGGTGTAGCAAATCAGCTCAGTGGAAGGAGCAGGGATGCAGGCCACTGCAAACAATGGGCCTGGGTCACACACAAAGTGGTCGATGACGTTGGGTCCACAGAAGGGAAGTTGGGAGATAAGGACAATGGGGACTGGATAGCAGAGAAATCCACTCACCCAACAAACACAGACCAGGACCACACAGAACTTCCCAGTCATGATGGAGGGGTGATGCAGTGGGCAACAGATGGCCAGGTACCCATCGTAGGCCATAACTGATAGGAAGAAACACTCTGTTGTACCAAGTGAAAAAAAGAAATAGAATTGGATGAAGCAGCCAGTGAAGGAGATGGTCTTGGTATCAGAGAGGATGTTGACCAGCATGTTTGGGACAGTGGAGGAAACATCCCAGATCTCTAGGAAGGCAAAGTTTCCCAAGAAGATGTACATGGGTGTGTGAAGCCTCCTGTCCCATTTCACTGCACAGACAATAGCCCCATTCTCCAGCAGCGTCAGGAGATAGACCACCAGGATTAATGAGAAGAAGAACATCTGCATCTCCCTTTCACCAGGGAAACCCAGGAGAACAAACTCAGTCACAAAATGCATTGTTGTATTCTGGAATCCCAAAGCTGTTAGAGAAACTGAAGTTAACAGAGCAATGAATAATCATGAACATTTGTAGGTTTTGCTAACAAATAGCCTGGAAAGGTACAAAGGTTAGGGTTGCAGAAAGTTGAACTGTGGTGTTGGAGAAGACTCTTTAGAGTCCCTTGGACTTCAAGGAGATCCAACCAGTCCATTCTAGAGGAGATCAGTCCTGGGTGTTCATTGGAAGGACTGATACTAAAGCTGAGGCTCCAATACTTTGGCCACCTCATGCGAAGAGTTGACTCACTGGAAAAGACTCTGATGCTGGGAGGGATTGGGGGCAGGAGGAGAAGGGGACGACAGAGAATGAGATGGCTGGATGACATCACTGACTCGATGGAGGTGAGTTTGAGTGAACTCCGGGAGTTGGTGATGGACAGGGAGGCCTGGCGTGCTGTGATTCATGGGGTCACAATGAGTCGGACACGACTGAGTGACTGAAGTGAACTGAACTGAACTGAGCAATGAACACTTCCATTTTTTGCTTTTACTTTCAATACCCCTTTGAGCAGTAGGGAGGTGAGTGCTTTATTATTATTATTTTTAATAATTAAGAAAATGGAATATCAGAGATTTAATGAGTTTACTTGAATGTGCAAAACCAGTAACTTTCAGGTACACTGGCTTATTTGTAAATATTGCTTTAACCCTGACTCTTAGTAACGTTTCATCTTTTATGTTTAAATCATTATCCCTTGGATAGCCTACATACAAATATAAACTTTAGACACATCTTTTTTGCTTTGAAGTAAAGTTAAGTATAGATCTGAAGCAAATAGCTGTAGAAGTCCAGTTGAAAAGCAGGTAAGAGTGGAAATTCAGGGTGGGAATCTTAAGCCTGCTTGCTTTTGCTGCTCTCAGGGAGGTGCTGCAGATCCCCAGGATTCTATAAAATGGTTTGAAAACCATCTATCCATTTTTCTCTAGGTCACATTCTGCTATGTGGCTTCTGGATTTGTTGAATAGTTTGACCCAATCCCCTCCTAGGGAGCTGGTTCTCCCAAAGCACTATTTTTTGTTGGGAAAAAAAAATCTCCTTTATTACTTGGGATACCCCTTGTTGAAGCTACACAAAATAAATCTAATTCCTCTTCCATTATGATGATGGTGGGGACTGAAATAACTGATGGCAGCTATTATGTCCTCTATACATGATTTCACTTGGAAGCCATCATTTTCCTGGTATGTGTCCCCCAAGCTGCACTATTTCACACTGTAACTGGGCTCTTGAGGTAACTTGCAGCTGGACATGTCAATTTCTCTAGAATGTAAAACCACATGATTTCATTTTTGCTAGGAATTAAGCCCTAAATACCATAACTTGTCTGCTCATTATCTTGCTTTTACCTAATTTAACTTAATAATGAATAGAGAGGTTACTTTAGGTTATGCTAAGACCAGAAAGATGTTTCTCATACTGGCGGATTTAGGATTTGGGGCAGGACTATAAACTTGGATAATTTGCTAAAAAGCTTCCTAAAACTATTGGTATAGGTTAATTTCTATGTCCTAGAGTTTCCTGGTTAAAGATCAAAATATTTGACTGGGTAAGCCACCATCATTATTTGAAAATCCATAATATATTAACTACAAAATAGGATAATTGGCTATTTTAATAATGTCGTTGTTAAGATACAAAGTTTCATCCTTTTGCAGTTTATACAATCTTCAGAGTACAAAGGGCTTGATTCTCAGTAGTTCAGCAAACCTGGAGCAAACTCAGAGGATAAATGTTTTATTGCCAAGGTAGCTTTGGATATTTGTATTGATTAACAGTATTTTTAGAATTATGATGACAAAGGTTGCCTCTATAAGCACGACTCATAAACATGAAAATTTAAATTTTGTCCAAGCAGTTTAGTTCAATGGACTACAATTGCAATGACCATATGTATTAAAACTTATAGGAGAGTTATAATTTCAAGTATGCTTTCCATAACTATACTTATATTTGCCAGGCCACATGCTGTCATTTTGCTTGGAAAATACAGTTGCTAGGCTTTCAGCAAAAAATGTTGAATAATGAATTTAAATTGTAGCATGTTATCCATTTTACTTATTCATTTGTGTGTTTCATAAATGTTTATTTACTTTTTATTATATTTCTAGCAGTGTGAAAATTCTGGAATAATGGTAAGCATAGGAAATAAAATTCATCCCTTTTTGGAATTTACGGTTTATAGTAACTATCCATATTGTCACATTTGCATACTCACACTGTATGTGACTGGAGCTTCCTTCAACTATGTGTTTCACCATATACCCAACTATGTGCCGTGCACCTAAAAAAGACATTTATTCCAGTTAGAACTAAACTTAGATAAATCTACATAGTGAATGCAGCAGCATGATAACCAATTTTATTTGACATAAGTGAGATATTTTCGACTTTTTAAGACAGAAGGCAGTGACATGAGATATGAATTGATTAACTGTATTCATCAACTGGAAAGTTCTTGGCACCAAGATGAGAAATATAATTTCAGTTCATGGTTTTTGACTTGGAACCGAGCCTCATAAATCTTAACTCCCACTTGGTCATTTGACTTCATAATGTTTATGACCTTTTGATGTTTGTGCTGCAGTGAAGTTTTAGTTACTGTGGAATATTGGATCAGAGAAATATGTATAAGTGAACTTCACAGATGATTTGGAATCTCTGCATCCATTTCTACTGCCTCCAGCTCCAAAGTATATCTTTTATAAGCTCAAATGATGAATTTATTTATTTATTTTGTCTGCCCTGTGTGGAATGTGGGATTTTAGTTCCCCTGACTAGGGATTAAACTTGTGCTCCCTGCAGTGGAAGTGCAGAGTCTTAACCACTGGACCGTTAGGGGAGTCTCTCAAATGATAAATGTTAAATCCACCTCTTACTATTCACCTCAAGTGATACAACAAATGAACAGTTGGAGAGAAGAGGAGGAAAAAGGAACCTGGGCAGTTCTTTCTATATGAACTAATAAGGAAGCCACGTCCTCCTCTATAACTCCAATCACTTGCTTAGGATTTAAGCTACCTTGCTCAGAGGAGAACACTTTAAAAATTATAATTGCAAGGATTCTTCTTTCTTTAAATACTTATATTTTAAGGTTAACCTGTAGATAAATCCAAAGGACAGAAGAGTCTGCTGCCCTACTTTTTTTTCCGTTTCTACTCATCACTTGTCACTGGCGGACAATTCTGAAAGAATAGTAACAACCTGCTTTAATTGCTCTAGCTGAAGTTATTTGTCAATCAAAACTTTACTGACCAATATTAGAAAGAAAGAGATTCAAGACTCAGGCTGCATTCTAACTGAAGGAGAGTTAATTCTCCCTCCAGAATATCCAAGACATTTCAGCACTATTTTCCTTAAGCGAGTTATATAGTGGGAATTCTGTGATATCAGAGTGAGCCTTTAATGTTAATGTTTCACCCAAGAACTCCTTAGGAGTGTGTTGGGAGGAGAGAACTGCAGGCCCTAACACCCTGTTCCTGTAGAGAACAAAGAGCTAACAGATTTACAGAAGAATAAGGTGCTCTTCCAGCAGTGGGTGTCAGGAGGACGCAGGCAGACTCTCCTTCCATACCTGACGATGTTTCTGTCTCCAAGAGGAGGCTGTGAGGGAATTTCTAGCCGCAAGATTGTCCTCACTACCCCATTTAAAAGTTCATTCACGGATGGATAGGAGCATTTGCGGCTCCAGAGACTTGTTTCCTTTAGTATTCTGAACAAGATGAAGTGTATTTTTCATGCCAGTGATTATTAAGTTTGCAAGCCTCTCTTGAATAGGATCCGTAGTTCCCTAGTGTATTCATTGGGAGGCACCTGGTTCCCTGTGCATGTATCTCTGTGCATCCATCTAATCCTCCCTATATTTGTTTGTATTTCCCCAGTGGTTTAACTAGTGAGATACAGAGGTCTGGATAAATATCCAAGAGAAGCCAGGAAAATTTTCTTCTTTGTGGTGATAACCTTCCTCTAAAGAACTGATCTGAGTGCAGGAAGGGAGGTAGAGAGTGGGACAGGTTAATGAGAGAGGAGATTTTAAAAAAAGAGAGAAAGAGAAAGAAAGAATGTGTGTGTATTTAAGAGTGTGTGTATGTATGTTTGTGTCTGTGATCTTTTCCCCAAAGTACATCCATTTTATTCTTGGTATTTAACCTGTAAGGACTTAAGTTAAAAAAAAGTCTTTGTCTATACAAAGTTACTTAAATTTGTTATATTTAACATACAAGAAAGAATCTCCCTTTTAAATTTTAAGGATAATTTGAACACATTTGTTTGAAACAAACTGAGCTTTTTGTAAAGCGGATGTGCAATGCTATTGACTGACATAATGCAATATTAGTGAAAATGAAAATTTAGCACTGGAAATGGTTCAGAGACAGGAAGTATGATTTCTTTCATTGATACCAGGTTAAGGAGAACAAACAAGAGGCAGAAAACCTGATCATAGCAAGAACTCGAGTAGAGAACACTACTGAGTTTATGAGTGAGGCTGTATAAGGACAGAACAATGTCTAAAAATGTCCCCGTCCCAGCAGTATTAACATCACTTGAGAACCTGTTAAAATACAAACTCTCAGGTCCCACCCCTACCTAGTAAGTCAGAAACTCTCAGTATAGGGCCCAGAAACCCACTTTGGACAAACCTTTATGTGATTCTGCTGCACGCTGAAGTTTAACAACCACTGTATAGATCATGAAAGATTGGGTTAAGGACTAGACCATTCAGATATGACCTAAATCAAATCCCTTATGATTATACAGTGGAAGTGAGAAATAGATTTAAGGGACTAGATCTGATTGACAGAGTGCCTGATGAACTCTGGACGGAGGTTCGTGACATTGTACAGGAGACAGGGACCAAGACCATCCCCACGGAAAAGAAATGCAAAAAAGCAAAATGGCTGTCTGAGGAGGCCTTACAAATAGCTGTGAAAAGAAGAGAGGCGAAAAGCAAAGGAGAAAAGGAAAGATATAAGCATCTGAATGCAGAGTTCCAAAGAATAGCAAGGAGAGATAAGAAACACTTCCTCAGTGATCAATGCAAAGAAATAGAGAAAAACAACAGAATAGGAAAAACAAGAGATCTCTTCAAGAAAATTAGAGATTCCAAGGGAACATTTCATGCAAAGATGGGCTCGATAAAGGACAGAAATGGTATGGACCTAACAGAAGCAGAAGATATTAAGAAGAGGTGGCAAGAATACACAGAAGAACTGTACGAAAAAGATCTTCATGACCAAGATAGTCACAATAATGTGATCACTGACCTAGAGCCAGACATCTTGGAATGTGAAGTCAAGTGGGCCTTAGAAAGCATCACTACGAACAAAGCTAGTGGAGGTGATGGAATTCCAGTGGAGCTACTTCAAATCTTGAAATATGATGCTGTGAAAGTGCTGCACTCAATATGCCAGCAAATTTGGAAAACTCAGCAGTGGCCACAGGACTGGAAAAGGTCAGTCTTCATTCCAATCCCAAAGAAAGGCAATGTCAAAGAATGCTCAAACTACCGCACAATTGCACTCATCTCACACGCTAGTGAAGTCATGCTCAAAATTCTCCAAGCCAGGCTTCAGCAATATGTGAACCGAGAACTCCCAGATGTTCAAGCAGGTTTTAGAAGAGGCAGAGGCACCAGAGATCAAATTGCCAACATCCTCTGGATCATGGAGAAAGCAAGAGAGTTCCAGAAAAACATCTATTTCTGATTCATTGACTATGCCAAAGCCTTTGACTGTGTGGATCACAATAAACTGTGGAACATTCTGAAAGAGATGGGAATACCAGACCACCTGACCTGTCTCTTGAGAAACCTGTATGCAGGTCAGGAAGCAACAGTCAGAACTGGACATGGAACAACAGACTGGTTCCAAATAGGAAAAGGAGTATGTCAAGGCTGTATATTGTCACCTTGCTTATTTAACTTATATGCAGAGTACATCATGAGGAACACTGGGCTGGAAGAAGCATAAGCTGGAATCAAGATTGCTGGGAGAAATATCAATAACCTCAGATATGCAGATGACACCACCCTTATGGCAGAAAGTGAAGAGGAACTCAAAAGCCTCTTGATGCAAGTGAAAGAGGAGAGTGAAAAGGTTGGCTTGAAACTCAACATTCAGAAAACAAAGATCATGGCATCTGGTCCCATCACTTCATGGGAAATAGATGGAAAAAGAGTGGAAACAGTGTCAGACTTTATTTTTTTGGGCTCCAAAATCACTGCGGATGCTGATTGCAGCCATGAAATTAAAAGACGCTTACTCCTTGGAAGGAAAGTTATGACCAATCTAGATAGTATATTAAAAAGCAGACACATTACTTTGCCAACCAAGGTCCGTCTAGTCAAGGCTATGGTTTTTCCCGTGGTCATGTATGGATGTGAGAGTTGGACTGTGAAGAAAGCTGATCGCCGAAGAATCTATGCTTTTGAACTGTGGTGCTGGAGAAGACTCTTGAGAGTCCCTTGGACTGCAAGGAGATCCAACCAGTCCATTCTAAAGGAGATCAATCCTGGATGCTCATTGGAAGGACTGATGCTAAAGCTCAAACTGCAATACTTTGGCCACCTCATGTGACGAGTTGACTCACTGGAAAAGACTCTGATGCTGGGAAAGGTTGGGGGCGGGAGGAGAAGGGGACAACAGAGGATGAGATGGCTGGATGGCATCACCGACTCTATGGACATGAGTTTGAGTGAACTCCGGGAGTCGGTGATGGACAGGGAGGCCTGGCGTGCTGTGATTCATGGGGTAGCAGCGTGTCAGACACGACTGAGTGACTGAACTGAACTGAACTGAACCAAGGATGGGAATGTTTGATGGAGCTTCTAAGTTTGGGAAGGGTTTCAGTAGGATCAGGAATTAGTTGAGCATGGTTTGGAGAAAGGATTAAGAATGAAATTTGTAGGGATAATTGACATCTGAAGCTGAGTTTTAGATAATGTATGTAGGAAAACGGGCTTAGAATTTTGGGCATCTGGGAGACTTTTGAAAGAGACCTGGGATAGGCAGGGAAATGGTGTAAAAGATTAATCAGGCATCATGTAAAAGGGAGTGACCTGGGATTAAAAAGGGGCACTGGGTTTGAATAGAGTTGAACCTAAAGAGAAGGTGGTGGGCTAAGAGAAAGAAAACTAGGACACAGAAAATCTAGGTCCTGGCCTGAGTGGTTTTACTCACTAGCTATAAGAGCTTGTTGAGTTCATTTCTTCAAATATTAGATACATACCTTCTTTTTGTTCTCCACAGGGCTGACATGAGAATGAAATAATAGATAGGAAAATATTTTGCAAATATCTATCTAATCATAATATGATTGTGACGGAAGAGCCTCAGGAGTGGATTCCTAACTCCATTCTCTCTCCAGTTTGTTATGGAAATATCATTCCAGAATTAGAATTTCCTTTCTGAGGGGCTAGGAGGACTTTCCATTCCTCTTGGGCAAACCAGTTCCTTGACTTTTCATCTTCCTCAAATATATATCCCCAAGATCAGGCTGCAGATACAAATTCCTTTTAAAATAAATACAAAGTTTTATTTGACAACTAGAAATAAACAATTTTTAAAATGCCCATGCCTCTATTTAGTCTGTTGTCAATGAAACCATGGTGATGACCCTTTTAAAATATAATGGGATTCTATTATTCCTCTGCTCAAAACTCTGCTCAGAAAGGCTTTCCTGCTCATTCAGGATTCAAAATTCTTACTATGGCTCACAAGGGCCTGTACAGCTTGGCCCTCTGTATGTTCTCTTTGACTTCATCTCTGATATTTCCCTCTTAATCTCTCTATTCCAACCAAACCAAACTACTCGCTGTTACTGGAACACAATCCTGCCTCAGGGTCTTATGGAGAACTTGC
Organism: Moschus berezovskii; assembly: GCF_049115385.1. NCBI lineage: Eukaryota > Metazoa > Chordata > Mammalia > Artiodactyla > Moschidae > Moschus > Moschus berezovskii. The sequence continues at coordinate 100,021,268 of NC_142468.1, forward strand.
CTCCCTCTGCACGGAATGCTCTTCCCTCAGCTATGCACACAGCTCATTCCCTCACCTCCTTCAAGCTTTTGTTTAAATGAAACCTTCTCCCAGTGGCCTTCCCTGATGGTCCTATTTAAAATTTCAACCTTTTCTCCCTCACTTCCTGTCTCCCTTTCCCTTTCTCCATATTATCACTTTCCCACATAACTACATTCTTGCTTATTTTTTATTGTCTGTCCCTCACTAGAAAATAAACTCCACACAGAGTGTTTTGACCATTTTAGTCATAGTGTATCTCTAATGCCTATGAGAGTATCTGGAATAGATGCTCAATAAATTTTTGTTGAATTGAAAAAAATTACTATTTTATATGATGTTAAAACATAATTTATATAAGCATGAAACTTTCAGTCTGTCCCTAATCTGGAAGATTCTGGACCATGAGGAGTTAAGAGGATAAAAACTTTTTCTATTACTAAATCTTTTGGTTATGTATCTATTAGACATTTAAATTCAATTATTTATTCACTTTAAAGGATATTGCACTGTCTTAAGAAATGCCTTCAGTACACTGATGATGATTCACCTAGGATAACTTCTCTTAGTCTAGCTTTACCTCCTTCCCCTAATAATCAAAACTAAAACAGTGTGTGAAATAGGACAAATATAATGCCCTCATATTACTATCTAAGAAGTTATTCATGTTGAAAATATTGTTATTATACTTAGGATGCAATCTGAATCAGCTGTGGTTTAGCTCTGCCAGGTTAGTTGAAGAATAAAACATGAACGGAATCCGCTAAAAAAGTCTTCTTTACTGTGTGCATTGGAAAATTAACAACAGTATATGAAGTCTTTCTAAATTAATCTTTTATGCTTGTTCTCATGTAGATTAGTTTGTATTCATTCTATTTTCAGGACTTTCTTCAATGCAACCTTCATTTCCTTGTTTCTTAAGCTGTAAATCAGAGGGTTTAAGAAGGGAGTCACCACGGAATAGAACAAAGTTATAATCTTCTGAATTTCAGCTGGGTTATCAACTGTAGGGCTCACATACATTGCCAAAAGAGCCCCGAAGAATAAGCACACCACTGTCAGATGTGATCCGCAAGTAGAAAAGGCCTTCTGTCGGCCTGCTGCTGAAGGGACTTTAAACACAGTAATCGATAAAAGGGTATAGGAGCCAAGGATGTACAGAAGAGTTAGCATGATAATGAGGGAGCTCAGGACATAGAAGACAATCTCAGTGACAGGAGCTGGGACGCAGGACAGAGCCATCAGTGGGTCCATGTCACACACAAAGTGATTGATGGTATTGGGCCCACAGAAAGGCAACTGAGAGAGCTGCACGGTGGAGACAGAGTAACTAAGGAACCCAAATACCCAGCAAAGAGACAATAAAACAGAGCAGAGTTGTTGGGTCATGATGGTTGGGTAGTGCAATGGGCGGCAGATAGCAAGATACCGATCGTATGCCATGATACAGAGCAAATATGTCTCAGTTGTACCAAGGGAAGTAAAAAAATATAACTGGAGGAAACAGCCAACAAAAGAGATGGTTTTTGTTTCTGAGAGGAAATTGATTAGCATACTGGGCACAGTGGAGGTAATGTACCAGATTTCAAGGAAAGCGAAATTCCCTAGGAGAATATACATTGGAGTATGGAGCCTTTGGTCCCACCTCACAGCGCAAACAATGGTCCCATTTCCCACCATGGTAAGTATATAGATTCCAAAGAACAGTGAAAAGAGGAAATACTGCAACTCTTGACAACCAGGGAAGCCTAGGAGGATAAACTCCGTCACGGTGCTTGATGCTGAATTGTTCATGAATCCCAGGACTGCATAGAAGACAGAAAATACCAATATATAAGTTTCTCTGTTTCTTGAAAAACTTATAGGAAACCTATGCAAGGTATATATGTTGGCTGTTTTGCAATTAGTTTGGAATAACCCATCTGTTAACTCCTATCTTATTTAAAAGCCACCAAAAAACAAATTTCAATAAAATTGGGTTCATAACAATAGAATCTTTATATTACTTGGATTTTGTTTATCAAAGGATTAGGTTAAAAAAATCCTCTCTTCCCTTTGAAAATTTTGAAAACTCAGAAGCACTATCTTCTGTGAAAAGAAAAAGGTTATCAGTTTGTATTAGATTCATTTGTATTATGTTTTAGGGCCCAACATATGATATCATATAGTATTTGTATTTCTCTGTCTGGCTTATTTTACTAAGCATAATATTCTCTAAGTCCACTAACATTACTGCAAATGGCAATATTTCATTCTTTTCTTATGGCTGAGTTATATTCCAGTACATATATGTATACAGGTAATATATGGGCTTCTCTGGTGGCTCAGATAGGAAAGAATCTGCCTGAAATGCAGGAGACCTGGTTTCAATCCTTGGATTGGGAAGATCCCCTGGAAAAGGGAATGGCTACACACTCCAGTATTCTTGCCTAGACAATCCCATGGATCGAGGAGTCTGGAAGCCTAAAATCCAAAGGACTGCAAAAGAGTTGGACATGACTGAGCAACTAATACACATGCACACATAGGTAACACACACACACACACACACACACACACACACCACATATCACATATATCTGTTGGTGGGTACTTGTATAAACTGTTTTTTTAACTTCATATATTTTGTATTTTTTCCATGTCCAAATTATAACTCTGCAACATTAGTTCAGTGGCTGCCTTGTTTTCTGTAGATTTTATCAACTTCTTAGTGATAGATTTTGAGTTTTAGTGTTTTATATTAAAAATAAATGCTCTAATTAATATTCTTGAGCATATTATCTTAGTATACTTGATCCATAAAGTGAGGTTATAATGATTCTACATTTAATTATTAAACTAATCAATGTATTGTGTCCTAATTTTTGATGATGAAGATTTTTAGATATCCTTTGATGCCCATCATTTACTGAAGTCAACAAAGCAAAACCCTTTTACATAAAAGAAAAATTCCTGCTTAATAGTTCCATAGCATGTTATTCACATCCATACTAGAGCATATGCCACAATGACTGTGTGTTTCCTCTAGACTGAAGACTTTTATAATTCATAAATGATGTTAAATTTATCTTTACATTCTCAGTTGACTGAGTTTCTGGTGCTTAGTATGCACTTGCTCAATAAATAGATGGTTGAATGAATTTTGTGACAGTTCTGTCACTGAAAAGCTAACCTACTGAATTTATGAACATCACCATCGCTGAGCCTCTAATCTGAACTCATTGGGCACAGACTTGTGACTGACCAAACTTGAGATCTGATCCCCACTTGCCTCACGTCCCTGTCATATGTGAGTGTCCATTCTAAATATAAGCCTCCCTAGTTACTTACCCTTTTTACACCGTTCATGGGGTTCTCAAGGCAAGAATACTGAAGTGGTTTGCATTCTCCAGTGGACCCTGTTTTGTCATGTATGGATGTAGTGTGTATGTAGTATGGATGTAGATGTAGTATGGATGTAGTACGTAGTAGTCATGTATGGATGTGAGAGTTGGACTATAAAGAAAGCTGAGGGCTGAAGAATTGATGCTTTTGAACTGTGGTGTTGGAGAAGACTCTTGAGAGTCCCTTGGACTGCAAGGAGATCCAACCAGTCCATCCTAAAGGAAATGAGTCCTCAATATTTATTGGAAGGACTGATGCTGAAGCTGAAACTCCAATACTTTGGCCACCTGATGCAAAGAACTGACTCATTTGAAAAGACCCTGATGTTGGGGAAGAATGAAGGCAGGAGGAGAAGGGAACGACAGAGGATGAGATGGTTGGATGGCATCACCAACTCAATGGACATGAGTTTGAGTAAACTCCGAGAGTTGGTGATGGACAAGGAGGCTTGGCGTGCTGCAGTCCATGGGGTCGCAAAGAGTCAGACATGACTGAGTGATTGAACTGAACTGAACTGAGTTACTTCCCCTCTTTTATATTTTCAGGCCTATTATTAACATTCTGTTCAGCCCTTCTCCTTTTGAAATTAATTATTTTTTACTGGAGTATAGTTGATCACTACCTCTCCTTCTTCCATCTTTTCTTTTTCCCTTTAGTATTCAAATCTCGTGAATGGAACTACTTACTCTCCATTCACTAATCCATTTCAGTTCAGTTCAGTTGCTCAGTCATGTCTGACTCTTTGCAACCCCATGAATCACAGCATGCCAGGCCTCCCAGTCCATCACCAACTCATTTTCAAATGAGTCAGTTCTTTGCATCACTCAAACTCATGTCCATCGAGTCGATGATGCCATCCAGCCATCTCATTCTCTGTCATCCCCTTCTCCTTCTGCCCCCAATCCCTCCCAGCATCAGAGTCTTTTCCAGTGAGTCAACTCTTCGCATGAGGTGGCCTAAGTATTGGAGTTTCAGCTTTAGCATCAGTCCTTCCAATGAACACCCAGGATTGATCTCCTTTAGGATGGACTCCCTTGCAGTCCAAGGGACTCTCAAGAGTCTTCTCCAGCACCACAGTTCAAAAGCATCAATTCTTCGGGGATCAGCTTTCTTCACAGTCCAACTCTCACATCCATACATGACCACTGGAAAAACCATAGCCTTGACAGCATTTGCTAAAGTCAGAAACTTGAGTCATTCAAAGCACTTTATAATTTTGTCAGTTCCTATATGCAATCAATCACCAACTCCTGTTGATTTTTCCCTCCCAAATGTTTTTTAAATCTGTTCTGGGTATCAGTTCAGTTAAGTCGCTCAGTCGTGTCTGACTCTTTGCGACCCCATGAATCACAGCACGCCAGGCCTCCCTGTCCATCACCAACTCCCGGAGGTCACTCAAACTCATGTCCATCGAGTCGGTGATGCCATCCAGCCATCTCATTCTCCGTCGTCCCCGTCTCCTCCCGCCCCCAATCCCTCCCAGCATCAGAGTCTTTTCCAGTGAGTCAACTCTTCACATGAGGTGGCCAAAGTATTGGAGTTTCAGCTTTAGCATCAGTCCTTCCAATGAACACCCAGGGTTGATCTCCTTTAGAATGGACTGGTTGGACTTCCTTGCAGTCAAAGGGACTCTCAAGAGTCTTCTCCAGCACCACAGTCCAAAAGCATCAATTCTTCGGCGATCAGCTTTCTTCCACAGGAGGCCAATTAGAAAGCAAAAAATGCTTTCTCGATTATAGGAGGAACAAGATGGCGGAGAAATAGGACGGCGAGACCACTCTCTCCTCCACAAATTCATCAAAAGAACATTTGAACGCGGAGTAAAGTCCACAAAACAACTACTGAATGCTGGCAGAGGACGTCAGGCACCCAGAAAAGCAGCCCATTGTCTTCGAAAGGAGGTAGGAAAAAACATAAAAGATAAAAAGCGAGACAAAAGAAGTAAGGACGAAGCTCCGTCCCGGGAAGGGAGGCTTTAAAAAGAGAAAAGTTTCCAAACTCCAGGAAACACTCTCACTGGCGAATCTGTGGCGAGCCTTGGAAGATCAGAGGGCCACATAACCCTCTTTTTTTTTTAAGATTTTTTTTAAAACCCACAGACTACCCGCCAAACGGTAACTCCCAGTGGAGAAGCAGCGCAGACGCCTGCATACGCCATTAGCAAGCGGGGGCTGGGCAGGGAGGAGCCGGCTGAACTGCTTAGAGAGAGGACTGGGCTTGAATGCCGCGAGAACAATTTGAGAGAACTGGGGAGAGCAAAGCAGACTGTGGGATAGCTTCCCCATGAAAAGGCGGAAAGCTCTAACCTAAAACTCGGCCAGCCCCGCTCACAGAATAAAGGACTGAGCAGAGCGAGCCGGCTGCGGCTGGCCCATCCCCCATCCCCTGCCGAGACAGGCAGGGAGCGCAGCCAGAGCCGGAGCGGGCAACCGCGGCCCCAGAAAGGCATCTGATACAAACTGCAGACAGGCTTGTTGCTAATCAGGACTTCTTGGGCTCGGGCCGGTCGATATCCCCCTGAGAAGGTGCGCTGGTTGTACACCCAGAAAACTGAGTGGCGGGGACTGGGGAGGCGATAAGTCGCAGAGACAGCACTCGCCAAACACCTGGTCCCCCGAACTGCTCGGACCAGGGAAGCCACAAAACGCAGGCCCAACCAAGTCTGCGCCTTTGTGGAGTACCTGAGAACCTGAACTTGAGCCGCTCAGACCTGGGAAGTGCATACAACCCGGCACCGGCCTTGGACAGTTCCCGGCAGAGCAACCTAGAGCCTGTGCAGTGTAGACTGGGACAGCATACGTGCTGTGGGCGGGGGCAAACCCAATGTGGCCGAGACACTGTGAGCACTCCCCACAGACGCCAGAGATATTCGTCTCCTGCGTTCCTCCCTTCCCAGAACAGGACTGAACAACTGAGCCTTAAAAAGTGTCTACCCACCCCCTAGTATCAGGGAGGAAATTAGACACTGAAGAGACCAGCAAACAGAAGCTAAAACAGAGGGAACCACCTTGGAAATGACAGATAGAGACGTCTAGAGGCTACTCCAAGAATAAGACCAAAAACCAGAGGCAAGAGGCTTAAGCCCGAATACTGAGAACACCAGAGAACTCCTGACTCCAGGGAACATTAATCGATAGGAGCTCATCATACGTCTCCATACCTACACTAAAACCAAGCACCACCCAAGGGTCAACAAGTTCCAGAGCAAGACATACCACGCAAAATCTCCAGTAACACAGGAAACTAGCCCTGAGCTTCAATATACAGGCTGCCCAAAGTCACTCCAAACCCACTGACATCTCATAACTCATTACTGAACACTTCATTGCACTCCAGAGAGAACAAATCCAGCTCCACCCACCAGAACACCGACACAAGCTTCCGTAACCAGGGAACCTTGACAAGTCACCTGTCCAACCCCACACACAGCAAGGAAACTACATAATAAAGAGAACTCCACAAACGGCCAGAAGACGAAAAGGCCACCCCAAGCAAAGCATTATAAGCAAGATGAAGAGGCAGAGAAATACCCAGCAAGTAAAGGAACAAGATAAATGCCCATCAACACAAACAAAAGAGGAAGATATAGGGAATCTACCTGATAAAGAATTTCGAATTTTGATGGTGAAAATGATTCAAAATCTTGAAAGCAAAATGGAGTTACAGATAAATAACCTGGAGAAAAAGATTAAGAAGATGGAAGAAAGGTTTAATAAGGACTTAGAGGAAATAAAAAGGAGTCAATATACAATGAATAATGCAATAGATGAGATCAGAAACACTCTGGAAGGGACAAACAGTAGAATAACAGAGGCAGAAGACAGGATAAGCGAGTTAGAAGATAGAATTGTAGAAATAAATGAAACAGAGAGGAAAAAAGAAAAACAAAAGAAATGAGAACAATATTAGAGACCTCTGGGACAATGTTAAACGCTCCAACATTCGAATCATTGGAATCCCAGAAGAAGAAGACAAAAAGAAAGACCATGAAAGAATACTTGAGGAGATAATAGTTGAAAACTTCCCTAAAATAGGGAAAGAAATAATCACCCAAGTCCAAGAAACCCAGAGAGTCCCCAACAGGATAAACCCAAGGCAAAATACTCCTAGACACATATTAATCAAATTAACAAAGATCAAACACAAAGAACAAATATTAAAAGCAGCAAGGGAAAAACAGCAAATAACACACAAGGGGATTCCCATAAGGATAACAGCCGATCTTTCAACAGAAACTCTTCAGGCCAGGAGGGAATGGCAAGACATACTTAAAGTGATGAAAGAAAATAACCTACAGCCCAGACTACTGTACCCAGCAAGGATCTCATTCAAATATGAAGGAGAAATCAAAAGCTTTACAGACAAGCAAAAGCTGAGAGAATTCAGCATTACCAAACCAGCTCTCCAACAAATGCTAAAGGATCTTTTCTAGACAGGAAACACAGAAAGGGTGTATAAACTCGAACCCAAAGCAATAAAGAAAATGGCTACAGGATCGTACTTATCAATAATTACCTTAAACGTAAATGGGTTGAATGCCCCAACCAAAAGACAAAGGCTGGCTGAATGGATACAAAAACAAGACCCCCATATATGTTGTCTGCAAGAGACCCACCTCAAAACGAGGGACACACACAGACTGAAAGTGAAGGGCTGGAAAAAGATATTCCATGCAAATAGAGACCAAAAGAAAGCAGGAGTAGCAATACTCATATCAGATAAAATAGACTTTAAAACAAAGGCAGTGAAAAGAGACAAAGAAGGAAACTACATAATGATCAAAGGATCAATCCAAGATGAAGATATAACAATTATAAATATTTATGCACCCAACATAGGAGCACCGCAATATGTAAGACAATTACTAACAAGTATGAAAGGAGAAATTAACAATAACACAATAATAGTGGGAGACTTTAATACCCCACTTACATCTATGGATAGATCAACTAAACAGAAAATTAACAAGGAAACACAAACTTTAAATGATACAATAGACCAGTTAGACCTAATAGATATCTACAGGACTTTTCACCCCAAAACAATGAATTTCACCTTTTTCTCAAGTGCACACGGAACCTTTTCCAGGATAGATCACATCCTGGGCCATAAATCTAGCCTTGGAAAATTCAAAAAAGTTGAAATCATTCCATGCATCTTTTCTGACCACAATGCAGTAAGATTAGATCTCAATTACGGGAGAAAAACTATTAAAAATGCCAACATATGGAGGCTGAACAACACGCTGCTGAATAATGAACAAATCATAGAAGAAATCAAAAGAGAAATCAAAATATGCATAGAAATGAATGAAAATGAAAACACAACAACCCAAAACCTCTGGGACACTGTAAAAGCAGTGCTAAGGGGGAAGTTCATAGCAATACAGGCACACCTCAAGAAACAAGAAAAAAGTCAACTAAATAACCTAACTCTACATCTAAAGCAACTAGAAAAGGAAGAAATGAAGAACCCCAGGGTCAGCAGAAGGAAAGAAATTGTAAAAATTAGGGCAGAGATAAATGCAAAAGAAACAAAAGAGACCATAGCAAAAATCAACAAAGCCAAAAGCTGGTTCTTTGAGAAGGTAAATAAAATTGACAAACCGCTAGCCAGACTTATCAAGAAACAAAGAGAGAAGAACCAAATCAATAAAATTAGAAATGAAAATGGAGAGATCACAATTGACAACACAGAAATACAAAGGATTATTAGAGAATACTATCAGCAATTATATGGCAATAAAATGAATAACCTGGAAGAAATGGACAAATTCCTAGAAAAGTACAACTTTCCAAAACTGAACCAGGAAGAAATAGAAAATCTGAATAGACCCATCACAAGCACGGAACTAGAGGCTGTAATCAGGAATCTCCCAGCAAACAAAAGCCCAGGTCCAGACGGCTTCACAGCTGAATTCTACCAAAAATTTAGAGAAGAGCTAACACCTATTCTACTCAAACTCTTCCAGAAAATTGCTGAGGAAGGGAAACTTCCAAACTCATTCTATGAGGCCACCATCACCCTAATCCCAAAACCTGGTAAAGACCCCACAAAAAAAGAAAACTACAGGCCAATATCACTGATGAACATAGATGCAAAAATCCTTAACAAAATTCTAGCAATCAGAATCCAACAACACATTAAGAAGATCATACATCATGACCAAGTGGGCTTTATCCCAGGAATGCAAGGATTCTTCAATATCCGCAAATCAATCAACGTAATACACCACATTAACAAACTGAAAAATAAAAATCATATGATTATCTCAATAGATGCAGAGAAAGCCTTTGACAAAATTCAACATCCATTTATGATAAAAACTCTCCAGAAAGTGGGAATAGAAGGGACATACCTCAGCATAATAAAAGCTATATATGACAAACCCACAGCGAACATTATCCTCAATGGTGAAAAACTGAAAGCATTTCCCCTAAAGTCAGGAACAAGACAAGGGTGCCCACTCTCACCACTACTATTCAACATAGTTCTGGAAGTTTTGGCCACAGCAATCAGAGCAGAAAAAGACATAAAAGGAATACAAATTGGAAAAGAAGAAGTAAAACTTTCACTGTTCGCTGATGACATGATCCTCTACACAGAAAACCCTAGAGACTCTACCAGAAAACTACTAGAGCTAATCAATGATTACAGTAACGTTGCAGGATATAAAATCAACACACAGAAATCCCTTGCATTCCTATACACTAATAAAGAGAAAATAGAAAGAGAAATTAAGGAAACTATTCCATTCACTGTTGCAACGAAAAGAATTAAATACTTAGGAATATATCTACCTAAGGAAACAAAAGACTTGTACATAGAAAACTATAAAATACTACTGAAAGCAATCAAAGAGGATACTAATAGATGGAGAAATATACCATGCTCATGGATTGGAAGAATAAATATTGTAAAAATGAGTATACTACCCAAAGTAATTTATACATTCAATGCAATCCCTATCAAGCTACCAACGATCTTTTTCACAGAACTAGAACAAATAATCTCACAATTTGTATGGAAATACAAAAAACCTCGAATAGCCAAAGCAATCTTGAGGAAGAAAATGGAACTGGGGGAATTAACCTGCCGGACTTCAGGCTCTACTACAAAGCCACAGTCATCAAGACAGTATGGTACTGGCATAAAGACAGAAATATAGATCAATGGAACAAAATAGAAAGCCCAGAGATAAATCCACGCACCTATGGACACCTCATCTTTGACAAAGGAGGCAAGAATATACAATGGAGAAAAGACAGTCTCTTTAACAAGTGGTGCTGGGAAAACTGGTCAGCCACTTGTAAAAGAATGAAACTAGAACACTTCCTAACACCATACACAAAAATAAACTCAAAATGGATTAGAGAGCTAAATGTAAGACCAGAAACTATAAAACTCCTAGAGGAGAATGTAGGCAAATCACTCTCCGACATAAATCACAGCAGGATCCTCCATGACCCACCTCCCAGAATATTGGAAATAAAAGAAAAAATAAACAAATGGGACCTAATTAAAATCAAAAGCTTCTGCACAGCAAAGGAAACTATAAGCAAGGTGAAAAGACAGCCTTCAGAATGGGAGAAAATAACAGCAAATGAAGCAACTGACAAAGAATTAATCTCAAAAATATACAAGCAGCTCCTGCAGCTCAATTCCAGAAAAATAAATAACCCAATAAAAAAATGGGCCAAAGAACTAAACAGACATTTCTCCAAAGAAGACATACAGATAGCTAAGAAACACATGAAAAAATGCTCAATATCCCTCATAATCAGAGAAATGCAAATCAAAACCACAATGAGATACCATTTCACACCCGTCAGAATGGCTGCTATCCAAAAGTCTACAAGCAATAAATGCTGGAGAGGATGTGGAGAGAAAGGAACCCTCTTACACTGTTGGTGGGAATGCAAACTAGTAGAGCCACTATGGAGAACAGTGTGGAGATTCCTCAAAAAACTGGAAATAGAACTGCCATATGATCCAGCAATCGCACTCCTGGGCATACACACCGAGGAAACCAGAATTGAAAGAGACACATGTACTCCAATGTTCATTGCAGCACTGTTTATAATAGCCAGGACATGGAAGCAACCTAGATGTCCATCTGCAGACGAATGGATAAGAAAGCTTTGGTACATATACACAATGGAGTATTATTCAGCCATTAAAAAGAATACATTTGAATCAGTTCTAATGAGGTGGATGAAACTGGAGCCTATTATACAGAGTGAAGTAAGCCAGAAAGAAAAACACCAATACAGCATACTAACGCATATATATGGAATTTAGAAAGATGCAAATGATAACCCTGTATACGAGACAGCAAAAGAGACACAGATGTATAGATCAGTTTTTGGGACTCTGTGGGAGAGGGTGAGGGTGGCATGATTTGAGAGAATGGCATTGAAACACATATGTTGTCATATGTGAAATGAATCACTAGTTCAGGGTCAATGCATGTTATAGGATGCTCGGAGCGGGCATGTGGGGATGACCCAGAGGGAGGATAAAGGGAGGAGGGAGGTGGGAGGGGGGTTCAGGAGAGGGAACTTATGTAAACCCGGGGCGAATTCATGTCAATGTATGGCAAAAACCAACCAATATAATATTGTAAAATAATTTGCCTCCAATAAAAAATAAATTAATTACAAAAAAAACCCAAAAAAACAAAAAATGCTTTCTCTGTTTGGATGGATGAGTAGTGGAGTATGCTAAGTACATTTTTCAAAAAGAAAAATGAGCCTCCTTTTTTTCAAAAAGAAAAATGAGCCTCCTTAGGAAGGGCTAAGAATGACATTTTAGGAGAAAAATGGATCCTCACATGGGATGGTGAGGAAAAAAGAGAACATTTACTCTGCAGCCTATGTGGTGACTTACCACAACTGGGTTAAGTTCACAACTGATTGACTGATTGACTAAATCCAATAATACTTAACTCAGTAGTCCTGTTGTATCACCATCAGTTCAGTTCAGTTGCTCAGTTTTGTCCAACTTTTTGCGACCCCATGGACTGCAGCACGTCAGGCCTCCCTGTCCATCACCAACTCCCGGAGTTCACTCAAACTCATGCCCATTGAGTCGGTGATGCCATCCAACCACTGCATCCTCTATCATCCCTTTCTCCTCCCGCCTTCAATCCTTCCCAGCATCGGGGTCTTTCCAAATGAGTCATTTTTTGCATCAGGTGGCCAAATATTTGAGTTTCAGCTTCAACATCAGTCTTTCCAATGAACACTCAGGACTGATTTCCTTTAGGATGGACTGCTTTCATCCTAAGGGATGCAGTCCCTTGCAGTCCAAGGGACTCTCAAGAGTCTTCTCCAACACCACAGAAGCATCAATTCTTCGGCGTTCAGCTTTCTTTATAGTCCAACTCTCACATCCATACATGACTACTGGAAAAACAATAGTTTTGACTAGACAGACCTTTGTGGGCAAAGTAATGTCTCTGCTTTTTAATATGCGTTCTAGGTTGGTCATAACGGTCCTTCTTTAAGGAAAATAAACAATGTAACCTTGATTTGTGTTCAAACAGCATGACATACTGTGTGTTCTTGGGCAAGTTAACACCTATTTTTCAGAGTTCCTGTGAAAATGCTGTTGAGTATATTTAATATATGCTAAGTACAGTTCCTAGAATATAATTGGACCTAAAAAAATTCATAGCTGTTGTGGTTAATAACAGTACTATCAACAAACATGATTACATAGTATAAACTTTTGAGCATAATTATTTAAAAGCCTTAGTGATTAAAAAGTTACTCAGCTCCAACATATCACACAGTAAAGCTATGGGCAACTCTCTTTGGTTGCTCAGATTGATTTTACTGACGTCCATACAGTTTGGTATGATATAAAGGAAGAAGATATTGAAACATTGTGATTCAAGAAACAGAAAATAAATAAAGGGAGTGTTACATTACTTGTGATGTGCATGAGAGTAAGTGGGAATGTTATCTTTAGTTGGGGGCACTGTAGAAAATGAGTTACTGTGTGCTAAGTCGCTTCAGTCATGTCCAACTCTTTGCAACCCCATGAAATGTCACCTGCCAGGCTTCTCTGTCCATGGGGTTCTCCAGGCAAGAATCCTGGAGTGGGTTGCCACGTCCTCCTCTAGGGGATCTTCCTGACCCAAGAATTTAACCCAAATCTCTTATGTCTCCTGCATTTGCAGGCAGGTTCTCTACCACTGCGCCACCTGGGAAGCCCATGAGTTCCTTAGTACAGCTCTAAATAGTCTTCTCAGACCAAATTAAAGTTTACTAAATTTCTGAATAATGAAACATTCTTTTATGAATCACTAAGTAAAAAAGTTTCAGGGGAAAAAAAGTTTCAGGGATTGTTAAACCGAGGGAGATGAATAGCTGGACACTAGAGTCAACATTTCATATAACAAGCTTATTATGTTACTAGTGACTGAAACTTCATATCCAGAAACATAAAGCCACAAAAGTTTGCAAAAGTATATTAATATTCAAATGTAATTCCACTGTAGCTAGGATCAATTTGTAGGTGGCTTAGAAAAAATACAGTGATGCCGAGATAGGAAGAAAAGTTACTTACCCTTCATGATAAGACTAATTATGGACAAAGCTGGGAATAAATACTGAGTCTGTATCTTCTCACTGATGTTTTTTCCTTTACATAGAATCAAAATCCAGGGGCCTGATCCTGAGCATCCTACAATATACAAAGTTAAATGCTGAAACTCCCTTTCCTCCCTTCCTGAATTACTCAAAAGAAACAGTTATAGCAACAGGGCACTTCTGCTGGACAATGTGATAGCCAGTGAAAAGAATTACAGCCTTATAATCAGTCATGGAGATGTGGGCCTTATTTGACATACTGATATTTTCATCAAGAGCTACATAAGAGACCTAAGTTGACCCAAGGCAGCCAGATCTTTCACTTGCCTCACCCAGAAGAGACAATTCAACAGAGCTTTATATTTTGGTTACTTTTGCTGTAGAGTAATTGAAAGAAATGGGGTACAAACCTCCTGAGGAGATTTCAATAACGGAGGGTGCAGGTGAATGAAGGGAGGGGGTGATGCTGAGACGCCCCAGCGTGCAATTACAGTTTCATCTCAGAGATTATTGTGACGTCTCCAGAGTCCTCTTGGGCTGGTTTGTGACTCCCTCAAGACTCTGGTGAAACATCCTTTACTTATCCGAGGTTTTCATATAGTTTAGGTTAATTTGGCTCCCAGAGTGAAGACAGGAATAATGTCTTTAAGGCAATGCTGTTGTCTGTGCAGATTTACAGAGAATTTCCTTTTGTTTTCAGGAAACATTTGTTTCTCTATGAAATATAAAGAATATTCACAATGTATATTGTTTATATTCTATGAGAGTGTATTTTCTTCACATACTTTACAATTATAAATTTGTTTCCATTCCTCAATTACCGACAGACTATTACTTTCCCATTTGTTCTGTCTGTTCTTTGTTCCTTTATTTCTCCCTTTTTGTTTCCTCTGGATTATTTAAGTACTTTTATTATTTTATTCTCCTCCATTTTTTATGAATTTAAACTATTTTTACTGTGGTAACATGTATATATAACATAAAAATTATCGTCTTAACCACTTTAAGTGTATAGTTCTGGACATTAATTACATTCATATCGTTATGCATCCTTCACCAGCATTTATCCCCAGAACTTTTTCATTATCCCAAACTGAAATTCCAATACGTATTAAATAATAACTTCCCATTCCACTTTCTCCTAGCCCCTGGCAACCGACTATTAGAATTTTTATCTTTGAATTTTATTACTCTAGGAAACATATAAGTGGACTCACACAAAATTTGTCCTCTGTGATTGGCTTATTTCACCTATCATATTGTTTTCAAGGTTTATTCATGTTTTAGAACATGTTAGAATTTCCTTCCAAAGGTTGCATTATTTGTGTATATAAAATTTTATTTATCTATTCATATCTGAAGAATACGTTGGTTGCTTTCACCATTTCACTATTGTGAATATTGCTGCTGTGACTATGAGCGTAAAATATCTGCTCGATTCCTTGCATTCAGTTCTTTTGTATATATACCCAGAGTGGAATTGCTGAATCATCGGTAATCCATGGTTTTTAGGAACTGCTGTACTATTTTCCACAGAGGCTTAACCAATTTATATCCCCACCAGCAATGTACAAGTACTCCAATTTCTCCAGATTCTTGACAGTTTTTGCTGTTTGCTTTTATAATAACCCAGAGATCAAATTGCCAACATCCATTGGATAAAAAGCAAGAGAATTCCAGAAAAACATCTACTTCTGCTTCACTGATTATGTTAAAGCCTTTGTGTGGATCACAACAAACTGTGGAAAATTCTTAAAGAGATGGGAATACCAGACCGCCTTACCTGCCTTCTGTGAAACCTGTATGCAGGTCAAGAAGCAACAGTTAGAACCAGCCATGGAACAACGGACTGGTTCCAAATTGGGAAAGGAGTACATCAAAGCTATATATTGTCATCTTGCTTATTTAACTTATATGCAGTACATTATGGAAAATGCCAGGCTGGATGAAGTACAAGCTGGAATGAAGATAGCAAGGAGAACTATCAATAACCTCAGATATGCAGATGACACCACTCTTCTGGAAGAAAGCGAAGAACTCAAAAGTCTCTTGATGAAAGTGAAAGAGGAGACTGAAAAAGTTGGATTAAAACTCAACATTCAAAAAATGAAGATCGTGGCATCTGGTCCCATCACTTCATGGCAAATAGATGGGGAAACAATGGAAACAATGAGAGACTTTATTTTCTTGAGCTCTGAAATCAATGTGGATGGTGACTGCAGCCATGAAATTAAGACACTTGCTCCTGGGAAGAAAAGCGATAGCAAACCCAGACAGCATATTAAAAACCAGAGACAGTACTGTGCCGACAAAGGTCCGTATAGTCAAGGCTATGATTTTTCCAGTAGTTATGTATGGATGTGAGAGTTGGACCATAAAGAAGGCTGAACACCAATGAACTGATGCTTTCAAACTGTGGTGTTGAAGAAGACTCTTGAGAGTCCCTTGGACTGCAAGGAGATCCATCCAGTCAATCCTAAAGGAGATCAATCCTGAATATTCATTCGAAGGACTGATGCTGAAGCTGAAGCTACAATACTTTGGCTACCTGATGTGAAATGTGGACTCATTTGAAAAGATCCTGATGCTGGGAAGACTGAAGGCAGGAGGAGAAGGGGATGACAGAGGATGAGATGGTTGGATGGCATCGCTGACTCTGGACATCAGTTTGAACAAACTCTGCAAGATGAACGACAGAGAGCCCTGGCGTGCTGCAGCACACGGGGTCACAAAGAGTGGACATGACCGATCGACTGAACAACAACAAAGAATACTCCTCTGTAGAGTGAAGACGGCCATCATGTCCTGACACATAATGGTGTCACGCCTGGATCTTGCTTCAGACATGTAAGCTACCCCAGCCATGAATCATTGATGTCTCTGTTGCTAAAAAACTATTCCTCTAGAAAGATATCCTATGTTTAAAGACAACTGTACATATGTCTCCTCCCTCTTGAATCTCCATCCCTCAGCTCACTTTTTTTTTTTACTCAACGATGTATCTTGAAGTAATTATGTAACATTACTTATAGAGCTACTTCATATTTTATGAAATTGAACATACAGTATTCCACTGTATGACTAAACTATAGCTTATTTAATTAGCTTTCCATTAATGGGAACTGACATTTTTCTCAACATTTTGCTATCACAACAATGATACAATAAACATTTTTAAACTTTCGTAATTTCCTATATGTGTGAAAAAAGCCATAAGCTAAGCACCTTAGAAGCTGCATTGCTGGGTTCCAGGGCATAGGCCTTCTAAATTTTGACTGTCTTAAATACAGTGTAAAACTTTTACTCCCACCTATGTGAGAGAACCCATTTCACATTCTCAACCATATAGTGTGTTATCAAACTTCTTGATCTTTGTCACTCCCCAGGTTAAACATGAGATACTGTCTCATGATATTCTCTCTTTATCTTTTTATGAATGAATTAGTGATATTTCTATATGTTTAAGAATCTTCTCTATATGTTATTTGTTTGTATCTTTTTGCTTATTTTCCTATTACGATGTTCTGTTCTCTTACTGTTTATAGAGCTTTATATATATTAAGGAAAAAATACATAAGTGGCAAATCATTGAGATTATTGAAGGGGAAATAATTGTGAAGTTCTAAATTTGAAGGATTGGGGGCGGGAGAAGGGGACGACAGAGAATGAGATGGCTGGATGGCATCACCGACTCGATGGACATGAGTTTGAGTGAACTCCGGGAGTTGGTGATGGACAGGGAGGCCTGGCGTGCTGCGATTCATGGGGATGCAAAGAGTCGGACATGACTGAGTGACCGAACTGAACTGAACTGAAAGTTAAAAATATAGGGTTGTTTAATGAAAAGAAAAGGCAGATGAAAAAGGTGGTGGATAGGACATTTTTATTTTTTTACCATTAAAATATTATCCTTAGAAAATCACTCCTGATACCCAGTTCTCATTTCCTTCATCTGCAGAATCAGGCAGCTGAATTGATAAATATATACAACAATAGGATAACTTTTCTTTCAGGATCTAGGAGGTACTTCAAGGTGAGCTAGTCCAAGTTACTAACAAAAATCCTGAGTAAACAATTTTACTGATCTATAATTACTTTTCAGTATAGGGAACTGGAATGCAAAAGTAGGATAAAGAAATACCTGGAGTAACAGGCAAATTTGGCCTTGGAGTACAGAATGAAGCAAGGCAAAGTTTAATAAAGTCTTGCCAGGACAACACACTGGTCATAGCAAACACCCTTTCCAACAACACAAGAGAAGACTCTACACATGGACATCACCAGATGGTCAATACCAAAATCAGGCTGATTATATTCTTTGCACCCAAAGATGGAGAAGCTCTATACAGTCAGCAAAAACAAGACTGGGAGCTGACTGTGGCTCAGATCATGAACTCCTTATTGCCAAATTCAGACTGAAATTGAAGAATGTAGGGAAAACCACTAGACCGTTCTGGTATGATCTAAATCAAATCCCTTATGATTATACAGTGGAAGTGACGAATAGATTCAAGGGATTAGATCTTATAGACAGAGCACCTGATGAGCTATTGGACGGAGGTTCGTGACATTGTACGGGAAACAGTGATCAAGACCATCCCTAAGAAAAAGAAATGCACAAAGGCAAAATGGTTGTCTGAGGAGGCCTTACAAATAGCTGTGAAAAGAAGAGAAGCAAAAGGAAGAGGAGAGGAGGAAAGATACACCCATCTGAACGCAGAGTTCCAAAGAATAGCAAGGAGAGATAAGAAAACCTTCCTCAGTGATCAGTGCAAAGAAATAGAGGAAAACAACAGAATGGGAAAGACTAGAGATCTCTTCAGCAAAATCAGAGATACAAGCGAACATTTCATGCAAAGGTGGGCACAATAAAGGACAGAAACATTATGGATCTAACAGAAGCAGAAGATATTAAGAAGAGGTGGTAAGAATACACAGAAGAATTATACAAAAAAGTTCTTCATGACCCAGATAACCACGATGGTGTGATCACTCACCTAGAGCCAGACATCCTGGAATGCGAAGTCACGTGGGCCTCAGGAAACATCACTACGAACAAAGCTGGTGGAGGTGATAGAATTCCAGTGGAGCTATTTCAACTCCTAAAAGATGATGCTGTGAAAGTGCTGCACTCAATACGCCAGCAAATTTGGAAAACTCAGCAGTGGACACAGGACTGGAAAAGGTCAGTCTTCATTCCAATCCCAAAGAAAGGCAATGCCAAAAAATGCTCAAACTACCACACAATTGCACTCATGTCACTTGCTAGCAGAGTAATGCTCAAAATTCTCCAAGCCAGGCTTCAACAGTACGTGAACCGTGAACTTCCAGATGTTCAAGCTAGATTTACAAAAGGCAGAGGAACCAGAGATGAAATTGCCAACATCCGCTGGATCATGGAAAAAGCAAGAGTGTTCCAGAAAAACATCTACTTCTGCTTTATTGACTATGCCAAAGCCTTTGACTATGTGGATCACAACAAACTGTGGAAAATTCTTCAAGACATGGGAATATCAGACCACCTTATCTGCCTCCTGAGAAATCTGTATTCACGTCAGGAAGCAACAGTTAGAACTGGACATGGAACAACAGACTGGTTCCAAATAGGAAAAGGAGTATGTCAAGGCTGTATATTGTCACCCTGTTTATTTAACTTATATGCAGGGTATATCATGAGAAACACTGGGTTGGAGGAAGCACAAGCTGGAATCAAGTTTGCCGGGAGAAATATCAATAACCTCAGATATGCAGATAATACCACCCTATGGCAAAAAGTGAAGAACTAAAGAGCCTCTTGCTGAAAGTGAAAGAGGAGAGTCAAAAATTGGCTTAAAACTCAACATTCAAAAAATGACGATCATGGCATGTGGTCCCATCACTTCATGGCAAACATATGGGGAAACAGTGCAAACAGTGACAGACTTTATTTTTTTGGGCTCCAAAATCACTGCAGATGGTGACTGCAGCCTTGCAACTAAAAGACGCTTACTCCTTGGAAGGAAAGTTATGACCAACCTAGATAGCATATTAAAAAGCAGAGACAGTACTTTGCCAGCAAAGGTCTGCCTAGTCAAAACTATGGTTTTTCCAGTAGTCATGTATGGATGTGAGAGTTGGACTGTGAAGAAAGCTGATCGCCGAAGAATTGATGCTTTTGAACTGTGGTGTTGCAGAAGACTCTTGAGAGTCCCTTGGACTGCAAGGAGATCCAATCAGTCCATCCTAAAGGAAATAAGTCCTGAATATTCATTGGAAGGACTGATGCTAAAGCTGAAACTCCAATCCTTTGGCTACTAGATGCAAAGAACTGACTCATTTCAAAAGACCCTGATTCCGGGAAAGATGAAGGCAAGAGGAGAAGGAGACGAGAGAGAATGAGATGGTTGGATGGCATCACCGACTCAATGGACATGAGTTTGAGTAAACTCCAAGAGTTGGTGATGGACAGGGAGGACTGGCGTGCTGCGGTCCATGGCATCGCAAAGTGTCAGACACGACTGAGCGACTGAACTGAACAATTCCTGATCACCTCTCCCTTAAAAGAATTAGGCCTAAATTTGGCTCTGGGTTACTGGTTTTCCTTATTTTATTGAAATCAACCCCTTCTCCCTGCCCACCTTGTTTGCCGGGTAGAACACTCAGGAATGTGGAGGTGCTTGCAGTGAAAAGAAAATCAGGCCTTTGCATGTTTATACCAGTCCCTGTATTCATTTGTCTCTGATTTGTGGGTTTTTGCATGATTATGCTACAAGATCATCTCCTGAAAGTGAGGGGAGAAGTGAGAAAGTATGGAACTTAGATGTAATAGAAAATAACTTTCGGTTATAGTCATGACTAATCAGCTTGGATTAAACTTACCCTTCGACTAAAAGTAACTCCCAAATCTGGAGAAATCACATAAATCAAGCCTTTGAAGGCACTAGAGAGCAGTCAACACAGACAAGACTTCAGGGGCCACAATTCCAGGGAAGGGAGGAATAAGCAGAGGAGCTCCACAGTTACCTTGAGTGTTTCTCCCCTAGGATGACAGTCACTGGGTTGGGGAGTCTGGGGACATGGAGGGATCTGAGAAAGAACAGCAGGGAGGAAGAATAAAGTCTCACCAGAAAGCAGTCGTTTCACTGAACTAAGGATATAAGGGATTTGGTGTCTGTGGTCGCCAGAGAAACTGGTGTTTGAGAAAAATACTGGAGACAGGAGGACCACAGAGAAGTGAGGGTCAAAACGTGACGTAGTTTCCTTTCCAGGCATTTTTCCATTTCTCAGTCACTCATGTGCAAGATGAGATTTCAAGAAGTCTAGCAGAAAGAAGAAACTGGGAGTTTAAAGAGCTGAGCAGAGGTCTTAGGAGTCGTGGGTTTCAGAATATAGAGAAAGTCAGGGCTCTCTGAGGTGGAGGCGTCCTGGAAACAGTTCAGGTGCGTAACTGACATCTCAGAATGGTCATGTTCCTGACTAAGGATCACATCCCAGAAATAAGAGCAAAGCTGTTTTAGACTATTTTTATTACACCTTAAAATAAATACTCCTTAAATGAGATCAAAGTGATCAGCTTTACTCTATCTTCTGGTAAAAGAAAACTTTCTTTACTACATTATTTAAAAAATTTTAAAATATAATGTTCAGCATTTGGTAAAAAATGAAGTATATAAGAAACAGGACAAAAAAAAAAAAAAAGAAACAGGACAAATGAGCAAGAACCAGGAGAACAAATAAGCAACAGATACATGTTCACTGGTGACTGAAATTTTAGTCAATCTTAGGATGAACAATTATCTGAAAAACACAAAACACATTTTTTTTTTTAAATCTGAAAATGAGGTAAACACAATTTAGGTCTCTAATTGCTCAAGAACTCTTTGATTAATATTTTTAGAGTCTAAGAAATTTCTGCAGGGCTTTTTTCATATCTTTGTTTCTAAGACTATATATTACAGGGTTAAGAAGTGGCGTCACAACAGAATAAAACAGAGTCACAATCTTCTGCATTCCAGCTTCATGCTCAGAGGTTGGACTCCCATACATTACGAGGACTGAGCCATAAAACAGTGAAACCACAGCCAGATGAGACCCACAGGTGGAGAAAGCCTTTTTTCGCCCAGCTGCTGAAGGTACTTTCAATACAGCTCTCAGGACCAGAGCATAAGACCCCATGATGAAGAGAAAAGGAATGATTAGGGGCAAAGGACTTAAGGTGGAGAAGACAAGCTCTATCACAGGAGCCTTTTTGCAGGTGAGTGCTAGAAGAGGACCTGGGTCACACAGGAAGTGGTCAATGATCCCAGATCCACAGAAGGACATTTGGGAGATGATGATGATGGGAATCAAGAACCAGAGGAAACCAAATACCCAGCAGCTGATTATGAGATTGGCACAGAGACATCCAGTCATGAGAGTGGGGTAGTGTAGAGGCCAGCAGATGGCAAGGTATCGATCAAATGCCATAATAGCCAAGAAAAAACATTCTGTAGAACCCAAGGAGAAGAAAAAGTAGAACTGGAGAAAGCACCCAGAGAAGGAGATGAGCTTGTTGTCAGAGAGGAAGTTGGCCAACATGTTGGGGACAGTGGAGGTGACATACCAGATCTCCAGGAAGGAGAAGTTGGCCAGCAGGATGTACATGGGGGTGTGGAGTCTCTGATCCCAGCACACAGCACAGATGATCAAACCGTTGCCCATGAGGGTCAGGAGGTAGACAGCAGAGAAGAGCACAAAGAGGAGAATCTGCCGCTCCCTGGGGCAAGGGAATCCCAGGAGGATGAAGCCGGTGATGGTGCTGGAGGTGTTGGGGGTGTTGGATATTTTCATGAGTCTGCGAGCTGTGAAAGAACCAGCAAATACCAAATGAGTTTGTATAGAGATATGAGGACCCAGATTTATATTTAAATCATCTTGGAAGAGTAAATAGAGATTTATATATTAATAGCTATTTTTTTTCCTTGTAAACTGGGTTAATTATTCTCATTCACATTTTCATCATGGATTTAAGAAAATATTTGATCAGAATTGGTAAACTCTTGAAGGAAAGTGTGGTAGAGGTATTTGAACATTAGACTTTGTTCTTAATGGAGAATCTGACTGTCTATCTACCTACCTACATACCATCCTACTGCCTATCTAGTTTCTCAGAAAAATAGGGACAGAAAAGAATAATTCTGCTGCATATAAAGGTCCTTTATGGTTTCAAAAAAATGATTTAAGTCCAGTACTAATTCAGAGGAAGGTAGCTTTTTAATGATCGACTAAAAACAATTGTTACTTATAATACTTAGGTATTTTTAACCAGGGTTGTTCTGCTGGGGTTCCTGAAATTTCATTTAGGGGTAAGCATCTGTTTAATTTAATAAATGACCTTTCAGATTGAATATTTAAGAATTGTTTTTATTTATTTATTTGTGATAAAACATTTCAGTGTAGTATTTCTTCTCTTTCCTTTACCCTTACATCTAATTCATCAGCAATTTCTGTTAGTCTCTCTCTAAAATAAGTCTCATGTCCATTCACCTCTCTCTAATTCAAGCCATCATCTTCTGTTCTTCTCTGGACCACTGTGATACTGTCCTAACTGGGTTTCTTGTTTCTCATCCCTGTCTCTCTACAATTTGTGATCCATACCATGGCCAGCTGCTGCTGCTGCTGCTGCTGCTGCTGCTAAGTTGCGTCAGTCGTGTCTGACTCTGTGTGACCCCATAGACGGCAGCCCACCAGGCTCCCCCATCCATGGGATTCTCCAGGCAAGAACACTGGAGTGGGTTGCCATTTCCTTCTCCAATGCATGAAAGTGAAAAGTGAAAGTGAAGTTGCTCAGTCGTGTCCGACTCTTAGTGACCCCATGGACTGTAGCCTACCAGGCTCCTCCATCCATGGGATTTTCCAGGCAAGAGTACTGGAGTGGGGTGCCATTGCCTTCTCCGACCATGGCCAGAGTGACTCTTAAAAAAAAAGAAAATCAGATCACACAAATTTCAAATAGCTTCCCAATGCACTTAGGATCAAACAAATTTTCAAACTAGGGTCTTTGAACTGACCCTTTTTCATATCTCCAAACTCTCCTCATGATTCTGTTAGTCAAATATACTTTTTCTGTGTCTCTCTTGCACACGCATACACACAGAAACACACACTCTGTGTGTAAGGGAGATACACACACCCTCTACTAACATACACACTGCAAATATAAAACAGGGTTCAACAAACAGTGGGGTAGCAGGATGTATTCCACACCCTGTGCTCTACTGACCCTACTGCAAGCTGCCTGCATTTGGACTATAATACCTATGCTAGGCCGCATAACAGTAGAGGGGACTCACTTTGAAATACTCTGCACCAGGGGTCAGCAAATATCTTCTTAGCTATTTTAGTCTTGTAGCCACATAGTCTTTATGATAACTGTTCATTTCTGCTGTTGTATGAAAGTAGCCATAGACACAAAACCTAAATGAATGCACATGGCTGTATTCTCATAAAACTTTATTTATGTCCACAGAAATTTGAATTCCATGTAACTCTGATATATTACAAAACATTAGTCTTCTATGGATTTTTTAATTTAAATTAAAAAGTAAAAATTTTAGCTCACTGGCTATACAAAAGCAGGCCGTGTTTGACCTATTGCCATAATTTGCTGAGCTCTGGTCAATACATTTATAGAGACAGGAAAGCAAAGACATTCATTTCACTGTAGAACAATGGAAACTCTTTGGTCCATCGTGTGACCTTATTAGAAATGGAGGAGACCTCTAGAGGGCAGCTGGAATCAGCCTGTTCTGCGCTCACAGATTTTTTGGGACCAGTTTAATTACAAAACTTCAGTTTCCAAAGTCATCAGGATTGCCTTTCTCTTTTTGTTGCTTTACACACACACACACACACACACACACACACACACACACACATGCACTGCTTCTTTCCACCTCACAATACTTCAGTAATATAACATTGGCCTTCTTTCAGTTTCTAGAAGCAGTTAAATACTGTCCTGACTAAGTGTCTTTGTTCTTGTTGGCCTTCATGGTCACTCTTAATTCTGACTGCTCAGCACACTATGAGGAAGAGGGTATGTACTTTGTAAACATTTTTTTAAAGAAATGACTGTCTACATTGTGAACAATGTAGAGAATATAGACAGATAATACAGAAACATTTACCAATTACTTCATTTGAGCTTCAAATAACTTGTGAGATGAAATCTTAGGAAATGAATTAGACAGGAAAAGGCTCTAGGATCTATAAAATGATCTAGGTAATGAGAGTGCTGGCCCAGTCTTGAGATGAATCCATTCAAAGAAGTAATGGAAGCAAATGCTCTGTGTGGAAGAATATGTCTCACCACAAGTGGCTTACTCTCTGTTTCTGGAGATAATTATGGTTCCCCAGTTGTGGATGTCAAAGTAGGAGAGAAGGAAGATGGGATGGAAATTCTAGGTTCAGTCTCATAGCAATGTAGCTTGTTGGCTCTAGTGGAGTCTTCTATTGTCTATAAGCTATGTTTTCTTAATTTTTAAAATTTTTATTCTCTATTTTTAATTGAAGTAGAGTTGATTTACAGTACTGTGCTAATTTCTGCTGTACAGCAAAGTCAATCAGTTATACACATACATACGTTCTCTTTAATCTTCTTTTCCATTATGGTTTATTGAGGAGATTGGATATAGTTCCCTATACTACACAATAGGACTTTACTGTTTTTCTGTTGCTTGAAAAATTTGTTCCCTATTGTTGACCCATTCTAAATGTAATAGTTTGTATCCACTAACCCCAAACATCCTGTCCATCCCTCTCTCTCCCTCTTCCCCCGTGGCAACTACAACTCTGTTCTTTTAGCTTTCTTTTCTTTATATGAGAAAGGAATAGTACCATATGATTTTTAATTACTTTTCATTATAGCATGCTTACTCCTATTCCAAGTATACTGCAAGTACACATGATATCAAGACTGTGAGATCTATGAGATCTAAAAGTGATATTGTAGTTAACATCTGTCTCTTGCATGAGAAAATCAGTTGGATAGATTTTCACTTCTACAAGAAGGGAAAAGATCCAGGTCAGTTCCTGCTCAGGGCAGTTTAACTTTGAGAGTCTGACAATATGCCCTAGAAAATAAGAACGAAGTGAAAAATGATTCTGTGTGTGCCATCATCATTTCATTGTCAACTTAACTAAATTGACTATGGATTAAAAAAAAAAAGATATTTCTAACAAGATTGTATTGTTTGTTGCTGCTGCTGCTGCTGCTAAGTCACTTCAGTCATGTCCGACTCTGCGTGACCCCATAGACGGCAGCCCAGCAGGCTTCCCCGTCCCTGGGATTCTTCAGGCAAGAACACTGGAGTGGGTTGCCATTTCCTTCTCCAATGTGTGAAAGTGAAAAGTGAAAGTGAAGTCGCTCAGTCCTGTCCGACCCTTAGCGACCCCACGGACTGCAGCCTACCAGGCTCCTCCATCCATGGGATTTTCTAGGCAAGAGTACTGCAGTGGCTTGCCATTGCCTTCTCCGGTATTGTTACTTACCCTTAATTAATTTCCTCCTCTGTACAGAGTAGCTGTGGTTTCACCTGGCACAAAGGGGATGTTGGAGCTGTCCAGAGAGGTGGGAAGTGTCCCCTGAATTAGTTGCAGAAAGTCCTGTGGCAGAAAGAGTGGGAATATGCAAATAGTGGTGTCAAAGCTGTGTGATGTGTACAGGATGTTTGGACTGAGTCATTAACAAAGCCAAACAAGGTAAACTACACACTCACCTGCATTATATCTTGGAAAGGGTGGGTTAAACTCAATCTTGAATAGTCAGGTCATCAGCTATACTATATAAAGTGAAGGAAAGACATTTCTCTGATATTTTACTTTTTCCTCGGGGCTAGTTTAAGTAGGCACAATGGGGTGGAAGCATTATTGGCCTGCTCTCACAATAATACCTCCATCTACTTCATTTAGTTTGGTCAGGAGATAGCACACCTGTCCCATGCAATGCAGGAGACCTGAGTTTAATTCCTGGATCAGGAAGATACCCTGGAGAAGGGAATGTCAGCCCACTCCAGTATTCTTGTCTGGAGAATCTCATGGACAGAGGAGCCTGGCAGGCTACAGTCCATAAGGATGCAGTTAGACACAACTGAGTGTGCACGTGCACACACACACACACAAGACATAACATGAAAGACCTGAATGAACTTTTTGGCCAATCGAATATCATATGTAGCTAAAGCAGAGTAAAGGAACTCTATTCAGAGGGTAGTTTTACTAACTTTTTAATATTTACTTTCTCCTCTAAACAAATGGACAGAGGGCAATCCAGACCTGAAGTTTCTCTGCATGTGTGGTCTTTCTGGAGAGGAAGGTTGGTCTTCTCTACAGAAACCACCAAGGAGTGAAGGAGTTTCACAGAAAGTGAAACATCCTTCTGTGTTTGCTGAAGGATGGAGAGATTCTAAGCAGAGGCTCCGGGGAGTGAGGATCCATGAGGATCAATTTACCACTTCCAGAAGAACGTCTGTGTTAGGAGAAATGTTCTTTACTAGTTATTCCCTTCCTCTGGGACCTGCCTTCTCTGGAGACTCTGATCCTTCTATTTTACCTTTGACTCCCAGTAGGGTTGAAAATATTACTTTTTAAAGCGCCCGAATTCTCAGGGATGGCAAGAGATTTCATCAATGTATAAGACAACTCAGATTGCCTATCAGGTATTAAAAGAAAGTCTATAAAAATAACACAGTGGGGTGGCTATGATGTAAGAAACTGTTCCTGGGCCTCCAGTGAATGCTATCAATTATGAGTTTTGGAAACAGAGCCGCCTTTGATTTTCTAGAAAGAAGAGCTAGATGGGCTGAAGGTATGATATGACCTCAGCCATAGAGGGCTGTGCAGCTAGTTGCCCCAAGAATCCGTCCCCTTCCAGGGCCTCTCTGGTTGTTTTATAAATCTTTCCTTTCTCATTTGTGCTTGAGCCCTGTGAGTGTCAAGCAGATGTTTTGAGGGTCCACTTGTCAGGTCTGAGAGAGGCCAGAGCATAACATTCCTTAGCTCTACTCAGGGGTCACATCAGGGAGTTGGATCTAAGCTTCCTCATCTTGATGGAGGTACAGATGTCTTAGCACAATCCACTTCTTGTCCCTTTCTCTCCAATTCGTGAAGGATTTTCATGTCAAAGACTTACCAGGTCATTTCACTTCCTTGTTTGAACAGCTTTGTTGTTTCCCTCTGTCCACAACATGAGATTCAAAATTGCCAAATAGAAGCTTTTGCACTGGAGCCTTAACCTATTGCTATTGTTACCACTGTTGTTGTTAAATTTTTATATTTTTACCTTTTCTCCACTATTTCCTGTAGAAGTCCTTGTGTCAACAGTCACATCAAATTGCTTAGACATACAGTGGAAGACCGTATATTTTTGTTGGGTGAATAATCTTACCCTCTGAAAAGCAGGCAAGAACCGTCTGCGTTGATGACTACTAGTGTGAGAGTTAAGCCCTGTGAAGTGAGGGTCCCAGGAGATTATTTATTCATGAAGAAGTAGAGAGCTAACTTACTAAAAGTTCTCTTTGCCTTATTTTTTTAAACCTTTCCTGTCATTTCCCCCCCTCAGCTCAGACAGTTTCTCACAAAATCATTTTTAAAATTTTTATTTTATATTGAAACATACTTGGTTAATGATGTGTTTGTTCAGGTATACAGCAAAGTGATTCAGTTATATATGTATCTGTTCTTTTAAAAATTCTTTTCCCATATAGGTTATTATAGAATATTGAGAGTTTCCTGTGCTATACAGTAGGTCCTTGTTAGTTATCTATTTAAATATAGCAGTGTGTACATGTTAATCCCAAACTCCCAGTCTATCCCTGCCTCCCACCCGTCTGCCCTGATAATTTTAAATTCATTCTCTAGGTCTGTGAATCTGTTTCTGTTTTGTAAATAAGTTCATTTGCATCATTTAAAAATTTTTCACATATAAGCAATATCATGTGATATTTGTCTTTCTCTGTAAGGCTTACTTCACTTACTACGATAATATTCAGATTTACCCATGTTGCTTCAGATGGCATCGCTGCTGCTGCTGCTAAGTCACTTCAGTCATGTCCGATTCTGTGTGACCCCAGAAATGGCAGCCCACCAGGGTCCCCCGTCCCTGGGATTCTCCAGGCAAGAACACTGGAGTGGGTTGCCATTTCCTTCTCCAATGTGTGAAAGTGAAAAGTGAAAGTGAAGTCACTCAGTCGTGTCCGACCCTTAGCGACCCCACGGACTGCAGCCTATCAGGCTCCTCCATCCATGGGATTTTCTAGGCAAGAGTACTGGAGTGGCTTGCCATTGCCTTCTCCGCAGATGGCACTGGTCCTTTTTAATGGCTGATTAATATTCCATTGTATATGCATATCATGTCTACTTTATCCATTAATCTGTCAATAGACATTTAGGTTGCTTCCATGTCTTGGTTATTGTAAGCAGCACTGTAATGAACATTGGTGTACATGTATCTTTTTGAGCCATATTTTTCTCTGGATATATGCCCAGGAGTAGAATTACTGGATAATATGGTAGCTCTATTTTTAGTTTTTAAGGAAACTCCATATTGTTCTCCATAATGGCTGTATCACTTTACATTCCACCAACAGTGTAGGAGGGTTCCCTTTTCTCTGCACCCCCTTCAGCATATGTCGTTTTTGGATTTTTGGTGGTGATGGCCTACTGACTGATATGAGGTAACATCTCATTATAGTTTTGATTTAAATTTCTCTAATAACTAGCAATGTTGAACATCTTTTCATGTGCTTCTTGGCCTTTTGTGTGTCTTTTTTGTAGAGACATCTATCCATTTATGTTCTCTGCCCATTTTTTTATTGTTTTTCTTTTCCATGATATTGAGCTGCATGAGCTGCTTTTAAATTCTGATGACTAATCCTTTGTTGTTGGCATCAGTTGCAAATATTTTCTCCTATTCTGTGAGTTTTTGTTTTTGTTTTAGTTTATGGTTTCTGTTGCTGTGCAAACGCTTTTGAGTTTGATTGGGTCCCATTAGTTTATTTTTGTTTTCATTCTCATTACTCGGGGAGATGGTATGAAAATGATATTCTGCATTTTATGTCAGAGTGTTCTGCCTATGTTTTCCTGTAAGAGTTTTATAGCATTTGGTCTTACATTTAGATCTCTAATCCATTTGAATTTATTTTTCTGTATGTTGTTAAAGAATGTTCTAATTTCATTTTTTTTTACATGTAGCTGTCCAGTTTCCCCAGCACCATTTATTGACGAGAATGTCTTTCCTCCACTATATAGTCATTTGTCCTTTGTCATAAATTAATGACCATAGGTGTGCAGATTTATTTCTGGGCTTTCTATCCTGTCCCATTGATCTATATTTCTATTTTTGTACCAGTACCATACTGTCTTGGTTACTGTAGCTTTGTACTCCAGTCTGAAGTCAAGAAGTCTGATTCCTCCAGCTGTTATTCTTTCTCAAGATTGCTTTGGCTACTCATAGACTTTTGTTGTTTCCATATAAATTTCAAGAATTTTCTCCCTGTATTAAATGTGAAAAAACAGAATGGCTGTATCAGTACAACATGGTTATTTACCCTTGTGATTACATGCCTGACTGGGAGCTGTGACGTGCTGCTGATGCCTGGCATCAAGACAGAGTATCTTACCGCGTATCACTAGCCTGGGAAAAGATCATAATTAAAAATTCAAAATATGGTTTCTACTAAATGAATATTGCATTCATGCAGTTGTAAAGTTGAAAAATCAAGGTCAAACTATCATTAATTCATGGGCAGTCAATACTTAATCTTGCAGCATTTGACAATAAAGCATAAAATTGGGGGAATAAACAAAAAAGAAAGAAAGACCTCCATGTTACTATTCAAACATTGCCATTTAAAGTATTTTTATACTTTTTTGTATTGTTTTATGAAGACTGGATTTAACTTTTCTGCACATGTTGTATTTACAATATTATACTATACTAATTCACTAAGTTCTTATCAGTCATTTCCCATAAACACTTCCTAATTGTGGCTCAGCAGGAAAGAATCAGACTGCCAATGCAGGAAAATTCCCTGTAGAAGGAAATGGCAACCCACTCCAGTATTCTTACCTGGGAAATCCCATGGACAAGGAGCCTGGAGGGCTACAGTCCATGGGGTTGCAAAGAGTTGGACACAACTTAGCGACTAAACAACTATACTTATTCACTAAGTTCTTATCAGCCTTTTCCCGTTAGTTCAGTTCAGTTGTTCAGTCATGTCAAACTCTTTGTGACCGCATGAACCACAGCATGCCAGGCCTCCCTGTCCATCACCAACTCCCAGAGTCCACCCAAACCCACGTCCATAGAGTCGATGAATCCATCCAACCATCTCATCCTCTGTCTTCCCCTTCTCCTCTTGCCCTCAATCTTTCCCAGCATCAGGGACTTTTCCAATGAGTCAGCACTTTGCATCAGGTGACCAAAGTATTGGAGTTTCAGCTTCAACATCACTCCTTTCAATGAACTCCCAGGACTGATCTCCTTTAGGATGGACTGGTTGGATCTCCTTGCAGTCCAAGAGACTCTCAAGAGTCTCTTCAACACCACAGTTCAAAAGCATCAATTCTTCGGCTTCAGATTTCTTCACAGTCCAACTCTCACATCCATACATGACCACGGGAAAAACCATAGCCTTGACTAGATGGACCTTTGTTGGCAAAGTAATGTCTCTGATTTTTAATATGCTGTCTAGATTGGTCATAACTTTCCTTCCAAGGAGCAAGTGTCTTTTAATTTCATGGCTGCAGTCACCATCTGCAGTGATTTTGGAGCCCAAAAAAATAAACTCAGCCACTGTTTCCACTGTTTCCCCATCTATCTGCCATGAAGTGATGGGACCGGATGCCATCATCTTAGTTTTCGGAATATTGAGCTTCAAGCCAACTTTTTCACTCTCCTCTTTCACTTTCATCGAGAGGCTCTTCAGTTCTTCTTCACTTTCTGCCATGAGGGTGGTGTCATCTGCATATCTGAGGTTATTGATATTTCTCCCGGCAATCGATTCCAGCTTGTGCTTCTTCCAGCCCAGTGTTCCTCATGATGTACTCTGCATATAAGTTAAATAAGCAGGGTGACAATATGCAGCCTTGACGTAGTCCTTTTCCTATTTGGAACCAGTCTGTTGTTCCATGTCCAGTTCTAACTGTTGCTTCCTGACCTGCACACAGGTTTCTCAAGAGGCAGGTCAGGTGGTCTGGGATTCCCATCTCTTTCAGAATGTTCCACAGTTTATTGTTATCCACACAGTCAAAGGCTTTAGCAGTCAATAAAGCAGAAATAGATGTTTTTCTGGACCTCTCTTGCTTTTTCAATGATCCAGTGGATGTTGGCAATTTGATCTCTGGTGCCTCTGCCTTTTCTAAAACCTGCTTGAACATCTGGAAGTTCACAGTTCATGTATTGCTGAAGCCTGGCTTGGAGAATTTTAAGCATTACCTTACTGGTGTGTGAGATGAGTGCAATTGTGCGGTAGTTTGAGCATTCTTTGGCACTGCCTTTCTTTGGGATTGGAATGAAAACTGACCTTTTCCAGTCCTGTGGCCACTGCTGAGTTTTCCAAATTTGTTGGCATATTGAGTGCAGCACTTTCACAGCATCATCTTTCAGGATTTGTAATACCTCACCTGGAATTCCATCACCTCCACTAGTGATGATTCCTAAGGACCACTTGACTTTACATTCCAGGATGTCTGGCTCTAGGTGAGTGATCACACCATCGTGATTATCTGGGTCATGAAGATCTTTTTTCTACAGTTCTTCTGTGTATTATGGCCACCTCTTCTTAATATCTTCTGCTTCTGTTAGTTCCCTACCATTTCTGTCCTTTATTGAGCCCATCTTTGCATGAAATGTTCCCTTGGAATCTCTAATTTTCTTGAAGAGATCTCTAGTCTTTCCCATTCTGTTGTTTTCCTCTATTTCTTTGCATTGATCTCTGAGGAAGGCTTTCTTATCTCTCCTTGCTATTCTTTGGAACTCTGTATTTAAATGGGTATATCTTTCCTTTTCTCCTTTGCTTTTCACTTCCCATAAACTCTTTTTCCCTTTTCCCATCAACTTTTCCTAATAGCTGGATATTATTCAGCTTTAGAGGCTTTTTCCTTTTTCCCTTTTCCCATAAACTCTTCCTAATAGCTGGATATTATTCAGCTTTAGAGGCACAAGGGGAATTCCCCCCCCCCTTTCACTCAATAGCATATATATGTATATATATATAAAACTCTGTTACAACAAATTAATAATGATGAAGAATGTGACTTTTGGATTAGAGAGACTTGTCTGAATCCCTGCTTTCTGAGTTGTTATTAGACTGCATTGCTGGCAAATTGTTATCTGTTCTCTCTAGGCCTTAGTCTTCTATTCTGTGAAACACGTGAAATAGTAATGGCTCATATAATGTCATAATGAAGACTAAAAAAGATAGTGTATATAAAATGCTTAACTTGGAAGCTTACATATGATAACCTAACATCAGGAGACACCATAGCATAACAGTTTACAGTATGGTTTCTGGAGTCATAGTTCTTTAATTCAACCTGGTTCCAACACTCTTAACTGTTTGGGCAACTTACTCAATCAAGGCTTCCGTTCCATTCTGTCGCTCAGTCGTGTCTGACTGTTTGCGACCCCGTGGACTGTAGCCTACCAGGCTTTTCCGTCCATGGGATTCTCCAGGCAAGAATATTGGAGTGGGTTACTGTTTCCTTCTCCAGGGGATCTTCCTGACCCAGGGATCGAACCCAGGTCTCCCACATTGGAGGCAGACGCTTTAACCTCTGAACCACCAGGGAAGTCCCAGTCAAGGCTTAGTTACCTCATTTATGAAAAGATACTGCCGGTGTACTTGAGGCTGTACAACTCTTGAATGGCTAAAGTGGAAGTTCATATCAGGCACATTGCAAGTTAGCTGGATTTAGTAGAAATGCAGACAATAATTTACTTGATTATCACGATACCTCTATAAAGACTCTAATCTTCAATTTCCTCAGTGAAAACCCTCTCAGTAAGAATATGAAACTTGTTCTCAGTCATGTCTTTTATGGAATGAGTATTAACCAAAACTAACTCATGAATAGTTCTTCCTATAGAAACATGCTGTGGAAGACTGGTTTTATTAATTATATATCTCTAGTCTACTATCGGAGAAGGCAATGGCAAGCCACTCCAGTACTCTTGCCTAGAAAATCCCATGGATGGAGGAGCCTGGTAGGCTGCAGTCCGTGGGGTCGCTAGGGGTCGGACACGACTGAGCGACTTCACTTTCCCTTTTCACTTTCACACATTGGAGAAGGAAATGGCAACCCACTCCAGTGTTCTTGCCTGGAGAATCCCAGGGACGGGGGAGCCTGGTGGGCTTCCGTCTTTGGGGTCACACAGAGTCGGACACGACTGAAGTGACTCAGCAGCAGCAGCAGCAGTCTACTATAGAAAATGAACATATGTGGTATATTTAATGCTGTTGTTTAGTCACTAAGTCTTGTCTGATTACTTTGTGAGCCCATGGACTGTAGCTCACCAGACTCTTCTCTCCTTGGGATTTCCCAGGTAAGAATATTGGAGTGGGTTGCCATTTCCTTCCCTAGGGGATCTTTCTGACCCAGGTATCAAACTTGGAGATAATTGCATATTATAAGGCTAAATGTCAGAGAAGGCAACGGCAAGCCACTCCAGTACTCTTGCCTGGAGAGTCCCAGGGACTGGGGAGCCTGGTGGGCGGCCGTCTATGGGGTCGCACAGAGTCGGACATGACTGAAGCGACTTAGCAGCAGCAGCAGCAGCAAGGCTAAATGTAAAAGCACTTTGTACAGAAACCTATATAATAATGATTTGATATTTGAAAGATAACGAAAAAATCCTTATATATAATTAAATATTTTTATATAATTAGGATCTTGGAGAATAGTATGAAGCATACATACTAGGTTGTTATTACTGTTGATCTAGTAGAGACGGGATGTGTGAAAATTAGATTGTGGGTGGAGTGATGGTAGTAGGGAGTGGTACGGAAAAAAATAAAGGAGTCTGTCATGAAAACAGCATATACAATATCCGACTTGTATAAAATCAACTTATATGAGCGTATGTATGTGTATAAAATAATACATGAAAGATTGTTCACTTAAACATTAATGGTGTTTACCTGAGGGTGATGGGTTTAGATAACTTTTAATTTTAAATACTTTTATACTTTTTCTCTTGTTTGATAATTGTAATAATAAACATTTATTATATATTGAGAAAATATCCAGCTACTTTTTTTCTGGTTCTGGCTATGAGAGTCAAGTCATTTTCTTTTTTTCCCCTTCCCATCCCATTTTTAAAAGTTGATGTACTGTTGACTTATAATATTAGTTTCAGGTGTACAACATCATGCTTGAGTATTTTGAATATACTCCATATAAAGTTGTTATAAAATATTGGCTATACTCCTTGTGTTGTACTTGTATTCTTGTAGATTATTTATTTTATACATAGTAGTTGGTACCTATTAATACCTTCCCCCTTCCCTCTCCTCACTGGTAACCACTAGTTTGTTCTCCAAATGCATGAATGTGTTTCTGCTTTTTTTACATTTATTCAAAATATTCATTTGTTTTAGTTTTTGGATTCCAGATATATATGATAATACTCAGTATTTGTCTTTCTCTGAGTTATTACTCATAATATCCTCCAGGTCCATCTATATTGTTATAAATGACAAAATTTCATTCTATTTTTAGCTGAATAGTATTCCACTGTATACAAGCACACACACACACCTTATCTTCTTTATTCATTCATCTGTACATCATAAACACTGAGGCTACCATATCATGACTCATGTAAATATTGCTGCTAAGAACATTGGGGTGAATTTATCTTTTTGAATTAGTGTTTTCATTTTCTTCAGATAAACACCCAGGAGTAGAATTGCAAGATCATATGGTAGTTCTACTTTTAGCTTTTGAGACCCCCTCCATACTGTTTTCTATAGTGGTTGCACCAGTTTATATTTCTACCAACAGTGTACAAGTGTTCCCATGTCCTGGCCAACACTGATTATTTATTATCTTTTTGATGATAGCCATTCTGACCAGTGTGAGGTGATATCTCACTGTGGTTTTGATTTGCATTTCTCTGAGGATTATGTAAGCTGAACTTCTTTTCATGTCCTACTGGCCAACTCTATGACTTAATTAGAAAAATATTTATTCATGTCTTGCCCATTTTTAACCAAGTTTTCTACTTTTTATTGCTCAGAGGATTTATTTCTTTATTTGGATATTAACCCCTTATCTGTTACATGGTTTGAAGTATTTTCTTCCATTCACTAGGGTGTTTTCTCATTTTGTTAATTGTTTTTTTTTTTGTTTTGCAGAAGATATGAATT
This sequence comes from Moschus berezovskii, assembly GCF_049115385.1. Taxonomy (NCBI): domain Eukaryota; kingdom Metazoa; phylum Chordata; class Mammalia; order Artiodactyla; family Moschidae; genus Moschus; species Moschus berezovskii. Next base: position 100,057,656 of record NC_142468.1, read on the forward strand.
TTATGTTGTCCCATTTGTTGATCTTTTCTTTGTTGCTTGTGCTTTTGGTACAAGTATTATTATCACCATTGTCTTGTATTAACCTATAATGGAGTGCAATCTGTGTTGCTGTTGTTCAGTCGCTCAGCCATGTCTGACTCCTGGAGACCCCATGGACTGCAGCACACCAGGCTGCCCTGTCCTTCACCATCTCTCGGAGCTTGCTCAAACTCATGGCCATTGTGTCAGTGACACCATCCAACCATCTCGTCCTCTGTCATCCCTTTCTCCTCTTGCCTTCAATCTTTCCAAGAATCAGGGTCTTTTCTAATAAGTCAGCTCTTTGCATCAGGTGGCTAAAGTATTGGAGTTTCAGCCTCAGCATCAGTCCTTGCAATGAATAGTCAGGATCGATTTCCTTTAGGACTGATTGGTTTGATCTCCTTGCTGTCCAAGGGACTCTCAAGAGTCTTCTCCAACAGCACAGTTCAAAAACATCAATTCTTTGGTGCTCAGCCTTTTTAATAGTCCAACTCTCACATTCATACATGACTGCTGGAAAAACCATAGCTTTGACTATCTGGACTTTTGTTGGTAAAGTAATATCTCTGCTTTGTAATATGCTGCCTAGGTTTGTCAGAGCTTTGCTTCCAAAGAACAAAGCATCTTTTGATTTCATGGCTGCAGTCACCATCTGTATTGATTTTGGAGCCCCCCAAAATAAACTCTTTCCCTATTTCCATTGTTTCTCCATCTATTTGCCATGAAGTGATGGGACCAGATGCCATTGTCTTAGTTTTCTGAATGTTGACTTTTAAGCCATCTTTTTCACTCTCCTCTTTTACTTTCATCAAGAGGCTCCTCAGCTCCTCTTCGCTTTCTGCCATAAGGGTGGTGTCATCTGCATATCTGAGGTTATTAATATTTCTCCTGGCAATCTTGATTCCAGCTTTTGCTCCATCCAGCACAGCATTTCACATGATATACTCTGCACATAAGTTAAATAAGCAGGGTGACAATACACATCTTGCTGTACTCCTTTCCCAATTTGGAACAAGTCTGTTCCATATCCAGTTCTAACTGTTGCTTCTGGACCTACATACGGGTTTTGCAGGAGGCAGGTCAGGTGGTCTGGTATTCCCATCTGTTTAAGAATTTTCCAGAGTTTGTTGTGATCCACACAGTCAAAGGCTTTGGAGTAGTCAATGAAGCAGAAGTAGGTGTTCTTCTGGAATTCGCTTGCTTTTTCTGTGATCTAATGTATGTTGTCAATTTGATCTCTAGTTTCTCTGCCTTTTCTAAGCCCAGCCTGAACATCTGAAAGTTCTCGATTCATGGACTGTTGAAGCCTGACTTGGAGAATTTTGAGCATTACTCTGCTAGCATGTGAAATGAGTGCAGTTGTGCAGTAGTTTGAATGAGTGAAATGTGCAGTAGTTTTATAGTGTAATCTATAAAAATACTGAATTACTATGCTGTACACCTGAAACTGATATAAGATTGCAAATCAACTATATACCAATGAAAAAGTGGCCTAAATCTGTTCTCTGTGGTTCTGCTTTTTCATGTCTTACTATAAGTAAACTCCCCTTCCCTACCCCACCCCCTACAGGAATCTGGAGCTTCTTGCATTGAAAAAAAGCAGATCTGCTTCCTAGATTTGCACTTATACCAGTCTCTGTACTCACTGTTCTTTGCTTTGTGGGTTTTTGCATATTTATGGTATAAGATCATCTTCTGAAAGTGAGAATAGTAGTGAGAATGTCTGGAATTTAGATATAAAGGACAAGAATCTCTGACTATGGTCATGACTAAACAGCTTGCATTAAACTAACCATTCTACAAAAAATAACTATAAAACCTTGACAAAATACATAAAAGGAATATTCTAAGGCACTAGAAAGCAGTTAACACAGAAAAGACTTCAGGGGATAAAATTCCAAGAAGGGAGGAACATGGAAATGAGTTTCACATTCACATTGGGGGTTTTCCCCTGAGGAATAGCAATCAGTAGGGCAGGAATATGTAGATAGGAAGGCATTTGGGAAAGATTGGGGTGAAGGAAGAATACTGTCTCAGCAAAAAGCAGTAGATTCTCCTCAGACTGAACTGAGGAGATAAAGGTTTTGTGCTTATGGCCAGTAAGGCACTTGGGGTTTGAGAAACAAATTCTAGAAAAGGAGGACCACAGAGAAGGAGGATCAAAGGGTAATATAATCTCCTTTCAAGGCATTTTTGATGTCTCAGCCAGCCATTCACATACAAGATAAGATTTCAAAAAAATCTAGCAGAAAGCAGAAATTGAGAGTCTAAAGTGCTGAGCAGATGTTTTAGGAGTCATGATTTTCAGAGTACAAAAATAGGAATTCAGGGATCCTAAGGTGGAGGTATCCTAAAAACAGTCCAGGTTTGCAGCTGAGATCTCAGAAAGGTCATATTCCCAAGTAAGAGTCACATCCAAGAAATAAGAGCAAAAGTGGTTAAGGTTGTTTTTACAACATGAATCCTTAAATGGGATCAAACTGATCTGTTTTTACTCTATCTGCTACTTGAGGGAAAATTAACCTTTGTTGCATTACTATATCCATTGTCTTTATGATGTTAAAAATATAATGTGCAGCATTCAATTAAAAATATGAAAGTATATGAAGAAAGAGGACAAACAGTCAAGAACCAAGAGAAGAAAAAATCAACAGATAACGTGCTCACAAGATACTGAAATATTTTCTGAATAATGTTGTTTTTAACCTGAAAATAAATAGAATATTTAGAAATGTTTGCAAATTAGTAAATAAAATTTGGGCTCTACTTGCTAAAGAGTCTTTTTGGTTAATAGTTTTTATAGTCTCAGAAATTTCTTCAGGGCCTTTTTCGTATCTTTGTTGCTAAGACTATATATTGTTGGATTAAGAAGTGGGGTGACAACAGAATAAAACAGAGTCACAGTCATCTGCATTCTAGCACCATGATCAGATGCTGGGCTCCCATACATAACCACTACTGAACCACAGAACAGTGAAACCACAGTCAGATGAGACCGCAGGTTGAGAAAGCCTTTCTTTGTCCAGCTGCTGAAGGAAATTTCAATATAGCTTTTATGACCAAAGCATAGTACCCCATAATGAAGAGAAAGAGAATGATGAGGGGAATAGGACTTAGAGTGGAGAAGACAAGCTCCATCACAGGAGCTTTTATGCAGGTGAGTGCTAGAAGAGGACCTGGGTCACACAGGAAATGGTCAATGATCCTGGATCCACAGAAGGACATTTGGAAGATGATGATGATGGGAATCAAAAACCAGAGAAAACCAAGTACCCAGCAGCTGATCACAAAATTGGTGCAGAGATGTCCAGTCATGAGGGTGGGGTAGTGTAGAGGTCAGCAGATGGCAAGGTATCCATCAAATGCCATAATAGCCAAGAAAAAGCTTTCTGTAGAACCCAAGGAGAAGAAAAAGTAGAACTGGAGAAGGCAACCAGAGAAGGAGATGAGCTTGTTGTCAGAGAGGAAGTTGGCCAACACGTTGGGGACAGTGGAGGTGACATACCAGATCTCCAGGAAGGAGAAGATGGCGAGCTGGATGTACATGGGGGTGTGGAGTCTCTGATCCCAGCACACAGCACAGATGATCAAACCGTTGCCCATGAGGGTCAGGAGGTAGACAGCAGAGAAGAGCACAAAGAGGAGAATCTTCCCCTCCCTGGGGCAAGGGAAGCCCAGGAGGATGAAGCCAGTGATGGTGCTGGAGGTGTTGGGAGTGCTGGATATTTTCATGAGTCTGCGAGCTGTGAAAGAACCAGCAAATATCAAATGAGTTTGCATAGAGACATGAGGACTCAGATTTATACTTAAATCTTCCTGGGAAAGATATAAGGACTTGCATGCCTGAATGCTAAGTCACTTTAGTCATGTCCAACTCTTTGCGACCCGAGGGACAGTAGCCCACCAGGCGCCTCTGTCCATGGGATTCTCTAGGCAAGAATACTAGGACGGGTTTCCATGCCCTCCTCCAGGGGATATTCCTGACCCAGGAATCGAACTCACATCTTTTATGTCTCCTGCACTGACAGGCAGGTTCCTTAACACTAGTGCCACTTGGGAAGGCCATAAGGACTTATATATCAATGATTTTTTCTTGAGAGATGAAATATTGACCTGGGTTTCCTCTTTATTCTCATTCATATTTTCATCCTGGATCCAGAAAAGTTCTGGATCCAGAATAGATAAGCCCTTCTAGGAAAGGGTTGTAGCAGTTTTTGAAGATTATATAGACTTAATAGAGAATATACATATATTATCTTTAGGGCTTCCCAGGTGGCGCTAGTGGTAAAGAACCCATCTGCCAATGCCAGAGACATAAGAGGCAAAGTGTTCAATCCTAGGGTCAGGAAGATCCCCTGGTGGAGGGCATGGCAATCCACTCCAGTATTCTTGCCTGGAGAATCCCCAGGGATAGAGGAGCCTGATGAGCTACAGTCCAAAGGGTCACAAAGAGTCAGACACGACTGAAGTGACTTAGCATTTTTGCATACAAATATTACATTTAATAGAGTCTATCTATCTACCAACCAACCTACAGGTCTATTGTCACAAAAATGGAATGGATTTCTTCCACTTTTCAAAGAGGTGACATCATTGCAGTTGTGTCAGAAGTTGAATCAAACTATGTTGCACATTTATACATTATCTTACAGGGTTCTGATTGATTTCAAGATCAATGTGCAAGATTATTTAACAAAAGTATTCTCATTTAGAACAACAGAAAAAGACATGTTGCAGGTATGCAATCTTTTAAAGCTACTCTGCCTTGAGATGCTCCAAGTAGTTACTGGAGGATAAGCAAAATTTTAGTTCTGAATCCTTACAAATCCACTGCTACTAGAATATTTAGAATTCCATGTTAGCAGTAATATTCATAACTTATATCATTGGGATAGAAATATATCAATAACTGTAGCTTGGAAAATTTCATATCTCTGTTCCAGGTAAATACAGACCTATGTTGCCATGTAACATAAATTAATGGAACTTTTGGAATTACTTCCTTTATGTGACTTTTGAAGCAGCCTTTATTTCAAACTAAATGATTTAACTTATTAATTTCATATTGTTTTACACTAATTATCTGTAATCATCAGATTGCAATCATCAGATCAACTACAGGAAATCAACCTTGATTTCTATTGCGTTAGAAAGGCAATCCTAGTCATTCACGGTGGACCAGCGTGTAAGAATTATTAACAGAGCATGTGAAAAAGGTCTGTACTTACCTGGAACAGAGAGATGAAATTTTCCAAGCTATAGTTATTGATATATTTCTATCCCAATGATATGAGCTATGAATATTACTGATAACATGGAATTCTAAATATTCTAATAGCGGTGGATTTGTAAGGATTCAGAACTAAAATTTTGCTTATCCTCCAGTAACTACTTGGAGCATCTCAAGGCAGAGTAGCTTTTAAAGTTTGCATATCTGCAACATGTCTTTTTCTGTTGTTCTAAATGAGAATACTTTTGTTAAATAATCTTGCACATTGATCTTGAAATCAATCAGAACCTTATGAGATAACGTATACATGTGCAATATAAAGAAAAGCTATGTTCCCTACCCCTTGTTCTACTGTAAATCCATATTTTGGTTTTGAAGTTTGACACAGGGACTCAGGAAGTCTAATAATTTCCTACCAGAAATATTCAATTTCTGAGAAACCTCCAGGATCAGAAGCAAAAGGTGGTGGCAGCAAGGTGTCATCCCTTCTCATGTAAAGGTATGGTTGCTTACATTAGCGTTGGAGGAGGAAGAGAACTGTGTTGGTTGGAGGCAGGGGAACAAGGCTGTGGGAGAGATTATAATACAATACATATTCTTTAAAAACCCTTTCTGGGTCATTTTAAACAGGATTCCCTGATTCATATCGCATGAGGGATGCTTGGGGCCAATAAAATTCTTGCAGATATGCCAGGTTGTCTTTTAGAGTATATAACTGGACTGGAATAGGATTTAAAGGACTCTATTTGGTGAAGGGAAGAGTGTGTAGGTTCTGGTACTTATACCATGCAATTCCATTTACTGTCTTTCCTCTTTTGCTTTTAAAGTCAGTTTCCTAGGGGCCCAGTAAATTTCTGAGACCACACATTCATTTTTTTATAAAGGAGAGTTGAAGGAAGATGGCAGAAGAGTATAACATCTGAGTGACTTTTAAGTCACTCTGTACCGGTTTCACTCATGATCAATGACAGTAATCATTTACCCTATTTTTGCTTCTCACCCTGGCTTTTGTAGTGTAGTTACAAAGTTGTATCAGTCGCATGAGCCCATTGATTAGTAAAGAATAAAATTAGCGATGCAAAGGATTAATTCTGCTATGTGAAAAGGTCCTTAATGAGTTCTAAGTATTTTAGAATCTAAAGATAAATCTAAGATTTGCCAGCCAGGATTAGCCCTAACTTTGCCAGAATCCTTTGCTCTACGTTAACACTGCAGGCTGATGCTCATTATGAAATGTCCTAACAAAGTCTGTGTCTGTGCAAAAAAAGCATAAGTCTATAATTCTTGTACTGATTCAGAGGAAAGTATTATGATCAATGAAAAAGAATTATTAAGTATTTTTGACCAGGTTTGCTTTGCTGGTGTTCCTGAAATTTCATTTTAGGAGTAAGCATCCGCTCAACAATCACATAATTTGACCTATTCAATTGAATGTTGAATAACCTTTTTGGTGAAATTTGTGTCAGTGTAGTTTTTCTCCATTATTTAACCCTCACATTGAGTCCACCAGAAATTATTGTTACTTTTTCCCATGTCTAACGCTCTCGTGTTTAAGCTCTCATCTTTTCTTCCCTGGATCACTGTGACGCTGTCCTCACTGGCTTCCTGTTTCCACTCTTGCCTCTAGATAATGTGTTATCCCTGTCACGGCCAGAGCACTCTTTAAAACAGAAAATCAAGTCAGTCCCTTTTCTTGTGCACATACTTCAGTTAGCTTCCCAATGCACTGAAAATAAAATCTTCACACCACACTATTAGATGACCCCTTGTAACATCTCCAACCTCATCTCATGGCTGTATTAATCAATCATATACATTCTATATCTCTCAAACACATACATACACACACACGTTAGAAACACATACTCTGTTTTGCAAAGGACTCTGAAGTTTGAATTTAATATAACTCTGATGTGTTATATTAACACAGTTTCTGAGTAACAGAAAGTTAGTCTTCTATTCATTTTTTAATTTAAATTCAAAATATAAGAATTCTTAGCTCACTGTCTATACAAGAATGGGCAGCAGGCCAGATCTGGACCATTGGCCATAATTTGATGACTCCTGTTCCATGCATTTTTAAGGATAGGAAAGCAATGATAATCACTTTACTGTGAAACAATAGAATTCTTGGTCCAGCAAGAATCTTATTAGATAGGAAGGGAGGAGACCACTAGAGGCAGCTAGAATCAGCCTAGTCTTCTCAGGTAGCACCTTTGGGCCAGCTTCAGCTTATTAGAAAGATGAGCTTCTAAAGCCATTTGCCTTCTTTCAGTTTCTAGAAATAGCCAAGTACTTTTCTGACCCAGGGTCTTTGTTCTTATTGTCCTCCATGGTCATTCTTAATTCCTAGTTCTCAGCACAGTATGAGGAAGATAGTATATATTTATAATTTTTTTGGAAAGAAATGATTGTCCTCACTGTTACCAACATAGAGAATATAGATAGATAATATAGAGATATCTACCAATTACTTTCTTTGAGCTTCATAGAGCCTGTGAGATGAAGTTTTAGGAAATAAATTATATAAGAAAGGGCTCCAAATGATCTAAGACTAGGAGAGTATTGGCCCAGACATGAGAGGAATCCATTTAAAGGAAGTAACGGAAGCTAAGTTTCTGTGTGGAACAATGTGTCCCATCCCAGGTGGCTTACTCTGTATTGCTAGAGATAATAATGGACCCCGGCTGTAGATGTTAAAATAGGAGATAGGGAGGGTAGGATGGAAATTCCAGGTTTAGCATCATGACAGATTTGCTTAGTGGCTCTAGTGGAGTCTTCAACTGTCTATAAACTTTGGTTTCTTTATGTGAAAAGGGAGTAAGGTTATATAATTTTTAATAACCTTTCATTATAACATGCTTACTCCTATTCCAAGTATACTACACGCACACATGATATGAAGGTTTTATAGATCTAGAGGTGATATTTTATTTACATGTATCTCTCAGATGAGAAAATCCGTTAGTCTGTCACGTTTACATGAGGCAAAAATATCCAGGTGATTCCCTTTAGGGCAATTCTCCTACTTTGAGAGTCTGACAAAGCTGCTCTAGAAAATAAGGAAAGTGTGAAAAATGATTCTCTGTGTGTCATCACCATTTCATGCTCAACCTAACTATAAATTGTCAGTGGGTGAAAGATATTTTGAATAAAACATATCATTTGTTACTCACCTTTTATTACTTCACTCCTTTGTACAGAAGAGCTGTGGTGTTCACTTGACACAAGGGGAAGCTGGAGCTGTTCAGAGAGGCAGGACAGTTCCCCTGAATTAGCTGCAGAAAGTTCTGTGGCAGAGGGAGTAGAAATATGCATACGGAGGTGTCAAAGTTGTGTTATGTATGCAGGATGTTTGGACTGAGTTTATTAACAAAGCCAAGCAAGATAAACTACTCCCTCACCTCCATGCTGTCTTGGAAAGGTTGGGTTAAACCCACTCTAGATTAGTCAGATTTTCAGATGTAATATATAAGATGAAGGAAAGATATTTCTCTGAAATTTTGCTTTCCCCCCAGGGCTAGTCCACAGAGGCACAATGGGGTAGAAGCATCATGCCCTGATCTCACAATAGCACATCCATCTGCTTCATTTGGTTTGGTCAGGAGATGTCACAGCTGTCTCATTTCTGCAATGCTTTTGAAAACAAGAAAAGCTCTCATTTCTGAGAAGTGGCAGGCAGTTAAAGCATAACAGAAGAGCAAAGGATTTGGAGTAAGTAGTTGAGGGTATGATATACAACATATAAACTATTTCTAGTTCTTCCAACTGTAAAATGGGTACAGTAGTACTTTCAGCAAAGTACTTTCACCAAAGTACTGAGGATTCTGAATGATAAAACATGTGGAACCTTGTCTAGGGCCTGACACACTGTAATGCATAGGAATTTTTAGCTGTATAATATACAGCTGAAGCAAAGTAAAATGAAGCTTTACTTAGAGGATAGTAGTTTTCTCACTCTTTTATACTTATTTCTCCTCTAAGCATTATACCATCTCCTTTCTTGAACAAGAGGACTATCCAGACCTGAAGTTTCTCTGAGTGTTCTGGTCTTCCTGGAGAGGAGAGTTGGTCTTCTCTACAGAAACCATCAAGGGGTGAAGGAGTAGAAACTGGGTGAATATCTTCCTGTGCTTGCTGAAGGATGCGAAAATTATAAGCAGAGACTCCAGAGAGTGAGAATCCATGAGGATCTATTTACCACTTCCAGAAGGATCTCTGTGTTAGGAGACTGTTCTTACTAGTTATTCACTTCCTCTGGGACCTGTCATCTCAGGAGACTGTGGTCCTTCTACCTTTGTCTCCCAATAGAGTAGAAAACATTACTTTTTCCAGCCCCAAACTTCTCAGTGATGGCATGAGATTTCATCAATCTTTTGCCAATATGAGCCAACTCAGAGTGCTGTTCAAGGGAAAGTCTATTAAAAAAACAGTGTGGTGGCTGTTATATAGAAGATGTTCCTGGGCCTCTAGTTCAGTTCAGTTCAGTTGCTCAGTCGTGTCCAACTCTCCCCGACCCCATGAATCACAGCACGCCAGGCCTCTCTGTCCATCACCAACTCCCGGAGTTCACTCAAACTCATGTCCACAGAGTAAGTGATGCCATCCAGCCATCTCATTCTCGGTCGTCCCCTACTCCTCCCGCCCCCAACCTTTCCCAGCATCAGAGTCTTTTCCAGTGAATCAACTCGTCGCATGAGGTGGCCAAAGTATTGGAGTTTCAGCTTTAGCATCAGTCCTTCCAGTGAACACCCAGGATTGATCTCCCTTAGAATGGACTGGTTGGATCTCATTGCAGTACAAGGGACTCTCAAGAACATTCTCCAACACCACAGTTCAAAAGCATCAATTCTTTGGCGATCAGCTTTCTTCACAGTCCAACTCTCACATCCATACATGACCACGAAAAACCATAGCCTTGACTAGACGGACCTTTGTTGGCAAAGGAATGTCTCTGCTTTGTAATATGCTATCTAGGTTGGTCATAACTTTCCTTCCAAGGAGTAAGCGTCTTTTAATTTCATGGCTGCAGTCAGCATCTACAGTGATTTTGGAGCCCCCAAAAATAAAGTCTGACACTGTTTCCACCGTTTTCCCATCTATTTCCCATGAAGCGATGGGACCAGATGCCATGATCTTTGTTTTCTGAATGTTGAGCTTCAAGCCAAACTTTTCACTCTCCTCTTTCAATTTCATCAAGAGGCTTTTGAGTTCTTCTTCATTTTCTGCCATAAGGGTAGTGTCATCTGCATATCTGAGGTTATTGATATTTCTCCCAGCAATCTTGATTCCAGTTTGTGCTTCTTCCAGCCCAGCGTTCCTCATGATGTATTCTGCATATAAGTTAAATAAGCAAGGTGACAATATACAGCCTTGACATACTCCTTTTCCTATTTGGAACCAGTCTGTTTTATTCCATGTACAGTTCTGACTGTTGCTTCTTGACCTGCATACAGGTTTCTCAAGAGGCAGGTCAGGTGGTCTGGTATTCCCATCTCTTTCAGAATGTTCCACAGTTTATTGTGATCCACACAGTCAAAGGCTTTGGCATAGTCAATAAAGCAGAAATAGATGTTTTTCTGGAACTCTCTTGCTTTCTCCATGATCCAGAGGATGTTGGCAATTTGATCTCTGGTGCCTCTGCCTTTTCTAAAATCTGCTTGAACATCTGGGAGTTCACAGTTCACATATTGCTGAAGCCTGGCTTGGAGAATTTTGAGCATGATTTTACTAGCGTGTGAGATGAGTGCCATTGTGCGGTAGTTTGAGCATTCTTTGGCATTGCCTTTCTTTGGGATTGGAATGAAGACTGACCTTTTCCAGTCCTGTGGCCACGGCTGAGTTTTCCAAATTTGCTGGCATATTGAGTGCAGCACTTTCAAGCATCATATTTCAAGATTTGAAATAGCTCAACTGGAATTCCATCACCTCCACTAGCTTTGTTAGTAGTGATGCTTTCTAAGGCCCACTTGACTTCACATTCCAAGATGTCTGGCTCTAGATCAGTGATCACATTATCGTGACTATCTTGGTCATTAAGATCTTTTTTGTACAGTTCTTCTGTGTATTCTTGCCACCTCTTCTTAATATCTTCTGCTTCTGTTAGGTCCATACCATTTCTGTCCTTTATCGAGCCCATCTTTGCATGAAATGTTCCCTTGGAATCTCTAATTTTCTTGAAGAGATCTCTTGTTTTTCCTATTCTGTTGTTTTCCTCTATTTCTTTGCACTGATCACTGAGGAAGGCTTTCTTATCTCTCCTTGCTGTTCTTTGCAACTCTGCATTCAGATGCTTATATCTTTCCTTTTCTCCTTTGCTTTTCACGTCTCTTCTTTTCACAGCTATTTGTAAGGACTCCTCAGACAGCCATTTTGCCTTTTTGCATTTCTTTTCCATGGGGATGGTCTTAGTCCCTGTCTCCTGTACAATGTCACGAACCTCCGTCCAGAGTTCATCAGGCACTCTATCAATCAGATCTAGTCCCTTAAATCTATTTCTCACTTCCACTGTATAATCATAAGAGATTTGATTTAGGTCATATCTGAATGGTCGAGTGGTTTTCCCTACTTTCTTCAATTTAAGTCTGAATTTGGCAATAAGGAGTTCATGATCTGAGCCATAGTCAGCTCCTCGTCTTGTTTTTGCTAACTGTAGAGCTTCTCCATCTTTGGCTGCAAAGAATATAATCCATCTGATTTCGGTGTTGACCATCTGGTGATGTCCACATGTAGAGTCTTCTCTTGTGTTGTTGGAAGAGGGTGTTTGCTATGACCAGTGCGTTCTCTTGACAAAACTCTATTAGCCTTTGCCCTGCTTCATTCCGTGCTCCAAGGCCAAATTTACCTGTTACTCCAGGTGTTTCTTGACTTCCTACTTTTGCATTCCAGTCCCCTATAATGAAAAGGACATCTTTTTTGGGTGTTAGTTCTAAAAGGTCTTGTAGGTCTTCATAGAACCGTTCAACTTCGGCTTCTTCAGCGTTACTGGTTGGGGCATAGGCCTGGATTACTCTAATATTGAATGGTTTGCCTTGGAAACGAACAGAAATCATTCTGTCGTTTTTAAGATTGCATCCAAGTACTGCATTTCGGACTCTTTTGTTGACCATGATGGCTACTCCATTTCTTCTAAGGGATTCCTGCCCACAGTAGTAGATATAATGGTCATCTGAGTTAAATTCACCCATTCCAGTCCATTTTAATTCACTGATTCCTAGAATGTCTATGTTCACTCTTGTCATCTCCTGTTTGACCACTTCCAATTTGCCTTGATTCATGGACCTAACATTCCAGATTCCTATGCAATATTGCTCTTTACAGCACCAGACCTTGCTTCTATCACCTGTCACAACCACAACTGGGTATTGGTTTTGCTTTTGCTCCATCCCTTTATTCCTTCTAGAGTTATTTCTCCACTGATCTCCAGTAGCATACTGGGCACCTACCGACCTGGGGAATTCCTCATTCAGTATCCTATCATTTTGCCCTTTGATACTGTTCATGGGGTTCTCAAGGCAAGCATACTGCAGTGGCTTGCCATTCCCTTCTCCAGTGGACCACATTCCGCTGTGGTCCATGTGATCAGATCGACTAGTTTCCTGTGATTATGATTTCCGTGTGTCTGCCCTCTGATGCCCCCTCGCAATACCTACCGTCTTATTTGGGTTTCTGCTACCTTGGGCGTGGGATATCTCTTCACAGCTGCTCCAAGAAAGCGCAGCCGCTGCACCTTACCTTTGATGAGGGGTAGCTCCTCAAGGCCGCCCCTCCTGACCTTGAACGTGGAGAAGCTCCTCTCGGCCCTCCTGCGCCCGCTCAGCCACCTCGTATTGGACCTGGGGCAGCTCCTCTCGGCCGCTGGCCCTGGCCTCAGGCGTGGGGTAGCTCCTCACGGCTACCCTTCTTTGCCTGGTCGGTTGTGCAGGGCCGGCATCTCTCGCGTCTGAGGCGCCGGGGCGGGGCCGGCGTCTCTCGCGTCTGAGGCGCCGGGGCGGGGCCGGCGTCTCTCGCGTCTGAGGCGCCGGGGCGGGGCCGGCGTCTCTCGCGTCTGAGGCGCCGGGGCGGGGCCGGCGTCTCTCGCGTCAGTGCCGCGGGGGCGGGGCCGGCGTCTCTCGCGTCAGCGCCGCGGGGGCGGGGCCGGCGTCTCTCGCGTCAGCGCCGTGGGGGCGGGGCCGGCGTCTCTCGCGTCTGCGCCGCAAAGAGGTTCGGCCGTTAGGTGCTACCCCACGCCCGAGGCGGGTTTTGGGAACAAAGTCTTCTCTGATTCTCCTGAAGGAAGAGATGGATTGGAGGTATGATGTGACTTCAGTCATAGAGGGCTGTGCAGTTACTCCAAGAATCAATCCCCTTCCAGGACCTCCCTGTTTGTATTATAGATCTACCCTTTCTCATTTGTGGTTGAGCCCTGTGAGTCTCAAACTGGTGTCTCAAGCAGGTGTCTTGATGGTTAACTTAGGTCCAAGAGAAGCCAGAGCAGAACATTCCTTAGCTCTACTCAGGGTTGCATCAGGGAGTTGGATCTAAGATTTTCTGGTCTTGACAGAGGTACAGGTATTTTAGCACAACCCATTTCTTGTCCCTCTGTCCCATTTGTGAAGGAGTTTCATGTCAATGACTTATCAGGTCATTTAACTTCCTTGTTTGAACTGCTTTGATGTTTCCCTCTGTTTACAACATGAGATTTGAAATTGGCAAACAAGGACCATTGCAATTTAGCTGTAACTATTGTTACCGTTGTTGTTAAAGTTAAAATATATATATATAGTTATAACTTTTTTATTATATTGAAGTATAACTGATTAAAAATGTTGTGATAGTTTCAGATGGGCAGCAAAGAAGTCAAGCTATGCATCTACCCATATCCATTCTTCCCCAAAGTCCCTTCCCATCCAGGCTGCCACATGATATTGAGCAGAGTTTCCTGTGCTAAAGAGTAGGTCCATATTTTATATTTTTAGTCATTTCCCCACTATTTCTTACAGAAGTCCTTGTGTCACAGTTGGATTGAATTGCTTAGACACACAGTGGAATATTGTATATTTCGGTGGGGTGAATAATTTTACCCTCTGAAATGCAGACAAAAACACTGTGAATTGATGACTACCAGTGGGAGAGTTCAGCCCTGTGGAGTGAGGATCCCAGGAGATTAACTTAATCATGCAGAAGGGAGATAACTTATGAAATGTTCTCTTTGCTTTCTTTCTTTCCTTTTCTTTTTTTGTAGCCTCTCCTGTCATTGTTTCCCCCAGCTCAAAATATTTTCTCATAGAATTCTTGAAGATGGTATTAGTGCATTGTAACAGAACTCATCGGTTGCCAGTCCATATTCCCTTTGTATTTTCTCCTCCTTTCCACTTCAGTGCAATTGCAAGCTTCTACATTTGTTTTCCTGAGAGTTTTTTCATAACTGGGAAACCTGCTTTGGCTGCCCATTTTTCTTTCTTCCAGGCTGGAAGTTAATAACCTCCACACTTCCTGAAACCCTCAACTATGGACAGATTGGAATTGGAGTTTCAGTATCCCAGCTCCTTTAGCAAAATATTTGGATAAGTCTGGAATGTCTAATTGCCTACCTTGGGATCCTCCAGAGGGATTAGCTACATTTGCTCCCAATGGGAGTTGCTTTGACTATTTACCCTTTGTTGGAAGACTTCTCTTCCTTATTTGACTTTTCTCTATCAGTCTTCCCTTCATTACCTAAATGAACTCTGCATTTGAATCATTGTCTCAGGATTTATTTTTGGGGAGACCAATAAAGACATAGGGGCTGGTATATTTGGTCTAGCCACCATTTGTGACACTTTTAGATAATCAAGTTTGTATCCAGTTTCAAACAAATTAAAATTTTTTCCCATTAAGCTTTTTAACAGCTTAAAAATTGATATTGTCAGGTGGGTGCTATTTGTTATAATGGTTCCTTTAAGAGTACTATCATCAAACAGATTAATCATTATAAAAAAATGTTTAACTCAGTCACAGAAAGGAATGATGTACTGAAATACGCTACAACTTGGGCGACTTTGAGAACTTTATGCTTAGTAAAGGAAGGCAGTCACAGAAAGTCACATGTTGTATGATTTCTTCATATGGGCCGTCCAGAGTAGGCAAAGCCATAGAGACAGGGAGCAGATTAGTGGCTGCCAGGCAATGTAGGGGGGTGAGAATGGGAAGTGACTTACTGTAACGGATATAAGGTGTTATTCTGGGGTTATGAACAAGCTTTGAAATTACAGAAGAGTGGTGACTGCACCATACTGTGAATGCACTGCTGCTGCTGCTAAGTCACTTCAGTCGTGTCCGACTCTGTGTGACCCCATAGACGGAAGCCCACCAGGCTCCCCCATCCCTGGGATTCTCCAGGCAAGAACACTGGAGTGGGTTGCCATTTCCTTCTCCCATGTGTGAAAGTGAAGTCGCTCAGTCGTGTCCGACCCTTAGCGACCCCATAGACCGCAGCCTACCAGGCTCCTCCATCCATGGGATTTTCTAGGCAATAGTACTGGAGTGGCTTGCCATTGCCTTCTCCGGTGAATGCACTAAATGCCACTAAATTGTATACTTTAAGATGGCTGATTATAAGTTAAATGAATTTTGCCTCAATTAAAAACATTAGATCCTAAAATTAATCTAAAAATAAGAGTACTATCATCAAAACACCACCTATCTGCAGTCAGGCCTTTTTACTGTGGAAGATGGAACATGCACATAGATTTTCCAGGTAAAGGAATAATGGATTCATGTGACAGGTCACTGATTTTTTTCTCTTAATTGGTTATTAGCAATAAGCTTTCTTATAAGAGAAGTTTCAGAAGATAGTATTCCACTGAAGACACAGCTTGATTAACACACCCCTTGTGAGCATAATGCTGTTGCCTCTTCTCTTAGAGAGCCCAAAAGATTGCTGTATGACTCAGTGGCGGATGTCTGAAGTATAGAACCATTTTCTCGTAGAGCATGTGCAGTAGAGATTACTTCATTCTGTAGCCAAGCCATTTGGTTTCTGAAGAGCTTTCAAGTTGTGTTTTTATAGACCATTTTCCTAGAATGTCTATACCACTGGTTAATTCAATACTATAAATGATTACAGAATGATATCACTATTTTTTTCATACTCCTGTCTGGGGTCAGATTACCCATCATCATTTTCTGGTTTTAAATCCTGATGGACAGGGAGGCCTGGCGTGCTGTGATTCATGGGGTCGCGGAGAGTCGGACACGACTGAGCGACTGAACTGAACTGAACTGAATGGTTGGTTGGAGGAGCCTGGCGGGCTATACTCCATGGGGTTGCAAAGAGTTGGACACTGCTGAGCACACACACCCACATGGTTAGTTTGAGTAAATCTTTTCCTCGTTTTCTTCATTCTTTTTTCCCCTTTCCCCTTCCCTTTCCCTTTCTCTGTTTCCCTCCTTCCCCCTCTTGTTCTCTTCCTCCCTCCCTGTCCCTCTTTCTCTTCTTCCTCACTGACTCACTTTCTCCCCTCTTTTTGTGCCTTCTTCCATGCTCTGTGGGCTTCCCTTTTGGCTCAACTGGTAAGGAATCTGCCTGCAATGTGGGAGACCTGGGTTCAATCCCTGGATTGGGAAGATCCCCTGGAGAAGGGAAAGGCTACCCACTCTAGTATTCTGTCCTGGAAAATTTCATGAACTGTATGGTCCATGATGTGGCAAAGAGTTGGACATGACTGAGAGACTTTCACTTCCACTTCCCATGCTGTGTGCTTAGTTGCTCAGTATCCTAATCTTTGTGACCCCATGGACTGTAGCCTATCAGGCTCCTCTGTCCATGGGGATTCTCCAAGCCAGAATACTGGAGAGGGTTGCCATGCTCTCCCCCAGGGGATCTTCCCAATCCAGGGATCGAATCCCCGTCTCCCTCATGGCAGGCAGATTCTTTACTGTGTGAGCCACCAGGGAAGCCCAAGAATACTGAAGTGGGTAGCTTATACCTTCTGCAGGGGATCTTCCCGATCCAGGAATGGAACCAGGGTCTTCTGCATTGCAGGTGGATTATTTACCAGCTGAGCTACCAGGGAAGCCTTCCTTCTTCCAAACATACATACATAATATATATTTATACATATTTTCTTTATGCATACATCTGTTGATGGACATTTAAGTTGTTTTCATATCTTAGCTATTGAGAACAGAGCTACAATGAACACGGTAGTGCAGATGTCTCTTCAAGGTATTGATTTCAATTTCTTTGGATTAGTAGTCAGAAGAGGGATTCTTGGATCATATGGTACTTGTAGTTTTAATTATTTGAGGAAGCTTTGGATTGCCTGTTGATAGTCCTATCTTTTGTTTATCACTTTATCTCCATCCAGTGATTAAAAGGAAGTTAATTTATAAATAAACTTAATAAGTAAATAAGTTTAATGAGTAAATGAGCTTAATAAGTAAAACACTCTCTTTTTAGATTTGTTGAATTTTGAGTTAAAGACTGCCCATAAACCCCTCTGGTGTAACTACTCCTTCATTCCCTCCCTAAGCAAAAATAGAGAATAATCTTTATAAAAATAAATGCTGATTGTTTAGGATTTAACAGTAATTAGAACAGCTTGTGGATTTTAGAAATGTTAGGTTTAATTTTACCTTTTACATAGAGGGGGCTGAGGCTCAGAGGATTTTAATCACTTTCTGACAATGCACAGCCAGTAAAAGACAAAACTGGAATTCAAATCTCGATCATGGGTGTTTGGGTCCATTGCTCTTTGAGCCTGTGTCAATGAGTTGTTGGGGCAATGACTGCATTCTTGTGTGTTGCCTGCACAGTTCACAACATATTTATCAATATTCAGTCCAACACTCTGTCCTTCTCTGGCTTCTTTTCTCACTTCTGCTTCATTTCCTTTCACACAACTGAGTGGTACTGGCTCTCTCTTTCTATGCTAATGACTCGTTCCTGAACATCTGCTGCACTATCCCAGCACGGGTGGCTCTGCGTATTCCAGTATTCTTGTGTTTGCTCATTCATGTCCTTATGTGCTTAGTTTTCATTTCTCCCTAACATTATTTATCACTTTCTTTGTGACATGGACCCACCGATGTTCTGTCCTGTACCCTCATTCCAGTCATAAATTACATATTTCATTCCTTGAGTTCTACTTCTAGGAGTTCAGTTAAAATGCAGAAAATAATCACATCATGATATTGGTATATTCTGTAGTGAAATCAGTCTCAAACCCTGTAATCTCTAACCTACTCAACAATAATCTGGATCTTACAGATCTTTATGGAATGAGAATTAATCAGAGCTCATGAATTGTCTTTGGATAGCCTGTAGCTAAGGCCACTTTTTTCTGTTGTATGGGAAAATAACCTCTTTTGACAATCCAAACTGACTTATTTTTATTCTTTATAAATCTCTAGTTATTAGTACAAGGAAAAATATTCAGTATGTGTAATAAAATTTTAGTAAAGATACTATAAGCACAAAATGAAATGGTAGAGAAAAATATTTGCAATGCACTTGACAGGTAAAGTGTTAATATCTAAAATAAAATATTTTTTTTGAGCAAAATATGAAAAATTAAAAATGGATAAAGACGTTAACAAGCAAAAAGTAGAGAAAATCCACTGGCCAATGTCATAAGGAAAAAAATGCTCAACTATCACTAGTAAAAGAAGTGGACTGTGTTTTAACCCACCAAACTGGCAAAATTTAAGGTAATTTTATTAGCTCCTAAGGGTGAATGGGTACTTATAGTGAAAACGTCATTGTGCATATCCTTGAGTGAAAGCAGTCTAACAATATCTAAATATTAAGTGTACTGATCTTTGATCCAAAAATATCAATACATTCCTAGAAATCTATCTTATAAAAATAAAGGTATAAGTAGTTTAGAATAAGGGCTTCCCTGGTGGCTCAGATGGTAAAGAACCTGCACGCAATGCGGCAGACCTGGGTTGGATCCCTGGATTGGGAAGATACCCTGGAGGAGGGCATGGCAACCCACTCCAGTATTCTTGCACGGAGAATCCCCATGGACAGAGGAGCCTGGCAAGCTACAGTCCATGGGGGTCACAAAGAGTCATGTGATTGTGTGTATAAGCATACAATTGCATGTGCATTAAGATTAATATGGAAGGATACACATTAGATTATTCATATTGATTATTTAGTTGTGAGGTAATTGTGGACAGAAGTAGGGAAAGAATAAAGGTAACAAGAGAGGAAAAGATCATGTACATGTACACCCATGTACACCCATGGCTGATCCATGTCAATATATGGCAAAAACCTCTACAATATTGTAATTAGCCTCCAATAAAAATAAATTAATTTTTAAAAATTAAGAAAAAATGAAGATGACGTGCAGAGAGGCAGCTTGTCTGTTGTGATCATATATGTAAAATTATATGTGTGTATGTTTACAATCATATGTATGTAAATCATATGCATTAATGCAAATTTTATACTCTGTCTATGTTATCCATATGCACATAAATACATCTAAAGAGATGAATAACTAAAATGTAATGATATGGAACCCTGGACAGTGGAATTGAGGTGACTGAAATATATTTATACTTTACTATTTAAAAAATGTTTAAAATGCCATAAGTGCTGGAGAGGATGTGGAGAAAAGGAAAAAGCTCTTGCACTGTTGGTGGGAGTTTAAACTGATACCACCACTGTGGAAGACAGTATGGAGATTCCTCTAAAAACTAGAAATAAAACCACCATATGACCCAGCAACCCTACTCCTAGGCATATACCCTAAGGAAACCAAAATTGAAAAGACACATGTATCCCATATGTAGTAAACAGTGCTGCTCATTGCAGCACTATTTATGATAGCTAGAACATGGAAGCAACCTAGATGTCCACTGACAGTTGAATGGATGAAGTTATGGTACATATACACAATGGAATATTACTCAGCCATAAAAAGGAACTCAAATGTGTCAGTTCTGATGAGGTGGATGAACTTAGAACCTATGATGGAGACTGAAGTGAGCCATAAAGAGAATTGAACACATATATACAGAATCTAAAAAAATGGTACTGAAGAATTTGTTTACAGGGCAGCAGTAGAGAAACAGACATAGAGAATAGGCTTATGAACATGGGGAGAGGGGAGGAGAGGGTGAGATGCATGGAAAGAGTAACATGGAAACTTACATTACCTTAAGTAAAATAAATAGCCAATGGGAATTTGCTGAATGACTCAGGAAACCCAAACAGGGGCTCTGTGTCAACCTAGAAGGGTGAGATGGGGCAGGAGATGGGAGGGAGTTTCAAAGGGGAGAGGATATATGTATACCTATGACTGATTCATGCTGAGGTTTGACAGAAAACAAGAAAATTCTGTAAAGAAATTATCCTTCAATTAAAAAATACATTAAAAATGTTTAAAATAAACAAGTATTATGTAAATAAGAAAGAGAATTAGGATATTTATTATCAAACAATTCCGTTCCGTTCCATCGCTCAGTCGTGTCCGACTCTTTGCAACCCTGTGGACTGTAGCCTACCAGGGTTCTCCGTCCACGGGATTCTCCAGGCAAGAATACTGGAGTGGGTTACCGTTTCCTTCTCCAGGGGATCTTCCCGACCCAGGGATCGAACCCGGGTCTCCCGCATTGGAGGCAGATGCTTTAACCTCTGAGCCAAATCAAACAATTACTATGTTACAAATGCATTTGAGATAAAATGCTGAATGTAAGCTGCTGTGCAAAGAGCTGAAGCAATTTTCAGCTTCCTTGCTTCCTACCCTCAGGGAAACCATATACTATACTGTTATTATATCATATTTTATATGATAAAATAATTACTTTGTCATATAATACAGTCAGATTTCTTTTGCTTGTAGTAGCAGTAAACTGTAAACCATGAGACAGGTTTTCTTTAAGCGATTCAGAGACCCTTTCTATGAATGTCTATCAGGGACACACATGATCTTTACCTTTGCCCTGTAGTCCATGAGCTATAGTTATCTGTGTGAAATACTTCATTCTCCTGCTATCTCACCACTTACCTTTCCATTGTTTGCATATACTGTTCCCCAGTTGACTCCTGTAACAACTAATCTCTCTTTTGGTCATAGCACATCTCACAGTTTTAATTTTTTCTCGTCCTACACTGTCAACTCCTTGAGGGACTGAAATGTGACTTACTGACTTATCTGATTTATTTCCTAGATATATACTTGACATATTACAAGTATTCACTAAATGCTTTTAATGAATTAGTGAACAATAAGGAATGCAAATGTAATAGCCCTGAAACTAGACCAATTAACACTTTACATGCTTGCTAAGTCGTTTCAGTTGTGTCCGACTCTTTGAGACCTTGTGAACTGTACCCACCAGGGACAGGCTCCTTTGTCCATGGGATTCTCCAGGCAAGAATACTGGAGTGAGTTGCCATGCCCTCCTCCAGAGGATCTTCCACACCCAGGGATTGAACCCAGGTCTCCCAGGTCTCCTACATTGGCAGGCGGGCTCTTTACCATTAGAGCCACCTGGTGGGACTAGGTGAACACTTTAACAAACACTTTAACAAACTTTACTTTCTCCCGCACATCTTCAGCTGTTGTTCAGTTGCTCAGTTGTGTCTGACTCTGTGACCCCACGGACTGCAGCATGCCGAGATTTCCTGTCCATCAGCATCTCCCGGAGCTTGCTCAACCTCATGTCCATTGAGTCAGTGATGCCACCCAACCATCTCATCCTCTGTCATCCCCTTCTCCTCCCGCCTTCCATCTTTCCCAGCATCAGGGTCTTCTTCAATGAGTTAGTTCTTCGCATCAGGTGGCCAAAGTATTGGAGCTTCAGCTGCAGCATCAGTCCTTCCAATGAATATCAGGAGTGATTTCCTTTTGAATTGAATGGTTGGATCTCCTTGCAGTCCAAGGGACTCTCAAGAGTCTTCTCCAACACCACAGTTCAAAAGAATCAATTCTTTTTCACTCAGCCTTCCTTATGGTCCAAATCTCACTTCCATACATGACAACTAGGAAAACCATAGCCTTGACTAGATGGACCTTTGTTGGTGAAGTAATGTCTCTGCTTTCTAATATGCTGTTTAGGTTTGTCATAGCTTTTCTTACAAGGAGCAAGTGTCTTTTAATTTCATGGCTGCACCATCTGCAGTGATTTTGGAGTCCCCCAAAATAGTCTGTCACAATTTCCATTGTTTCCCCATCTATTTCCCATGAAGTGATGGGACCAGATGCCATGATCTTCTTTTTTTGAATGTTGAGGTTTTTTTTTTTTTTCTTTTTTTATTTTTTCAAAAACAATTTTAGGAATCTTTACTTAAAAACAACCTTATCTTAAAGTGGAGTAACTTTGGTTTTACGAGCAGCAAGCAAAGTACAGAAGCAAAAATACATTACAGGAGCATTAAGTTCTACATTAGGTCACAGCGTCTAATCTGAAATCACACCCATAATATAATTTTTCAGGATATCTGGGAAATAGTTATTTCCCAGGATGTCTGAACCATAGCTACTCTATTTTGACTTTTAATTGTAAAAAAAAAAAAATTTTAATAGCCAAAGCAGATTTCACCATTAATGATGTCAGTGTTTTTCTAGGTATGAGAAGATGCAAGAATTGGAACTCATAAAACCTTTTTTCTGAAAAGATCTAACTATCTGAAGGCCTGTTCTGCTGAATGTTGAGTTTTAAGTAATCTTTTTCGCTGCTGTCTTTCACTTTAATCAAGAGGCTCTTTAGTTCTTCTTAGCTTTCTGCCATAAGGGTGGTGTCATCTTCATATCTGAGGTTATTGACATTTCTCCCTGCAATCTTGATTTCAGCTTGTGCTTCATCCAGCCTGGCATTTTGCATGATGTATTCTGCACATAAGTTATATAAGCAGGGTGACAATATACAGCCTTGACATACTCCTTTCCCAATTTTGAAATTGGAAAACATCTTCAGAGAACAAAACAATTTCCCATATTTTCTCTCCAGAACCAAGAAGTCTGAATGAAATGATGTTTGTGGGTTTTTGGATCCCGGCTCCTTTGTTTGCATTGGAAACAGCCTGTGCCTTGCCATAGATTCCCCAAGAAACCCAGGAATTGTGGGCGACTGTTTCTTAGGCTCCAGTTCTCATAAAACTTACCAGTAGAGCTATCATTATTATCTATAAAATTTTGTTTCAAAGATACCAAAGAGTGAAAATAAGTCTTTCTTCCTTCTTCAAGACATCCTCTTGTCAAATGTAACCATGGTTAGGTTTCTTATTTATCCTATGAAAGATATTCCTTTTTTTAAACCACAAGGACAAATTAATAATCTCATCAATAAATGACAACTTACATACTATGCATCATTTATTCACTTAATAACAAATATAAGTTGGAGGTAGTTCCGTATCTGTATATCTAAAATTCTCCCATTTAAGAAATGCTGCATCATATTCCATTGCATGAATGTCATACATATTGAAATATGTCTCAATAAATAGGCATTTGAGTGGTTTCTAAAAATGCATTTCTCACATATGTATGATTATATGTGTAGATTGTGTATCTAGGAGTGAGTACAATTGCTGGGATAATGGATATGTGAATTTTAAATTTTCTGAAATTGTTTGCAATGGCCTAAGTAGAAGTTGCACCAGTTTAGACTTTTATCAGTAATGCATGCTTTCCCCTCTTAGATGAAAGAATATTTGATGGTTGTACACCAGAAGGCCAAACCCTTCAATATTTTCTTATAGTTTATTATATATTTCTCTCTTTATGAGTAGAATGAGAAGTATAAAGAAGATTTTTCTAAACATTTTAAAGTTATTACCAGAGCAAATCACTCAAATTTTCCATTCTTCAGCTTTTTAATCTGCAGAATGAGGGAGTTGGATAAAGTCTCTGAGTCCTTTCTCCTAAAATTTTGGGAAAAGTACGAATAGCCATGATGAATAGGTTCAACAATAGGATGAACAATTCTCGAAGTGTTCAGTTTCAGTTCAGTTCAGCCACTCAGTCATGTCCTACTCTTTGCAACCCCATGGACTGCAGCATGCCAGGCCTCCCTGTCTATCACCAACTCCTGGAGTTTACTCAACTTACGTACATTGAGTTGGTACTCACTATTTACTTAAGATTTTTTAACCTGGAAAAGTATAAAGATAGCCCAGTTGCCCAAAGATTTCCCCTTTTGTTTTTTGACCAAGTTTCTTATTTTTGTATTTCCAGAAATTTCTGCAGGGCATATTTTGTATCTTTGTTCCTCAGACTATAGATCACAGGATTAATGAGTGGGGTTCCCACTGAATAAAACAGAGTCACAAGCTTCTGTATTCCAGCATCATGCTCAGATGTTGGGCTCAGATACATGACCATCACTGAGCCATGGAAGAGTGAGACCACAGCCAGATGAGACCCACAGGTAGAGAAAGCTTCCCTTGTCCAGCTGCTGAAGGGACTTTAATACAGCCCTCAAGACCAGAGCATAGGACCCCATGATGCAGAGGAAAGGAATAAATAAGAGGAGAGAACTTATGACTGCCCAAAAATTCCATTACTGAGGTTCTCG
Organism: Moschus berezovskii; assembly: GCF_049115385.1. NCBI lineage: Eukaryota > Metazoa > Chordata > Mammalia > Artiodactyla > Moschidae > Moschus > Moschus berezovskii. Next base: position 100,082,407 of record NC_142468.1, read on the forward strand.
CACAGGTGAGTGCTAGAAGAGGACCTGGGTCACACAGGAAGTGGTCAATGATCCTGGATCCACAGAAGGACATTTGGGAGATGATGATGATGGGGACTGGGAACCAGAGGAAACCAAGTGCCCAGCAGCTGATCACAAGATTGGTGCAGAGACGTCCAGTCATGAGAGTGGAGTAATGTAGAGGCCAGCAGACGGCAAGGTATGGATCAAATGCCATAATAGCCAAGAAAAAACATTCTGTAGAACCCAAGGAGAAGAAAAAGTAGAACTGGAGAAAGCACCCAGAGAAGGAGATGAGCTTGTTGTGAGAGAGGAAGTTGGCCAACATGTTGGGGACAGTGGAGGTGACATACCAGATCTCCAGGAAGGAGAAGTTGGCCAGCAGGGTGTACATGGGGGTGTGGAGTCTCTGATCCCAGCACACAGCACAGATGATCGAACCGTTGCCCATGAGGGTCAGGAGGTAGACAGCAGAGAAGAGCACAAAGAGGAGAATCTTCCCCTCCCTGGGGCAAGGGAAGCCCAGGAGGATGAAGCCAGTGATGGTGCTGGAGGTGTTGGGGGTGTTGGATATTTTCATGAGTCTGCGAGCTGTGAAAGGTCATAATTACTGAATATCCCCGGAATAGCAGAGGAGCTTCATTTTCTTTGTCCCAACATGAAGCTGAGATTTATTTACTTGTTGTTAATTCATTATAATTGAGTGTTTACGTTTAAATATTGGGGATACAGTAATGAACACAAGAGATTAATACCCATACCTCATGGAGCTTATCCCAGTAGGAGAATGCAATGTGTAATTCTCCTTTTGAATTAAATACATTGAGTTATTGTTCTTCTTGGCAAACTGCTTCTTAAGGGTAGGCTGAAGTTACTGCTATGTCAAACAGTAGTGTCATGGTGATGACTGGGGGTGTACATGATCTTTGCATTTGGAAGGGTTTCCATAATTTCCTTATAATAAGTGGAAAACTGCATTTCCTATGTACTCCTTGAGTTGTCACCTAATGTAGCTGCTTGTAGGCAGGTACCTTGTTGGATCATGTGATTTTGAAGCAGGAAAACATGTGTGACTTTTGATGCCATTTAAAAGTTGACATTTGGCTATCTTCCAGCCTAACTTGTTGATTCATTCTCTCTAGTATCATTATCTGACAATTTCATAAGTAAATCAGTCAACTTTGATGGGGAAAATTTCCTGAAAAAATAGCATCAAGAAAGAGGTCATCTAAATAGATTTCTTGAATAATAAAATTAATATATCAATAATATGACCATGTTGAAAGAGTTCTGTCTATTCTCTGAGATAAAAATGCAGTGCTGTGCACAGCACTTTGGAACCCATTCTTCTCAGTCAAAATGAGTATTACTTGATTCTCAGGTCAAGGGGTACTCACTCATGTGTTCAATAAGAACTCCCATGATTCTGTCTATTTCTGTCTTAATGTGCATTACCTCAATGCCTTGCTGGCTTCAGCTAGAGTGAGATTGGGAGGGGAGAAGATGACTGCATTATGAGTTCCAGCGTCTATATGCTTTTGCTCAGCTTGTAAATTTATCTGTCATCTCATGCAGCTCAATTTCAAAAAACATACAACCCAATCAAAACATGGGGAGAAGACTTATACAGAAATTTCTCCGAAGAGGACATACAATATGGCCAACCAACACATGAAAAATGCTTAACATTGCTCACTATTACAGAAATGCAAATCAAAACTACAATGAGGTATCCCCTTACACCAGTCAGAATGATCATCATCAAAAAATCTACGAACAGTAAATTCTGGAGAAGGTGTGGAGAAAAGGGAACCCCCGTACACTGTTGGTGGGAATGTAAATTGATATAGTCACTATCGAGAACAGTATGGAAGTTCCTTAAAAAACCAAAATTAGAGCTACCGTATGACCCAGCAATCCCTCTCTTGGGCATATACCAGGAGAAAACCATAATTCAAAAAGATACATTGCACCTCAATGTTCATTGCTGCACTATTTACAATAGCCAGGACATGGAAGCAACCTAAATGTCCATTGATGGGTGAATGGATAAAGAAGCTGTGTTACAATGGAAAATTACTCAGCCATAAAAAGGAGCAAAATTGTACCATTTGCAGATACATGGATGGATTTAGAGACTGTTGCACGTAGTGAAGTAAATCATAAAGATAAAAACAAATATTATATCAATTTTATGTGAAATTCTGAAAAATGATACCAATGAACTTGTTTGCAAAGCAGAAATAGAGATACAGACATAGAAAACAAATACTGAGAAGGGGAAGGAGGAGTTGGGATGAACCGAGAGATTACACTTCTATGGATAAACTAGGTAACTAATGAGAACCTACTGTATAGCATAGGGGACTCTACTCAGTGCTCTGTGGTGACCTAGATGGGAAGGAAATCCAAAAAGGATATATGTATAACTATAGCTGATTCACTTTGCTGAAGTGAATGCTGAATTAAAACTTTCAATTAAAACTTTGTTTTAATAGCACATCTCTCTTTCTACTATCCTTTGTACACAGTTCAGCTGTAGTTATGTTTATTTCTAAAATACGCCTTGAGCCCTGATGCATCTGCTTCTCTCTTTCCCCAGCACCCTAATAGTTTAAGTTACCCATATTGTTTCTCTAAATTACTGCAAAGGTCTCCCAAATGATTTCTCTGATTCCTGCCTTTGCTTCTATACAATCAGTTCTCTACACAGCAGACAGACTGACCTTTAAAGAGTGTAAATAAGATCATGCAATTTCCTTACGCAAAAACATCCCACAACTCAACCTAGAATAAAATCTTTCCCTTTTATGATACATGGGCCCCTGAGTGATCTGGCTTCCACCTATTTTACCATTTTCTTCCCTTTTCCCTTTTCTGATCTGTCTTTTCCTATTCCCCCTTCTTCATTTACACAGGCTTTCTTTGTATCCTGCAATACACAACTTCTTTACTGACTGGGTTCTTTGCTTTAAATGTTCTCTTCTCCTGGAAATGTATCTGGAGCCAATTTTTCACTTTCCAGCCTAATTATTCTGTTCTTCTGAACACCTTATGTAAGTATCTCTGTCATTCTTTTGTTTGTAAATTCCTATCAAATTCTAAAATTATTTTGTTTCTTATGTGTGTATCTTTGCCAGCCAAATGAGGGCAAGAACCTTGTCTGTTGGGTTCATTGTTTTATTAAAATTGTGGCACAAAATAGTTTTAATTGTTTTATTAATTGCTTTTTTTCAAAATTATTTTTCTGATTATAAAGTTTGGTTATTATTGAAATTTTAGAAAATGTATGCATTATAATGAAGAGAATAAAAGCTTCCTTAACAATATCTATACATAAAACATATTTTGGAAGAAATAGATTCCAAGCCTGAAAACAATAGAGTTCTGTTTCCTACAGTGGAGTGGAGTCCTGGTGTCCTCACTGACTTCTCTCAGCAGCCAGCCCGGACGATTCCCCTGAGAGCACAGTCCTTTCCTTGCTGGCCTGGACAGGCTACTCCATTCAGAAGCACAGCTTCCAGAACTGGACCACCTGAGTCTGAATCCTACCTCCACCACATTATAGCCATGGATGCTAGACCAAGTAGTAACCTCTCCATGGTTTGGTGTCCTTTTCTGTAAGTTGAAGTGAATACAACTACAGAGGGCATTTTGAAGACTACAGAAAGAATAGTTTTAAAATGCCTAGCAATATATATATATATATATATATATACACACACACACATATATATCCTATTGTTTAAACTTTTTCAAAAGCCCCAAAGCTAAGTGTATTTATCCACTACTGATGAGTGGCAGGCAATTATGTTATGCTAGAAATTGTACTGAATTTGGATACAAGAGCCCAGGATTTGAATTCCAACACCTAAACATTGCATTGTCGTGGCCAATTCTATAAGCCAGTAATTTTTTGACTCTTAGTTTCCTCAGATGTCAGATGGAGATGATAACACCTTCCCCAGAGGGTTGTTATGAAAACTATTGAATGGAATAATAAATTGACAAGGTGGAAGCAGCTTCTCAATATCTGACATGTGGTAAATATTAGATGTTTTGGGTAAAACTGTGGTGGAGTTAACAGGAGACATTTTTCTCCAGAGATGTAGATTCTCCATCTATATTTTAATATTTTTCTCTTCGAAAAAGTGAATTACCAGACACGATGGCCATGAAATGGTGTCACATGGTCAGATATGTGGCTATGAAGGGACCCTGCTGACTGGAAGTTGGTACTTGCCAGCTGCCTCTATAAAGATTACCTCATGACCATTGCAAGCTGCTGACCTTCAACACCCCCTGAAAGAAGTTCAGGGTGAAAATCAGGAATGAGGCACCTGTGCTCTGAAAAAAACAGAAAAACAAAAACTGGCAGAACAGGCCATCAGATAGTCAGATCTTTTCAGAAAAAGGTTTTATGAGTTCCAATTCTTGCATCTCCTCATACCTAGAAAAACACTGATGTCATTAATGGTGAAATCTGCTTGGGCTATTAAAAAAAATTTTTTTTTACAATTAAAAGTCAGAGTAGCTATGGTTCAGACATCCTGGGAAATAACTATTTCCCAGATATCCTGAAAAATGATATTATGGGTGTGATTTCAGATTAGACGCTGTGACCTAATGTAGAACTTAATGCTCCTGTAAATGCATTGGAAGGACTGATGCTGAAGCTGAAACTGCAATACTTTGGCCACCTCATGTGACAAGTTGACTCACTGGAAAAGACTCTGATGCTGGGAAAGGTTAGGGGCGGGAGGAGAAGGGGATGACAGAGAATGAGATGGCTGGATGGCATCACCGACTCTGTGGACATGAGTTTGAGTGTACTCCGGGAGTTGGTGATGGACAGGGAGGCCTGGCGTGCTGTGATTCATGGGGTCGCGGAGAGTTGGACACGACTGAGTAACTGAACTGAATTGAATGCATTTTTGCTTCTGTACTTTGCTCACTGCTCGTAAAACCAAAGTTACTCCATTTTAAGATAAGTTTGTTTTTAAGTAAAGATTCCTAAAATTGTTTTTGAAAAAAAAACAAAAAACTGAATCACCTTCTTTCCTGAAGTAAGAAAGGGATTCTCAACTGAAGCTTCTCAGTTTTTTACAGACTTTTCTGAGTAGAAGCAGTTGTCTTTGTAGTAACCAGCTGGGAGAGAAGGTGTGAAGAGTAGGTTGGATGGGGATCAGTGAAGGTATGTGCTTTAGGATCCATGGATGATAAGCACAGCTTGTCTCGTCCTCCTTGAGGAATCATTTACTCGAGAAGGATTGTGCCAGGAGACAGGTCTATGCTAGTTCTTCCCGTGTTCACTTCCTATCTCCTCTGGAGACAGTGGTGCCTTCATTATTGCTTTTATTTTCCCCAGTGATGGAGGAAGTAATATCTTTTCCTTAGTTTTAGTCTCTTAGAGATGGCCAGAGATTCAGTCGACAGGTTCATCAGTCACTCACCAAATCTGTTCAGAACACTTCTCATATGATCAGGGGAGATTCTGTCAAACAAAACCCAAGCCAAGGTGTTCGTCTTGCTGGAGTTTGGTCTTTGGTCTTCTAATAAGTTGTCAACTGTGGGTGCTGGGGACAGGTGCTTGTCTTGCTATCGGACAGAGGAGACTGGTTTTAGGGAGTAACGAAGCTGTGCAATCCCTGTTTCCCCCAGACTATCATGGCCTTTTTCTGTAGAAAAAATAGAAATCTTGTGTTGACTCTGATAAGCATTTATCATTTAGAAAGAGTTACTTACAGTTTCAAATAAGAAAATTTAATTTTGAATAAAAATTTTTTCCCAAGAATTGACTTTGCTTTTAAAAGTCTGTTTTAGAACTTTGAGGTTTTCACCAATTACTAACACAAAAAGGCTCATTTTATTTTAAAAAATGATCAATATCTAAACTTGATTGGATCATGGACCAGAAAAATAAAATCTCTCTTCACCTTTTGCTATAAAAGATATGAGCAGTATAATTTGGGAAATTACAGAATAAGGTCTTTATATTGCATAATGGTATTATAGCAGCATAGATTTCTTAACTTTGATAATTATACGAGGTTATGTGAGAAAATATTTTTAACTCTAGAAAATACACACTAAACCATTTAGGTAAGTTGTCTTCAGCTTGTACTTAATAGGTATATATAGAGAGACAGTCAGACATATTGACAGAGAGAGGGTAATAGATATAAAAGGACACAGAGAGACTGTAAGAAATTGTGGTAAAATTTTAATGATTTGAAATCCGTATGAAGGGCATATAGACATTTTGTACGTTACTGTTATTGCAACTTTTCTGCAAAGCTGAAGTTTTGTTTGATAATAAAAAACAATAAAAATAATCAGCTCACTTTTATTTATCAAATGTGCCTTTTCCTCCCCTGGTTCTCAAGGTCTTATTTGGAAGCAGTTAGTCTTTTTAAACATCTGCAAACAAAATACAATTTTTCTTATGATTTAGCTGGGTCCTAAAGAAGATAACAAAAAGAAGAAAAATTTCCAAAAATATAGAGAAAGGTTTTAGGGAGTTATTTCAGCAGTAGTAACATATTAGCAAGTAAAGGTTATTCTGCTTTTTGCTGCATATCTTTTGTGGCTTACACCTGACTGAATATATGACTCCCAGAAATCCATCACTGAATATTTACTATGTATGTGCCACTCCTCTGGATTGTGAATGAATACGAAAATTGGAAAAACAGAGAAATGCAAAGAACATTAAAACTTGTCCTCATTTATCATGGGAATTTAACATGAATATTTCAGAAGAAAAAATACGAAAAAGTGCCACAGATATTTTATACAGTTATTAATGATAAGAACTTGGAGCGCTAAAGAACATTGACCATGGGATAGGAAATGAACTATATCTTTTTTTTTTTTGTAATTAATTAATTTTTTATTGGAGGCAAATTATTTTACAATATTATATTGGTTGGTTTTGCCATACATTGACATGAATTCGCCCCGGGTTTACATAAGTTCCCCCTCCTGAACCCCCCTCCCACCTCCCTCCTCCCTTTATCCTCCCTCTGGGTCATCCCCGCATGCCAGCCCCGAGCATCCTATAACATGCATTGACCCTGAACTAGTGATTCATTTCACATATGACAACATATGTGTTTCAATGCCATTCTCCCAAATCATCCCACCCTCACCCTCTCCCACAGAGTCCCAAAGACTGATCTATACATCTGTGTCTCTTTTGCTGTCTCGTATACAGGGTTATCATTTGCATCTTTCTAAATTCCATATATATGCGTTAGTATGCTGTATTGGTGTTTTTCTTTCTGGCTTACTTCACTCTGTATAATAGGCTCCAGTTTCATCCACCTCATTAGAACTGATTCAAATGTATTCTTTTTAATGGCTGAATAATACTCCATTGTGTATATGTACCAAAGCTTTCTTATCCATTCGTCTGCAGATGGACATCTAGGTTGCTTCCATGTCCTGGCTATTATAAACAGTGCTGCAGTGAACATTGGAGTACATGTGTCTCTTTCAATTCTGGTTTCCTCGGTGTGTATGCCCAGGAGTGCGATTGCTGGATCATATGGCAGTTCTATTTCCAGTTTTTTGAGGAATCTCCACACTGTTCTCCATAGTGGCTCTACTAGTTTGCATTCCCACCAACAGTGTAAGAGGGTTCCTTTCTCTCCACATCCTCTCCAGCATTTATTGCATGTAGACTTTTGGATAGCAGCCATTCTGACTGGCGTGAAATGGTATCTCATTGTGGTTTTGATTTGCATCTCTCTGATTATGAGGGATGTTGAGCATTTTTTCATGTGTTTGTTAGCCATCTGTATGTCTTCTTTGGAGAAATGTCTGTTTAGTTCTTTGGCCCATTTTTTGATTGGGTCATTTATTTTTCTGGAATTGAGCTGCAGGAGCTGCTTGTATATTTTGGAGATTAATTCTTTATCAGTTGCTTCATTTGCTATTATTTTCTCCCATTCTGAAGGCTGTCTTTTCACCTTGCTTAGAGTTTCCTTTGCTGTGCAGAAGCTTTTGATTTTAATTAGGTCCCATTTATTTTTTCTTTTATTTCCAATATTCTGGGAGGTGGGTCATGGAGGATCCTGCTGTGATTTATGTTGGAGAGTGTTTTGCCTACGTTCTCCTCTAGGAGTTTTATAGTTTCTGGTCTTACAGTTAGCTCTCTAATCCATTTTGAGTTTATTTTTGTGTATGGTGTTAGGAAGTGTTCTAGTTTCATTCTTTTACAAGTGGCTGACCAGTTTTCCCAGCACCACTTGTTAAAGAGACTGTCTTTTCTCCATTGTATATTCTTGCCTCCTTTGTCAAAGATGAGGTGTCCATAGGTGCGTGGATTTATCTCTGGGCTTTCTATTTTGTTCCATTGATCTATATTTCTGTCTTTATGCCAGTACCATACTGTCTTGATGACTGTGGCTTTGTAGTAGAGCCTGAAGTCCGGCAGGTTAATTCCCCCAGTTCCATTTTTCTTCCTCAAGATTGCTTTGGCTATTCGAGGTTTTTTGTATTTCCATACAAATTGTGAGATTATTTGTACATAGAAAACTATGAAACACTACTGAAAGCAATCAAAGAGGACACTAATAGATGGAGAAATATACCATGCTCATGGATTGGAAGAATAAATATTGTAAAAATGAGTATACTACCCAAAGTAATTTATACATTCAATGCAATCCCTATCAAGCTACCAACGATATTTTTCACAGAATTAGAACTAATAATCTCACAATTTGTATGGAAATGAACTATATCTTAGATATAAAGGTCCATTAGTATCCAAAACATATTTCATATGACTCTTTTCACTGAAGTAAAATGCAAAAGCTTCTTCAGTTTATACTTTGTGATATTTCTTTAGAATTATTTTCCATATCTTCTCAAATATGTTTATATGTATATACTTAAGTATGCATCTATCCATATTTATAAATAAACAGGGTTGTAAATTGTGATTTGTATTAAATTTTGCAGACCTATTTACTTTATTCTAGAAATTCATTTGTACTTATGAGAAATATCAATTTAAATAGTAGTGAAGTGTAAACTGTGGCCAACTCTGTAGGGACATATTAATTCAGAACTAGAAAGTATGCAATATGATTGATAACAGTCTTCAGTTTGAAATGTTGCTAGCATGATTTCACCTTCCTTTATACATTATCAGTTGATGCATGATTTCACCTTCCTTTATACATTATCAGTTGATATATCAAAGTTGAGAAACTTCCCCTCTTCTGCATGGTACCAGTGAAACTGACTGATGAGAAGCTGGATGGGCTAACGGACCTCTTCCCTTCTGTCCAATACTAAGGGCTCACTTTTCTATCTTCAACTCCGGCTCCCATTCCCTCAGGGTACCTTGTGGCTGTCTTTTAATTTAATTCAGAGAAAATTAACAAAATACAGTTTTGAAGTTACAAATATTAGTTTTGTTAGAAAAAATAAGGGACAAATGGTTAGTGAGGTTTTATATAGACGAGCATCCTTAAGATATGCTAGTTCTTTTAAACTGGGAAACTGAGCTAGATTTATCATTATCATTATTTACAAAATAACTTACTGGAGATTCAAAGTATTCTTTATATACTATTACATATCTTCCTTGACCTGAAATAGGTTTACATCCTAATAAAACCTTTAAAATTGAAAATATGATAAATAAATGCTCTAAAATTTTTCAGTTTTTTAATTGGAGGAAAATTGGTTTACAATGTTGTGTTGGTTTCTGCAGTACAGCAACACGAATCAGCCATAATTATACATATATCTCCTCCCTCTTGAGCCTTAAAAATGCATTTCTTACACCTAACTTACCGAATATCACAGTTTAGCCTAGTTTACCTTAAATGTTCCAAGAACATGTATTAGCTTACTTTTGGGCTAAAGTCATCTGACATAAAGCTTATTTCATCATAAAATTGCTGAATTTTCATAATATTATTGTTGATTTATTGAGTACTGTATAGAAAATGATAAACACAATGGCTGCATGGGTACTGAATGCTATAAGTGTATAGGTTGTTTACCCTCATGATCATGTGACTGACTGGAAGCTGTGGCTCAAAGCTGAACCTAGCATTGTGAGAGAGTATCATACTACTTATCAACAGGCCAGAAAAATATAAAAATTCAAAGTATGGTTTTTACCAAATGTGTATTATTTTCTCACAACTGTAAAGTTGAAAACTGGTTAAATAGTAAGTTGGGGACTATCTGTACTTGGTATTGAAACATTTGAAAATAAAGCATACAATTGGGGAAAAAAAAAACCCAAAATAGAAAAAAAAAAAAAGACCTCCAAAACCTCCATATTACTAAACGTTGCCATTTCAAATATTTTGAAATGCTTCCCTTTATATTTTTTTCTAAAGACCAGATTTTAATTTTTCTGCACATGTGTCATATTGTATTTATAATAGTATGCTATACTTATTAAGTTTTTATCAACCATTTACCCAAACAATAATAGTTGGATATTATTTCAGCTTTAGAGGCACATGGAGAATTTTTCCTGCTTTTAAACAATATATGTAAGTCTGCTATGACAAATAAATAGTGATGATGAATATGAGTTTGGACTCAGAGAGACCTGATTGAATCCCTGCTTTCCTAGTTACTATTAAACTGTATTACTGGTAAATTGTTACCTATTCTCTCCAGGCCTTAGTTTTCTACTCTGTAAAGCATGTAAAATGGTAATGGCTCATATAATGCAATGAGGATTAAAAGAGAGATTGTATACAAAATGCTTAGCTCGGGAGCTCACATGTGATAACCTAACATTAAGAGATGCCATAGCATAACACTTTATAGTATGGTTTTTGGAGTCATAGCTGGTTCCAACACTCATTAACTGTTCAGGCAACTTGCTTATTCAATCTAGACTTTAGTTCCCTCCCTCATCTATAAAATGAAGATATGAATGGTATGCTTGAGGCTGTACATTACTTGAATGGCTAAAGTGGAAGTTCATTTTAGGTACATTGAGAGTTAGCTAGTGTAGCTATCGTGACTTTTAAAATTACTTCACAACTTTTAAGTCCAACATATAGGACAATTTGCTTTCGAAAGCCAAGACCATTTCCTATTCCGGTTTCATCACTTGGTTCTACTTTTTTCCCCAGAACAACTGCCCAGTTCTACTTTGTCATGGAAAATGATCAGCCCTTGGCCATCTGCCGCTCACTGAAATACTTCATTCTCATGAAAGATCTGAGGTAGGTTGATGTGTCTTTTTTGGCTCATTGATTTACTGAAGCACTCAAGTGTTATTTTCTTTCTAAGTGACATGGTCTTGTAGGTTGAGTTCCCTGGAAACAAATACTAATAATAAATATCGTAATATTTGTACTGTGATGGCATCTGAAGATTGAGTTTTATATTTTAATACCTCTATCCCAATGATGTGCTTCTCTATTTCTATTTGTCTTTTTTTGGGCCTTTTTTTGATTTATTTATTTTTAATTAAAGGATAATTGCTTTATAGTATTGCTTTGGTTTCTACCAGTCATCAGCATGAATCAGCCATTTTTCTATCTATATCTGTTTGATGAATTGTGAATTATATTCCATCTTGAAATTGTATTTATTTCAATTAAGGATGCTCACTAATATATTAATAGGTTTGGCCAATTATAAGTCATGATGGGTGGTAAATGCTACATGGACATCTATTTGAGGAATACTTCTATTCTGTATATTGTAGTATACTAGTAAATAGATAGTGGTCTGGGAATGGTTATATGCATTTTTTGGAACTTGCCATGATTTCTTACCCCTTCATACTCATGGGTTTTTATCCGTGCTTTCCTTTACCTGCTCCCATAGCAACTTAAAATTCCCTTGTTTATAGAACATCTTGCTTCATTTACTACTTGTTCATGATACCCAGAAGAGAAGGAAATGTGTCTTACTTGCTTCTGTATATGGCTTGTCCCTTCCAGTTCAGTGCCTAACATATTGAATGTGTTTGTTTTAGTGAATAAGTGACTATGGAGGAAGATGATACAACAATTATTTTAAAAAAGCTGCTTTCAATTTTTCATAGTTTATTACTCTCCTAGGTCCTCAGAAGAGGAAGACATTTCTTTCTTTGTTCTGGCTGAACAAAAGAATTTTAGTGAGATGACATGAAGAGGTTGTCAGTTTCTTTTTTTTTTTTTTTAATTTTCCTCTGAGAAACAGTCTTCTTTTTAGTTTCTCAAAGAATCACAGAATTATAAAAAAATGTCACTTTGGTTCCAATTTCATAGTAAAATAGTTTCAAATTTTATATTTAGATAATAATAATAAATGTTGTTTAAATGAAATACATGCATATGGAAAAATTTAAAATATACAAAGGCTTGTATGTACAGAGAAAATGTTTCCTTCTCTCCCTGTCCCTAGATACCCAGTTCTGTTTCTCAAAAGCATCACTGTTCTTAGTTTCTTCTTTCAGAGATACACAATGTGTTTATGAACATAAATATGTAGATATTTATGTAATCTTTCTTCATATGAAAGATGGCCCAAGACAGATCTCTTTCATCTCACTTTTTCTTTAACTTTGAGGGTACTTTTATATCAACATGTACAGATCTTCATTTTTAACAGTTATATAGTATATTCCACCCTACGTATATACAATAATTTATCTAATTAGTCCTTAATTAATGGGATTTGGATTGTTCCAATCTTTTACCATTAGAAACAGTAGTCAATATTCTTGTACACATGTCATTTTTCTTATTTGTGAGTATACTCCTCAGATAAATACCTAAGAGTGGAATTGCTGAGTCAGAGGAAATGCCCTTTAAATTCTGATAGTTATTTCCTCGGTGTGTATGCCCAGGAGTGCAATTGCTGGGTTGTATGGCAGTTCTATTTCCAGTTTTTTGTGGGAGAGGGCGAGGGTGGGATGATTTGGGAGAATGGCATTGAAACGTGTATATTATTGTATGTGAAATGAATCACCAGTCCAGGTTCGATGCATGGTATAGGATGCTCGGGGCTGGTGTACTGGGATGAACCAGAGGGATGGGATGGGGAGGGAGGTGGGAGGGGGGTTCAAGATGGGGAACGTATGTACACCCGGGGCAGATTCATATCAATGTATGACAAAACCAATACAATATTGTAAAGCAATTAGACTTCAATTAAAATAAATAAATTTAAAAAAATAAATTCTGATAGTTTTTTGGCAAAATGTCCTCCATAGGTGTTGTACCAATTTATGCTCTACCAGTAAGGGAAGAGATTGCTGTTTTTCTCAACATTATTTTTGATCTCTGTCAATTTGGGGGGAAAAGAGATATATTTATTATAGCTTTCTTTGTACTTCTCTAATTCTGAACAAAATAGAATGTCTTTTTAGATATTTAAAAACCTTTCCTTTGTTATTTACTTTTTTTCATTTATTTATGACTTTTTATTTTGCTGATGCTATTTTTCATATTGACCTGAAGATATATACAATATTAAAATTGATGTTATCATGATAGATGTTTTAGAATACAAAAATAAAAGCACTACCAGAAAAGTAAAGAGTTTGCTGGTGTTGGAAGAGTAATAGGAGACAAGTTTTGCCCCAGGATTGTACAATTTGTAAGAGCAAATACAAAAAAAAAAAAAAAAAAAAGAGGTGTAAGTATCCATGCTGAAGATAAAGGAAGAAACTTTCCCCTCTTCCTGTTTTCAGAACTCTTACTTTAGAAAACTTGTACTTGTTTCTCTGTCATTGAAATGAGTGTAAAATTTAAAAGTTTTAAATTTTTGACAGGTTTTTCAGCACCCTTGCCAGATTTATGACCTAGGAATGTCTTTGTCAAGGACCTGGGAAGACTCTCTGAAATGTAATAATCAAGATAGAAAGGCCCCAATCTTCCATTTCCTGTGGGAAGATAGGCGCATAACATTGGTGGCCTAATTTCCAAGTTGAAAACTACCTCTTGTTATATAGAAATGTCTTTTCTTCTTCGTGTGAAGCCAATTAGCAAACACAGATGGCCAGTCCAATTACCAGGTGAATCTAGGATGAATTGACTATGTGTGATAAAATGGTCGAGTCTTTTTGAGGATTAGTTTTTATCTTGAGAACCTGTATGTAATGGGTTGTATTTGCTTGACTATAAAAGGATAAAATTTCTTTCAGTCTTTGCCGTTTCTCAGTGGGTTGCCTGAGATGCCCATAGTCTCCTGCTTTAATGTTTATTCAATAATCAGTGAGTTCAGTTCAGTTGCTCAGTCATGCCTGACTCTTTGTGACCCCAGGGACTGAAGCATGCCAGGCTTCCCTGTTCCTCACCAACTCCCTGAACTTGCTGCAACTCATGCCCATCGGGTCAGTGATGCCATTCAACCATCTCATCCTCTGTCGTCCCCTTCTCCTCCTGCCTTCAATCTTTCTCAGCATCAGGGTCTTTTTCAATGGGTCAGTTCTTCACATCAGGTGGCCAAAGTATTGGAGCTTCAGTCCGGCCAATGAATATTCAGGGCTGATTTCCTTTAGGATTGACTGGTTTGATCTCTTTGCAGTCCAAGGGACTCTCAAGAATCTTCTCCAACACCACAGTTCAAAAGCATCAATTCTTCTACTCTCAGCTTTCTTTATGGTCCCACTCTCACACCCATAGATAATAAATAATAAAACTGCTTTATTCTCTTCCACCACTGTGGAGAGGTTTTCTAGATTGGCAGGAAATTTATATTTAATTATATTTCCCAGCAAACTAAGCTCAGTTTTTCAATCTATGGCTCTATCATTTGCAAAACTGGGGCTATGCAGTACATCTTTGAGATGGCTTATAGTCCTAAAGTCAGTTAGTCTTCTTTTTAACCAAGAAATTAAAAACAGCTTCTGTCCCCCCAAATATTTTAAATCAAGACCCTTACTTTTATGTTCCTAATAATTTCTTCATAGCATGTTTCATATCTTTGTTTCTCAGACTATATATTACAGGATTAATGAGTGGAGTAACTACAGAATAAAACAAAGTCACTATCTTCTGCATTCCAGCATCATGTTCAGATGTTGGGCTCACATACATGACCATCACTGATCCATAAAAAAGAGAAACCACAGTCAGATGGGACCCACAGGTGGAGAAAGCTTTTCTTCGTCCAGCTGCTGAAGGGACCTTCAGCACAGTTTGTAGGACAGAGCATAGGACACCATGATGAAGAGAAAGGGGGTAAATAAGAGGAGAGAACTTAAGGTAGAGCTAGTTAACTCTATTATAGGGACTCTAGTGCAGGTGAGGGCCAACAAGGGACCTGGGTCACACAGGAAGTGGTCAATGATCCTGGACCCACAGAAGGACATTTGGGAGATGATGATGATGGGGACTGGGAACCAGAGGAAACCAAGTGCCCAGCAGCTGATCACAAGATTGGTGCAGAGACGTCCAGTCATGAGAGTGGAGTAAGGTAGAGGGCAGCAGATGGCAAGGTATCGATCAAATGCCATAATAGCCAAGAAAAAACATTCTGTAGAACCCAAGAAGAAAAAGTAGAACTGGAGAAAGCACCCAGAGAAGGAGATGAGCTTGTTGTCAGAGAGGAAGTTGGCCAACATGTTGGGGACAGTGGAGGTGACATACCAGATCTCCAGGAAGGAGAAGTTGGCCAGCGGGATATACATGGGGGTGTGGAGTCTCTGATCCCAGCACACAGCACAGATGATCGAACCGTTGCCCATGAGAGTCAGGAGGTAGACAGCAGAGAAGAGCACAAAGAGGAGAATCTTCCCCTCCCTGGGGCAAGGGAATCCCAGGAGGATGAAGCCAGTGATGGTGCTGGAGGTGTTGGGGGTGTTGTAGATTTTCATGAGTCTGGGAGCTGTGAAAACAAAATCATATTATTGAATAATTGTAAAGACAGGTGAGAACCCAGATACGAATTGAAGCCACTCTGGGGAATGAAATAGACATTTATGTATCAATAGTTACTGTTTTAGCCTAATCCTGAATTACTGTCCTAGTTTAACAGTTGGATTATAAAAACACAATTTAATGAATATCAGTATATATAGAGATATTTACTTATTGTGAAATATATGGAAACATGTTCAACATTTAAATTTTTATATATAAAATTCTGCAGTAACTATCACTGATGTTGAGAAATAGAGGATCACCTGTACCCTAGAATCTCCTCTTATGCTCCATTCCAATAAGAGGATGACTATCCTCTGCCTCTTAGCCCCTTCAATTGTTAACACTCTCCTTTCCTAATGGTAATCACCTCCCTATTTTTCTTTAATAGCTAAGTATGCATTCTGAAACATTTTTTTTTAGTTTTGCTTGTTTTTTATTTTACATAATTGAAATCACAGTATATGTAGTATTTGGACGGCTTCTTTTGTTCAACAGTAAGGTTTTTTACATTCGTGTTATTCAGTTCAGTTCAGTTCAGTTCAGTCGCTCAGTCGTGTCCGACTCTCCGCGACCCCACGAATCACAGCACGCCAGGCCTCCCTGTCCATCATCAACTCCCGGAGCACACTCAAACTCATGTCCACAGAGTCGGTGATGCCATCCAGCCATCTCATTCTCCGTCGTCCCCTTCTCCTCCCGCCCCCAACCTTTCCCAGCATCAGAGTCCTTTCCAGTGAGTCAACTCGTCTCATGAGGTGGCCAAAGTATTGGAGTTTCAGCTTCAGCATCAGTCCCTCCAATGAACATCCAGGATTGATCTCCTTTAGAATGGACTGGTTGGATCTCCTTGCAGTATAAGGGACTCTCAAGAGTCTTCTCCAACACCACAGTTCAAAAGCATCGATTCTTCGGCGATCAGCTTTCTTCACAGTCCAACTCTCACATCCATACATGACCACGGGAAAAACCATTGCCTTGACTAGACGGACCTTGGTCGGCAAAGCAATGTCTCTGCTTTTTAATATACTATCAAGGTTGGTCATAACTCTCCTTCCAAGGAGCAAGCGTCTTTTAATTACAGTCATCTATAGTGGTCCATTTACACTCCGCTGTACTCTATGAATAAACCACCACTTATTAAACCATTGTACTATAGATGACTATTTTGGCTATTTCTAGTTTGGGCTGTTAGGAGTAATGGTACTATGAATACAGTTCTCTTTTCCTGGTTCACACATGCATGCATTTCTGTAGGCTGGATCATAAGGGCATGTGTATCTTTACCTTCAGTAGATAAGTTCAGCAGTGTCCCATCATTGTTGCACTATTTATCACTCTACTGATAGCATGTGAAAGCCCCAGTTGTCGACATGCTTTTCTGATGGTGAGGTCTCTATTGACCAGAGCCTAGGGAGTGAGCTATATGCTGCATTTTAGTGACCTCTCTCTTTTAGTTTTGTCATATAAGACTGCGTAGTTGTCTTCCTGGCAGTATTGCTTTTTTCAGAGTAGGAGCTTATATCAGAAATCTTTTACTTTCAAGGGAAAGTATTCCGGAAATTATAAAGAAAACTGTCTTCAAATTTGGTTTAGGAGACCATTTTAATGCATGTAATTTACAGCAATCTTTATCTTATATGAGTTTTGAGTCTTGTGCTCAGCCTTATGATTTAAAGAAATAACCTTCTAAAAGGTTATTTTTATGTGTGTTAATCACTTTATCATCTCAGATATTTTCAGCACTTTAAATAGCTTAGTTAATGTTGAAGAACTTACTTTTTCGGTTATAGTCTATTTCATTGTTACATCTCTTCTTTTACCCCTCACAGCCAATTCATTAGCAGGATTCTTCTGTTTCTAAAGTATGGCTTGTATCATGCACTCCTTTGTCTTAACTGCTGTCTCTCAAGTTCAAATTACCATCCTTTCTTCCTTAGACTTCTGCAGCAGCATTCTAACACAGCTTGCTTCTACTTTTGCCCTTCTATCCTCCATTTTCTAAGCAGCAACCGAGTACTCCTTGAAAAATGGAAAAACTGATCATGTTACACTTTTAAGTAAAACTTATCCCTCTCAGCAATTCTGTGCCAAGAAGTCTTACAGAGCTGTTACAGAAAACAGGAAGGTGTTCTAGAAAACAGGAATTACCATCACCATTTTATGCTCAATCTAACATATTTAATTAGCTTGTATCACTATTCACTTTTCATTACTGAGCTCCTCTGTACAGAAGACTGATGATGTTACCTGCCTCAAGTCTGAGCTGAAACTGTCAACAAAATTCCCCAAACCAATCAACCAAACAAACAGCAAAAGACCAATAAACTCACCCTGCATCAATTACAGAGGGTACTGTGAACATGGGTGGAGTGATGTCTGTGTATTTGTACCCTGGCCATTTGGACTGAGTTAATTAACAACAATCGCCTTGTTTTCTTCGTTTACTTGTTAAATTAGTCAACCCTGGAAAAACTGAGATAAAGTATGTCTAAATGAACCAGGCCATGCCGTACACATTACAAGGAAGACATTCACCAATATTTTAATTTTCCCTCAAAACTCAGGACAGTAGAAGCCTTGGTACCCATTTGTTGGCTGTCTCTCTAGAACCCACCCAGAGATGTTTCATGTGTGTGTGCTCAGTTGCTCTGTCATGCCCAACTCTTTGCGACCCCATGGACTTCACCCTGCCAGGCTCCTCTGTCCATGGAAATTTCCAGGCAAGACTATTGGAGTGGGTTGCCATTTCCTTCTCCAGGAGATCTTCCCAACCATGACAACTCAATTCACTTCCTTAGTTTGTACAGTTTCAGTGAGGGGCTGTAACATTGGATAATCTGTTTCTGGAAGACACTTAAAAATAAGGATAATTTTCCAGAGTAGGATGACAGGTAGGGAGCTGTATACGATAGAAAAAATATTGAATTTAGAATTATTTAAATTATTATTTAGAATTATTTGTCATAAGAAATTAATACTCAGCTCTTATAAGCACACAGTTATGCCTTCTTTAAAGGACTGTTACAAAGATAACTGAATGAGATGAATTCCTGTGGAAGTACTTTGACTGTTGCCTGACCAGTAAGAGTTTAAGTGATATTGGTTGTATGCATATGACCGTAATAATTCAAAGAGAGCTGTGGGTAAAAACCAGTAGATTATGATTTTTTGCTCTCCTAAACACTGCATAATCTTGTTACCTGGATCAGCAAAGGGAATTCTAACCTGGAGCTTCTCAAAAGTTTATTTTTTATTCTCTTAGAAGAGATAGTCTTCTTAACAATAACCAGAGAGGAGGAAAGAGCTGGAAATGGTTGTGGTAAAAATTCTTGAATATGTTTGCTGAGGGATGGAGGGGTTATAAGCAGAGACTGCCAGGAAGTAAGTCCTGTTTTTCCTGATCCTTGAGGATCCATTTATTGATGCTAAAGGAAAACAATGTCAAGAGACATCGCTATGCTTGTTATTCACTTCCCTTGGGATGTTCCTTAATTTCAGTGTTTTTATTTTCTATGCGGTTGAAATGATGTCTTTTTCCTTCTTTAAAATTCTTACAGATAGAAGGAAATGTTAACAAATCAACTGGTTGCTTGATTAATTAATCAACCAGTATATCTAACTCTAACTCCCCTAAGTGTGCATACCATGTGGCCAATGAAGACTTTAAAAAACTTGAAGGCAATAAATGCAGCCCCAGAGGTCCACAAATGATTTGACTAGACCTCAAAGTTATTACAAGCTGTTCTGACACTCTCAGCTAGGTCATGTTATTCTGTTATTGGACACATACATGAAACAAAACAAAGCTACTTTATAATTTTGTCTAAGGATAAAAAAAACAACGTCACTGTGCCAGTCATAAAATACCAAATATCCTCCTCTCTTGGCTAAAATGAGTGTCTACTACTTAAAAAAAAAAAGCCAATTACAGCTTTAATCTCCTTCTTCTCTGCCCTCTATATAGATAAAATCTTATCTAGATACCTAGTCTTAGAATGGCCCTTGCATAGACAACATACAATCTGGAGCAGACCATCACTTCCTTAGATCCTCCCTCAAATCAGTCAACCAAAGCACCAATCATATAATAGATTATTTTTTAATTGAAGTGTAATTGATTTACAATACTGCTATTAGTTTTAGATGTATAGCAAAGTGATTCAGTTATGTATACATGTATATATATGTACATATATATAAGATTTTTCCATTTTTTTCAGATTTTTTTCCATTATAAGTTATCATAAGATATTGAATATTGCTCTTTATGTTGTACAGTAACCCCTTTGGTAACCATAAGTTTGTTTTCTATGTCTGTGAAGCTATTTATATTTTAGAGGTAAGTTCAATTGTATAATCTTTTAGATTCCATATATAAATGATAAATGGTATTTGTCTTTCTCTTTCTTACTTAGTATGATGATGTCTAGATCCATCTATGTTGCTGCAAATGGTATTATTTCATTGTTTTTATGTCTGAGTAGCAAAGAGTCGGACACGACTGGGTGACTGAACTGAACTGAACTGAATATTCTGTTGTATACATGTATCACATCTTTATCCAGTCATCTGTCAATGGACATTTAAGTTGTTTCCATTGTCTTGGCTGTTGTAAATAGTGCTTCTATGACTATTGGGCTGCATATATCTTTTCAAGTTAGGGTTTTCTCCAGATATATGCCCAGGAGTGGGATCACTGGATCATATGGTAAGTCTATGTTTAGTTTTTTTAAGGAATTTCCATACTGTTCTCCAGAGTGACTGCACCAATTTAGATTCTCACCAACAGTGTAGGAGGCTTCCTTTTTTCCCCAACTTCTCCAGCATTTATTGTTTGTAAACTTTTTGATGGTGGCCACTCTGACCAGTGTGAGGTTAAGGTCAGACTTTTGGATTAAGGCAGATAGATTATCAGAAAGCAGATATTTGGACCTCAGTTCTTAGATCTGGAAAGAATTGCTTCCTCTGAGCTATATTTCTGTATAATGCCTTTGAATCTTATTAATAAATGCTATAAGAAGCAGCTGTGTTTAACTATATGTATATACGTCAGATATTTTGGGGAACCACTGTTCAGTGTATCTCATTCTCCCTCATATGAATCATCTTGAAAGAAATTATAGAACTAGGAGTCAGTAATTTAGTTTTCCTTGTAAACAGATTTGTTTCTTCTTACAATTAGTGAAAATCATATGACAGATAATGTTTCTCCATTCTCTACTTCATTTTTTGAATCAAAGAAACATAGAGAATCATAACAACACTTGAAAAAACTTCAAACTGAAGATCCTTTCTGGTGATTTCCCACTTTATTTAAAGGGAGCTCATAACACTTTTACAGGCTTGACTTAATGTCAGCATTTATCCTATTATCCGCAAATCATCATCCTGTTTTTCCTTTTTAAATTAATATTTTCCTTATTCTTTCTTTTAGTGCACTTTAATACTTCAAATTCTTAAAGAAAAAAGTGGAATGTAGCATAATAAAGGAACATATAAATAGACATGTAAGTAAATAGGTAGTTTCAATATAAGAAGAGCTTATGAAGACATGGATTTTTCTAAGGAGAGCTTTTTTAGCCTTCCTCTTAGTATATTGTATTGAGCAGCCTTCCCCAGGAGTTCATATAAAAGCTTTTTATTGTGGGCTAGAAGTTTCTAAATGATTTGATGCTGCCCACTACTCCAGCCTCTTATGTCATTTTCCTTCCAGGTAGCAAAATCAACTTTTCTTATTCTTTGAAAATCACAAGCTTCTACCTGTACTTACATGGGTGTTTATTGTCCTAGATCTTTGCATGATATATTATCTGAGTTTGAAATATCACTTCCTAACAAAGACATTCTCTAACCATTTAGATCTAAACTGTGCCCTATCCTACCCCAACAATTTCTGTATTCATACTCCCATTTATTCCTATTTTTGGTGTTTCAAGGATAGCATCTTTTTTTGGTTGGAGTTCCCTGTGCTGTACAGTGAGTACTTATTAGGTATCTATTTTATATACTGTAGTGTGTATATGTCAATCCCAATCTCTCAATTTATCCCTTCCCTCTTTCCTCTCTGGTAATCCTAGGATTGTAATTCTATTCTGTTTTGTAAATAAGTTCATTTGTACCATTAAAAAAAATTCCACATACAAGTGATATCCTATGATATTTGTCTTTCTTTGTCTGACTTACTTCACTCAGTATGACTTCACTCGAGGACCATCTATGTTGCTGCAAATGGCATGATTTCATTTTTTTTTTATGGTTGAGTAACATTCTATTGTGTATGTGTACCACATCTTCTTTATGCATTCACCCATCAATGTACATTTAGGTGGCTCCATGTCCTGGCTATTGTAAAAGTTCTGTAGTGAACATTGGGGTTCATGTATCTTTTCAAATTATGGTTTTCTCTGGATATATGCCCAGGAGTGGGGTTGGTGGATCATATGATAGCTCTGCTGCTGCTGCTGCTGCTAAGTCGCTTCAGTCGTGTTCGACTCTGTGCAACCCCATAGACAGCAGCCCACCAGGCTCCCCCGTCCCTGGGATTCTCCAGGCAAGAACACTGCTCTATTTTATTATAAAACTTGTAGAGGAACACATAGGCAGAATGTTCTCTGACATAAATCACTTTGACCTACCTACTAGAGTAGTGAAGATAAAAATAAACATATGGGACCTAATTAAACTTAAAAGCTCCTGTACAACAAAGCAAACCATAAACAAAACAAAAAGACAACCCACAGAAAGGGAGAAAATGTTTGCAAATGAAGTGGCTGGCAAGGGATTATCTCCAAAATATACAAGCAAATCATGTAGCTCAGTAACAACTACAACAAAAAATCCAACAAATAACCCAATCAAAAAATGGACAGGAGATGTAAATAGATATTTTTCCAAAGAAGACATACAAATGACCATAAAGCACATGGAAAGATGCTCAACATCACTAATTATTAGAGAAATTCAAATCAAAACTACAATGAGGCATCATCTCAACAGATCATAATCCTCATCAAAAAAGTCTATAAACAATAAATGCTGGAGAGGGTTTGGAGAAAAAGGAACCCTTCTACACTGTTGGTGGGAATGTAAACTGGTACAGCTACTCTGGAGAACAATATGGAGGTTAATTAAAAAACTAAAAGTAGAGTTCTCATTTATTCCTTTTGTTTTATTGAGATATATAATTGATATAAAATATTAATTTCAGGAGTCTAATTGTAGTTAGTATCAATTACCACATATAGTTACAAATTTTTCAAACTACTGGAATTAGTAGTTATAAGCAATGAGATTTATGTGTTCAGCTTCTTATTATCTATCCCCTTCGCTATAATGTAAGCTTCACAAAGGCAGGGACTTGATCTTCTGCATTCAGATAGAGATAAATGTTTACTGAATGCCTGAATGAAATGCATCAACCCCAGAGGACAACTTGACTAATTTATTTATGACCAAATAGTTGAGCCAAATCACATACACCTGTCTCATATCTCAGACTCACTGGCTTTTACTCTCTGTCTGCTTTTACCTATTTTGAGCTGTGTGCTCAACCCAAACTTCCTTCTCTTAAAACTAACCCCAGAGTATTGATATATTGTCACTACATGCTAATCTTTTAAAATGTGAGCCTATTTCTAGATATCTTAATTATTTTTCACAGGTAGGAAAAGGTAAGACTGTAATATATTTCTTATTCTATAAATGGAGAATTTGGGAATAGAGGCAGGAGAAGCTTCCACTGCTGATGTCATGAGTGTTTGAATCACCTGTACTACTCACCATAACTTGCTTCACTTTCCTAACCAATTATTGTAAGATTTTTATTTCTCACTATATGTCATGTATTTTTTTTTAAATAGTGGCTCTGTAAGGTCAGTGTGTGAACTGGTGCTGATCTAGGTACACCAGAATCACATTAATATGGGAATTTCTGGGGTTAATTTTATATTCTGAATTAGGGGATTTGGAGAAAAACCTGGGAATCTATTCTTTTAAAGAGGTCTCTAAATAACTATAACATATAACTTAAGATCATTATTAATTTTTTGGATATTAATTACATAAAAATTTTGGCTCATTTGTGATAGAGACCAAATGTAAGAATATGCACACAATAGAGGAGAGTGATCTCAGATAAAGGGAAAGTAGTTACTGGCAGTCAGGAGAGGAGAAGAGTTTAAAGTTCAGATTCAGGTCATTTAATTCAAATTACTGTCTATCAAGTCCTGTTTTGAAGGTCAGGTCTGGTTTAATTGGTTGTACTATTGTCCATATTGTCTAGACAGAAGTAGATGAATTTGGGTCTGTATTTCTAGGTGCCAGTAAGTAGAGATCTACTTTTTAAGTTGGAATAGATTTTTTTGATGGTCATCATCAAAAATCTCTGCAGATAATAAATGTTGGAGAGGGTGTGGAGAAAAGGAAACCCTTGTACACTGTTGGTGGGAATGTAAACTGGCTCAGCCACTATGGAGAACAGAATGAAGGAAAAAATAAATATTATGATCTTGGTCCACTCATGAGCTCTTGTTTGCTTTGGCCAGTTTTTGTAAACATCTGAATTTTTCTCAAGGCAGTCTTCATGTCCTTGTTCCCGCTGTAGATCAGCAGGTTTACAAGTGGAGTCACTGATGAGTACAGCAAGGTTACAATCTTCTGTATCCCAGCTGGATTTCCAGGGGTTGGGCTGATGTACATCATCATGATGGTTCCATAGAACAGAGATACCACAGCCAGGTGGGAACCACAAGTGGAGAAGGCCTTACGTCTGCCAGCAGCTGAAGGGACATGCAACACTGCTCTGAGAACCAGGGTGTAAGACCCAAGAATGAAAAAGAAGGTGATAAAGATTATAAGAGAGCTCAATATAGAATAGGAAAGCTCAATTCCAGGGGCAGGGATGCAGGACAGGGCCAGAAGGGGACCAGGGTCACAGACAAAATGGTCAATGGTATTGGGGCCACAAAAGGGGAGTTGGGTGATGAAATAGATAGGGACTGGATAGCAGAGGAAGGCTGTTACCCAGCAGAGGCCCACCAAGTTCATGGAGAGATGGCTGCTCATGATGGTAAGATAGTGGAGAAGTCGGCAGATGGCCAAGTATCGATCAAAGCCATGAGGGGTGGTAAGAAGGTCTCAGTAATGCCCATGGAGAAGAAGAAGTAGAACTGGAGGAAGCAGGCAGCGAAAGAGATGGTTTTGGTCTCAGACAGGAAGTTCCTTAACATATTGGGAACAGTGGTGTTGATGTAACACATCTCCAGGAACGAGAAGTTGGCCAACAGAGTGTACATGGGAGTGTGGAGTCTGTGATCCAGCTTCACTGCAAAGACAGTGGCCCCATTCCCCATCAGTGTCAGGATGTAGGACGCAGAGAAGAGCACAAAGAGGAGGACTCGAGCCTCTAGAGCAGGGAAAGCTCAGGAGTATGAATTCAGTCACTGTGCTGACTCCTGACACATTCATGGCTTCCTAAGAGGTGGAGAGGAAAAAATGACAGCCACAGAGATGACCTTACTCTCTAATCTTCAGGAATATTTCCTTTCAGAGATCTGTAAGTCCCTCAGATTCTATTACTGTATTAATAATGTAAATACGCTGCTGAAGACGGTCAAACTTCAGAATGCTCGATATGAAAAAGCTTTGAATTTTGGACTTTCTCATTCCTCTTTCAGTATTTTCTTAGACCCAGCAAAACTCCAAAAAAGCAGTTTGGAGAAGATTAATGACAGTACTTGCAAATATAAATTGGTATTTTATATTTGTATCTATAGAATAAGATATGTAGACCCTTAATATTAGACATAGAATTTCAATTCTGTGTTTATTTGGTATTAGAGTCATAATACTAGGTAGGCATCACAAGAGGAGGAGAAATGTAACAAACAATGCAATGACATTCTGTGCATTTCACTTTTATTCTGGATCAATGTTAGAATTATAAATGTCAGCCTCCTAAGGTGTTCTGAAAACCCAGACAAGAAATGTCATGTGCCATTGTTTCTTCAGTGTTCAGAATGGTTTTTTAACTCACAAAAATATGGAAAGTCTAGACATCTACATAATAGTCCTTTTACTTGCTGTTTTAATACTTCTGTAAAATCTTGGTTTAGGTTGAAATCAGGAAAACTATAGAAGATCTGATATATCACAGACTTTTGAGATTTTTGCACGAGATGTCATGATTCTTAGAAAACTTGCTATTCTTCTAGTTTATGTTTAGATGCAGAGGATCATAAATATCAGATACCCATAAACAGAGACCTCTAGGAACCAAGGACAGTGATGGGAGTCTTAAGTGCCCTCTGGACATGGATTCCTCAGAGGAATTCTACTCTCTCCTCTTGTCCCCATCCAATTACAGATGTGGAAGGTTAGAGTTGTTTTGGTAAATTGATTAATCATCTTTGTTAAAGCTTCTTTCTCTGACTCTGAGTGAGACTTAGTCTTGAACACTGTGTGACTTCTATGGTGAGAGAAGCAAAACAAAGCCACTGAAATCACCTGAGATTCTGTTGCCAGTCATTTGGTCTTAATTTATTAATTTATTTTCTGGATCACTTCTGTTATTGAGAGACAGTTATCATTTGTATGAAAATGACCCAAGTGACGTGATTGAGTGAGGATACTTATTCAGGAAAATATAAGTGCAGAATACAAACCTAGAAACCTTCAATAACAGTATTCTAGCTGAGAATATTTATTCACATATTCATGATAAAATGTAATACTTTCCAGATCACATAATGTTATAGCTTTAAGGATGATCTTGATGATTGCAATTAGTGACATAACAGATAAGAGGAAAAGTTTTTCGTATCACACTTCACTGTAAGTTTCCTCTTTAGTCTGTAAATAGATCATATATGGCAGAGCAAAGCTGTGAATAATTCCTCTGTAGGAGAAACTGAGAGTTACCCAGAAGCCACAGTAACCATGAGGAAAGAGAAAACAGCAAGAAATATTTGGTCCTGATGTGGGTGGGGATTCCATTGACTTTGTAAACCATATGGGAGTGAACTCAGCAATTTGGACTGTTCAGTCATCACCTTGCTCTTCCTCCTTGAAGAGGCAGTGGACCATCATTTTCTCTGTGGCAGAGCCAAACACAGCTAAAAATAGGGAAGGCTTAAGTTTTTTTTTTTTCCTGCCCTGTTCCTCATAGCTGCTTTGTCAGTTATTTCCAGATGTCACTTTGCTAACATCTTTGTTCCCCCAAAGACCTGGTTTTGACTGGGTACAACTAACTCCTGGTTAATAAGAACAGAATTTATACACACTGAAGCTCTTACCTTGTTCTTATCTCCCTCATTTCTCTGATTCCCAGACTTCTTAGCTGCAGGGATGAATCTGCTTAAATTAATTTATAAACCTGAGATTCTATTATTTTCATGACACACAAAAGAAGGCAGAGCTAAAATGAACATCTAAGAGTTGTCTTATATTACCTCTTCTGAACCTGTCTTCTTGTAGAACTCAAGGGTCTGACTTATCTTCTGTTTCTGCTGCAGCAAAAGGCATGTAAGATGGAGGGCATGGCTTGTTTGGCAGCCAGGGGCCCAGAGAGCTCGTTAACCTTGCTAGACACTGATACTGGTTTGGAAAGAACCTGGCATATTTGCTGAAAAACAGAGACTTATCTGAAGCCTATGTTTTATTTCTCCTAAGGGATATAGTCTCCTATGAATTCTAAAACTGAGTATTTATGAGGGAAGATTATTAATCATATCCCAAATGTTCCCTTCCATTGGGAGTCCTTCTTTGGCCCTTTGGGACCCTGTTTCTCCAATAGTGGATGATCATCTCATGTTATTTTTAGAGCAGATGTTTATTTTGTCCTTTGGTCTGGTTACCTTTGTGATGGTGCAAACACTCAGCATCATCAGTTTAGCTAAAGTATGATGTTTTTGTTTATCTTTTATTCCTTTACATTCAATTTTATTCCTTTTTTGAGTCTGTCTGCAAGTTTTGAACTCTCTTATGTGTTAATATCAGAGTTGCCTTATGATAGTTCTTTCTTTTTCCTATGGATTCACTCTGGCTTGAAAATATTATTTCATTTCGTTCTTTGGTAAAAGGCTCTCTCTTCTGGGTTGAGCTCTGTGCTTTTAGCCTGATAGTAATAAGTAAAATATCATTTCATGGTGAACAGGGCCCAGGAAACTGTGGTACAAGTGGTGAAATGCCAAACTTTTAGAAGATTCATCTCCTTCTAGTCCTTTAAACTATGTCTCTAAAAGTTGACATGACTGTTGAAATTGCCTTGCTTCTTTTAGAGATGACCTAAACTTCTGAACCCCTTTGTTTTTATTACTTGCATGTGTGTGCATATGCATATAGGTATGTATGAATTTAGATCAGATATTTACTTTTTATTTTTAATATTGGTTTGGAACAGTCTCTAATGAGATGGACTCTTGCTAACAATTTACTAATAACTACATATCATTTGAGTGAACTCTGGGAGTTGGTGATGGACAGGGAGGCCTGGCGTGCTGTGATTCATGGGGTCGCAAAGAGTCAGACATGACTGAGCGACTGAACTGACTGACTCACTGACTGACATCATTTACTGACAAAAAGAGGTTTTTCTGGGGAGGGGGATATTACTTTACCTTGCTCATTTTCTCAGCATCATTTCTGTAAGGTAGAAGTGTTTTTGTCTTTTAAATGGTAACATCACTTCTTCCATCATGAAAATTGATATCTAAGGATGCCTGGTCATCAAGTTTTTTAGAATGGTTTATTTATTAAAATGTTTGCAATCAGAGAAGAAAAATAAAAGGAATCTAGATTGGAAAAGAAAAAACTCTCACTGTTTGCAGATGACATGATCCTCTACATAGAAAACCCTAAAGACTCCACCAGAAAATTACTACAGCTAATCAATGAGTATGGTAAAGTTGCGGGATATAAAATCAACACACAGAAATCCCTTGCATTCCTATACACTAACAATGAGAAAACAGAAAGAGAAATTAAGGAAACAATTCCATTCATCATTGCAATGAAAAGAATAAAATACTTAGGAATGAATCTACTTAAAGAAACAAAAGACCTATATATAGAAAACTCTAAAACACTGATGTAAGAAATCAAAGATGACACAAATAGATGGAGAAATATACCATGTTCATGGATTGGAAGAATCAATATAGTGAAAATGAGTATAATACCCAAAGCAATCTATAAATTCAATGCAGTCCCTATCAAACTACCAACAATATTTTTCATAGAACTAGAACAAATTATTTCACAATTTGTATGAAAATACAAAAAACCTAGAATAGCCAAAGCAATCTTTAGAAACAAGTATGGAATTGGAGGAATCAACCTGCCTGACTTCAGACTATAGTACAAAGGTATAGTCATCAAGACACTATCGTACTGGCACAAAGACAGAAGTATAGATCAATGGAACAAAAATAAAATCCATGCACCTATGGACACCTTATCTTTTAGAAAGGAGGCAAGAATATCCAATGGAGAAAAGACAATCTCTTATTTTTATTTTTATTGGAGGCTAATTATTTTACAATATTATATTGGTTGGTTTTGCCATACATTGACATGAATCCGACCCGGGTGTACGTGAGCTCCCCCTCCCGAACCCCCCTCCCACCTCCCTCCTCCCCTTATCCTCCCTCTGGTCATCCCCGCATACCAGCCCCGAGCATCCTGTAACATGCATCGACCCTGAACTGGCGATTCGTTTCACATAAGATAATATACATGTTTCAATGCCATTCTCCCAAACCATCCCACCCTCACCCTCTCCCACAGAGTCCCAAAGACTAGAAAAGACAATCTCTTTAAAAAGTGGTGCTGGTAAAACTGGTCAACCACTTGTAAAAGAATGAAACTAGAATACTTTCTAAAACCATACACAAAAATAAACTCAAAATGGATTAAAGATCTAAACGTAGGTCATAAACTATAAAACTCCTAGAGGAAAACATAGGCAAAACACCCTCCAACATAAATCACAGCAGGATCCTCTATGACCCACCTCCCAGAGTAATGGAAATAAAAGCAAAAATAAGCAAATGAGACCTAATTAAACTTAAAAGCTTTTGCACAACGAAGGAAACTTTAATCAAGGTGAAAAGACAGCCTTCAGAATGGGAGAAAATAATAGCAAATGAAGCAACTGACAAAGAATTGACCTCAAAAATATACAAGCAACTCCCACAGCTCAATTCCCAAAAAATAAATGATCCAGTCAAAAAATGGGCTAAAGAACTAAACAGACATTTCTCCAAAGAAGACATCAGTTCAGTTCAGTTCAGTTCAGTCACTCAGTCATGTCCGACTCTTTGCGGCCCATGAATCACAGCACGCCAGGCCTCCCTGTCCATCACCAACTCCCGGAGTTCACTCAAACTCATGTCCATCGAGTCGGTGATGCCATCCATCCATCTCATTCTCTGTTGTCCCCTTCTCCTCCCGCCCCCAATCTCTCCCAGCATAAGAGTCTTTTCCAGTGAGTCAACTCCAGTGGTCGCATGAGGTGGCCAAAGTATTGGAGTTTCAGCTTTAGCGTCAGTCCTTCCAATGAACACCCAGGATTGATCTCCTCTAGAATGCACTGGTTGGATCTCCTTGCAGTCCAAGGGACTCTCAAGAGTCTTCTCCAGCACCACAGTTCAAAAGCATCAGTTCTTCGACGACCAGCTTTCTTCACAGTCCAACTTTCACATCCATACATGACCACGGGAAAAACCATAGCATTGACTAGACGGACCTTTGTTGGCAAAGCAGTGTGTCTGCTTTTTAATATGCTATCTAGGTTGGTCATAACTTTCCTTCCAAAGAGTAAGCGTCTTTTAATTTCATGGCTGCAGTCAGCATCTGCAGTGATTTTGGAGCCCCCCAAAATAAAGTCTGACACTGCTTCCACTGTTTCACCATCTATATCCCATGAAGTGATGGGACCAGATGCCATGATCTTTGTTTTCTGAATGTTGAGCTTCAAGCCAATCTTTTCACTCTCCTCTTTCACTTTCATCAAGAGGCTTTTGAGTTCCTCTTCACTTTCTGCCATAAGGGTGGTGTCATCTGCATATCTGAGGTTATTGATATTTCTCCCAGCAGTCTTGATTCCAGCTTGTGCTTCTTCATACAGATGGCTAAAAAACACATGAAAAGATGCTCAACGTGACTCATAATCAGAGAAATGCATATCAAAACCACAATGAGGTACCATCTCATGCTGGTCAGAATGGCTGCTATCAAAAAGTCTACAAACAAATGCTGGAGAGGGTGAGGAGAAAAAGGAACCCTCTTATACTCTTGGTGAGAATGCAAACTCGTATAGCCACTATGGAGCACAGTGTGGAGATTCCTTAAAAAACTGGAAATAGAACTCCCATACGACCCAGCAATCCCACTGCTGGGCATACACACTGAGGAAACCAGAATTGAAAGAGACTCGTGTACCCCAATGTTCATCACAGCACTGTGTGCAATAGCTAGGACATGGAAGCAACCTAGATGTCCATCTGCAGACAAATGGATAAGAAAGCTGTGGTACATATACATAATGGAATATTATTCAGCTATTAAAAAGAATGCATTTGAATCATTTCTAATGAGTTGGATGAAACTGGAACCTATTATACAGAGTGAAGTAAGTCAGAAAGGAAAACACCAGTAGAGTATATTAGCGCATATATATGGAATTTAGAAAGATGGTAATGATAACCCTATATGCGAGACAGCAAAAGAGACACAGTTGTAAAGAACAGACTGTTGGACTCTGTGGGAGAAGGGTTTGATGATTTGAGAGAATAGCATTGAAACATGTATATTATCATATGTGAAATAGATCTCTAGTCCAGGTTTGATGCGTGGGACAGGGTGCTCAGGGCTGGTGCACTGGGATGACCCAGAGGGATGGGTTAGAGAGGGAGGAAGGAGGGGGTTTCAGGATATGGAACACATGTACACCCATGGCTGAATCTTGTGAATGTATGGCAAAAAGCACCATAATATTGTAAAGTAATTAGCTTCCAATTAAAATAAATAAATAAATTTTAAAAATGTTTGGTGTTTGAGGGTACAAAGAATTTTTTGACATTAATATCTGACAAAATTATGATTAGGAACAAAGAATTTCTTTAACTATCATAAGATGAAATGTGATGTTTCTGATATTTGAACTGAAATCACAGAATTTAATCGGAGTGAGTTGAGGAACACTTGAGCTTTAATATATCTATATCTCTAAATATATAGTAAAGTTCTCCCTCCTGTACAATCATGATCTGACCACTAAGCAAACCAAGCAGACTTCAGTAACTACACGTAACAGGTGATAGAGATTTCACAGAATTAGTAAAAAAAAAAAGTCAAATAAATAGCAGAAACATAAGCAACAAAAACCATAACCACAACAAAACTTGGAGAAGTGGGGGGAATTTGATGTTCAGAGTTTTCACTTTATATTATTTAAAACATCCCATTTTAAATAAGAGAGACACATGCAAGACATACAAAGAAATCATATGGCCCATATACAGGAAAAAACATCAGTCCAAATGTGGGTCTTACTAGGTAAATAATTTAAATGATCTTTTATAAACAAGCTCAAAGAATTAAAGAAACTTGTCTAAAGAATTAAATAAAATTATGAGAATTATGTTTCACCAGATAGAAAACATCAAGAAAGATACGTGAATTATAAAATATATCAGATGGAAACTGTTGAAAAGTACAGTAACTGAAATAAAAATTCAATACAGGGGTTCAACCCTGTATTTGAATTGGTAGAAGCAAGATTCAGCAAACTTGAAAATAGGTTAATTAAGATTATCCAATCTGAAGTGAAAGTGAAAGGGAAGTATCTCAGTCGTGTTCGACTCTTTGCGACCCTGTGGATTGTAGCCTACCAGGCTCCTCCCTCCATGGAATTCTCCGGGCAAGAATACTGGAGTGGGTTGTCAATTCCTTCTTCAAATCTGAAGAATAGAAGCCAAAGAAATGAAGAAAAATGATCAATTAAAGAAAGCTGTAGGACACCATCAAGCATACCAACATATAATGGGAATTCAAGAAGTAGAAAAGAGATAAAAAGATGGTGAAAGAATCTTCGAAGAAGTAATAGGTGAATACATGAGAGAGTCAATTTTTAGGTAGGTTGATAAAGAGTCCAGGGCCCTCGAGGAGGAGAATGGGGTCTGGGGCTTTCAAGGAGGAGAAAAGTGAAAACTTTTTTTTCTACATTCTTTCTTTTAGCCACATAAAACGTTTTTTCTTTAAGCCCTGAGCTAATGGCTCAAGGGTATTTTTTTCTCCAGTTCAGTCGCTCAGTCGTGTCTGACTCTTTGCAACCCCATGAATCACAGCACCCCAGGCCTCCCTGTCCATCACCAACTCCCAGAATTCACTCAAACTCATGTCCATCGAGTTGGTGATGCCATCCAGCCATCTCATTCTCTCTCTTCCCCTTCTCCTCCTGCCCCCAGTCCCTCCCAGCATCAGGGTCTTTCCCAATGAGTCAACTCTTCACATGAGGTGGCCAAAGTATTGGAGTTTCAGCTTTAGCATCAGCCCTTCCAATGAACACCCAGGACTGATCTCCTTTAGAATGGACTGGTTGGATCTCCTTGCAGTCCAAGGGACTCCCAAGAGTCTTCTCTAATACCACAGTTCAAAAGCATCAATTCTTAGGCGCTCAGCTTTCTTCAGAGTCCAGCTCTCACATCCATACATGACCACTGGAAAAACCATAGCCTTGACTAGACAGACCTTGGTTGGCAAAGTAATGTCTCTGCTTTTTAATATGCTATCTGCTGCTGCTGCTGCTGCTGCTAAGTCACTTCAGTCTTGTCCGACTCTGTGTGACCCCATAGACGGAAGCCCACCAGGCTCCCCCTTCCCTGGGATTCTCCAGGCAAGAACACTGGAGTGGGTTGCCATTTCCTTCTCCAATGTGTGAAAGTGAAAAGTGAAAGTGAAGTCGCTCAGTCGTGTCCGACCCTTAGCGACCCCACGGACTGCAGCCTACCAGGCTCCTCCATGCTATCTAGGTTGGTCATAACTTTCCTTCCAAAGAGTAAGCGTCGTTTAATTTCATGGCTGCAGTCAGCATCCGCAGTGATTTTGGAGCCCCCCAAAATAGTCTGACACTGTTTCCACTGTTTCCCCATCTATCTCCCATGAAGTGATGGGACCAGATGCCATGATCTCAGTTTTCTGAATGTTGAGCTTTAAGCCAACTTTTTCACTCTCCTCTTTCACTTTCATCAAGAGTCTTTTTAGTTCCTCTTCACTTTCTGCCCTAAGTTTTTCTCTAAATTCTGTACTAATGATTATATAACAACAATGTATCTCACTTGAGGACATGTTTCTCCTTCTTAGCAGGGAACCATCTAACTAATCCTGTTATCTTGTGTGGGAGTGTGTCTGGTAAGACCTTTCTACTGTTAGTTCCTTTTTTTTTTTTTTTTTGCTTTTTTTCTACTGTTCGTTCTAATCTGGTTAATTTAAGATGTATGTTGTGGGAGTGGATCAGGTAAAGGTATATATGACCTTGATAAGACTAGCTAGTTGGGGCTCTCTCCATCCCCCTACTGATGTCTGCGTCAGAAGTTTTCTGTGTCCTTTCTTACTGTAATAAAATTTCTGCCACTCAAAAGCTTTGAGTAATCAAGCCTGGTCCCTGATCCTGAAGCTAAATCTTTTTCTTCAGAGATCACGGAACTGTCCACTGTAAGCTATCGTACACACCAATTTGATGACATTAATCAACACATCCAAGAAGCTTAAGAAATAACAACTTCTTTCATATCTGTTAGCATTTTATTTTTATATTTAACTTCTATGTGTGCCTGCTCAAGTACTTTTAAAAGTCAAACTCCATCTATATTCATCAAAAATATTGACCTGTAATTTTCTTTTTTTTTTTTGTAGTGTTTTTATATGGCTTTGGTGTCAGGGTAATGGTGGCCTCATAGAATGAATTTTGGAATGTTAGCGCCTCTTTAATTTTTTTTGGAATAGTTTGAGGGGATAGATATTAGTTCTTTTTTAATATTTTGTAGAATTCCCCAGTGAATCCCTCTGGTCTTGCATTGTTGCTTGCTGGGAGTTTTGGGTTTTTTTTAACAAATTCAATTTAACTTGTGATCAGTCTGTTCAAATTGTCTGTTTCTTCTTCACTCAGTCTTGTCAGGCTGTATGTTTCTAGAAATTTGTCCATTTCTCCTAGGTTGTCTATAATCATTAGCATATAACTGTTCACAGCATTATCTTTTGATTTTTTTGTTTCTCTGTGGCATTTGTTGTCATATCTCCTCCTTCATTTCTTATTTTATTTAGGGCCTCTCTTTTTTCTTCTTGGTGAGCCTGGATAAAGTTTTATAAATTTTGCTTATATTTTTCAAAAAACCCAATTCTGTATTTCATTGATATTTTCTATTTTACTATTTTATTTATTTCCTCTCTGATCTTTATTATTCCCTTCATTCTGCTGACTTTGGGCTTTATATTCTTCTTTTTCTAATTCTTTTAGGTGGTAGCTTAGATTGTTTACTTGATATTTTTCTTGTTTCTTTAGGAAAGCCTATATTGCTATAAACTTCCCTCTTAGAACTGCTTTTGATATAGCCCATTAATTTTGGAAAGTTGTGTTTCCATTTTGACTTGTCCTGAGGTATTTTCTGACTTCCTCTTTGATTTCATCATTATCCCATTCAATTTTTAGTAGCGTTTTGCTTAGGCTACATGTGTTTGTTCTTTTCCCATTTTTCTCCTTGTCGTCAATTTCTAGTTTCATATTGCTGTGGTCAGAAGAAAAACTTGATAAAATTCCTATCTTGTATTTGTTGAAGATTATTTTGTAACCTAGTATGTGATCTGTACTAAAGAATATTCCATGTGCATTTGAAAAGAATGTGCATTTTGCTGTTTTGGGATGTATTGTCCTACAGACATTAATTAAGTCCAACAGGCCTATTGTGTCGTTTAAGACCCCTTATTGATTTTCTATCTGGAATATCTGTCTATTGATGTCAGTGGGGTGTTACTATTATTGTACTATTGTCAATATCTGCTTTTATGTCTGTTAGTATTTGATTTGTATATTTAGACGTTATTGTATTGGGTATGTATATGTTAGCAAGTGTACTATCCTCTTCTTGTATTGATCCCTTTATCATTATACTTTTCTTTTTAACATTTTTTTTAAACTTAACTTTTAAAAATTGATGTGTAGGTGATTTACCATGTTGTGCCAATCTCCGCTGTACAGCAGAGTGACTCAGTTATACACAAACAGGATTTTTAAATATTCTTTTCCATTATGGTTTACCCATTATGGTTTCTATTGAAGCTAGTTCTCTGTGTTATACAGTAAGACCTTTTTTTAATCCATTCTCTATATAACAGCTTATATTTGTTAATTCCAAGTCCTTCCCTCCCTCACCTCTTTCCTCCTTGACAAATATAAGACTATTCTCTATGTCTGTGAGTCCTTTCTGTTTTGTCAAGTTCATTTTTGCCATATTTTAGATTCCACATATAAGGGATATCATATAGTATTTGTCTTTCTCTTTCTGAATTCTTCACTTAGTATGATCATTTCTAGCTCTATCCATGTTGCTGCAAGTGGTATATAATGCCCTTCTTTGTCTTTTGTTGTAGCCTTCCTTTTAAAGTTTTTGTCTGATACAAGTATTGTTACTCTTGCCTTCTCTTCTTTTCTATTTGCATGAAATATTTTTCTTATTCCTTCCCTTTCACTCTGTGTGTGTCTTTGGCCCTGAATGGAGTCTCTTATAAGCAGCATATTGAAGGGTCTTGTTTTGTTCCATCAGCCACTCAATGTCTTTCATCAGAGTATCAAACCAAATGCAACAATGTGTAAAAAGGTTCATGCACCATGGTCAAGTTGGGTTTATTCACAAAGGGTTACAGAGATGGTTCAACATATGCAAATCAGTCAATGTGACAAAACACATTAACAAAAGGAAAGATAAAAATCACACGATCTTCTCAAAAGACACATAAAAACACTGACAAAATTCTGCATCTATTCATGATAAAACTCTGATAAAAGTGGCTATATATCGCAATATAATAAAGGTCATTTATGAAAAACCCACAGCTAACATAATATCTAGTGGTGAAAAGCTGAGCCTTCCTGCTAAATTCAGGAAAAGAAAAGAATGCCCACTTTCATCACTTCTGTTTAATAGTTTTGGAAGTCCTAGCTACAGTAAAAAGATAAGAAATAGAAAGAAAACAATATTGTAAAGTAATTAGCCTCCAATTAAAAATAATAAATTAATTTAAAAAAAAGAAAAGAAATAAAACATCTAAATTGGAAAGGAAGATATAAAAATGTAACTATTTGCAGATGACATGATATTTCATCAGTTCAGTTCAGTTGCTCAGTCGTGTCCGACTCTTTGCGACCCCATGAATCACAGCATGCCAGGCCTCCCTGTCCATTACCAACTCCCGGAGTTCACTCAAGCTCATGTCCATCGAGTCGGTGATGCCATCCAGCCATGTCATTCTCTGTCGTCCCCGTCTCCTCCCACCCACAATCCTTCCTAGCATCAGATTCTTTTCCAGTGAGTCAACTCGTCGCATGAGGTGGCCAAAGTATTGGAGCTTCAGCTTCAGCATCAGTCATTCCAGTGAACACCCAGGATTGATCTCCTTTAGAATGGACTGGTTGGATCTCCTTGCAGTCCAAGGGACTCTCAAGAGTCTTCTCCAGCACCACAGTTCAAAAGCATCAATTCTTTGGCGATCAGCTTTCTTCACAGTCCAACTCTCACATCCATACATGACCACGGGAAAAACCATAGCCTTGACTAGACGGACCTTGGTTGGCAAAGTAATGTCTCTGCTTTTTAATATGCTATCTACGTTGGTCATAACTCTCCCTCCAGGAATAAGCGTCTTTTAATTTCATGGCTACAATCAGCATCTGCAGTGATTTTGGAGCCCCCAAAAATAAAGTCTGACGCTGTTTCCACTGTTTCCCCATCTATTTCCCATGAAGTGTTATTCCATAAATAACCCTAAAGGCTCTACCCAGAAACTTACAGCTGATAAATGATTTCAGTAAGGTTGCAGGATATAATACACAGAAATATATTGAATTTATATACACTAAAAATGAACTATCAGGAAGAGAAAGTACAAAACAATCCCTTTTAAAATTGCATCAACACTCCCCCGAAACACTAGGAATATATTTAATCAAGGAGATAAAAGGCCTATACTCTGAAAACTATAGAACATTAGTGAAGGAAACTGAATATAATACAAATAAATGGAAAAATATCCCATGCTCTTGGATTGGAAGAATTGATACGGTTAAAATGGTCATACCACCCAAAGCAATCTACAGATTTAATGCAACTTCTATCAAAATACCCATGACATTATTCATAGAAGTAAAACAAATAATTATAAAATTCATATGGTGCTTCAAAAGACCCTGAATTGCCAAAGCAATCTTGAGAGAAAAGAACAAACCTGGAAGTATAACCCTCCCAGACTTCAGTCTATACTACAAAGCTACAGTAATCAAAATGGCATATTATTGGCAGCAGAAAATAGACACATAGATGAACAGAACAGACTAGAAAGCCCAAAAATGAACTTGCACACCAGCTGTCAATTAACCTATGACAAAGGAAGCAAGAATATACAATGGATTGGCTGTTTAACAAGTGGTGCTGGGAAAACTGGAAAGCCACCTATAAAAGAGGGAGATTAGAACATTCTCTCATACAATATGCAAAAATAAACTAAAAATGGTTTAAAATCTAAAAGTAAGAATGGAAACCATAAAACTCAAGGAAGAAAACGTAGGCAGAATGGTGATGTAAATTGTAGCAGTATTTTCCTGGCTCAATCTCTTAAGGCAGAAGAAATAAAAGCAAAAATAAACAAATGGGGGAAAAACAAATGGTACTGTGCGGACAGGAAAGCAATATTGCTAACGTGCATCACTCCAAAGGCTAGTACAATGCCAGAATACTTTTTCATATTTTTTTTCCTATGCATTTATTTTGTTGTTGGTTTAGTCATTAAGTCATGTCTGACTCTTTGACACCATGGACTGTAGTCTGCCAGACTCCTCTGTCCATGGGATTCTCTAGGCAAGAATACTGGAGTGGGTTCCCATCTCCTTCTCCAGGGGATCCTCCCAACCCAGGAATCAAACCCAAGTCTCCTGCATTGCAGGCAGATTCTTTACTGACTGAGCTATGAGGGAAGCCCGTTTTCTATGAATAATCTCTTCATAAAAGCATGTACAAATCATTCAAAAGAGATTGACCTATCCTGGTTATAACCTTTTTTTTTTTTTTTTTGGCAAAGCAATGATTGTTATATTTGGGTTATAACATGTCTTATTAAAGGTATAACCCTCCCAGACTTCAGTATGTACTACAAAGCTACAGTGGTCAAAACAGCATATTATTGGCACAAGAATAGATACATAGATTAATTGGAACAGAATAGAAAGCCCAGAAATAAACCCACACACCTTGGTCAATTAACTATGACAAAGGAGGCAAGACTATACAGTGGATAAAAAAACTGGTTGTTCAACAAGTGGTGCGAGTAAAACTGGACAGCCACCTGTAAAAGAGTGATTCAGTTTGACAGATTTGCACTAAAGTGGCTTTTGACAAGAAAAGGGGTGTGTATATGTGTGGTCTCACTCTGTGTTATCACGGAATTTTGTTGTTGTTGTTATTTAGACACTAAGTCATGTCCAACTCTTGTGACTCTATGGACTGTAGCCATGCTCCTCTGTCCATAGGATTTTCCAGACAAAAATGGAGTGGGTTGCCATTTCCTTCTCCAGGGGATCTTCTGAATCCAGAGACTGAACCTATGTCTCCTGCATTGGCAGGTGAATTCTTTACCCCTGAGCCGCCTGGGAAGCCGATTAAAGAGTCTAGAAATTCCTAAATTTGAGGGTTCTTAACCCTTTCTGTATATTACAGTATCCTGTGGGACTTTTCAAAATACCCGTGCCTTGCTCCTAATACCCCTATTTCAGAGTCAATTAGTTGAGAACCACTGCTCGGTTGGAGGTAGATGTCAATAGAAAGTGTTACATGTGGTTGTGATTATTGTGAGCCTTTTCAGAGATCAATGATATTTCCAACTTTAATTTACATAGTCCCAGTTTTAGGAACCTCCTACAACTTTCTTCAGAGCATCTTTCATTTCTTTATTCCGGAGGCTATAGATCATGGGGTTGAAAAAGGGGGTCAAAACTGAGTAGAACAAAGTTGTGAACTTCTGCATGCCCTCTGCTTGTCCTGACCCTGGACTCACATATGTCATCATGACAGAACTATAGAACAGAAACACAACAGCCAGGTGTGAAGAGCAGGTGGAGAAGGCCTTCTTCCGGCCAGCCACTGAAGGCACCTGCATTACAACCCTCAGCACCAGGGTGTAGGATCCAGTAGTGTAGAAAAAGGTGGCAAAGATAAGGAGGGAGCTCATGGTACCACATATGAGAACAGTCCCTGGGACTGGGACACATGCTGAAGCCAGGGCCAACAGAGGACCCAGGTCACACAGAAAGTCATCAATCACATTTGGGCCACAAAATGGTAGCCGAGTAACAAGTATCACTGGGATCAGAAACCAGAGGAAACCGTACACCCAGCAAAAGATGACCAGGCTGCTACAGAACTTAGTAGTCATGACGGTGGGGTAGTGCAGAGGGCGGCAAATTGCCAGGAAACGGTCATAGGCCATGATGGAGAGAAATAAGCATTCTGTTGTGCCCAGTGAGAAGAAGAAGTACAACTGGAGGAGACACCGAGCAAAGGAGATGGTTTTGGTTTGGGAGAAGAAGTTGGCCAGCATATTGGGCACATCAGAGTTGACATAGCAGATCTCCAGGAAGGAGAAGTTGGCCAGCAGGAAGTACATTGGGGTGTGGAGCCGGTGGTCCCAGCGCACTGCACACACGATTGCCACATTTCCAAGGAGGGTCATGATGTAAGTTATAAAGAATATGGAAAAGAGGAAGATCTCTATTTCCCAGCGGCAAGGGAAGCCCAAGAGGAGGAACTCACTCACAACGTGGGAAATATTTCTGACCTTTGACATCATCATTTCTGTCCATTCTGTGAGGATTGGAGCAGAAATTACAAAGAGAATTATGTCTCCTGGTTCCTCCCCAGGAGATGAGCATATTTTCCTGAGCATAAGGGAGGGGACTAGATCAATAGTTTCTATTTTTGATTGGGCAGTCCAACAATACAGTTGTTGAGTGTACTCCTCTATATATGACTATTCGCTTTTAAACTATCAACAAAGCACTGTCAATAAATATAGTAAATATTGGTAAAGATTTTGAAAAAAAAGTGTTTTTAGAATTAAAATAAAAGTAGAATTTCAGATATTTACTTTCTGCATCTCTCATTGGGTTGCCTGGTGCACTGAACTTTGGAGAACATTGGTCTAGACAGTACAGATGGGTATCTGCATGCGTGCTAAGTCACTTTAGTCGTGTCTGACTCCACCAGGCTCCCCCGTCCATGGGATTCTCCAGGCAAGAACACTGGAGTGGGTCGCCATTTTCTTCCCCATAAGGGTGTCTGGCTAATGCTAAATTAATATACAAATTTTGACATGGGCAATTTAATTGTAAAAAACTAGAATTGACAGATTTACTGAACAAAAGAGTGTTATCAACTAAGTGCCTTAAAGGAGAGAACTTGAGGCTACCCCTCATACTGTGTTGCTGACACAGAGCGCAATGGTATAATCTCTTTTGCTCTAGGAACTCATGCAGGCTTAAATTCTTTGACTTTTTTGGGCAGTAACTTTATACTTTTGACTTCTATTGAATTTTTATTATACGAAAGTCCTTAAAGTTTTATTCACAGAACTTAAAACAAGAGTGGCCCCATTTAGTGGTTGTGTTATTGAGTTTTTGAAGTGAGGGAGGTTAATTACTGAATTTCACAAAGTGTTTCATTGAATGAGATCTTAAGACCTTCAAATATTAACTTCCATTTGTATTTTTATTCCCTGTGAATTTGATAAAATTTCTCATGATTTTCACCTGTGTGTTTGGTTAGAATATGTAGAACATTAAAAATTGCTTTTTTAGAGAACTTAAAACTTTTTCTAGGTTAACACATATTATTCTAAACAATTGGGAATAGATGGCTAAGCTCAAAACAGATAAACAGCACAAAAATGGTGAAAATGACTTTGTATCTGAAAAACTTTCTGGCATAATAAACAAATCTGGCATTAATAAACAAAGGGCTTATTTAAAATTTTAAAAGTAGCTTTTAAAACTGATGCCCTTGTTCAGTTTCAGTTTTTAAAACATTTTCTTCCTTTCTTTAGCATTCTTCAGAGACACCAATAGTGATTTTGAAATCACATCTGTAAATTCTTTCTGTACCCAGGGATATAATTTGCTTAGGTCTGAAAATATAAGTTTATTTAAAATTATTAAGTGCTATTTTACTTTATTTTCTTGTCAGTTCTCTTTTATACATTTTTCTTCTTTCTTTTGAAAGGAGATCAATCCTTAGAGCTGTCCATATTCTAATTTAGATTGATTGTCCTTGATGTTTTCTCTCCAGAGGGCAGCAGATGGCCTAGTCTTTTTCTTTCATCTCATAAACTTGCAAACAAGGAGACCACAATGCTATAGGCTGGTATGGAAAGACGTTCTTGTTTAGTGAGCTTTAGTGAAAAGCTCACTAAATTTCTCATAGAAAAACATCCCTTGCTTTTAATCACTTTATTTCACTTGTTTCTCTGTTTCTTTCTCTCTCTTCATTTCTTTTTTTCTTAGAATTACTTCTAAGATGACAAGATGACCTGAGATTTTTGTTGCTGGAAAATTTAAGAACTGTCTACAATACAGTCTTATATAGTTTCAGTATGTGGATAATAAAGGAAAATATTTCTTAACATATTTTTATTAAAACATTTTAGAATAATAGCATTAACTTTTTGATTGCTATCCATCATGAACCTTAGTTCATTTTCTATCAACTGCCACTTTGTTAGCATAAACTGAGTGTGCTAGCTACAGTCTTTTCAGGCTTAGCTCCTAAATTTAGCTTTATAAGCTAATCACTAAACTAAAGAATTTAAAAATTCAATACAAGTTTGCTTAGTGTCTACTGCATTCTTGTATACTAAGCAAGGGGTGTTTTGGAACATATATTTATATTCATTCATGGTGCAATACTGTTTTCAGTAAAATTAAGAGGCACTTTAAGTTAATATAAGTTTCAGTGTAAATTGTGGTAGTTAAATCTATAACTCCACATTTCCAGATAAAGGTCACTCATTTAAATATGAAATACATAATTTTGATTTTTCAGATTAACAAAAATGAATAATCATGATACCAGAGTTGATAAAGGTGCAATGAAATGACACTTAGAAAAACTGTTGGAGAGTATATTAACTTGTACATGTTTTTTCTGGCTGGCAATTTAGAAATACTCAGAGCTTTTAAAGCATTTATACCCATTAAATAAGAATTAGAGGTGTAGAAAAAATTCATACAGTGCATAAGAATTTTTAGGAATCATGTTAAAATACAGATTCTGACTCAGAAGGAGTGGACGGGGTTTGGGATTCTAAATTTCTAATAAGTAATAAGGTAATGTTAATTCTTTGAGTAGTAAAAATTTATAAAGTCCTCCATACTTTATAGAGTTCTTTGCGTAGCAAGAGTTTATGTAGTTCTTTATATATACTTCTTTAGAAAAAGTAAATAATACTGAGTAAAAGTAAAAAATTTCTGGAAAAAATGAAATTAATAGTGGTAAGTTTTTCAAGATCAGATGACAGGTTGCATACTTTTCTTAGTTATACATGTCTGTGTTTCTTAAAATTTCTATAAATAACATACATTACTTTTATAAACTTAAAAGACAAACATTAAAAATTATTATTCTTGAAGGCACTTTTCTGAATCTTCCACTTACCCTAACCAATTTTTGTGACCTTTGCTATTTCTGGAATGTTACAAGTTGCTAGGAAGCCCATTATTTATGTCATATGTGACTTACCATGCAGGATATAATTTCTCACTTTCTTGCTACTTGGGTTTAAAGTCAATGAAGTAAGTCTCTGTGCCAAGGTTGAGGAGAAAGGGAAGAGTGCCAGCGGGGCATCCTAAAGGCTGTATTTTACTTTAAGTGGCCAATGCCATTTCATAAACCTAGGACACGGATTAGAAGTTAAGTTTAAAAAAATCAAATGCAACATCATGAGAAATGATAGCCATTAGCTTCTGGAGAGAATTCGTGTTATTAGTCTTTTCCCATTTGAAGGAAGCATACCTTATCCTCAATCAGGTAATACTTTTCTTCCTTGAGAAAGAAAGAAAAAAAAAACAGGAAAATGATACCATTTTCCATTTTGGGTTTTAATTTTCTTCAAAATTTTAAGGAGAATATTGTAGTTTAGAATAAAAGTCAAAAAAATCATGATGATATTAGACAGGATTAAATAAAGGCAATATACTTATTTTTCTTTTCTTTCACCTTTACAGTTGATAAAATTGAATGTAATGGTTTCTTTTTCAACCAGACAGGTAGAAAGATACTTTCTCCAACTCACATTTCCACTGTCAAAATATAACACATATTTTTCTCTGTCCCATGTTCATGAATATGCCCTTTGTTGAAGGAATTGATTCAGGCACTTACTAGAATAAGAAACAGTGTCTGCAGATAAGCCTTTCCTCTGCTCTTCACTTCCCTTGGATCTCAGAGTTCTCTCCCTTGTGTTTTCACTTCCAGAGCATTTGGGGAAATATTTTTCTGTTTTTTGGAAGTTGAAAAAGATGTGTTTCCCCTGCTCCCCATCCAG
The DNA here is from genome assembly GCF_049115385.1 of Moschus berezovskii. Taxonomy (NCBI): domain Eukaryota; kingdom Metazoa; phylum Chordata; class Mammalia; order Artiodactyla; family Moschidae; genus Moschus; species Moschus berezovskii. The sequence continues at coordinate 100,127,115 of NC_142468.1, forward strand.
CAGTAGTAAGGATGAAAGCTTGAATTTTCCACTTGTCCCCAGTGAAACTGTTGCTGGGCCAAAGCCAGTTTCCCTAAAGGGGCTCTTTGCTGAGATTCCCTCAGCTGGGATGGTCATTACCCCAGGGACTCATCTTTTGTTAAGGTTGTTTCAAACATCTGATACTCCTTTTCTCATAATGGACCAATGATTCCACTCTATCAGTTGATGCTATGCATTTGCCATATAATTTTGAGCTTCTTTGATTAAAGGGACAGTTATTTTTTTATTTTTTAACTCATTACATGGGTTCAAAAGCCTATCCATGCCTGTAGCTACCCTTGTACTTTGGCATACAAATATAGCAGTTAATATTTACTGAAGACTTGTTACATGTCAGGCAGTAAGATGAGTAAATTTATGAGTAATTTCATTTAATCCCTTCCCAATCTGATAGGTTAGATATACTATTATTTTTACTTATAGGGAAGCTATTGAAGCTTATGTTAATTAAATAATTTGTAACATTTAATAAATGGGGATGACAATATCTGAATTCAGTTCTCTCTGAGAGTGAAGCCTGAGTTCTTAAATAGTAAACTATTTACCTTCCATCTTTACCTGTCAAAGATGGGAAACAATTGCTATTGATATCTTATGCTAGATACTGTGACAAATTCTTATATTTAACTCATTTTATTTAATCCTTACAACACCCTGTGTGCTGGGTATCACTGTTGCAATTTTTTAAAATTCTGATTATCAAGGTAACTTGTGTTTAAACAAAAATTTGGAAGAGTCAGAAAAATTAAGGGAGCTAAAAAATTACTCACAATTTTTTCAAGCACAGATAATTCAAGTTAAAACTTGGCTTATTCCCTCTGGTCTTTTTTGTTGTAAAAATTTATACATATGAGGTCATACAGCACTTAGTATTCTGCTTACATTTATAGCCTGCATTTTTCCATGTAAGTAAAACTCTCTTAAATACTATTAAAGCTGCATAATACTGAGTGTTGTTTTAATATCATTTCCCTAGGGTTTTTAGGCTATTTAAAATGTTCTGGTCTTAAAATAATGCAATAAAAATCACTGGGCTTAAATTTTTGTTTAATATTAGAACATTTCCCTAGAGTAGACTACTTAAAGGAAAATTACAATGTCAAAAATATATATATATAATTCTCAGAAGTAGACTTGTTAGATTAGATATATTCTCAGAAGTAGACTTGCTAGATAAGATGGTAGTTCTATTTTTAACTTTTTGAGTAACCTTCATACTGTTTTCCATAATGGCATACCAATTTACACTCTTACCAAGAGTGGACAAAGGTCCCTTTTTCTACATCTTTAATAAGCAATTGTTATCTCTTGTCTTTTTTGATGCTAGCCATTCTAACAGGTGTGAGGTGATATCTCATTGTGGTTTTGATTTATATTTCTCTATGATTAGTGATTTTGAGTAACTTTTCATGTACCTGTTGGCCATTCATAAATCTTTGGGAAAATGCCTATTCAGCTTCTTTGTCCAGTTTTTAATTGGATTGTTTGTTTTTTCCTCTTGAGTTCATGAGTTCTTTATACATTTTGGATATTAACCCCTTATGGAGACCCCAGTTCAATTTCTGGGTCAGCAAGATCTGCTGGAGAAGGGATAGGCTATCCACTCCAGTATTCTTGGGCTTCCGTGTGGCTCAGCTGGTAAAGAATCCATCCGCATTGCAGAAGACCTGGGTTGGGAAGATCCCCTGGAGAAGGGAAATGCTACCCAATCCAGTATTCTGGCCTGGAGAATTCCATGGACTGTATAGTCCGTCGGGTCGCAAAGAATTGGACACGACTGAGCAACTTTCACTCACTATCAGATACATGGTTTGCAAATATTTTTTCCCATTCCATAGGTTGTCTTTTCATTTTGTTGATTGCTACTTTTGTTGTGCAGAAACTTTTAAGTCTGATATCATACCTCATGTTTGTCTTTGATTTTGTTGCTTATACTTTAGGTGTCATAGCTGAAAAGTCATTGCCAAGATCCATGTCAAGAAGCTTTTGTTTTCTTCTAGGGTTTTTATGGCTTCAGGACTTATGTTTAAATATTCAATCCATTTTTAGTTAATCTTTGTGATAAGTGTAGGATAGGGGTCTAGTTTCATTCTTTTATATGTGACTATCCAATTTTCTCAAATTTTTGTTGAAGAGATTGCCTTTTTTCCACTGAGCATTCTTGACTCCCTTGTCAAATATTAAATGGCAACCCACTCCAGTATTCTTACCTGGAGAATCCCATGGATGGAGGAGCCTGGTGGGCTACAGTCCATGGGGTTGCAAAGAGTTGGACACAACTGAGTGACTTCACTCACTCACTCACTCACTCATGGATTTATTTCTGGATTCTCCATGCTGTTCTGTTGGTCAATGTGTTTGTTTTTAATGCCAATATTGTACTCTTTTGATTACTATAGCTTTGCAATATAGTTTCAAATCAGGAAGTTTGATGCCTCCAGCTGTGTTCTTCCTTCTTAAGACTGCTTTGGTGCCTTTTGTGGTTCCATACAAGTTTTAGAATTGATTTTTCTATTTCTGTGAAAAGTACCATTGGAATTTTGAGAGATTTCATTGAGTCTGCAAATTGGCCTCCCAAGTGGCTCAGTGGTAAAGAACCTACCTGCCAAAGCAGAAGAAACAGAAGATGCAGGTTTGATCTCTGTGTCAGGAAGATCCCCTGGAGAAGGCAATGGCAACCCATTCCAGTATTCTTGTCTGGATGATCCCATGGACAGAGGAGCCTATGGTCTATGGGGCTGCAAAGAGTCAGACATGACTGAGCACACATGCCTTGGTTGAATAGATTGCTCTGGTGAGTATGAACATTTCAACAATATTACTTCTTCTGATCCATGAACATGGACCCATGGAATATTTTTCTATTTACTTGTGCCTTCTTCAATTTCTTTCATCATTATCTTATATTGATACATCAGTCTTTATTAAGAAGCCAAAAATAATTGAACAGCTGTGGTACCATGATATTCTTTTACCCTAAAAATCAACAACCAGATGCCAGTCACCAAAAGATGAGAAAAAGGAAGAAAGAAGAAGGGGTGCTGGTTATGGAATATGTGACCCCTTTCCATTGTTCATGTATTTATAATTTATCTGTTGTGATAACAGTTAAAAAACAAGTTACTTTCAAGTTTGTGATGCTCACAGGGAAATTGATCTGACCAAACTGTATCCATTCTCATCTAGAGCAGTTGTTCTCAGAAGAACTTTACTATAGATAAAGTGAAGCTTTTTTAGGATCAGAATATTCCTCAACAAGTCTGAGATGTCACAGGAATATACTTCCAGTAAGTCAGAGATTGTGCATCCAAATTGCTTTCTTTTCAAGACTCATTAAAAAAAATTTTTGTGTACCCTAGAGGGCAATCAGGACATCTCCCAGTGTTTCTTTTGTGTGGGTCCTCAGGAGAAAGAAAACACATTAAGGGGAGGGGAGAAAAAAGGGATGGATTTTCCTTAAATAATAATCCTGTCAAAGCCAGAAGTGATTGAATGCTAGGAATGTATGCCTTCTTCTGCAGACAGGACCCTTGAATTCTAGTGGAGGTTGGACATACCTCATCAGAGTGAGTGTGAATGAATCCCTCCTTTTATTCTGTCTTCCACACAACAGATTGATATTATTTATGTATTAAATGAATGAATAGATGTCTTGAGGTGGTCAGTTAATTGAGAATTTCAGTGCATGGTATTTTATCAGTGCAAGGTGGCCAGATGGGGCAAGGCCCTAGGGTTTTTTTCTTTGATAAAATTACCGTGAAAATGAACATTTCTCTTTGAAATAATCCTAACATACAGGGAAATCCACTATGGAAAAATTTTTCAAATGTCTCAGACTTCAGGTTTTATTGTCTTAAAAGTTCCTAAACCAGTTTTAGTCATTTGCATTGTGAATAACTCCTTGAAAGATCTCATTATTTAATATCTCCTCTGATTGTATAATTATTCTCCTAGTAGTAGAATTTCCACATGATTACTTTCTATGCCATAGATCCCCTCCAAATTCATTCCATCATTCCAAGTGCTTCCCACCCTTTCCAAATCACCTTGCTGTTTTTACTTGTAATCATATCCAGGCCACAATCACCTCAGTGATCAGTATTGTATTATTGTAGCACCATGTCCTGTCTATTGTCACCTTTATTAAAAGTGCTCATTCAAGTGAATGCTGAAAAAGATGAAAAGGTTCGGGTTGGAGGAGAGGAGGGTGGTCCATGTTACTAGCTCTTATTCATTCTAGATTGGAAAGGGAGGGAAGCCAAGAGGGAATGAAGGAAGAATCCTATAGCAGGCAGAGGAGGGAACAGACTTCCTGAATACTCTGTCTTTCTTTAACTATCAAATATTTTAAAAACCTGGATTATTTGAAGCTGTTCTCTGGGTGAAGAAAGCTTTATCAATCCAGACTAAAGGGATGCAACTCCAGTTCTACTCTCCTAGCTTTAACATATACAAGGCAGTAAAGGATAAAGTTATGCCTGGACTTCTAAACTTTAACTAAAATGGAAATTTTCCTCATAGTGGTTTTTTTCAAGCAACCCATAAATGTCTGTTTAACAAATCTGTAGCTGAACCGCTTTGTGGAAGGTACTAAAAGAATAATGACCAATAGGTTGCGGATCAGAGAAACAGAAGCATTGTATAGATAATTATCAAAAGGGGTTTAATTCAAAAGGTAAGGAATTATTAAAGTGATTATTTCAGTGAGCAAATTTCATGCGCTATTTGGGAATTCGAGTATATTTTTGAGAGATTCATTCTGAGTTATATATGATGCGATTTTAAGGCATTTTTTCCATTATAAGTTAACACCATAGAAGTGCATTGAACTCATATAATTTGTTAGATTGAATACTCAGAGATAAGAATGTGTATGGAAGCTATATTTTAGGTTCAAACAGATACTTTTAAAGGAAGAATCAGATCAACGGGCTCATGTTTTGCTTATGATAACTAGGGCAATAAGTGGAGCTCACACTAAACATTTATTTACTCTAGGCTAGGTGCTTTAAGAATATGTTACATTTAATGTTTCATTAATTTCCATGGTGGATATTGTTACTCTGATTTTTAAAAATTTATTTATTTTTACTTGGAGGATAAATTTTCAATATTGTGCTAGTTTCTCCCATATATCAACATGAATCAGCCATAGGGGACATATGTCCCCTCCCTCCTGAAATTTCCTCCCACCTACCACCCCATTCCACCCCCTCTAGGTTGTCACAGAGCACCAGGTTTGAGCTCCCTGTGTCATACAACAAATTCCCACTGGCTATCTATTTTACATATGGTAATGTGCATGTTTAGTCAAGGCAATGGTTTTTCCCGTGGTCATGTATGGATGTGAGAGTTGGACTGTGAAGAAGGCTAACCGCCAAAGAATCGATGCTTTTAAACTGTGGTGTTGGAGAAGACTCTTGAGAGTCCCTTATACTGCAAGGAGATCCAACCAGTCCATTCTAGAGGAGATCAATCCTGGATGTTCATTGGAGGGACTGATGCTAAAGCTGAAACTGCAATACTTTGGCCACCTCATGCGACGAGTTGACTCACTGGAAAAGACTGTGATGCTGGGAAAGGTTGGGGGTGGGAGGAGAAGGGGACGACGGAGAATGAGATGGCTGGATGGCATCACCGACTCTGTGGACATGAGTTTGAGTGAACTCCGGGAGTTGGTGATGGACAGGGAGGCCTGGCGTGCTGTGATTCATGGGGTCGCGGAGAGTCGGACACGACTGAGCAACTGAACTGAACTGAACTGAACTGAATGTGCATGTTTCAGTGCTACTCTCTCAATTTGTCCTACCATCTCCTTCACCCGTTGTGTTCATAAGTCTGTTCTCTATGTCTGTGTCTGTATTGCTGCCCTGAAAATAGGTTCATCAGTACCATCTTTCTAATTCCATATACATCCATCAATATATGATATTTGCTTTATGATTTACTTCACTCTGTATAATAGGCTCTAGGTTCACCCACTTCATTAGAATTGACTCAAATGCAATTTATGGCTAAGTAATACTTTGGCCACCTCATGCGAAGAGTTGACTTACTGGAAAAGACTCTGATGCTGGGAGGGATTGGGGGCAGGAGGAGAGGGGACAACAGAGAATGAGATGGCTGGATGGCATCACCGACTCGATGGACATGAGTTTGAGTGAACTCCGGGAGTTGGTGATGGACAGGGAGGCCTGGCGTGCTGTGATTCATGGGGTCGCAAAGAGTCGGACACAACTGAGTGACTGAACCAAACTGAACTGAACTGAATAGTCCATTGTCTGCACGCTCAGAGCCGGCATCACGTCATTGTAGGGGACTGGAATGCAAAAGTAGGAAGTCAAGAAACACCTGGAGTAACAGGCAAATTTGGCCTTGGAGCATGGAATGAAGCAGGGCAAAGGCTAATAGAGTTTTGCCAAGAGAACGCACTGGTCATAGCAAACACCCTCTTTCAACAACACAAGAGAAGACTCTACACATGGACATCACCAGATGGTCAACACCGAAATCAGATTGATTATATTCTCTGCACCCAAAGATGGAGAAGCTCTATACAGTTAGTAAAAGCAAGACCAGGAGCTGACTATGGCTCAGATCATGAACTCCTTATTGCCAAATTCAGACTTAAATTGAAGAAAATAGGGAAAACCACTAGACCATTCAGATATGACCTCAATCAAATCCCTTATGATTATACAGTGGAAGTGAGAAATAGATTTAAGGGACTAGATCTGATAGAGTGCCTGGTGAACTATGGACGGAGGTTCGTGACATTGTACAGGAGACAGGGACCAAGACCATCCCCATGGAAAAGAAATGCAAAAAGGCAAAATGGCTGTCTGAGGAGGTCTTACAAATAGCTGTAAAAAGAAGAGAAGCGAAAAGCAAAGGAGAAAAGGAAAGATAGGCATCTGAATGCAGAGTTCCAAAGAATAGCAAGGAGAGATAAGAAAGCCTTCCTCAGTGATCAGTGCAAAGAATTAGAGGAAAACAACAGAATAGGAAAGACAAGAGATCTCTTCAAGAAAATTAGAGATACCAAGGGAACATTTCATGCCAAGATGGGTTCGATAAAGGACAGAAATGGTATGGACCTAACAGAAGCAGAAGATATTAAGAAGAGGTGGCAAGAATACACAGAACTGTACAAAAAAGATATTCACGACCATAATCACGATGGTGTGATCACTGACCTAGAGCCAGACATCTTGGAATGTGAAGTCAAGTGGGCCTTAGAGAGCATCACTATGAACAAAGCTAGTGGAGGTGATGGAATTCAAGTTGAGCTATTTCAACACCTGAAAGATGATGCTGTGAAAGTGCTGCACTCAATATGCCAGCAAATTTGGAAAACTCAGCAGTGGCCACAGGACTGGAAAAGGTCAGTCTTCATTCCAATCCCAAAGAAAGGCAATGCCAAAGAGTGCTCAAACTACCGCACAGTTTCACTCATCTCACATGCTAGTAAAGTCATGCTCAAAATTCTCCAAGCCAAGCTTCAGCAATACGTGAACCGTGAACGTCACGTTCACGTGATGTTCAAGCTGGTTTTAGAAAAGGCAGAGGCAGCAGAGATCAAATTGCCAACATCCGCTGGATCATGGAAAAAGCAAGAGAGTTCCAGAAAAACATCTATTTCTGCTTCATTGATTATGCCAAAGCCTTTGACTGTGTGGATCACAACAAACTGTGGAAAATTCTGAAAGAGATAGGAGTACCCAACCACCTGACCTGCCTCTTGAGAAACCTGTATGCAGGTCAGGAAGCAACGGTTAGAATTGACCATGGAACAACAGACTGGTTCCACATAGGAAAAGGAGTACGTCAAGGATGTATATTGTCACCTTGCTTATTTAACTTATTTGCAGAGTTCATCATGAGGAACGCTGGGCTGGAAGAAGCACAAGCTGGAATCAAGTTTTCTGGGAGGAATATTAATAACCTCAGATATGCAGATGACACCACCCTTATGGCAGAAAGTGAAGAGGAACTCAAAAGCCTCTTGATGAATGTGAAATAGGAGAGTGAAAAAGTTGGCTTAAAGCTCAACATTCAGAAAACTGAGATCATGGCATCTGGTCCCATCACTTCATGGGAAATAGATGGAAAAACAGTGGAAACAGTGTCAGACTTTATTTTTTTGGGCGCCAAAATCACTGCAGATGCTGACTGCAGCCATGAAATTAAAAGACGCTTATTCCTGGAAGGAGAGTTATGACCAACCTAGATAGCATATTAAAAGCAGAGACATTACTTTGCCAACCAATGTCCATCTAGTCAAGGCTATGGTTTTTCTGGTGGTCATGTATGGATGTGAGAGTTGGACTGTGAAGAAAGCTGATTGCCGAAGAATTGATGCTTTTGGACTGTGGTGTTAGAGAAGACTCTTGGGAGTCACTTAGACTGCAAGGAGATCCAACCAGTCCATTCTCAAGGAGATCAGTCCTGGGTATTCATTGGAATGACTGATGCTGAAGCTGAAGCTCCAATACTTTGACCACCTCATGGGAAGAGTTGACTCACTGGAAAAGACTCTGATACTGGGAGGGATTGGGGGCAGGAGGAGAATGGGACGGCAGAGAGGAGATGGCTGGATGGCATCACCAACTTGATGGACGTGAGTTTGAGTGAACTCCGGGAGTTGGTGATGGACAGGGAGGCCTGGCATGCTATAATTCATGGGGTCACAAAGAGTCGGAAACAACTGAGCGACTGAACTGAATAGTCCATTGTATATATAGGATTAATCTCCAAAATATACAAAGCAGCTCATGCAGTTCAATACCAGAAAAACAAACAACCCAATCAAAAAGTGAGCAGAAGACCTAAACAGACATTTCTCCAAAGAAGATATACAGATGGCTAATACACATATGAAAAGATGTTCAACATCACTTATTAATAGAGAAATGCACATGAAAACTACAATAAGGTATCACCTAACCGCAGTCAGATTGACCATCATCAAAAAATCTACAAACATTAAATCCTGGAGAGAGTGTGAAGAAAAGGGAACTCTCTTGCATTGTTAATGGGAATGTAATTTGATACATGGAGAACAGTATGGAGATTCTTTAAATAACTAGGAATAAAAATAACTACCATAAGACCCAAGAATCCCACCACTGAGCATATACTTTGAGGAAACCGCAACTGAAAAAGACATATGTACCCCAGTGTTCATCGCAACACTATTTACAGTAATACATGGAAGCAACCTAGATATTACTCTGATTTTGCAGATGCAGATATTGAAGCAGAGAGAGAGAAAGAGAGAGTCACTTGTCCCAGGTTATAAATACTGTTTTTAAAAGATCCAGGACTTCATTATAGCCCTCTTGAATTCTGATTCTTTATTCTTTTTTTAAAATTAAACTGTGATACAACTTACATTGCCTTCTTAAACAGTCACTCTGACTTTGCACTTCGGAAGCATTAAAATGTTGAGCCCTTCCTTTATTTATTATTATTGTTTTTAAACTAAACCCTATGTATTTAAAATGAAAATTGAGGGAAAATAGTATAAATTAATAAGGAAAGAAAAATAAGTGGATTGAAAATCTATTCTAACTAAAAGCTAAAGTATATGATATGATTTTTAAAAATAGTAGACTAGCAAATTTTGCAAATGGAACTGAAAGTGCATAGCAAATGTGAATGAAGGGCACTCCACAGAGGATAATTGGAATTAAATTAAAACAATTTAAATATTTTAAAGCACATGCTATATTCCTTAATTTAGACTGGGAATTGTTGAATTAACCTCCAGTTATTTATGAGCTCTCTTTCATTTTATATCCCTGTGCTTCCCTGGTGGCTCAGTCGGTAAAGAAACAGTGTAATGCAGGAGACCTGGGTTCATTCCCTGGGTTGGGAAGATCCCCTGGAGGAGGGCATGGCAATCCCCTCCAGTGTTCTTGCCTGGAGAATCCCTAAGGACAGAGGAGCCTGTTAGGCTGCAGTCCATGGGGTTGCAAAGAGTTGGACATAACTGACCGATTAAGCACAGCACAGCCTCTAACTTAGTAGTGTAACCTCCATATTTTGCTTTCTTTGTTGTCAATTCATAGCTTCTGAAAAACCTCTAGGTTCAAACTTTCACTTATATACCCATATAAGTGAAAGTGAAAGTTGCTCAGTCGTGTCCGACTCTTTGTGACCCCATGGACTGTAGTCCATGGAATTCTCCAGGCCAGAATACTGGAGTGGATAGCCTAAACCTTCTCCAGAGGATCTTCCTGATCCAGGAATTGAACCGGGGTCTCCTGCATTACAGGCAGATTTGTTAACAACTGAGCTATCATGGAAGTCCGTACTTATATAACATAACAGTACTTTTTAAAGCAAGGTGTACTTTTCACATCAGAATCAATTGGGAATATAAGTTTTTTAAAAATGGAAACATAAATAAATTAGTGTATTTATTTGATTTACCAAGAGTCTATAGTATTTTAGTTAAATAGGGAGGAGAGCTTATGGACCTTGTAGTGATTATCAAAACGATAGATAATCCACGTCCAGCTTAATGGTAGCAGTGACAGTTAATGACTACATTTCTGAAGCTTATTAGTGCTACTTGAGTTAAACAAAGGTGGCCAGTTAAGGTGTTTAATGATTCATTTCTATCTCTATTTTTCTTACAGGCTAAAATTGGAAGAAAATGTTCTAGAAGAACTATTTAAAGTGAAGTAATATTTAAGTAATATTATCAATGGTGCTATTCTGTTTTATATCAATGTTATTTTGAGAAAAATTATTCATATTGACTAAATACTGATATTCCAGTTTATTCTCTACTTATAATGCCACTTACTTCCAATGAGAAATTGAGGCATGAAAAACTGAATAAAACAGACCCTTAACATGCACTTCTGTTTATGTCTGTGCACATTACAGGTTAGAGGAAAATGCATGTTTTGCATAACAAGAGTGTCACTGCTCCCTTTCATGAATTCGTCCTGCTGGGTTTCTTGTGTAGCCAAGAAATAGAGATTCTCCTTTTTGTTTTATTCTCCATCATCTACCTCTTGACCTTGTTGGGCAGCAGTGCTATTATCTGTGCTGTGTGGTGGGACCAGCAACGCCACACTCCCATGTATATTTTATTGGCCAACTTCTCATTCCCGGAGATCTGCTACATCCATTCCAATGTGCCCAGCATGTTGTTCAACTTCCTATCCAAGACCAAGACCATCTCCTATCATGGCTGTATCCTACAGTTCCACATCTTCCTCTCTCTTTGTGCCACAGAACTCTTCTTCCTGGCCCTTATGGCATTTGACAGGTATGTTGCCATCTGCCGTCCATTGCACTACCCAACCATAATGACCAGGAAAGTCTGTGGAACCCTTGTGTCTGCTTCCTGGGTGGGTGGATTCTTATGGTTAGTTACACCTGCTGCTCTTATCTCCCAAGTTCCGTTCTGTGGTTCAAATGTCATTGATCACTCCCTCTGTGATCTTGGGGCGATGCTGGCCATATCATGTGTCCCTGTCCCCAGGACAGCTCTGACTTGCAGCACTTTCAGTGCTGGGGTCACATTCGTCACTTGGTTCCGCACTCTTGTGTCCTGCGCTCTGGGACTTCGAGCTGTGGCTCAGGTCCCCAAAGGCTCACGTGGGAGAAGAGCTTCTCCACACGCACCTCCCACCTGACAGTTGTGTTCCTTCTCACGGCTCAGTCTCAATGCTGTGTGTAAGCCCAGGGGAGCCGGTCAGCCGGGGCTGCAGAAGTTCCTGACCATGTTGTGCTCAAGTGCAACTCCACTTTTAAATCCTCTGATCTGCAGCGTCAGGAATGAGGAGATGAAGGTTGCTCTGAAGAAAATTATGGGTAAACTTTAGAAATAACTCCTGAATGGGACACTTTGGTGAGCTAAAGTTCCTTTTCAGGACTGTTGTAAAGACTCAAGGAAAACTATACTTAAAAGTAATAAATGTTACTAGATCTAAAATAAATATTTCCAGAGGAGAATTTCTTAAAATTCAAAGTCTTTTCTATTATTTACTGATTGAGTGACTAGTTATTTATCTGTTTTCCTAATTTTAACTGGAGAAGACCAAGTTAAATCATATCCCCATTAAAGAGTGTTTGAGATTGAGTGAGTTAATATATGAAAACATTTGTAACAGTGCTTGGCACTCAATAAATATTTTATTATAATGTTGGTAATATATTATTATCAATAAAAATTGTACCAAAATTTATCCTTATTTATTGTTGCCAAGTATGAGTTTCAGCAGTTTCTTTTTTCCCAAACTTAAAAAATTATTATTTTTATTATTAAAGTATAGTTGATATGCAGTTTTATATTATTTTAGCTATACAAAGCAGTAATTCAATATTTTTATAGATAATGCTCAATTTAAAGTTATTGTAAAATAGCAACTATAGTTGCCTACGTTGTGCAATATGTCTTTGAAGCTTATTTATTTAATACATAATTGTTGGTATCTCTTAATCTCCTGTTGTGCCTGTCTGCCCTTCCTTCTCTCTATACTGGTAACCACTAGTTTGTTCTCTGTATCTGTGAGTCTGTTTCTGTTTTGTTATATTCATTTGCTTGTTTTTAGATTCCACATATAGGTGATAACATACAGTATTTGTCTCTCTCTGTCTGACTTATTAGACTGAGCATAATATCCTCCAGTCCATCCATGTTGTAGCAAATGGCAGGATTTCATTATTTTTTATGGTTGAGTAATATTCCATTAGGGAATCCCAGGTGGCTCAGTGCTAAAGGATCTTCCTGACAATGCAGGAGAAGTAGGAGATGCAGGCTGAGTGCCTGGGTTGGGAAAATCCCTTGGAGGAGGAAATGGCAACCCACTCCAATATTCTTGCCTGGAGAATCCTACAGACAGAGGAGCTTGGTGGGCTACAGTCCATAGGGTTGCAAAGAGTCAGACATGATTGATTGAACAAGCAGCATGAACACATTTTAGGTATATGTATATTCAGTGTTCTTGCATGGAGAATCCCAGGGACGGGGAAGCCTGGTGGGTTGCTGTCTGTGGGGTTGCACAGAGTCGGACACGACTGAAGCGACTTAGCAGCAGCAGTAGCATACATAGAATATTCATCTTCTTTATCCATTCATCTGTTGATAGACACTAAGGTTGCTTCCACATTTTGGCTACTGAAAAAATGCTGCTATGAACATTGGGTTGCGTATATCTTTTCTAATTAACATTTTCTTTTTCATCAAATATATACCAAGGAATGGAATTGTTGAAAGAGGAGAGTGAAAAAGTTGGCTTAAAGCTCAACATTCAGAAAACTGAGATCATGGCATCTGGTCCCATCACTTCATGGGAAATAGATGGCAAAACAGTGTCAGACTTTATTTTTTTGGGCGCCAAAATCACTGCAGATGCTGATTGCAGCCATGAAATTAAAAGACACTTATTCCTTGGAAGGAAAGTTATGACCAACCTAGATAGCATATTAAAAAACAGAGACATTACTTTGCCAACCAAGGTCCATCTAGTCAAGGCTATGGTTTTTCCCGTGGTCATGTATGGATGTGAGAGTTGGACTGTGAAGAAAGCTGATTGCCGAAGAATTGATGCTTTTGCACTGTGGTGTTGGAGAAGACTCTTGGGAGTCCCTTGGACTGCAAGGAGATCCAACCAGTCCATTCTAAAGGAGATCAGTCCTGGGTGTTCGTTGGAATGACTGATGCTGAAGCTGAAGCTCCAATACTTTGGCCATCTCATGCGACGAGTTGACTCACTGGAAAAGACTCTGATGCTGGGAGGGATTGGGGGCAGGAGGAGAAGGGGACGACAGAGGATGAGATGGCTGGATGGCATCACCGATTCGATGGACCTGAGTTTGAGTGAACTCCGGGAGTTGGTGATGGACAGGGAGGCCTGGTGTGCTGCCATTCATGGGGCCGCAGAGTCGGACAGGACTGAGCGACTGAACTGAACTGAACTGAACTGAACTGATGGTAGTTCTACTTTTTGTCAAAGTGTTTTCCAAATTTGTTGCACCAATTTACGTTCCCACCAACAGCACACAAATGTTCTTTTTGTCTATATGTTTGCCAACATTTTTGTTTCTAGACTTTTTGATGATGGCCATGTTGTTAAGCGTGAAAAGATGTCTCATTTGTGTTTTTGATTTGCCTTTCTCTGATGATTAGTGGTGCTGAGTACCTTTTCATCTGCCTGTTGGCCACCTAGATATCGTCTTGGAAAAATGACTATTCATGTCTTCTGTCCATTTTTAATCAGGTTGATGTTTTTTGAAATTGAGTTGTATGAGCTGTTTATATATTTTGGATTTTAATTGCTTTGTTGGTCTTAATCATTTGCAAATATTTTCTACCATACAGTAGGTTGTGTTTATCTTTTGTCAATGGTTTCCTTTGCTATACAAAAGTTTTATCTTTTATTAGGTCCTATTTATTTATTTTTGCTTTTGTTTCCTTTGCTGTAAGTCACAGATCCCAAAAAGATGCTTTTATGATTTATGGTAAGAGTGTTCTGCCTGTGTTTTCTTCTATGAATTTTACGGTTCTTATCTTTTAGATTATAATTCTTCTATTTTATATAAAGGAAAAGTGCCTATTTAAAACAAGTTTTGAACTTCAAAAGAAGTCTGCATAAGTGCAAATCAAGAGGAGAATTTTTTGGCTATACTCCCCTACATTTCCTTGTCTTATGAAAATAATAATAATAATTATCTGTTGGACAAAATTGATGAGGACTATCTTCTGGTTCTGCCTTAGCAAGAAGCTTTCACTCCAAATTTTTAAAAGAATATTTTTGGGGGGTTTTATGTGGATCAATGGCTACCCAGGTGGCACTAGTGGTAAAGAACCTGCCTGCCAGTGCAGGATATGTGAGAGACAAAGGTTCAATCCCTGGGTTGGGAAGATCCCCTAGAGAAGAAAATGGCAACTCACTACAATATACTTGCTGGAGAATCCCATGGAGAGAGGAGCCTAGCAGGCTACAGTCCATAGAGTTGCACAGTATTGGACATGACTGAAGCGATTAAGAGCCCATATGGACCAAATGAGAGATCATTTAAAAATATCTGTAAAGGGTTTGATCATATCAAAGTATGATCAAAAGATGAAAGCAACTCAAATGCTCATCAGTGGATGAATGAATGAAAAAAATGTGATATCATACAGTGTGATATTTATTCAACCTAATAAAGAGTAGAAATTCTGAAACATGCAAAAGCATTGATGGACCAATCACAAAACAACAAATACTGTGTGACTCCATTTATATAAGTTTCCTGGAGTAGTCAAACTGATAGAGACAGAAACTAGAATAGTGGTCACCACCAGCTTGGGGTAGGGAAATGGGGAATTAATGTTTAATGAATCTAGAGTTTCAGTTTTGGAAGAAAAAATTTATAGATTGAATGGTGGTAATTGTTGCTCAACAATGTGAATGTATTTAATGCCACAGAACTGTACACTTAAAAAATTAATTGTAATATGTCACATTATGTGTATCTTACCATAGTTAAAAATAACTTAAAATTGCAAGGCATAGTACCAGTGTCAATTTTTCTGTATTTTATTATTATTGATTCACACTTCCACTGTATACTTTTTCTGGCAGTCTCTGCAGCTGCAGCCTTGTCTGGGTGTGCATTTTATTTTCTTCCATGATGTTGCTGTTACAACTTTTTCTCAGTAGTAAAAACTACTAAGGGTAGGATGCATGCATGCATGCTAAGTTTCTTCAGGCATGTCCAACTGTTTGCAACCCTATGAACTGTAGCCTACCTGTCTCCTCTGTCCATGGGATTCTCCAGGCGAGAATACTGGAGTGGATTATCATGCCCTCCTCCACGGGATCTTCCTGATCCAGGGATTGAACCCATTTCTTTTATGTCTCCTGCATTGGCAGGAGGGTTCTTTACCACTAGTTTCACCTGGGAAGCCCAAAGGGTAGGATATTTCCCTTGAAATCATGACTACATCTCCACTCCCCAACTCTAATTGTGCTTTGTCCTTCAAGGTGCCCTTTTGTCATCAAAGAGTAAACCAAAAGGGCACCTTGGAGGACAGAGCAAGGAAGTCTCTCCCCTTCTTCCAAATGTAGATTTCCGCCTCAGGAATTTCTTTCACCCTTTGTGCACATAATTGTTAGACACTGTACTAACTGACCAGGAATAACTTTAAAGAAAGGAATAATTTTGCATCTGAGATAGGTATGTAAGGTCAAGTCCACCTGAGATGTGCAAACTCTTGACACCTGAAAGAATTTTCTCTGAGGCTGCCCAGTGTTACCCACTCTTCAGGTATCCCAGGCAGAGCCTGTGTTGAATCTCAGAAATACTTCCTACCTGAGCCAACTGGATTCACCCTCCTCCACTGTGAGCCACAGTTTTGATGTGTATGAGTTCAAGGAGGAAGAGAGCGCCTCCTCTGTTTCTATTCTCAGGACACGTAAGGCTAAAGCAGAGCTGTCCAATAGAAATAGGTGGGCCACACACGCAAACAACATGTATAAGGTACATTTTTCTAGTTACCACATTAAAAAGAAAGAGTAAATTTAATTTTAATAATCTATCAGCCTAAAACATCATTTCAACATGTAGTCAATATAAAATTATTAACCAGATATCTTGCATTCATTTTTTTCATCCTGCAAACTGGGGTGAATTTTATATACATTAACAGCATGTTTCAGCTTGGATTCACATTTCGGGTGCTCAGTAGCCACATACAGCTAGTGGTTATCATATTAGACAGTGTAGCTCTTGGCTTCCTGCATCCTCCTTTGTAATGAGAGTGGGTGGAAGTGTGGTAAATTAAGATTAGGAGGTTAGGAGCTTTCATAAGTAACTTTAGATAAATGACTTATTGTGTTTTCTTTACTCTCCCTTCCTCTTTGTCCTCTTCCTCTGAAGGGAGGCTGAAATTCAAAACATAACTTTTAGAGAAGAGAGAGGGATAAAAACCTTGAAGTGGCAAAAGAGACAAGGAGGGCTGCCAGTAAAGTCAGGTCAGGGCCACTTTGAGAAAAATAGCACAGTGGAATTGTATTGATGTTTCCCACAGTGATGGTTGTAGAAAGGGGTTGGTAGGGAGGGAGAAGAGGCTAACTTATTAGGAGATGGCAGAGTTTATGGCCCCCTCTTTAGTCTTGCTGATGGTGGTATATAGACCAGAGGATATGCCTTTTTATACAAAGAACTAAGAGGTCTAAATGTTCTAAGTAGTACATTTGACATTGAGATGCATAGGTGTTCTGGAGGAACTCTTGACTTGTGGGGCCACAGATGTGTTAACAATTCAATTTAAAAAACAATTGCTGAGAGAGAGGAATGCATAAGGTGCCAGAGCACAGAGCAGTGTTGGACTAAGAGCACAGGTTTGGGGGTGCAGGTGGGAAGTGCCAGAAAAGTGCTCACAGAGAAGCTGATGTTTCAGCTGAGTTTTGAATGATGAGTTGGAAGTTTTCTAGATAGAAGTCAGGGAATGATGGTGGTTGGTAATGTTACAAACAGTAAAAGAAGCATATAGAACATTCCTAATATATAACTGAATTACACAGTGAGTGTGGGGCTCCTGAAAGGAGATGAACTTAAACATGCAGGAATTTAGATTTGCTAAAGATGTTGAACTTGATCCCATAGGTGGGAAGGAAATATATAGCGATGGAAAGCAAAAGAGATGACAAGATTTGTATTTTAGAAAATCTGGCATCTTTAAGTTTAGGTATTGTTTTGTTTAATGCCATAAAACAGCTTCTTCTCTCACCAAGTATTTCATAAGCTATCAGATTAGCTTTAAGGAGAAGATGAATTCAAATTTATTTCATTATCTCAATCTTCTGAGAATTTCACAATTCCCCTTGAAAATACTGCTGATGTCTCAGAGTGTTACAGAGTCAAGTTAGTAACAGATCCAATGAGTTCTGAAGGATCATATACCCCTCATGTGTGTACATTGAAATAGCATGAGAATTGCCTTGGTTCTATAATGGCTTGTGAATAGTTAATACAGTTCCCCAGGTCTTTATTTGGGGGGATCACTAGCTCTGTGTTCTTGAGGATCTAGAATGTTTGAAAGGTAGCCATTGGGTCACCTTGGAGGAAAAGATAGACTTAAGGGTATGTTCATGTTCTCTCAGTTGACGTTGACATATATCATGACACTGGAGGCATGAAATAGTGTTGCTACACTTATTTATGAAGTCTGGTTTGAAGAAACAGGCTAGCAGCACAGTACACAGCTTTGGTGCTAAGAACAGAGGGAAAGGTAACGTTAATGAAGAAAGTCCTGGAACTTTTTGGAGGGCAGTGTGACCAAAATTTAAAATATATTCACTGTATGACTCAAAATTTTTGTTTTTCTGGATTTGTCTTTCATATACAGTTTCCTTAATTTCTCCCTGTTACGGTAAATTAGAAAGTTGAATGGAATTAGTCTGTACATATATACACTATGATACAGTTGTCGGCTTAAAAAATATAGCCACAACCTGAAAGGAGACAGTTATTTTATTTGGTGGGAATGTTTAGGACTCAGAGCTCAGGAGACAGGTAGGAGGGGAACAAAGGGAGCAGGCAGTTTGAAAGCATTCTATGTATGGGAAGAGGCAAGCCTCTGGGCTCACTGAATTCATTCCTTTCATATGCACCTCAGCTATCCCAGGCCAATCCTGCTTCCTTGTTCACCTTGCTTCTTGCATTTCCCCTGCCCCCAGCACCCCTACCCCCACCTCAGCAATCATTGTAAGGGTGGCAGCATTTTCTGGATTACAGTTTTAGGAACCCTTATTCACAGGGAGGCCTGGCATGCTGCAGTCCACGGAGTCACAAAGAGTCAGACACAACTGAACGACTGAACTGAACTGATTCACATTTTGAGGCCAGATTCACATTTTGAAGAAATAGGCTGTGACATTTCTTGTTTATTAACATGGCAGGAGATATTTTCATTTCACATAGTCAACCATGGATTGTTTTCTTTATATATTTATAAAACTATAAATATTTGATTCAGTCAGTTACATTTTGGTTCTCCAAACAAAGTTCTTTTGTAGTGGGTCGCTTGAAAGATGTTTATTTACTACTCATTTAAATCCCAAACAGATATTCCTACTCCACAGGAGACTGTTCTTCATGTGATGATTCTGGAACTTAGGTTTTTCCATCTTGGGCTTTGCCATCTTCAAAACTCAGCTTCTTGGGTCAACATGCTCAATCACATCAGAGATCGTCAAGGATTTTGTATGGGTAAGGCCTGAAGAATTGCACATCAGCTTTAAATACATCATAACAAGTAGAACTCAGTCTCATGAGCACACCTATGCTGCAAGGAAGGCTTTGAAAAAAAGCTGTTGAGTTGAAGAAGAGGAAATGGATTTGTTGCAGTCATACAATTAATGTCTCAACTTCTTGGTTGACCAATACCTATCTTGTTTGACCTATATGTGGAAACAAGGAGTTTTGTAAGGAATAGAGACAGCTCTGTGGGATAGGCTTGTGTGTGTGTGTGTGTGTGTGTGTGTGTGTGTGTGTGTGATTTCCTCAGTTCTGTCTCATCACAACAAAAACTTGAAGTGATGGACCAGCATTACAGCCTTCGGACAGACCGTGTCACAGCTCTTGGACAGATCAGTGTTACAGCTCAGTTTTATTTAGAAAATAAAGGAAAATACATCCTCGAGCTGTGATGGAATGCCGACCCAAAAGACGCGAAGAGGAGAGAGAGAGACCCCCAGTCCTTTGGCTCCTCTTTTTATATGTTTTTCTCCTCCCCCTGGGTCTGCCCTATGTAGATTGAGCTAGCCAGGAGTGCTGTTTGTTTTCCCTGAGGTCCTCACTCTGTTCCTTGGACCTTCCTTTGTTTGGAGGCCTTTCCCTTCTTTGTCTTTTAGCCACCACCCTTCTGGACTCCTTTTTCCTGTTTTAATACTTAACAGGCTCATTTTGGATTTAGTGGATGAGATCTTTAAATTGCATTTGGACCACAAGAATGGGAAACTCTAGGTCTAACAAAGGTTGAAGGTAATGGTACATACCATGTCAAAAACCTTTGTTAGCTAAGAAGTGATTTATAAAGTTAGGAGACACAGCTCTTGAGGGAGCAATAATGTGTGAGCCTAGAACATTTGGGTGTGTGTGTTTGCACGTACGTGTGTTTGCACGTGAGTCTACATATAAGCGTGTGCACACGCATGGGGTTTTTATCTCCAGTTTGATCATCACTGAAGATGAAACGTTCTTGAGTCTGTGTGATGCATATTAATTGCTTCCATTGCTCCTGGGGTTGAGATCTCCAGAGACAGGCTTCAGAGTCTGGAAGGAATAAATAATGAGAAGCAGAGAGATTTGTGGTATATTCTACTCTCTGAGTAAAACCTGAAAGGAATCTTTGTGAAGAAAGGTACCTGAAGATGTTTTACAAAGGAGTTGACACCTTGGACTGCTGGGAAGCATGAGGATAAATGTATATGGGCATATGGAACAGTCACTTATTTCCTGTGTCTTGATGTCCATTTTATTTTGTATATTAACATGAGAAAGCATAAATTTTCATGATTGCTTTCATTTACAAATACTGTTCCTATTACAAAAATCTTAATAGACGTGGAATTAACAATTTTTTTGTCAAATTGTCATTTTGTGTTTTACAAGTTGTCTTCAAAAGAACTGTATTTTTAGCAGACAGGAAAATGGAAACTTTTTTCTTGAAGGCTTGGGCAATAATTTAGATGTGTCTCTTGTCTTCTGTTCTCTTTCACACGGATGACAACATAGCAATTCAACACCCATTTTGTGTGGCTTGTGAGAGAAGAAAACTTTGTAAGTAGAAGCTAATTTACTTAATGAAATATGGAGATTCAAAAAAGAGTCAAAAGAAAATGGGATTGGGGAATCAAGTAGGATTCTTTACAGTCTAAGCCACCAGGAAAGCCCTCTGAGACATACCCAAAGGCAAAAACAGGAGTGTCTGTTCACTGTGTTGGTCTATGGGAACTGAAGGGCCCTTAGCATGTGTCTATTGTGCTGAGGGTGGCTGTTTGCTCTGAGGCATCCCAGGTGAGAGGACAATCAGAAGACTGCTAAAGAATATTACTGTGGAAAATGAAAAGTAAGATCTCTCTTTTCTGTCTTCCTCCTGTGTTCCTTGAACAATATTTAATTACCTCTGCTTATTTTAAAGACCAGGAGATTAGGTTTCTACCACTGCCCATCTCTTGAAACCAACCCTGGTATCTTTTTGCACATTTATTACCCATGGTCAGGTTCTTCACCCGTTCTCCTTGAGTTATCAAAACAGCTTTCTAATAATTTCTTGTTGATTTCATCAGCCTGTAATTGTCTGGTGAATTGTCTTGTGAATGCAGCTTCCATAAACTCTTGATCACTTTACTGTTCTACTAGAGCAGCTCCAGATTTCCACTGACAGCAAATTAAGCCCGAACGAGTCAGACTGGCAGTGAGTCCTCTGCTTTGAGGCCCTATCTTTGTACCTAATATCTGACTATACCTTTACAGATATTCTAACTTCCACTCTTTTGGATTGTTCTGTGAACATAATTTCTTGTATTCAAATCTTTTCATATTATATGCTATTGATATTCTACCTCCATCATTGCTCTTGGAAATGTGTTTTGCCAAGGTCCATCACCCTCTCAAAAGACTTTCTTTCTGTCTTTATTTTTTTTCAACTGAATATAATCGTCATGTCTCACATGATTCAGAAACCAGTACTCGAGAAAATAAGCGCCACACTCGGGGAGTTGGAGAACTCACATTTATTATGCTGGTGGGCCCAGAGGAATTAACACTCCAGGCTCTGAGCCCCAAACAAAGGGGTTGCAGAATTTTTATACACGAACAGGCCTGATTAAGTTGATTTGCAGGCTTGCGGGGGCTGGGCGATTGCAAAAAACAGGACAGGGGTGAGTGAGATAAGCGCCAGTTCCTAGTATTGTGAGTCCCCACTTTCTGAGACCTAAGTGATCCAGACTTTGCAAGGAGCAAGCTGAGTTACAGAGGCAGAAGAAGCAGGAGGTTATGTAAAATTTTAACTTTTCTTCTTCATTCCCTCTCTTGATGCTTCTATCACTCATTGCAGAAAGCATCATCTCATGTTTTGGTAGGACATTCAGAGTTCCCAGTCGTTTAGGGGGCTATATTGAGCTCTTAGCATTTGTAACTTTATGCATTCAATTTGAGGGGTTATGAACTGGGTAATATCATTGAGAATACAAGGGCCAAACCAGAGTGCCACAAACAGCATGAAAAGAGGACCTGTTAAAGGGAGAAGCCACGATGCCCAGCTCCAAATATTGTTCCAATTACCCCAGGAATTAGCTCGTTTCTCTCTCCTGTTTGTGATTTGTTCCCTTAGCTGTTGGGCGATGTCCCTATTTCTGACTGGTTTTCATAAAAGCAGCATTCTTCATTCAAAAAGAGGAATAGTCCTCCCTTTTCAACTGTCAGTAGGTCTAGCCCTCTCCTATCCTGTAAAACCACTTCAGCCAAGGAGTCTAGTTGGTCTTATAATGAAGAGCACAGCAATAATACCAATTAGGGATAGAGGCTAGGGTTGACAATGAAAATCCATTGATATTTTGCTAGCTGGATCCTCAAGCTTCTTTCCTGTGTTGACCCGCCAGCTGCTGGAGTGTGGCTGGAGCAAGGCTGAAGAATCCTCAAGCTCCTGCCGTGCATTGACTCGTCAGATTCCGGAGTGACCAGAGCAGGGCTCAGTGTCCTTCGTGGGTGAGGGCCGTTGTCTTTGGAACCGGACCTTCAGGAGGTTTTTGGGGTGCTGAATGCTTTCCAGGTGTCCTCATCACAGGAAGTAGTTGCCTTCTTGACTCTGGTGTGGTGGATCCAAGGGATGACACCTATAACTTTAACAGCAGTAGTGGTTGCCAGGAGAACCGTGTGAGGGCCTTTTCAAACTGGCTGAAGTGTTTGTTTTTTTTTTTTTTTGTCCTAATCTTTAACCCATACCTCATATCCTGGCTGATAGAATGAACCCAATTGCCCAAAGGAATGGGTGTCCTTTCTAAGGTTTCTCCGGCGATATGGAGAAGACTTTTCCAGGGCCTGGAGGTATCAGGACACCTCAGTTCAGCTAGTTGCTGATGGTCTTCCTTGAGTTGTTTATCACTGGGGGTGGTCTCCCATATAAGATCTCAAAAGGAGAATAGCATGAGGACCTAGGGGTGCATTTACGGAGGGAGATGAGAGTGCACAGAATGATAAGGCAGCTTGTTCTAGCCTTGTCTTGGTGTTGGCCGGGGGATATTCTTGTTGCACTACTACTTGGAAAAACAAACTTAACAAGAAAGCTAAAGATATATGACCCAAAGATTAATAGATGTAGGAAAGCTGCTGAGGGGCTAGCCAGGAGAACCAGGTCCAGACACTGATTCATGAAATTAGTGTTTCTCTAGGTATGAGAAGATGCAAGAATTTGTACTCATAAAAATCTTTACCTGAAAACACCTGATAATCTGAAAGCTTGTTTTTTTATTTTACCCCCAGAGCACAGAATGCCTTATTTTGGCATCTCCACCCTGAACTGTCAAGGTGGTGCTGAAGGTCAGCATCTTGTAATGGTCATGATTTAATCTTTGTAGGGGCAACTGGCAAGGGCCAACTTTCAGTCAGCAGGACCTCTTCATAGCCACATATTTGACCAGGTTTTGGGGGGCATTTCATGGTCATTGTGTCCTGCAGTGCTGGGAAGGCTCATTCCCAGGTCGAGCAAAGATTCCATTGACAGGCCACTCAGTGTGTTGTCACTAGACCAGGCCTTGTAAGTGGCAAAAACCTGTGGACCATACCTGTCTTACTAGCCTCTTGGTCCAGGAAAATATTTCCTCTTGTTGTTTCTTCTCATATCTAGAGCTACATTGTTACAATTATTGATCTCATATGGAACTGCATATCAGCATTTTATCACAGGCTCAGTCACACATTTGGTAACAAGAAATAATCTTCTGAAGCAAGCTACATAGACAATAATATAGCTATCAGTTATTAGTAAAGTCACAAGGAAGAATTGAAGTCAAGAACTTTCACTGGGTATAGCCTGATATACTCCAGGTCATCTGACTCAGTTAAATGATTATATCCGAATGTTAATCTCCTGGTTGTACATCATGGAGCATCTGACCTTTATCTAAAGATTAGTTACTGAGATAAGCTTTAGAAACAATCTTAGAGTCCTTAATTAAGCTTTTAAGCAATATAACATAACAAGGAACTATCTCAGAAGTGTCTTAGTCAGCACAGACCTTAATTAACAAAACTGAAACATAATTTTTTCTTTTTTTGGAGAACTCATTGTGAGGGCATTAACACTGTAGTCAGGAAAGGCTTTAACCCATCAGATAAAAATGAGGTCTGTCAGGGAGCCGGGAAAAGCCACATGGCCACGTTGGATTCCCATAGCCCTGGTTGTTTGATTTTTAGCTGTTGTTTAACCATTTTTAATTTCCTGATTTAGGAGCAGATTATTGCCATGTTTTAAGGACATCAAGATAGCAAAATCTAACCGTGAGGGTTTTTTTTTGTTTTTGTTTTTTTTGGTAGAAGCAGAATGAGCTTTGTTTAGAAGTAGCATAATCTTAAATATGTTTATTTACTTTACCAAAGTAACAAAAAGATTTTGAAAACAAATGTAAATCACTTAAAGGCAAAGAAATTCATAATCTGTTATCAAAAGGAGCATTCTAAGAAAACTTAGAGAAGACCAAATTCCAGTCTGGTACCAGCTTATTGTTAATAACAAAATTTGTTTATCTGCTTAATCTTAGAAAGTCTTTTCCATAAATTTTGAAGAACTAGCAGTATTCTTCTAAAAGCATGAGAGTAAAACCATAGAAGGAATGTTTAAAATCTGACTCTATTGCAATTGACAAAGAAACCTGGTTGTAACACTTTAATATGATAACTAGAATTATAATTGACCATATTTTATCAGGGCATATCAAATCTAGATGAATTTCACATAATTTTAGGATATCTTATTAGCAACATCAACCATACAATATAACCTGAAAAGCTTTATCACCTCTTCAGCAGTACTTCTCATGCAATTGGACATGTCCAGTGAACCCAGGTAGCTTAATAGCTCTCTGGGATGTCTCAGGGGCCCTCTGAAGCACCCCAAAGTTAGCTGGAAGTCAAGTTATTTAGGAAGTTTTGTCGATAAATGTCAAAAAGGTTTATAACACTCAGTCAGGTATGATCATATAAGTCACTGTGAAATAATAATTATTTACTTAGCCAAAAGTAACAAAAGATTTCAAAGGTAAATATAGAACAGATCAATTAAGAGATAAAGAAACTTGAATCTACTATTAAAACAGTTTAACATCTGAAGAAAGTTTGTCCCCTTAACAGAGAGAAAGGCCAAATTCAAATTTTGTACCACCTTACTTTAAACTCATTTAGGTAAATTTAATGAAATTTATTTTAGTTAGTCAGTCCTAACCACGCACAAAACTTTTTTTCAGGGTCCACTTTCCACAAACTTTTTAATCACTTTCTGTAACAGCCACCTGTTAAGTCAGACCTACTTTCTCTTCCCTTTATAAAATATAATTTTATTTTTTATGCTGTCTTTATTAAAAACACATATCCTACTTTCCTTATTATATTAGCAAACAAATGTTAATACTAGATGTTTAATATTGAATACTTCCCAGTTCATTTGAATCTGAAATTTATTTACGTTAATTTTTCTTATATTTAGAATTGTTTGATTTGTTAGCGCTTACTTTTCTTTAGGCCAATTAAATCAGAACTCACTTACAACTTCAACAATACTCTCAGAAAAAAATACACTGAGATATACATAAATTCAGACAGACAGAGATCTTTGTTTTCTGTTTGAGATTTAAAATATTTCTTTGACCCCTTTTTTTTCTTTGTTTGAAGTTCTAATTTGTCCAAGGCTGAAGTCTCAGGCAAAGTTGGCTGTGTATTTCAGGCTTTTTCCTAGGCAGGCCTTTTAACAAGCTAGTTGTTTTTAATTGCATATGCAAAAAGAATTGGTTTTGCAGTTTCCAAAAAGAAAAATTTCTCTCACTCTGTTCAGTTAGCAATCACGCACTCACAATCATTCAGCAGCTATCACAATGCCTCCCTTCTCCCGAGTCCCCAGGTTTCCTTAACTGTTGCTCCCTTCCTGGGAGATCTAACGAGGTGATCAGTATCCTCTTTTACCTGTTGGGGTAGGACCAAGGAGGTGATCAGTCTCCTCTTTTACCCATTGGGGTAGGATCCCAGTTCATGGGGACATTACCGGGGCCTTACTTGATCCTGTGGCCATTCCTGGTGAGCTGGTCCGTCCCTCCAATGAGTCCAGTCAGGGCTTGGCCGTCCGGAGAGTCGGAACACCGGTCCGAAAGAGAACCTGGAATACTGTCAGGTGGCATGCCCCCTTGTTAGTCTCGGGGTTCCTTTGCTCCAGCCCAGTGGAACCACCAGTCCTGTGGCTCAAGGGGCCCTTGTGGTTGGAATCTTGCTGAGGCCTCCAGAAATGGTGCAGAAACCAGTACTCGAGAAACCAAGCACCATATTCGGAGAGTTGGAGAACTCAGGTTTATTATGGCGGTGGGCCCAGAGGAGTTAACACGCCAAGCTCTGAGCTCCAAAAATGGGGTTGCAGAGCTTTTATACATGAACAGGCATGATTAAGCGGGTTTGTGGGTTTGTGGGGGCTGGGTGATTGCAAATAGCAGGACCAGGGTGAGTGAGATAAGCTCCAGTTCCTAGTATTGTGAGTCTCCACTTTCTGAGACCTACGTGATCCAGACTTTGCAAGGAGGAAGCTGAGTTACAGATGCAGAAGGAACAGGAGGTTATGTAAAATTTCAACTTTTCCTCTTCAACATGACCACAAAAATTTTCTTATGTCCCATTATACTGTTAACTATGTCAGCAGCAGCACTACAACATAGGTGGAGTGCTGCTAACATCCAGTCCATATTCCGTATTAGCTCCCCATGAAGTTGCCACACATAAACACACAGTCTAAGCAAATTTTCCTTGCTGTGCAAATGAGATTCCAAGGTAAATTCCCTTGTCATTGTAGTGCTTGCCTGCTCAGTTGTGTGCGACTCTTTGTGACCTCATGGATTATAGCCTGCCAGGCTCCTCTGACCATAGGATTTTTCAGGCAAGAATACTGGAATAGGTTGCCATTTCCTCCTTCAGGGGATCTTCCTGACCCAGGGATTGGATGCACGTCTCCTGCGTCGACAGGAGAATTCTTTACCCACTGAGCCACCTGGAAATTCCCTTAGATCTCTTCTAATCAGATTCAAACTCCCTCTATATAGAAATTCTAGAGCCCCTAATGTATTGTTTGAAGTTGTTTTGAGCAAAATATGTCTGACATAGCTTCCGAAGAGTAGGGACTTTGCTTTTTTGTTCATTCTTTCCCTATCTCCTAGAACAGTGTCTGGCAATAGTATGTGCAAAATAAATATTTGTTGAATAAACAAGGAAGGAAGGAGAAAAAGAGGAAAGAAAAACTCACTTTTCCAGAGGGAAAATAGAAATATAAAAAACCCCGTATGTTTATGGAAAAGAAACATTTCTGTTCACCAAAAATTGGAAAAAATATAGATATTTCTGTGATGCTCATCGTCTCTTGTCACTTCCACAGGTCCGATGAATGAGGACCTTGGAGACTAATACCTCTGGGTCTGTGAGTGAGTTCATTCTCCTGGGCTTCCCCTGCCTCAGAGACATCCAGATCCTCCTCTTTGTGCTCTTCTCCATCATCTATTTTCTGATCCTTATGGGGAACGCAGCCATCATCTGTGCTGTATGGTCAAGCCGGAAGCTCCATACACCCATGTACATCCTTCTGGCTAACTTCTCCTTCCTGGAGATCTGCTATGTCAGTTCTGATGTGCCCAAAATGTTGGCCAACATCATCTCCCAGACCAAGAGCATCTCCTACGCTGGCTGCCTGCTCCAGTTCTACTTCTTCTTCTCCATGTGTGCGGCTGAGTGTTTATTTCTGTCAGTGATGTCTTTTGATCGATTTCTTGCCATCTGTAGACCTTTGCATTATCCTATCATTATGACCCACCGCTTGTGTGTGTTTTTAGTGGTCTTCTGCTGGGCAGGTGGCTTTCTCTGGTTATTGACCCCTTTGATTCTAATATCTCAAGTGCCCTTTTGTGGTCCAAACACTGTTGACCATTTTCTCTGTGATCTGGCACCTTTGCTGGCACTGTCCTGTGCTCCAGTAACTGGAATTAGGCTGATTTGTGGTATCGTGAGCTCTCTAATCATCCTCCTCACCTTCCTGTACATTCTTGGCACTTACTTTTGTGTCCTTAGTGTGGTGCTACAGATGTCCTCAGGCTCAGGAAGGCAGAAGGCTTTCTCTACTTGTGCCTCCCACCTTGCTGTGGTATCCCTCTTCTATGGCTCAGTGATAGTGATGTATGTTAGCCCAAGTTCTGGCGAATATCCAGGGATACAGAAATTTGTGACCTTGTTCTATGCTTTGGCAACCCCTTTCTTTAATCCCCTGATCTACAGCTTCCGGAACAAAGATATGGAAGAAGCACTAAAAAATCTTTTGAGTGTTTTACTGAAGGAAATCTTTAAAGGCTCCAAAAGTCGAATTTAACATAATGCATAATTCATGTTTAGGAGGATGCAAGATCATGAGATGAATGAGATTATGTTTTTTTCCTTTCATTTTATTTTCATATATTGGGAAGATGGCTTTGAAAAGTCCATCAGACCCATGATTTAACTCTTAGGAAGTTATTATTCATGGTCCAGATATGTTTGTACCTTAGATATAGTTGTTTTGAACAATTTAATAAGATTTTCACATATTTCTCTTTTGGTATACATTACATTTTGCTGGGGCTTCCCTGGTGGCTCAGAGGTTAAAGCGTCTGCCTCCAATGCGGGAGACCCGGGTTCGATCCCTGGGTCGGGAAGATCCCCTGGAGAAGGAAATGGTAACCCACTCCAGTATTCTTGCCTGGAGAATCCCATGGACGGAGAAGCCTGGTAGGATACAGTCCACGGGGTCGCAAAGAGTTGGACACGACTGAGCGACGGAACGGAACGGAACATTTTGCTGACTTATCTCAACATCCTCAAATTCTGCCTTCATCAAAGCCGGTTCGATTTTTTAGAGCATAGCAAATGCTAAAGTATTGCAATCATATGAATATTTAGCCAGTAATCCTTCAGATAACCAGATTACCAGATTTTTAAACAAAATGCTCAATATCAGAAAAAATTTAGCAGAGTTTCTTTTGTGTATCCCATTATTTTAAGTGTTGTTTTGGGCACCAAGAAGGGTCCTCAGTAAGATTATGTTGTCTTGATCGACTCTCCACATTTTGCCAATACTGTCACTTTAGGAGGCAGGTCCTTGTCTTCCATATGCAGATACGTGAAGATTAGTTCATATTCAGTGTAAGCCAGAGGTGTAGACTTTGTCGGATCACTACAAACCAGCACACAGTGCGCTTATATTCTTTTTTTAAAATTTATTTTAATTGGAGGTTAATTACAATATTGTGGTGGTTTTTGCCATACATTCATGAGAATCAGCCATGGGTTTACATGTGTTCCCCATCCTGAACCCCCTACCACCTCCCTCCCCATCCCATCCCTCAGGGCCATTCCAGTGCACCAGCCCTGAGCACCCTGTCCCACGCATCGAACCTGGACTAGAGATCTATTTCACATATGATAATATACATGTTTCATGCTATTCTCTCAAATCCTCCCACCGTCGCCTTCTCCCACAGAGTCTAAAAGTCTGTTCTTTATATCTGTCTCTTTTGCTGTCTTGCATATAGGGTTATCATAACCATCTTTCTAAATTCCATAAATATGTGGTAATAGACTTTATTGGTGTGTTTTTTTTCTGACTTACATCACTCTGTATAATAGGCTCCAGTTTCATTCACTTCATTAGAACTGATTCAAATGCATTCTTTTTAATAGCTGAGTAATATTCCCTTATGTATATGTACCACAGCTTTCTTATCCATTTGTCTGCTGATGGACGTCTAGGTTGGATATTGTAAACAGTTCTGTGATGAACATTGGGGTACACGAGTCTCTTTCAATTCTGGGTTCCTCAGTGTGTATGCCCAGCAGTGGGATTGCTGGGTTGTATGGGAGTTCTATTTCCAGTTTTTTAAGGAATCTCCACACTGTGCTCCATAGTGGCTGTACGAGTTTGCATTCCCACCAACGGTGTAAGAGGGTTCCTTTTTCTCTGCACCCTCTCCACCATTTATTGTTTGTAGACTTTTTGATAGCAGCCATTCTGACCGGCATGAGATGGTACCTCATGGTGGTTTTGATTTGCATTTCTCTGATAATGAGTGATGGTGAGCATCTTTTCATGTGTTTGTTAGCCATCTGTATGTCTTCTTTGGAGAAATGTCTGTTTCGTTCTTTGGCCCACTTTTTGATTGGGTCGCTTATTTTTCTGGAATTGAGCTGTGGGAGTTGCTTGTATATTTTTGAGATTAATTCTTTGTCCGTTGCTTCGTTTGCTATTATTTTCTCCCATTTTGAAGGCTGTCTTTTCACCTTGCTTATAGCTTCTTTCATTGTGCAAAAGCTTTTAAGTCTAATTAGGTCCTATTTGTTTATTTTTGCTTTTATTTCCATTACTCTGGGAGGTGGATCATTGAGGATCCTGCTATGATTTACGTAGAGAGTGTTTTGCCTATGTTTTCCTCTAGAGTTTTATGGTTTCTGGTCTTACATTTGGATCTTTAAATCCATTTTGAGTTTATTTTTGTGTATGGTATTAGAAAGTGTTCTAGTTTCATTCTTATATAAGTGGTTGACCAGTTTTCCCAGCAGCACTTGGTAAAGAGATTGTCTTTTCTCCTTTGGATATACTTGCCTCCTTTGTCAAAGAAAAAGTGTCCGTAGGTGTGTGGATTTATCTCTGGGCTTTCTATTTTGTTCCATTGATCTATATTTCTGTCTTTGCTGTGCACTTATTTTCATGTAGTTCTCTACAAACTTCTCTGAGTCCCTCAGAGGTATTTTCTACTAATTTCTTGTTTTCTAAAATAGGAACTTAATTTACAATATTGCACTTCATGAGGAAACCTTAGGCTAAAATTTTGTTATGGAATAGCTTCAGCACTAACTTTGATTTCAAACTTAATCAAACATCAGAAAACTCCTGCTGGATATTTTTGCATGAAGATGCATTTCAAGTTAGATGTCTAATCCTAAAGTTTTAATCTTTTAGATTAGCTCTAGTCATACTTATTTGTCACCGACTCGATGGACATGAGTTTGAGTGAACTCTGGGAGTTGGTGATGGACAGGGAGGCCTGGCGTGCTGTGATTCATGGGGTCGCAGAGAGTCGGATACGACTGAGCGACTGAACCGAACTGAACTGAACTGAATACTATTTGTCAGTGCTCCACTGAGCTATAGCTTGAACTGAAAGTCTTAACATTTAGTTTTTTGAAATTGAAGTATAATTTTGTTACAATGTTGTGTTAGTTTCTGCTGTATAGGGAAGTGCATCAGCTATATGTATACATATGTCCCCTTCTTGGATCTCACAAAATGAAATAGTGTGGTGTTTACCAAGAATAAGTGTAGACCAGTAGAATATAATATATGACTTAAATATGTCTGATTATTAAAGAGATTTTAATATAAAATATAAATGTTTTTCATTTTGGTGAGAAAGTTCTGAAAAAAATCTTAACAATCAACAAGGAATCTAGTTCTAATTTTCTGTGAGTGTTGTTTTTCAAAAGGCACCTCTAATTTAACCATCTTAATCAAGGGAGTATATAAATACAGTCAGCCCTCTGTATTTGTAGTTTCTGAATCTGTGGATTCAAGGAACTAAGGATCAAAAATACTAAAAAAAAAAAAATGCCAGAAATTTCCAAAAAGAAAAACGAATTTGTTGTGCACAAGCAACTCTTTTCATGACATATACATTGTGTTTATAACTACTTACATAACGTTTACATTGTATTAGGTATTATAAATAACCTAGAGATGCATTGGAGAAGGAAATGGCAACCCACTCCAGTGTTCTTGCCTGGAGAATCCCAGGGACAGGGGAGCCTGGTGGGCTTCCGACTACGGGGTCACACAGAGTCGGACACGACTGAAGTGACAGCAGCAGCAGCAGAGATGGGTTAAAGTACACAGGATGTGCTTAGGTTACATGCAAATACGATGCCATTTAATGTAAGGATATCGAGCATTCTCAGGTTTTAATATCTGTTTAGGTTCCTGATATTCTTTCTCTTTCGTGATTTTCTCGCAAATACAAATAAGAGTAAAGACATCACCTTGGGAGAGGATGAGTGAGTGGAGTACTTTGAGAATGCAGGAAAATATATCCTTGTAACATAAATAATCTTTCCTGTTATTAAGAAGAAGATAGAATTGACAAGCTTGACAACTTATCTCAAAAAAAGAGGGAACAATTTCTGTCCACTGCCCTACTTAATAAGTAGAAATCTTGCCCATGATTTTTACATTATACATCTCATATTTAAACTGTTCTCTTACACAAAAGTTGGGCTTTTCTGCTGGCTCAGCAGTAAAGAATCTGCCTGCAACGCAGAAGACACAAGAAACGCGGGTTCAGTCCCTGATTTGGGAAGATTCCCTGCAATAGGACATGACAACCAACTTCAGTATTAATGCTGAGAAAAGCCCATGTACAGAGAAGCCTGGCAGGTTACGGTCCATGGGGCCATAAAGACTCGGACACAACTGAAGTGACTGAGCACGGCACATACACAAAAGTTAGATTTAATTAGCAGTATCCGAATTTTCAGTGAAGGTGATGCTTCCATGGGAAAACCTGGAATTAAAATGTAAAGATTTATGTACGTATTTATATATACCAGAGGAATCTGCTTTGTTGTGTCATGACAGAATAAGACCAACCTATATAAGAATTACGTACATTAAACAGAATTTCTCATACTGTCAAGACCATGACTAGTTTCACTAAATAAAATATAGAAATATACACTTAAAAATGGATGAATAAATATCCAAGTGGAGATTTATAAGTAGACAATTTTATATGCAAGTCCAGAAGTATGAGTTGAAGTTGCAAGTGGAGGTAAAAACCTAAGAAGTATCAACATAATGAAATGGCAACATAATCAACATGAATGGCATTTTAAGCTGTTAGATTCTTTGAGATCTGTCTGAACCAGTGCTGAGACACAAGGTGAACCACAAACAACACATATGTAGTTTTTAATATTTATTAGCCACATAAACAATGATTGAAAGAAATAGGTGAAATTAATTTTGATAATATATTTTAACTCAGTTTATCCCAAAGAGTATCATTTAAATTTATAATCAATTTAAACATTGTTAATGAAACATTTACATTCTTTTATTATACTAAGTCTTCAAAATTGGTGTGTGATTTTACAATTATTACATTCTGCATTAGGATTAGTTACATTTCAAGTGGTCAATAGCCACATGTGGGTTATGGCTGTTGTACTTGACAGTGTATGTATACATAGAGAAAACTGAGGTCTAATTAAGGAGCCCAAAAGTTGTTGAGGTTAAACAAGTAAGTGAATTGTCATTTTTCAGAATACAGTTTCTTTGCTTAGAAGGAATAATTGTCCTCTTATTTCACTGGTTTTCCTATTTTAAATCCCAATTTTGGTGGCAAAACCCCCCACTGAGTACACTGTATTCTGGAAGGAGTTCTCTCACACATCCGTGTACCACCTCCTTGGAGAAAGTCTTTCCTGAAGAACTGTATCTTCAACTTCATTGCCCTAATTTGTTCCAAACTGACAGAAGACCCTGCAAGAGCTGAGTGAAAGTCC
The DNA here is from genome assembly GCF_049115385.1 of Moschus berezovskii. Lineage (NCBI taxonomy): Eukaryota > Metazoa > Chordata > Mammalia > Artiodactyla > Moschidae > Moschus > Moschus berezovskii. The sequence goes on from NC_142468.1 coordinate 100,160,994, forward strand.
TCTCTCAGACATCGCTTTTTAGGTGAAAATTGGAAGTGGTCGGAGAGTCAGTAATTTGTGGAGCAATACTTAGGTACAATCCAATTTATTGTTCTTGCTGTTCAGTCTCTCAGTCATGTCCGACTCTTTGCGACCCCATAGACTGCAGCACGCCAGTCTTCCCTGTCCACCACCAACTCCCAGAGCTTGCTCAGTCATGTCCATTGAGTCAGTGATGCCATCCAACCATCTCATCCTTTGTCACCCCCTTTTCCTGCCTTCAATCTTTCCCAGCATCAGGGACTTTCCCAATAAGTTGGCTCTTCGCATCAGGTGGCCAAAGTATTGGAGTTTCAGCTTCAGCTTCAGTCCTTCCAATGAATATTCCAATTTATATACTCTTTCAAAACCAACATTTTATATGTAAATGCACCGAAAATATCTGGATATATACCCACCAAACTGAACACATTCCTGTGGAGAGAAGTAGGTGTGTAGAGGTGTGGAACTGTGAGGATTTTCATTATTTTGTTCTGTTTTGCTTTTTATGATGAAAAATGTTGACTATAAAATATATCATTTGTATAAGTTTTATTTTGTGTATGTAAGTTTTTGAAATATAGAGAAAATGAAATATAATTCATTCCAATGTAGCTAAATAAGCCCTGGTTATTGAAAAATTTATGTATCTAACATTTAGGGCAAAACCAAATATATTTAATTTCATATTGAATATCTTTTTCAGACATCATGAAAACCTAGATGTAAGGGAAGATCTTAACTATTTAGTTGATTGTGGCCCACTAACCTTCAGGCTAAAACTTTTTGACTCAAAGTGAAAGAGTAAATGAAGAATCTGCTTTATCCCTTCCTTGCCAGTTTTAAGAAAGGCTTGGGGGCAGCCTTAAATCTCACTGCAGTTAATAGAGACTTTCTCAGATGATGGACAGTTTCCTCCCCTTTAGTTGAACTTCCGTCTCTCAGAACTCCAGAGTGTAGTAATAACTTATAAACTTCATATTAAGTTCTAACAGCACTCATTGTGAGATAGACAAGCCCTCAACTACTCACAGTGAAGTTTCTTTCCTCTTACTCATCCTGCTGTGACTTCCATGCTGTTACATCGGTGGATTATTTAGCTAAATCCTAATTTACGGAACTTCTAAAGAGAACATAACCCAGGCATATCATAGGGGAGTTGAAATGAATGTGTAGTTATAGTTGGTATTTTTCTTTTGCTTTTGTTACCTAGTATCTCAGTAGAGACTTGGAGCTCTTTGTATCTTTATATAACTGGAGTTTTTATTTCTAGGTATTAACTCTCCCAGCCTCTGAGGCAGCTATAGTAGAGAGATGTACTCTTGGTTGCACCAAGCAGGTACAACTACATCAGATTTTGGGTCAAAATAGTGACGCAGGAAGGAGAAATGGGATGGTAGGAGATAACAATATTGAAATATTGGGGAAAAAATAGCACTGAAGCAGTTAGCACACTTATTGCAGGAAAGACAAATTCCTAGTGCAGAATTGGCAGGATTTTAGTGCACTGCAGGAGGATTCTTTAGCATCTGAGGCAGATTCAGTATAGGCAACACTGTGCCATCTGGCGGCTCATGGCAGTAGGCATGGCTGTAGGGATAGCGATTTCTCCTCAGACCAGTTCCACAGGATGGTTTGCACATTCATCTTTGATTCTGCGCTTCATCTGTGAGTCTTTCACTTTCACTGATTCTGTGACATTCCTTATATCCCATCAATAAATCTTCCCCATTGTCATGCTTAATCAGCCAAAGTCAGCTTCTGTTGTAAGCAAGTAAGAAACCTGTTATAATTACATCATAGTAGATTTGCCGTAGAAAGGTGCAGTCTCAGTAATCTGCAGAGAGCAAAAAGAAACTAAACCCTTCTGGATTGGTTGGTGCCTGGAATTCTCCTCTGATTTTACGGTGATCCAGCAGCCTCACTACTTAGCATATTCTGCTGCTGCTGCTGCTGCGTCACTTCAGTCGTGTCCGACTCTGTGTGACCCCATAGACAGAAGCCCACCAGGGTCCCCCGTCCCCGGGATTCTCCAGGCAAGAACACTGGAGTGGGTTGCCACAGAAAATATTCCCCAAAGTCAGAATAACTTGGAAGAGGGCTTTAAAGCCCTCTTTACTTGTTGTGTGTAAGTAAGAACCCTGTTTTCTACATAAAAACAGAAAACAAATTGAGGTCTGGTTTGGATTGCACATTGTCAGTCAAATCATAAGCTTTTTCTTCACTATATAGGAGAAAATTTACAAACCAACCCCTCCCCCAGAAAAAGAAGTTTTGTGCTACAGTTTAAAATATGATACATATTGTTGAACACATGAAACTTACATAATGTTATAAACCAATGTTGCCTCAATCAATTTTTAATTAAAAAAATAAGATATGAACAATTCAGAGTACAGGCGGATGATCAGGTCAAGCTGAAAAATTTATATCAAGTGCTGACTGCCTTGAAGTAGCTTATATTTAATTGGCAGAGTCTGTTTTCTGGTTTCTCATGCTTCTTTTCTGTTAACAGTAAATGTTCCTCTACTTAAAGCTTGGAAGGTGCAGAAACGCAGTTTTGAGTAAGAATACTTAATGATTTGGCACATGTAAATGTGTGCTTGCCTTTGTACTCTCTTCAAAGTTGGACCAAGAATATTCCTTAAGAAGAAACCATATAAATTCCTATTTTAATTTGCTACATACTGTGTGTAGCTCATCAGTTTTAGGTAGTAAGGAAAACACAAGTGAAAAACACTACTGTTTCAGTGACAGATATTGAGTCCTTGATCTTATATATTAAGTGATTGGCTTTTTTCGTGAGCATAGTGAGTTGGTGCTATTTCTCAATTATAGACAACCTTATAATTGGAAAAGCAAAATAGTTGATAAATTTAAAGTGCATAAAACTATTAGGATAAAATCCAAGACACAATTTGGAAGTATGAGCCTTAGTTTTATATATACCAACTTGATTATATTAGTTTTAGGACTACAAAAAAAATCTTTAAAACATCAATTTATATTAATACATTGGTGAATAAAAACTCCATGAAACTTTGCTGCAATAGACCTTTGGAACTGTGGGTATTTTATTTTGAGATAGGATGAGGGTTTTTTGGTGTGTGTAATGAATCATACTTTCATGAGATTAAGAAGTCAAATACTCAGACATGCCCAGAAAAGAATTTTTTTAAATGAGAGAAATTCTGAAATCTTGAGAGAATAATAATGTAAAAATGTATATCATGTCTCTGTATTTTTAGAAAATTCTGATGTACAGAGGACTTTCCTCAGTGCATCTTTCATATCTTTGTTCCGGAGGCTGTAGATCAGAGGATTAAAGAATGGGGTTGCCATGCAGTAAAACAGGGGCACAAATTTCTGTGTCCCAGGATGGCTTCTGGAGCCTGGACTCACGTACATCACCATAACTGAGCCACAGAACAAGGAAACCACCAAGAAATGGGAGGCACGTGTAGAAAAAGCTTTGTTCCTGCCTGAGCCAGCTGGGACCCGAAGTACAGCTCGCAAAACTAAGGTATAGGACCCAAGAATGTAGAGGAAACTGATGAAAATGATAAGCGAGCTTACAGTGGCACAAGTTAGAGTAGTTTTTGGAACGGGGGCACAGGACAGTGCCAACAATGGTCCCAGGTCACAGAAAAAATGGTCAATGACATTAGGGCCACAGAAAGGCACCCGGGACATAAGAACTGCAGGCATCAGTATTGATAAAAAGCCACCTGCCCATCAGAAAACCACTAATCGGGCACAGAGTTGATAGGTCATGATGGTGGGGTAATGCAGAGGTCGACAGATGGCAAGGAACCGATCAAAGGACATCGCAGATAGAAAGTAGCCCTCAGCTGCACACATGGAGAAGAAGAAGTAGAACTGGAGCAGGCAGCCAGCATAGGAGATGCTCTTGGTCTGGGAGATGATGTTGGCCAACATTTTGGGCACATCAGAACTGACATAGCAGATCTCCAGGAAGGAGAAGTTAGCCAGGAGGATGTACATGGGTGTATGGAGCTTCCGGCTTGACCACACAGCACAGATGATGGCTGCATTCCCAAGGAGGGTCAGGAGGTAGATGAGGGAGAATATGACAGAGAGGAGGATCTGGATCTCCCTGCGGCCGGGGAAGCCCAGGAGAATGAACTCACTCACAGACCCAGAGATATTACTGGCTTCTGAGAGGTGCATTCTTCTGATCTATGAAGGGAATGATCATTAGATTAGCCATTTCTTTCTCTTGAAAAGTCATTTTTTTAATTTTCTGACTTCTGTTTATTCCTTTAATGCACTTTTGTGAAAGGGCTCCATATGGTTCTGATTTTAACTCATTTCCCAATGATCTAGCTTAGTCCAATGAGAGCAGAGTTCTGAGAACCCCAGCCAATATGTTACTGTATGCTCCCACAGCGCCCACTGTAACAGTCTCCATTTTTTTCAGAGTACAAATTTCACTGACATCATATAACATGGAGTCCAGATTGTTTTCTATGTTTGCATTTACCTTAATTCTTCCTTGATGTAAAGTTCCATAAGATACACCCTCATACATCCATGTAATTTCTTTTCTCCTCATTGCAAAGAAAATTTTATTTAGAATTTTGGAAAATTCTAAGAAAAATCAAAGTTCAAATTAATATGGTAACACGTGGTAACTAGAGTTATTGTGGTGATCATTTTGTAGTGTATGAAAATACTGAATCATGATCCTGTACACCTAAAACTAATATAATATTGCAAGTCTATTTTATTTCAATTAAAAAAATGGCCTGGCAATATTCATAGCAGAAAAGTGGAATTCAAGGCTTGTCTTCAATAAGACAAAGAGAATCATTTTATATGAATAAGAGGTAAAAGATGAATGAAAAAATATTAAAGCTTGTCATGTTGTAAAAAAGTAATAAATTACTATGAAGTTGAATTAGGTCAGTACAAAAAGAGTACCTTACTATGTTGTCAGTTAACATTTTCTCAGGATATCTATCCTGGATGGCTCTGTTAACGGAAGCAGGGTGCTGAAGACATTGCCACAAATTCCATTTTAGACAGTACCTATTAGTTTCTTAGAGCTGGTATTTAACTTCTACTTGCTGAGCCAACAGCTAAACTGATACAGAGAAAAAAGGACCTTCGTTGGCTTCTCTTCTTTAATTAGGAGATCCTGGCTCTCAAATAGAAAAACAGCAAGAGGCAGATGGAGAAAACTTGTCTCTTTGCTTAGATGGCTGCAAAAGTATATTGTGCATGTACTACAGCTTTTCCTCCTTGACCCAAATTCTGATTTATGATAAAGAAGAGTTTTAGCAAGGCTACTAACTAAAGCTGGAAATCACCATCTTTGACCTGCCCTGCGTCCTAATTTTTGGCACTTTTATGAAAGTGAAAGTCACTCAGTCGTGTCCAACTCTTTGTGACGCCATGGACATCCATGGAATTCTCCAGGCCAGAATACTGGAACGGGTAGCCTTTCCCTTTTCCAGGGGATCCTCCCAACCCAGGGATTGAACCCAGGTTTCTGGCATTGCAGTCGGATTCTTTACCAGCTGAGCCACAAGGAAAGCGCAAGAATACTGGAGTGGGTAGCCTATCCCTTCCCCAGTGGATCTTACAGACCCAGGAATCGAACTGGGGTCTCCTGCATTGCAGGCGGGTTCTTTACCAACTGAGCTATCAGGGAAGCCCTCTGACTTGAACCAATTTCTGAACATTTTTTAAAAATTTGACGTCTAAGGTAGTGAGCAAAGAGCACCCGCTGTTATGTATGAAGCATTTATTGTGACCATCACTTAACATTCATTATCTCAATAAATTCTCCTCCCTCTGCTTTCCAGTTCTAGAGCCTTAAGAAAAAACACCTTCACATTTCTAAATGTAGCGCTGAATTTTACTGTCACTCTGAGCACGTTGATTCTAAAATCCAACTTTTTCCCCTACACAGATGTCAGCTATGTATGTATTAGCTGTGTTTCCTTATTGTTTTTTATTCAATTTGTTCATCTGCCACTTGCCTATATCAAATTTCCACTTGTGCATGTGGAGGACTAGCCTCAGGAAAGCTGTGTTAGTGATTGAGGCTATATACCATAGGAAAAGATTATTTACATATTTCTCACTGTCTCTCTCTATAGGATACATCAGATACATCACTAAGATGGTGAGGCGGGTATCTTCCAAACTAGCAGCTTCCATCAAATGCCAAAGGGAGATCAAGTATAAAAAGAGTTTTGTGTTCATTCAGAAAGACCAACAGATGGATGAGTTGAAATGAACTATAAGCTATACATCCCAGGTGATGGGCTCATTGGAGAAAACTTTGACTGGAAATTCAGTGATTGGAAGGGATGATATGATGCTTTAAATCAGAAGTAGACAAGCTAAATTTTCAATATTGGATATTTAGCTAAAATATGTGTAGTAAGAGCCATCACACTTTTTACTGTGACCATAATTTTACTTATACAGTTGAACTGGCTATGGTGGGTAAATAGAGTTGAACTGACTGTGGTGGGTAAGATTGTGTGTAAACAGGGCAAAGAAACTTGATAAAGAAAGGAAAATAGTGGAATGAAGGTGCGTTGCAGGGGTGTTATATTTTAATGGGAAATCCCCCTTCACTCACAGTCAGAATCAGTGTAAACCCACCTCAAAATTAAGGTAAGGATAAGAGTATTTGAGGAGGAGTCTTTGATGTTTTAACATAGGCTCTTGAATGAGCAGACGTTAATCAGAATTCGAAGTAAGAAAAAGGAAAATGTCATCAGAAAGAAAGAGAAAGAAACAACAAATTTTCTTTCAAATTTTTATCTGTAATACGGCTTGGTACTCTCATGAATGTCTTCCTTCCTTTCCTGATTAAAAACTCCTCTGTTCCTGCCTCACTGTTCTAAGTTCAATTCACCCAGGGCCCTTCTCTCCCTGCCTTGGGTCACTGTGGACTCTACCTGAGACTATATGTTGATTTTTCCTTTCACTGCAAATACAGGAATTCTTCAGTCTTAATTACACTTAATGAAAATAAATATCGATTACTTACAAAAGTTTTATCTCCTTTGAAGTGATATGAAGCTCATTAGCTTCTATCATTTCTTTACCTGAAAAATAATGCCAAACAGAGAAGTGTCAGCTCAAAATTTCCTGATGGGATTTTTGAACAATTGTATGCTGGACAGATGTGATTCTACCAGGAATAATAAAGATTTTGTAAAAAGTTATATATCAGTTGATATATTACCTTGTTTATCATATGAAATATATTTATAAATAAAAATCCAAAGGACCGTTCACAGCCCTCTTTCTGTAGCAATAATACACACAGTGGACATTGCAGCAGGCAGTTGAGGGGCTACCACTGTGCCCTCTTAAAGATCCTAGATGAAGAATTTGGGGGTCCTGGTGACACTCTGCCACACTTTGAGCCTCACAAAGGATTCTCTTTAACTGCAAAAAAAGAATAAAATGCCAAGAAACTCTCTGTTTTACTATGTATACCTTTCTGGCCACATACTGTCCCTAGAGGCCATCCCTCAGGAGCAGCAGGGACAATCAGAGGGCATCATTCAATCCCCAAGTGTGTTTTACTTTCAGTGTTGTGCTCAAAGCTGAAAAGGCCTTCCTGAATCCATCGGTGAGATTGTCACCTAGTAATGGCCCCTCTAATTTGCTGCTCACCTGACACCCACAGACAGGCTCTGGATTTAAAACCAGCTCCATATTGGATATCACCAGTTGCTTTAAGGCTCCCAGAGCTCCCCTGTTCGCATATGTGTTTCTTCAAATGACATTGAAAGTTCACTTTAATAAATTCCCAGATCCTGAGTATCTTCCTGTGGGAGCATGCTCGGTTGCCCAGTTGTCTGACTCTTTATGATCCTGTGCACTATAGCCCACCAGTCTCCTCTGTCTGTGGGATTTTCCCAGCAAGAATACTGGAGTGGGTTGCTATATCCTCTTCCAGGGAATCTTTCTGACCCAGGGATCGAACTTGTATCTTGCATCTCCTGCATTGGCAGGCAGATTCTTTACCACTGAGCCACTGAGGAAGCCCAAGTCTCTTCCCTATGACCCACTAAAAAGGTAACCTCCCTGCCTATCTTTATCAGTCTGTACAGCAGTGTTAAAAGTTGGTCTGCATTCCCTGAGTAGACTTTTGGTGGCAGGAACTGATTCCCAGTGAAATTGTACAGTGGCTTTCAATCCTCATGAGAATAAGAAAACCTAGGGTCTCACTTGTTCAGAGCCTCCTATCATACCCTCAACCACAAGGATTTTATGTCTTCTTATGTTTTCCAATTATCTTCTCCTGTCTCAATGGATATAAACACTCTACCCGGTTTTTATTGTGTTTAGGTGATAGTACCTGCTATTTGCTGATTACTATGCCAGCAGATTTCATATGTGTTATCTATTATATATGTGTGCATGCTCAGTTATAAGTCATGTCCGACTCTTTGTGACCCCATGGACTGTACCTGGCTGGGTTCCTCTATCCATGGAATTCCCCAGGCAAGAATACTGGAGTGGGTTGTCCTTTCCTCCTCCAGGTTATCTTCCCAACCCAGGGATTGAACCTGGGTCTCCTGCATTGCAGGCAGATTCTTTACCACTGAGCCATGTGGGAAGTCCTATCAAATACTTGTAAATCTCATTAAACTCTTTTGAATACTGTCTTATCCTTTTAAAATGATTGAACAGAAGCCCACAGAGGGTAAGAGTTTATATTTGGCTCTAACTCAACTTGGTTTATCTTTTCTACATATAGGGTGACTGGAGTGAAAAGTTATATCTAATCTTCCCATGGCTTCTACCTGTTATTCTTTCCTGGTCATTGTTATGTCTTTCTATCCCTCTGGGAAAATTCTATTAATCTTGTTATTTTGGCTTCTTGGCTTCCTTAAGTAGTTTCACTTCAAACATTATATTTGAGAAGGCTGTTCAGAATCTGGTTTATGGCTTAACATCTTATTTTATCTTGATACAACAAATTTGTCTGAAAAATGATTGCTATTGTGAACAAAGATTTGTTTAAAATAGTTATTGCCCATAAGCAGCTTTCAAGGTAATGAGCTACTTTGGCAAAAGTTCCAGCAAAAATCCCATTCAAGGACAGAACTTTAATTCTTTTTTATTCTTTGCTGTGTAAGCAGACACAGAGTAGTCTTGACAATGAGGTGCATTTGAATTCTCGGTAATACTGTTCCTGCCTGAAAACTCCCATGGACAGAGGAGCCTAGCAGGCTATAATCCATAGGGTCGCAAAGAGTTGAACACAACTGAGTATGAGCTTGCAGTGCCTCCCAGCAAGGTAGGGGTCAGACCAGATTCAGATGTTACTTCTGTTCGACTCTCTATTTCTTGTGCTAGACTCCATCTTTCTTCTCCAAGCTTTAGTTATTTTAGCACAGAGATACCAGGTGTCCAAAACCAGGCAGAAAGTCTCTAATCCAAGCTGACAAAGGCAGCAATATTGGAAGTAGCCCACTCACTCTGTTTGATGTTCACTAGTTCCAGCAGAAAGCAACCTGGGGGAAAGATAATTCTGAGTTAATAGTGACCAGGTCCTTTTACTGTAGCCCTGCTTCCTGTTGCTTCTTCTAGTAATGACTTAGAAGGATTTTCCATTGGAAGCACCAGTGATGTATCTGCAAGTCATAGAATCACTTATACTCTCACATTGTGTTTGGAGACTCATCTTTAAACTCCTCCCTCAGTGACTTGCTTATAAAAACTTCTTTTCATTCTTTGTTGCTTTGATGATGACTGTCTAACCTTTTCAAACATTTTGTTACTGATAATGTATATTGTCAGTATTTCATTAGCATGTAACCTTCCAAATCAGTTCTTTTCCTTTTTAACTCCAGAAACACCTCAGAAACCAATCCTCTCAGATAGGTCAATTGCCTCAAGAAAGAAAGCCATCCTGGTTCCGGGCAAATTGGACCTTCCCAGGCACTCTTTTTGTTCCAGGCAGGATATTGTGGAAGGTAGGCAGCTAAGCCCCAAGGACTGTGTTGAACCAGGTTCAGCTTTGGGCAATATGGCCCAGGATACCAGGTCCCTCTCTTGGCACAGCCTTCCCCAGGCCATACATTAGGACTCTTAGTGTTGCTGTGTTCCTTGTGAATTTGGGCAGAAGAGAGAAGTGGCCAAATACATATACTTGTCACTTTATACTTGACTTTAGATCGATGATATCCAAACTGTTGGAGATGATATCTGTTCTGTTCTGTTCCGTCGCTCAGTCGTGTCCGACTCTTTGCGACCCCATGGACTGTAGCCTACCAGGCTTTTCCGTCCGTGGGATTCTCCAGGCAAGAATACTGGAGTGGGTTACCGTTTCCTTCTCCAGGGGATCTTCCCGACCCAGGGATTGAACCCGGGTCTCCCGCATTGGAGGCAGACGCTTTAACCTCTGAGCCACCAGGGAAGCCCCATAGGTAGTGCTTAATTTCACCATTCTGCTTCATTTGTTCTCGCCAAACATGTCCTGTACATTAAATAATGAATTTTCAAATGAAAGCGAATTTAACTAATTCTGAGAATTTTCTGGTCTTTTGAGAGTCTCCCATGCAACTTTGATATGACTGCTAATCTCAGACAAGAGGTGGAATCCCTGACTCAGAAGAAGTTGGGCAGAAATAGAATTTTAATAGGCTTGAAAGCAGGCACCTGGCACTGGCTCGGAGAGACTCCAATTATGTAAAAAATGCGTTACACCCATATCTTTCCTCACTCCCTCCACTGTTCCACCCACTTCATATTGTCTTTAGAGCACTGTTTTGTGATTTTCTTTTTCTCCTCTTGGTTTCTTCCCAAATGCTGATTGATTTAATCAGTTGATGGACATGAGTTTAGGTAAACTCCGGGAGTTGGTGATGGACAGGGAGGCCTGGCGTGCTGTGATGTATGGAATCGCAAAGAGTCGGACACCACTGAGTGACTGAACTGAACTGAGGAACATAATCATTTTATGGTTACAGCGTAATATAAGTAGTTCTCTCTTGTTGGACATTTAGATTGCTTTGCAAGTTTTTTCTATTACAAACTATTCTGTGATGATGTTCTCTTACAGTGAATTAGTATAAGTGTATTAGCTGATCAAAATGTATATATAATTTTAAGACTTTTCTTTGCCATATTGCTAGATTGCTTTCTAAAAGTGTTGCCCTAACTTAGTCTAACCAGCAGATAGTGAGAATGCTCATTTTCCTCACATTTGAAACACACACACACATACAGCTTATTATAATTCTGTCTAAAAATTACCATTATGAATATTTTAAAGTAATGTGTCATTATTTTAATGTGTATTTATTTAATTAGTAATTTGGTTGAGTCTAAGAAGTGTTTTTTATCATTTTGCCTTTTTTTCCTTTTCATTTATATATATAACATTTTTCTAATCATGTGTTCATTTTTCTTGATTTAAAATAATTTCTTATAGCATATTTATATTTTCCATTTTTGATGTTTTACCTATTCAATACATGTGCATAGCAATTTTTTGAACCAAAGCTATTTTTTATGTAGTCACATATGCACTCTTTCTCTTAGTGGTTTATACTTTGGTTTTATGCTTAGGAATATATTCACATCTTGAGATTACATATTGATAACATATATGATGTAGAATTGAAAGATGTCTGTTTTTGTGAACAGAAAATGTGTGCAATTATCAACAGGGAAACACAACCAGTCTCCAGTACTTGTAGCAATTTCAGAAAGGATAAATTTCAGAAGGATAAACCCCTTCTCCATAAAGGAAGGGGTTAGTGTAATCAACTTGCCATCAAGTGGCTGGCTCTAGTGACTTCTGAGACACTCTGAGGCAGAAATTTGAAAGATATGTGGTGGTTTTGAAGTGGGACACTGTTCAGTTCAATTCAGTTCAGTTCGGTCGCTCAGTCGTGTCCGACTCTTTGCGACCCCATGAATCACAGCACACCAGGCCTCTCTGTCCATCACCAACTCCCGGAGTTCACTCAAACTCATGTCCACAGAGTCGGTGATGCCATCCAGCCATCTCATTCTCTGTCGTCCCCTTCTCCTTCCTCCCGCCCCCAACCTTTCCCAGCATCAGGGTCTTTTCCGGTGAGTCAACTCATCGCATGAGGTGGCCAAAGTATTGCAGTTTCAACTTTAGCATCAGTCCTTCCAATGAACACCCAGGATTGATCTCCTTTAGAATGGACTGGTTGGATCTCCTTGCAGTCCAAGGGACTCTCAAGAGTCTTCTCCAACACCACAGTTCAAAAACATCAATTCTTCGGCGATCAGCTTTCTTCACAGTCCAATTCTCACATCCATACATGACCATGGGAAAAACCATAGCCTTGACTAGACGGACCTTTGTTGGCAAAGGAATGTCTCTGCTTTGTAATATGCTATCTAGGTTGGTCATAACTTTCCTTCCAAGGAGTAAGCGTCTTTTAATTTCATGGCTGCAGTCAGCATCTACAGTGATTTTGGAGCCTCCAAAAATAAAGTCTGACACTGTTTCCACCGTTTTCCCATCTATTTCCCATGAAGTGATGGGACCAGATGCCACGATCTTTATTTTCTGAATGTTGAGCTTCAAGCCAACCTTTTCACTCTCCTCTTTCACTTTCATCAAGAGGCTTTTGAGTTCCTCTTCACTTTCTGCCATAAGGGTAGTGTCATGTGCATATCTGAGGTTATTGATATTTCTCCCAGTATGAGTTAAAATTCATGTAGAACTATTCAGTACAACTGTAGCTGAAAAAGAAGCTTACCAAAAGTATCTGCTACAATAAACATCTGGCTCCATTACCATTTACTAGTGTGATATTTGGGAAATTCCTGAACCTCACTAAAACTGTTAATTTTCTAATTTTTTAACATAGTGTTGGTAATAACTTGCTCCAGAAGGTTGTTATATGTATAAAATAAATGCATATTATATGTATATAATAAATGAAGTGACTGTTCTCAAATTACTCAGTGTGATAACAGTTCCATCAGGTGATTTGGGAGAAAATAAAGTTATTTTGTCAAAATTGGATAAAATTCCATTTCAGTACATGATTTTTGGAGATTTATAATACTTACAATGTTTTGAAGACTTCATGAATTTGCTTACTTTGGTGTAACCCTTTACTTGCTTTATTTAAGAATGGCACTTAAAAAAGCTGAGCAGACAGTTTTTCTCCTTTCCTATTAACTTCACATGGATTATTCCTAGAAAAGCATGTTGGTAAATTTGGAGATAGTTTACATAAGTGGTTTAGCTCAGGATCAGCACTGATAAATTCTTAGAAATAGTAGGACATGTAATTGAAATAAAGGAAGTAGCCTGCAAGGCTGACCTCTGTATGAGAGGAGGTAAGAATTTATTTTATGATTTGGAATGAATGTCCAAATGGTGAGACTGGTCCAGATGGTGAGATTGAGGGAAGCATCTGAGGGAAGTGGTAAAACAAGAGATTGTTTATTGAGTAGATAGACTTTGCTTGTATCCTTGTAAATAATCTCCTAAAATAAACTAGACAAATTTGAAGTTTAGATTTCACTATATCCTTAATTCATAAAGTCCTGAATTAAGCAAAAGTTACTAAAAAACTTGAATTTTATTTCGTTTTAATTAATTAATTAATTTCATTCCATTTTAAGTGTCAGCAGCCTGAATTACGAGGTGTTTCTGATATGTAAAGTGTGAGATGCAAAAAGCCTAGTTAATTATTATCGCAAAATCGGTTACAAATGCAGAAACCACACACCTTTGGAAGCAACAGTACATTTTATTCACTACACATTCTCATCTCTTTTCCCTATCTGCTTTAAGAAAGCTAGATGACTGTAGGGTGAGCAAACCATAAGCACCCAGAAGGAAATAATAGTTAAAATAATCAGGGAAACAGCATCTTATGTTAAAGATATTTTGGATGATGTTCTTAATTAAGCATTTTTACTTAGGTAGATAATTTGTCCAGGCAATTGTTCACCCATTCAGTCCACTTTGTGAAATAGGACAGAAAAAACTTGCTATAGAACCCCCAGAAATTCTGACCGTCCTTGTCCAGACAACCTCAGATTCTTGGTTCTTTCTTAAAGGAAGTCCAATTACAGTTGTACTTCACTTTGTGGAATAGATGATTTTCTGAAGGCTATAAATGTGGCTCCCTAAATTACACTTTATTTCTCTGTTATATTCTTAGAATCATCTTTAAAAAATACGTGCTAGTGGTGAAAATAAAATGCATAAACAAACCAACATTTGTAACTATATATTTTAAAAAGATCTTTAGACACATTTTAGATAATACTTAATATGTCACATGGCAAAAATACCGAAATAAAATATGGTCCTACAGCATGTCAATTGACACTGGATTTGCAGCAAAGAGAGAAGTCCTGACTAATGCCCTTTACATTTAGCATATATCTTAACTTTATTGAATAAACACGAGCCACTAAGTTCCTAATTCTTATTTTGAGTACTTTCTGACTTACTACTTAATATGCACCTAAGGCTGTTTGTTTCTTTACGATCCTTAGAGTAGAAACAGGAATTATTCTTTGGAAGAGAGTAAAAAGATCACACCTGTACGGCTGTACTTTTTTCATACGGTAATCCTTACATTCTGTGGCTACCAGTGGAGAAGATGTTGCAGTGTAAATACCAAAACAAGTTTATGAATCCTCTTGAATCCTTATATGTTGCTTCAATTCTGAAACACAAAGCAGATTTATACTTCCTTTTAGAAGCTTGGTTATGATGACAAGTTCAATTTTCTTAAGACAATTTTATTTCTTAAAAATGACTAATCCGCTTTGCAGGCATGGTGCGCTGCAGTTGCATGCTGTTCAGAAAGTATGGAAACTTCATTGATAACCTGAGACTCTTCACCAAGGGAGGAAGTGGTGGAATGGGCTACCCTCGTTTAGGTGGAGAAGGTGGAAAAGGTGGTGACGTCTGGATTGTAGCCCATAACAAAATGACTTTAAAACAACTTAAGGATAAATATCCTCAGAAACGGTTTGTGGCTGGAGAAGGAGCAAACAGTCGAGTTAGTGCACTGAAAGGCTCCAAAGGGAAAGACTGTGAAATTCCTGTCCCTGTGGGTGTTTCAGTAACTGATGACAGTGGTAACGTTATAGATTCCCAAATGCTGGAAAATCCTCTTTGCTAAGTAAGATTTCTTATGCAAAACCTGCAATTGCAGATTATGCATTTACAACAATAAAGCCTGAACTCGGAAAAATTATATATAGTGATCTCAAACAGATATCAGTAGCTGATCTTCCTGGTTTAATAGAAGGAGCACATATGAACAAAGGAATGGGCCACAAATTCCTCAAGCATATAGAAAGAACTAAACAACTGCTTTTTGTTGTTGATATTTCTGGATTTCAGCTTTCTTCCCAAACTCATTACAGAACTGCTTTTGAAACCATAATACTGCTTTCAAAAGAGTTAGAGTTGTACAAAGAGGAACTTCAGACAAAATCTGCACTCTTAGCAGTAAATAAAATGGACTTGCCAGATGCACAGGATAAGTTCCATGTACTGATGAACCAACTCCAGAATCCTAAAGAATTTTTGCATTTATTTGAAAAACACATGATTCCAGAGAGGACTGTGGAATTCCAACACATCATCCCCATCTCTGCAGTTACTGGAGAAGGAATCGATGAACTAAAGAACTGTGTAAGGAAATCTCTGGATGAACACGCCAACCAGGAAAATGATGCATATCATAAGAAGCAGTTGCTTAATCTACATATTTCCAATACAATATCTTATAGTGAGCCACCATCAAAGAATGCTGTTTCTAGTCCTAGAATGGATGTAACTTAAATATATGAAAAGTGATACTGAAATTGTGTTCATTTGAAAGCTCTTTGACATTTTTTAGAATGTTGGTTGTTACTAACCTGCTGTATATACCATCATTCAAGAACCATATTTTTAAAGATGTTTTGTAGTTAAGTTTGTCAACAGATAAAAAAATAACCAAGGGTTAAAAATGACAGTTTATAATGTTATGGCCATCCACGTGTAATAACATCCTATAGTATTCTATCTGTATGTCTCTGCTGCTGCTGCTGAATCACTTCAGTCGTATCCGACTCTGTGTGACCCCATAGACGGAAGCCCACCCGGCCCTGGGATTCTCCAGGCAAGAACACTGGAGTGGGTTGCCATTTCCTTCTCCAATGTGTGAAAGTGAAAGTGAAGTCGCTCAGTCGTGTCCGACCCTTAGCGACCCCATGGACTGCAGCCTACCAGGCTCCTCTATCCATGGGATTTTCTAGGCAAGAGTACTGGAGTGGCTCTAGTGAGATAATTTTTAAGATTATAAAACAGGGTTCCTTATGAGCAACTAGGTTTTATTTGTTTGTTTTTGAGTTTCTCATTACCTGGTTCTCCTAAATTTGTAATAGTTCTTTTTTTTTTTTTTTGAACAACCTCAAACTCCTGATTTTGAACATATTCACTTATAATAAAGATCACTGATAATCAGCAAAAAAAAAAAAAAAAAGACTAATCCATCATGTAGTGGGTGACTTTTATGATAATAGTAGGCTTTATTGTAATAGTTCCTTAACCAAAATTATTATTAAATTTTCTAGAAAACCATCCTGTTCGTGTCTTATTCAGATAGCTTGTGTTGCAACTTAGTTCACTATGACTTCTGATTTATGTTTTAAGAACAGATATTTCAGCCCAAAAGACTTTCCTTAGAGCAGCCTTCATCTCACTGTTCCTGAGGCTATAAATTAGAGGATTGCAGAGGGGTGTTATTACAGAATAAAATAAGGTCACAATTTTTTGCACTTTCACTGGGTGTCCTGATCCAGGACTAACATATATCACCATAACAGAGCAAAAAAACAGAATTACCACAGCCAGATGAGAAGCACCAGTGGAGAAAGCCTTGCGTTTGCTGGCTTCTGAGGGCATCCTTACCACAGCCAGAATCACCAGCACATAGAAGCAAAGGAGGAAGAGAAAGGTGCCAGTCATGAAAACAGCATTGAAAGTAGAGTAAATGAGTTGTGTGGTGCTGTCTTCAGAACAGGACAGCATCATCAATGGGACAGGATCACACATAAAGTGGTCGATGATATTTGGGTTGCAAAAGGGCAACTGTGAAATGAGAACAACAGGGGTTAGGAAGAGAATGAACCCACAGGATCACCCAAAGATGATGATGGCAGTGTAGAGCTCTTTAGTCATGATGCGTGGGTAATGCAGAGGATGGCAGATGGCAAGATACCTGTCAAAGGCCATGATGCAAAGGTAGAAGCCCTCGTCACACCCAAAAGAGAACAAGTAGGACTGTGCAAAACAGCTCACGAAGGAGATGGACTTGCTTGAGGATAGAAAGTTGGCCAACATATTAGGGATGGTTGTGGTGACATAACATATTTCCAGGAAAGAGAAATTCCCCAAGAAGATGTACATGGGCGTGTGAAGGCGCTGATCCCACCGCACATCTGTGTTCCACATCAGGGTCGGGATATAGGCTACTGAAAAGAGCCCGAAGTAGAGGAGCTGCATTTCTGGGCTTGAGGGAAAGCCCAGCCCAGGAGGATTAAGTGGATAACAAAGTGGGTGGTTTCTCTGCTGGACATATTCATTGGTCTGGAAGACATGGGATGACAGAAGTTACTTAACTTTAACACAGTATACTGATTCTTCCTGAAAAATCCTAGTTTCGTTACCAGTTTGGGTAGATTAAGTAATAAACAATGAGTTTTATTTTAAAGCACCCAAATGGTGATCATCATAACCTATTGCCCAAGAGTATGATTTCATTTGATGATGTTGTTTAATCACGTAGTCATGTCTGACTTTTTTGCTAGCTCATGGACTGTAGCCCACCAGGCTCCTCTGTCCATGGGATTTCCCAGACAAGAATACCGGAATGGGTTGTCATTTCCTTTTCCAGGGGTTCTTCCTGCATTGGCAGGTGGATTCTTTACCACTGAGCCACCAGGGAAGCCCTTCATTTTGATAGGATGCAAATAATCATATAAATAAGAACATGGTTTGGCACAATCATTAAACTAGATTGGGATATTGGATAACACTTAAGTGTAAAATTTGTAATTCAGAGTAAGTCACTTAACTTTCTGTGTGTTTTACCATAAAAAAGAATAGTACACACAAACCAGCATATGTGGAATTTCTAAAATATTATGTAAAACTAATTTTTTGTAATTAGTGATATTGATAATAATAGCAAATGAAATTTCAGAAGGTTCTATCTCACTGAGATAACAAAGAAAGAATACAGGGAATATTTCTTTTTGTGCTTGTTTATGATATTGTTAAGTAATGATGAAAAGGGCCTCTCTGGTACCAGCACAGGTGGTATATTATATGACTGTACTAAACACGTTTGGCGTATAAGAAATGTGTTTTCTCTGTCCGGCCTGTTGGATTCAGCTCCACAGCACGAGAAGAGCCCTAACCTTTGGCACCTGAATACTGAAAATTTTGATATACTCTCTAGTGAACTTGAGAACTAGATATGCCACTTGGGGCAACGGACCTTAAGGAGAGCAACGACTCAGAGTGACTGATGGACCTTAAGGAGAGCAACTACTCGGAGTGACTGCCCTGTTGAATGTGACTAGACTTGGCCCATTTTGCTGCAAAATAGTTGTGACATAGAGAAAAGATTTTGATTTGTGTGCATGGCATTTCCATTATTTTCATAGCTGCTTTCTATGTTTGGTCTCGTTTTCTCTTTTTTATGCATAACCTCTGAAACATTTTTATACTCATTCTAGGCATCTTCTATTGAGACAATCTTGAGACATGGAATATCTTTCTTAACCATTCTTGCTCCCCTCTTCCCCTAGTTTGTAATTATCGAATCAAAGCTTCATGTCTTGCTTTCTTAGAAGCCTACTGTTGGCTATCATATTTGGAACCTAAAGTGAAAGCACTGCTATTTATGTATTCTCATTGCTCATGGGGCTATATAGATTTTATCAGGTCTGAATGCAAGCTGGTAGCCAATCTGTTTGTTTCTCATAGCAATCACATTATATCAGGGGGCGCACAAGTGCTTCTGTGTGTGTGTGTATTTTGTCATCAAAGACAGTCTTCTTTGATCTATTGCAATTGTGAAGCAAGATTTGTAAAAGAAGATTATTTAAGATTTTTATCATGAATAATTGTATGATTTTTCTCAATTGAAGCTTTTGTACAGTAGCTGAGAGAGAATAAATGTCATCTTGTCTAGAAACTCAAGCTATGGAGCTAGTGAATCTTGGCTTGTCACTATAAATGAGAGGGCCTTTTACTTAAGAACATATAAATTGTACTTACACACATACAGTGAATAAAAATATGCAGAAAAAAGAGAAAAAGCATAACATTAAGAGGCAATTCATATGAATAAGCTTCAAAATTACCCTTAGATGTCCACAAATTATTCTGCTGCTTTTATTGAAGAAAAAGCTCAGCTAACACACATCATAGTGGTAGCTTCATAACTCATTTGACTGAATTTTTAAAACTCATTTAATTTTTGTCTTTTATATTGCAATGTGTGTCTTGATACCTTGAAACCCTGTTTGATGATATTGAAATTCCTCATTTTTACTAACAAGGACTTCCCCGATGGCTCAGCAGTAAGGAATCTGTCTGCAATGCAGGAGACACAAGAGATGTGTGTTCAGTCCCTGGGCTGAGAAGATCTCTAGCAGGAGGAAATGCCAACCCACTCCAGTATTCTCACCTGGAAAATCCCAAGGACAGAGGAGCCTGGTAGGCTACAGTCTATTGTATTGCAAAGACTCAGAGATGACTGAGTGACTGAGCCTGCAGTGCAATGGCACCCTAACAGTGGCCAGTCAAATCAATGTCAATACTCACCCTGTTTGGGTCTCCTGTTACAGTATTTCTTGGGAATACTAACTGTATAAAGTCACAATCCAAAGGATATCCTACAAATGCAAGAAACAGGAAGCATACAGATGCTGAATGGTGTTTTATCACTTAAGGAAGATACACAAAATTAGTGAGCTTGAGGGCAATATGTGGGTTGGAGAGCTGTGATATCAGAGTGGAATCAGAGATTTGTCATATTATTTCTACTGAACAAAAAACAAAATTCATTATAATATTGGTAATAAATCCACTTCCAGTAATTTACCGTTATACATTTTAAAAATAAAATCCCCAAGTCTCTCTGTAAACAATACCCATTAGTATTTTAAAGGAATCAGAAAATTAGGTGTATTTCCCAAAGCTCAGGAAAATAATAGAAAGTTGATATTTTAAAATTCTCTGTCTGAATTTTATTGTAGTCAGATATTTACATTTAGAACAAGAAGTAAACACTTGTCAGCAAATCCATGTATGCAAAAATCTCAGCATTTGAAATAGGGCATGCAAAACTTTAACTCACTCCTTGGATGTGTGCCAAGAAGAAAAGTCAGAGAGGGGAAATAAAATATTCCCATAGCATGTGAGGGACTTCTGATGAGATGGCCGATCCAGTTTGTAACCTGTCATGAGAAGCAAAGAGTGAATTTTAAAAGAGTTTTTCCTCCCCAGCCTCAAGGGTCATATTTAGATGAAAGCCCAGATGAAGGTGTTGTCTAAATTCATTTCCTTGCATCATGGCCTTTTGAGATTTGGGAGCCATGCCCTGATATTTTGCAAGTATTTGTTCAGCAGATGGGTTTTGAATTGTCTTTATTTACAATGAAATCCAAGTCCTGCTGTTCCTTGAGGAATAGCGCACTTGCGGAGTAAGTTCTTATCTTCTCTTGAGCTTCCACTAATCAGGTTTTGCAAAAGTTTCCTGGGGAATAATTAAATAATAGCAGTGTTTGCTGTAATAGTTACAATAAAAAGATGTACCATTTGACTCTCTTTCTCTTTTGAAGAAAGAGAAAAACAAATTTTCCTCACTAATATTCTCAGATTTTTTGTTTAGAGACATTTCAGCTGTTATTTTATAATAGTCATTGGAAAGTTGCATTTTCAGGGCTAAGACTGGTATAGGGTTATTCAAGTAAGCAATTGTTTATTAAGTGCTGAACAGGCAGTAAGGATACAGCCTGTTTTTAAAAACAGAAAAAAAATTTCCTGCCTACCTAGAACAATTCAATTGAGGTTGGGGAGCAACAGAAACTAAACAAAATCAGTAAGTGAATAACTGAAATATTAACTTTTTCTTTTCATTCAAGAAAAATGAAACATGGAAGTGGGACGGATTATAAATGGAGTAGTGCTGAGGCAAGCACAACAGGTAGGGATTAAAAGTGGTCCACGTGCAGTTTGGGAAAAAGAAACTAGAGACAGAATTAAAGTTTTAAAGATGGGACTGGGGGGCACTTTGGGGCCTCATCACTTTTATTTAGTGTCTTGGCAAGCAGAAAGTATCTGTTGTGTTACAACGATGTCATTCTCCTGTGTCCCCAGTCACGTTTCCCGTTTATTGATTACTTTAAGCTGTCTTTGTTATTTTCTTGTACAAGGGTTATCACCTAGCTGGAGGTCATAGACCCGCATATACCTTAGGAAAACATCTTAGTGTGTGCACAAGCAGTGTTCTGAACTTGCGCTGACCCAGCGTTCCAAGTTCCACACTATGTTTTTCCTTAGCTTAGCGGGGTATGACGACCCCAACTAATCAACCCAATGTACTTTTATTTGGGTTATGCTGTATTGCTATATTTAGCTTTTATTCTTTTCCCATGGTGAGTTTCTCATGGCTTAGCCAGAGCAACAGTTGGTTGACTATTAACCCCTGCGGGGTAGGACTTGTAATTTTAAATATGGTTTAAAAGAAAGCCTATCAGAGAACTTAACATTTGAGCAGAAGCTTGAAAAAAATGTGGGAAAAATCCAAGAGGAGATTGAGAGAGTTTTCAGACAGAAGAAACAGCTAATGCCAGGAAGAAGAAAAGGAGTACATTTAGCATGTCAGAGGAAGAGCAGTGAGGGCAGTGTGCTGGAGTAGCATAAACTGGAGAGATGACCACTTTCTAGCACCCAGTTCTATTGTCTCTATTTCATCTTTATGCACTTCTGTACTTCACTGTACTCTTTAAGGGCTTCCCAGGTGGTGATAATGGTAAAGAACCCACCTGCCAATGAAGGAGACATAAGAGACGTGGGTTCGATCCCATGAATGTGGGTTCCCTCCAGGGAAGACCCCCCTGGATGAGGGCATGGCAACCCACTCCTGTTTTCTTGCCTAGAGAATCCCATGGATAGAGGAACCTGGCAGGCTACAGTCCATAGGGTTGCAAAGAGTTGGACACTACCAAAACAACTTAGCATGCACGTACTCTTTAAATTCTTTTTCAGATTTATTGAGATATAATTGACATATTACAATGTATGAGTTTAAGGTGTCAGTCAGTTCAGTCGCTCAGCCGTGTCCAACTCCTTGCGACCCCATGAACTGCAGCACACCAGGCCTCCCTGTCCATCACCAACTCCCGAAGTCCACCCAAACCCATGTCCATCGAGTCAGTGATGCCATCCAACCATCTCATCCTCTGTTGTCCGCTTCTCCTCCTGCCCTTAATCTTTCCCAGCATCAGGGTCTTTTCAAATGAGTCAGCCCTTCGCATGAGGCGGCCAAAGTATTGGAGTTTCAGCTTTAGCATCAGTCCTTCAAATGAATACCCAGGGCTAATCTCCTTTAGGATGGACTGGTTGGATGTCCTTGCAGTCCAAGGGACTCTGAAGAGTCTTCTCCAACACCACAGTTCAAAAGCATCAATTTTTCGGTGCTCAGATTTCTTTATAGTCCAACTCTCACATCCATACGTGACCACTGGAAAAACCATAGCCTTAACTAGATGGACCTTTGTTGGCAAAGTAATGTCTCTGCTTTTTAATATACAGTGTATTAATTTGATACACTTATAAACTGCAAAATGATTACCTCCATAACATTAGCTAACACCTCCATCCACTCACATAATTACTGTTTTTCTTTGGTGGCCAGAACATTGAAGATCTTCTCTATCAGCAAATTTAAGTATATAATTCAAATTGTTGACAATAATCACTATGATGTACATTAGATTCTTGAGTTTAACTTTTTAAGATTTTAAATGGAAGTGATATAATGCAGTATTTGTCTTTGACTTACTTCACAAAGCACAATACCCTCAAGGTCCATCTGTGATGCTACAAATGGCTAGACTTCTTTCTTTCTCATGGCTGAATGATATTCTACCATATGTATATATATCATATCTTCTTTATCCCTTGGTCTGTAGATGGACAATTAGATGTTTCCATTCTTGGCTATTGTCAAAATTGCTGCAATGAACGTGGAGGTTCAGATATCTCTTGGAGATAATGATTTCATTTTCTTTGAATATATACTCAGAAGTGGGGCTGCTGGATCATATGATATCTGTATTTTTAATTTTTTGAGGAACCTCCACACTGTTTTCCATAGTGGCTGTACCACTTTGCATTCCACTAATAGTGCACAGGGATTCTTTTTTCTCCACATCCTTCCAAACACTTGTTATCTTTTGTCTTTTTGATGATAGCTGTTCTAATAGGTGTGAGATGATATTTCTTGGTTTTGGTTTGTGTTTTCCCTGATTATTAGTGATGTTGAGCACCTTTTTATGTATCAGTTGACCATTTTTATACCTTTCTTGAAAATACATCTATAAATATCTATTTAAAATTTGTTACTTTTTTTCTTGAGTCACATGAGTTCCTTTTATATTTTAGATATTATCAGGTATATGGTTGGCAAATATTTTCTTCTATCACATAGGCTGCCTTTTCATTTTGTTAATTTTTCTTCACAGTACAGAAGCTTTTATTTTAGATGTAGTCCCACTTGTTTATTTTTGCTTTTGCTGCTTTGCACAGCATTGGCAGACCAATGTCAAGGAACTTATTTCCCGTGTTGTCTTCTATGTTTTACAGTTTCAGGAATATCAGGTCACATGTGTATATATATATGTGACCAACCTAGACAGCATATTAAAAAGCAGAGACACTACTTTGTCAACAAAGGTCCATCTAGTTAAGGCTTTGATTTTTCCAGTAGTCATGTATGGATGTGAGAGTTGGACCATAAAGAAAGCTGAGCTCCGAAAAATTGATGCTTTTGAACTATGGTATTGGAGGAGACTCTTGAGAGTCCCTTGGACTGCAAGGAGATCCAACCAGTCCATCCTAAAGGAAATCAGTCCTAAATGTTCATTGGAAGGACTGATGTTGAAGCTGAAACTTCAATACTTTGGCCACCTAATGCGAAGAGCTGACTCATTTGAAAAGACCCTGGTGCTGGGAAAGATTGAAGGCAGGAGGAGAAGGAGATGACAGAGGATGGGATGGTTGGATGGCATCATCAGGAGTTGGTGATGGACAGGGAGGCATGGCGTGCTGCAGTCCATGGGGTCTCAAAGAATTGGACATGACTGTGCAACTGAACTGATCTGAATTGATATATATAAATCCATTTCAAGTTGATTTTTATACATGGAATAATAAAAGTTTTTTGCATGTGGGTATTCAGTTTTTCAACCCCATTCATCGAAGAATACTCTTGCCTGGAAAATCCCATGGATGGAGGAGCCTGGGAGGCTGCAGTCCATGGGGTCGCAAAGAGTCGAACACGACTGTGCGACTTAACTTTCCTTTTCCTTTCATTGAAGAGACTATCTTTTTCCCATTATATATTCCTGGTGCCCTTGTCCTAGATTAGATGACATTATATGCATACATCCCACCAGTCTCCTGGGGAGGCAGAACTGCTCCCACACTGTGCCAGGGCGGAGGAGGAGCCAAATGAAAGGTTACTTTAGGATCATATCCAGGACAGTGGTTGAATTAATCTTCTGTGCCAGATGTTGTATTTTTGTCTTTTTTTTTCTTTTATGAAAAATTTTTATTGGAGTATAGTTGCTTTGCAATGTTGTGTTAGTTTCTACTATACAACAAAGTGAATCAACTCTACATGTACAAATATCCCCTCTTAACAGGTTTTCCTTCCTGTTTAGGTCACCAGAAAGCACCGAGTAGAGTTCCTTGAGCTGTATAGAAGTTCTCGTTTGTGTGTGCATGCTCAGTTACTTAATCATGTCCAATTCTTTGTGACCCCATGGACTGTAGCCCACCAGGCTCTTCTGTCTATGGAATTTTCCAGGCAAGAATACAGGAGCGGGTTGCCATTTCCTACTTCAAAGGATCTTCCTGACCTAGGGATTGAACACACATCTCCTGCGTCTCCTGTGTTGGCAGGTAGATTCTTTACCACTGAGCCACCTGAGAAGCCTAGGTTTTCTATTATATACATAGGATCAGTAATGTATCATGTAGTTATGTACAGATGTGAGAGATGGACCGTAAAGAAGGCCGAGTGCCAAATATCTGAAGCTTTTGAATTGTGGTACTGGAGAAGACTTGAGAGTCCCTTGGACTGCAGGGAGATCAAACCAGTCAATCCTAAAGGAAATCAACCCTAAATATTCATTGGAAGGACTGATACTGAAGCTGAAGCTCTGATGTTTTGACCACCTGATACCAAGAGCCAGCTCATTTGGAAAAGACCCTGATGCTAGGAAAGATTGAAGGCAGAAGGAGAAGGGGGCAGCAGAGGATGAGAGATGGTTAGAGAGCATCACCAATTCAATGGACATGAATTTGAGCAAGCTCTGGGAGAGAGTGGAGGACAGAGGACTCTGGTTTGCTACAGTCCATGGGGTCACAAAAAGTCAGACCTGAGTTAGTGACTGAACAATGACAGAAACCAAAACAGATCGGGATGCTGAACCCTGGACGAGGGGCCTCTGAGTGGACTTGGATGACACTGAAAACCTTCCATTTCTGGCATCCGGTCTCCTTCCTATGGAATGAAACATGATCCCATGTCTGAGGATATTATCTTTCCTTCAAATCCTATTAAAGAACAGACTCCTTTTTATTTGAGAACCAGTTTGCTCACTTGTTTTAAGTTTATCATTTTGAAGTTTTTGTTGTTCAGTCACTCAGTTGTGTTTGACTGTTTGCGACCATGGACTGTATCATGCCAGGCTTTCCTGTCCTTCACTATCTCCTGGAATTTTCTCAAACTCATATTCATTGAGTTGATGATGCCCTCCAACTATCTCATCCTCTGTCGTCCCCTTCTCCTCACGCCCTCAATACTGAAGTCATTCTGTTTCTGCCTTGTTGTGCATTTCATCTGGTAATGCAATTTCAGTTTTCCTCTTTAGGTACAGGGAATTTAAAATCTTAATTTGTTGTTGTTGTTCAGTTGCTAATCCTCTGATTCAATCCAAACTCACTAAATTTTGTCATGTTATCTGAAAAATAATAGGAAACAGAGTAGCTAAAATGGCTCTGGCATGACTTTCAAGAAAATATTTCCAGTATTCTCTTGGAAGGCCAAGCAAACTGTATGTGAATTTGTAAAAGAATGTCGTGTTATTGTTTATACTTCTTTTTCTATAAGTGGATATATGTCTATGTATCACAGATCCACTTTACAAAAGCTAACACAATACTGTATATCAACTATACTCCAGTAAAAACTAATTAAAAAAGAAACATTTATAATGGGATTAAAAGTGAATAAAATTATTTTTAATTAAAAACAACAAAATTATTTTTAATTAAAAATGTTTATAGATAAAATAATAACATTCATGGTCTCTTGTTAGCAACATTTACAACAAAGTGAACAGTGAATCAGGATAGTCAAAGGGTTCTCACATATACTTAAACTTTCTAAATAGTCATAGGTATCCAAGATTTTGGATTCCTAGTGCAGCATTGATACAGGTTGGTCTTCACAGAAGATCCTCTTTAGCTGTTATACAAAAATGGATAGAGGGTTTCCCTGGTGGCTCAGTGGTAAGGAATCCACCTGCCAGTGACATGGGTTTGATCCCTGATTCAGGAAGATCTCATCTGCTTTGGAGCAACTCAGTCCATGTGCCACAACTATTCAGCCTGTGCTCTTGAAGGTGGGAGCCACAACAAGAGAGGCCACTACAGTGAGAAGCCCGCACTAGAGCGTAGTCCCTGCTTGCGGCAACTAGACAAAAGTCTATGAAGCAATGAAGACCCAGCACAGCCAAAGCTAAATAAATAAATATAATTTTTAAAAAATGGAGTAGAGTCCAGAAACTCTCTCTTCCTTTTATTTTGCATTGCTTTCTGGCCCAATATTGTCCCTGGAGGTTGCCTCTCAGGAGCAGCAGGGACAAGCACGGTAAATAATTCAATCCCCAAATGTGTTTTACTTTCTGTGTTGAGCTCAAAGCTGAAAAAGCCTTCCTGAATCCATTGGTGAGACTGTCACCTAGCAATGGCCCTTCTAGTTTGCTGCTCACCTGACATCTCCAGACTCTATACATGGACATTACCAGCTGGTCAATACTGAAATCAAATTGATTATATTCTTTGCAGCCAAAGATGGAAAAGTTCTATACCGTCAGCACAAACAAGACTGGGAGCCGACTGTCGCTCAGACCGTGGACTCCTTATTGCCACAATCAGACTCAAATTGAAGAAAATAGGGGAAAGCACCAGACCATTCAGGGATGACCTAAATCAAATCCCTTATGATTATACAGTAGAAGTGACAAACAGAGTCAAGGGATTAGATCTGATAGAGTGCCTGAAGAACTATGGACAGAGGTTTGCAACATTGTACAGGAGACAGGGATCAAGACCACCCCCAGTGATGCTGGGAAAGACTAAGGGCAAAAGGAGAAGGAGGCAGAGAGTGAGATGGTTAGACAGCATCACTGGCTCAACGGACATGAATTTGAGCAAATTTCAGGAGACAGCGGAGGACACAGTAGCCTGTCGTGCTACAGTCCATGGGTTTACAAAGAGTTGGACATGACTTAGTGACTGAACAACAACGGCAGCAACAAGCAGGGTGTAACACTCCCAATGTTTACACTGCCTCCCCAGTACTCAGTGTGCTTGACTCTAATTTTAGCCACACCAGGTGTGCACGCCACTGCATGTATACCAGGTGTGCAGTGCTATGTCCTGTGGCTTTTTCTTTTAGCTAATAACTGATTACATTATTTTTGCTCATTTTGTTTTAAATTTTCTAGTCACTGAGTTTTGAGTTCTATTTGTGTTACAGATACAAGTTTTTTCAAATTTATAATTTGAAAATGTTTTCTTCCAATCTGCAGCTTTTCTTTGATTAATAATGTCTTTCAAAGATGAAACTTAATTTATCACTTTTTTTTTTTTTATGGATCTTGTTTTTGGTGTCATCTCTAGGAAACTTTGCTTAACCAAGGTCAAACAGATTTTGTCCAAGTTTAACAGATTTATGTTTTGATCTATTTTTAGTTAATTCTTTATATGGTGTGAGGTAGGGATCAAAACTCATAGTCTTGCATATGGATATCTATGGATATTACCCAGGTACTATGTTTTCAGCACCATTTGTCAAGAAGATTATCCTTTCTCTTCTAAACTGGCTTTGTAAGTTAACTGTCCTATATGTGTGGATATGTTTCTGGGATTGCTTGATTGACCCATGATATCTGCCTTTTGGTTATAATATATCCTTTTGCTGATATCGTTTCGCTTGCTCATTTAAATAGTCCCCCAGTAATAGAGCCCACCATTTTATTGGACATACCTAAGTATACCTGAAATGCACTTGGAAGTCGATGAAATTTGCACTCAAACTTGAGTGCAAAATTTCCAAAGGTATTTTTGAAATATTGAGATGAAAAACTATGTATTCTGTAGCCTTCCTAATTCAATCCAATGTATTCGAATCCATCCCTAGAAGCTATTTTTGCACATGTATGGGGCTGTAGAGTCTGGGGAGTATGTGAGTGGTATATGCAGGCTATCCTAAAAGATCATTATAGGAGGCAAAGGGAACATTAGAGAAAATAGGTGGGGGAAATCTTATGCCAACTGTTAAAATATTTCAAGATTTTTAATATTTACATTAAGATAAATAAGCAAATTATTATAAAACACAAAAATTCGGAGAACATTTCAACATGCTTATTTTGCCAGATACAATGAGATACTAGGAATAAACAGAAGAAATTTCTAGAACCATCCTGTCTTTTGTTTTTCATCACCATAGGGTGACTGGTTGTATTTTATTCAGTGTATTGTACATGTGGGTGTGAATAAGATGGAACTTGTCTCAAACAGAAATGAGCAAAGAATATACGTTGTCAACTTGTCTAAAACATGTTTCATGTTCTGACTCATTTTTCTTTGTATTGGCATTTCAAGATATTTTGGTTTTTGTTTTTATAATTTGACGATTATAAAAATCTTGGTAACTGAAGTCAAACCTCATGAGAATAATATAAACAACTGTAATGGAGAGTGAAAAGATGATACTAGCAATCAGCACTGCAATATTTCTTGTCAGAGTTCTGTATCACTTAGAATAGTCACAAATACCACATTAACTTGACTTTTTGACCTTTAGTCTTTGGTGGAAGAATTTCTTTTGAGAATCAATTTCTCTCTCTTTGCCTATGATTTCTTTGCAATTAATTAATAACCATACTTCGATATGATTATCTTAGAGTGGTATCAGTTCAGTTCAGTGGCTCAGTCGTGTCCGACTCTCCGAGAGGAGGATAATTATGCAACTATTTATTAATCTATGGGTTCAGTGAAGTTTAAAGACTTGATGTTCGAATCTTATGGAATGGAACCCCCTTTTCCAGAGGGAAATGAACATATCCATGCACTTATGTCATTTAAAATAAATCAACACAGGTTCGTAGAGGCACCTCCTATTCTAGGCATGGTCAGGTACAGGGAAGAGGAGCAAGAGAGATCCCCAACTCAGCCTGAATACACTGAGAATGAAGGTGAGAGGCTAAGGGGCTTCTCTGGTGGCTCGGTGGGAAAGACTCTGCCTGCCAGTGCAGGGGACCTGGGTTTGATTCCTGTCTGGGAAGATCCCACACGCCACGAAGCAGCTAAGCCCCTGAGCCACAACAACTGAGCCCACACAGCACAACGACTGAAGCCCACACGCCCTCGAGCTCGTGCTCCACAACAAGCCCACGCACTGCGGACAGAGTAACTTCTGTGCCACAACGAGAGAAAAGCGTGCCCAGCAATGAAGACGCAGAACAGCCAAAATATAAATATGATTATACAAATTAAAAAATTAATGGGAAAATAATTTTTTAAAAGATGAAAACCTAAGATGGAAGTGAAAATGTCAGCTAGAATTAAGGATACACTTCGGCTGAAAGTGAACATACTGAAAAAACATGCAGAAAATGCTAAAGATTTCACGAAAATATCTAGTAAAACTAATAAACTTAGCAGTTCATTTGCAGAATACAAAACCAGAATACACATATTACTTGTACTTCTGTACACTAACAATTAACAATCTAAAAAAGAAATCAGGAGAACAATTTCATTTACAAGAGTATCAAAAATAATAAAGTATGGAAAAACTTAACTAAAGACATGAAAGACTTGCACACTGAAAACTACAAAATGTTATTGAAAGAAATTAAGGAAGACATAAATGGAACGATATCCCATGTTTACGAATTGGAAGACTTAATATGTTAACATGTCCATATTACACAAAGCTATCTACATTTTAATGCAATACCTATCAAAATCCCCTATTCTTTCAGAAATAGAAGAAATTAGTCTAAAATGTATATATGTAACCACACAGAACCTTCAATAACCAAAGCAATCTTGAGAAAGAAAAACAAAGTTGAAGGCCTCACTTTTTTTCTTAAATCAAG